>NC_086172.1:146206295-146808603 GCF_023053635.1 Elgaria multicarinata webbii | reverse complement strand
CTGGCAAATCTTCATTGAGTCATTGCTTTTGGGTCTTTTTTTTCTTTTTCTTTCCTTTTTTAATAACATCCTTGTTTGTTTCAGTACTGGGTCTCCAAGTATTCTGACAATGTATTACAAATCATTTTGCTAATAATAAGTGACGTGTCTTCCTAATGAGCCTCTTTGCACAGATACTCCAGGAAAGCACCATCCTGAAAAAGGGGACACATCAAATCAGGGAAAAGGGGACACATTAGTATCATGGTGGGTTTGCTTCAAGACACAAACATCATTTTACCCCTAAGATCCTTGGAGCTGTGCTGGTAATGTATAAATATGTGTTTATATTAGCAAGACAGACTATGGTGACAGGAAGGGTGTGGAATAGTCTGAAAAAGCTTTGCACGGGCTCTTGTGGTTATTGTTGTTGTGTTCTTAGAATCATAGAATAACAGAGTTGGAAGGGACCTACAAGGCCATCGAGTCCAACCCCCTGCTCAATGCAGGAATCCACCTAATGCATTCCTGACAGATGGATGTCCAGCTGCCTCTTGAAGGCCTCTAGTGTGGGAGAGCCCACAACCTCCCTAGGTAACTGATTCCATTGTCATGCTGCTCTAACAGTCAGGAGGTTTTTCCTGATGTCCAGCTGGAATCTGGCTTCCTTTAACTTGAGCCCATTATTCCGTGTCCTGCACTCTGGGAGGATCGAGAAGAGATCCTGGCCCTCCTCTGTGTGACAACCTTTTAAGTATTTGAAGAGTGCTATCATGTCTTCCCTCAATCTTCTCTTCTCCAGGCTAAACATGCCCAGTTCTTTCAGTCTCTCTTCATAGGGCTTTGTTTCCAGACCCCTGATCATCCTGGTTGCCATCCTCTGAATACGCTCCAGCTTGTCTGAATCCTTCTTGAATTGTGTAGCCCAGAACTGGACGCAATACTCTAGATGAGGCCTAACCAGGGCTGAATAGAGAGGAACCAGTACCTCATGTGATTTGGAAGCTATACTTCTCTTAATGCAGCCCAAAATAGCATTTGCCTTTCTTGCAGCCATATCGCACTGTTGGCTCATATTCAGCTTGCAATCTACAACAATTCCAAGATCCTTCTCGTTTGTAGTATTCCTGAGCCAAGTATCCCCCATCTTGTAACTGTGCCTTTGGTTTCTATTTCCTAAATGTAGAACTTGGCATTTATCCCTATTAAATTTCATTCTGTTGTTTTCAGCCCAGCACTCCAGCCTATAAAGATCACTTTGAAGTTTGTTTCTGTCTTCCAGGGTATTAGGTATCCCACCCAATTTTGTGTCATCTGCAAATTTGATCAGCGTTCCCTGCATCTCCTCATCCAAATCATTAATAAAAATGTTGAAGAGCACTGGGCCCAGGACTGAGCCCTGCGGCACCCCACTCGTTGCCTCTCCCCAGTTTGAGAAGGTTCCATTGATAAGTACTCTTTGAGTCCGATTCTGTAGCCAACTGTGAATCCACCTAATAGTTGTTCCATCTAGCCCACTTTTAGCTAGTTTGTTAATCAGAATGTCATGTGATACTTTGTCAAAAGCTTTGCTGAAGTCAAGATATATGACGTCCACAGCGTTCCCACAGTCCACAAGGAAGGTTACCCGATCAAAAAATGAGATCAAATTAGTCTGACAGGATTTGTTCCTGACAAATCCATGTTGGCTTCTAGTAAACACTGCATTGATTTCAAGGTGTTTACAGATCAACTTCTTTATAATCTGCTCCAGAATTTTCCCAGGAATGGATGTCAGACTGAATGGTCTGTAGTTCCCAGGTTCCTCCTTTTTGCCCTTTTTGAAGATAGGGACAACGTTAGCCCTCCTCCAGTCGTCCGGCACCTCACCCGTCTTCCATGATTTTGCAAAGATAGACAAAGGTTCTGAGAGTTCTTCCGCTAGCTCCTTCATTACTCTCGGATGCAGTTCATCGGGCCCTGGAGATTTGAACTCATTCAAGGAAATTAGGTGTTCTTTGACCATTTGTTTATCAATCTCAAACTGCAATCCTGCCCCCTCAACTTCTGCTTCACTTTCTCCAGGGGGGTCATAGACCCGCTTTTGGGAGAAGACTGAGGCAAAGTAGGAATTGAGCACTTCAGCCTTTTCTTTGTCATCTGTTATCAATTTGCCATCCTCATTAAGCAGTTGAACCACCATTTCTTTCCTCTGTCTTTTACTACTCACATATCTGAAGAAAGCCTTTTTATTGCTTTTAGCATCCCTCGCTAACCTCAACTCATTCTCAGCTTTAGCCTTCCTGACGCCATTTTGGCACTTCTGTGCCACCTGTCTGTACTCTTCTTTTGTAGCCTAGCCTTCCTTCCACTTCCTATATGTATCCTTTTTTGTTTTCAGGTCGTCTCTAAGCTTTTTGTGGAGCCACAATGGTTTCCTCTGTTGTCTTCTATCTTTTCTCCTTGTTGGAATTGTTTGTAACTGTGCCCTTAAATTTCCTTTTTTAAATACTCCTATTGTCGTGCGATAGCAAAAGACCCAGTGGGAGGTGGCACACAGGAATATATTCTTATCTCTACTCTGTTCTCAAGAAGAACAGGCCAGAGGACGTGATACCAGAGTAGGGCCTGCCAGTGAACATTCTGCCATAGTGAGTGGGGGCAGGGCCAGCCCAATATATTTTGCTGCCTGAGGAAAAGAACAAGATGGTGCCCCTCCCATTCCATGTACAAAAGCTGACTGGACTGGCAGATGAATCTGTCTTCAACACTAATGATGGGACAGTTTTCTCCACTGAACCCAAAGGCAGCAAGCTAACATTGGGGGAGCAGATTAGGCTGCCTGGCATAGAGTTCTCTCCTTGAACACCTTGCTGCTGCTTCCTACCATCTGCCGCCTGAGACGACTGCCTCACCCTGGCTAATGGCAGGGTTGGCACTGGGAGGGGAAAAGCTTGGAGTGGAGTTGGGTCTGTTGGTTGGGAAAACTGACTATAAGGAGAAAAGAGGGGGAGATGCAGAGGGACCAAAAGAGCAAACTGGAGGTTTTGAAGGAGAGAACTTTGTGGCATATAGTAACCTTTGTGGAGTACATTAGCCTTTATGGCATACAATAACTTTTGTGGATTTATCATTGATGGATTTATCTTCTCACGGATATGCCTTAACTGTCCCTTTTCTTCTTATGATATTTTGCATGTTCCCATAAGTTAATGTGTATGTATGAACTGTTTGTAATTGTCAGTCATCAAGAGTATTTCAGTTCTGTTCATTCATATTTATTGATTATAAAATTATTCCAAAATTCATGTTACATGTGTCAGTTTAAGTGAGAATGTAGATGGAATCTAGCCCATTATTGATGCGAGGAGTGAAATGAAAAGTATAAGAACGCCCCCTGTCAGAGCAACAGGGCGGTTGTCGGCTGGAAGCAGAGCGTGGGGTGACGTAAGAATTATTATAGTGTAGTTTATTGTTGCCTGTACTGGGTTCTTATATTATGCATGCTTTTAATGATATTTTACTTAGTCTTTTCCCTTGTATCCCTATCCTTAGCCTGAATAAAAGGTCTTAAACCTCACGTTGTGAGCTTGTGAGTGCCTGTGCCTGGGATCCATGCTAAATCCAGTAGGGGACCGGCTGGAACGCTGGGGTCTCTTCCTTTACAAAGGCAACACAGCTGACTGGGAGTTCAATGACTAAACCCCACTGAACTTAGTGGGACGTATTTCTGAGTAAGTTTAAGATTTCTCTGTTAACCTCCACCCTAAACATCATTGCTGCAGTTCTCCATAGGGCCAATAGATGTCAGTGTATACAATAAAGCCTGCATTTTATACAAGCTTATTGAAAAAGTCAGTAGGTCCTCTTGGAATCAGTGGTCTGGCAAACCTGGTTAGAACTGGCACATATAACAAATTAGGAATCATAAACTTAGATGGGATATTTATAGTATCTGTATACTGAGAAGAGCTATGCCTCTCTGGTGCAGAAAAGGACCTTGATTTAAATATGCATTGATAACATCTAACGTTTTATAACTTCAGGTATTGGCTTTGTTTTTGGTGTTTGGCATATCCAACCTAACTTGATAGATGGCTAAATTAGAATGCTTATTAATGTTTTGTTTTTGTTTTTACATTTTTGATATTATGTTCTCCTCTGGTTTTCCTGAATAGGTATTTAAGTTCCGCTCTAAATTATACCGAAGCGCTGACTGAGACCTTCATAAATTAACTTCAGTTACTTAAACTTTCATTCTCTTGTTTAGGTTAAGCAGGTCACTTTGGCTACCTGGAACTAATTATGTCAGGGTGGGCAGAATGATTTGCAAAGATTTCTGACTCCCATTAGCAACAATGAAATGACTTCCATTTGCCCTTGCCCTAAATTATGTTGCTGAAATGAAGAAAGCTTGGGGTAACCAGGAGTAGGTTTTTGTGTGCAAGTACTGTTCTGTACTTCTGTTCTGTTCTGTACAAATTCCTGGACTCAGAATTCTTTAATACTAAGTGTATGTCTTTTGCATCAGGCTCCAGGTAAATCCCACAAGCCTGAAGCGTGCCCACCCCTGAAGTGTAGTAACTGCTGTAAATGAGGTGCCAGTGTGAAAGTTGGTATGAACACTTGTCCTTGTGAATTACAGGGATAAGTCTGATCTCAAGAAGTGTGTTCGCTCTGGTTGGTTTAAAGGAAAACAAGACCAGGAAATCCCTATTAATTCTATTGCAACATTTGCGGCTTTCAAAGGAGCAGACAAGATAAAGATATCAATATTTTGATTTAAACAAAAGCAGTTAGCATATTCCTGGGTGGGACTTGAACCCTAAAATTCAATCCTGGATGAAAGAAGGAATTGCATATTGATCTGTCAATCATATTCACTGCATCCTTCTCCCTATAAATACAAACAAGCCCTATAAATACAAATCCTCTTGCCTGTACAACAAGTCACTTAACTAATCATTATTGCCTAGGATCATTATCAGCTTGCTTGCTGCTGCTTGCTGAACTCATGTGCATTCTTACCATGTGACTCAAAATCCCCCATTACCACGAGCTATGCGGGAAGCCAAAGATTAGACTGTACAAAAGAAGCTGCTGCTTCCACACCAGGGCAGGATCTACACTACTGCTTTAAAATGCTTTAAAACGCTTTATAACAGTTTTGACAACTGTTGGGCCCAGGACACACTCCATATACAGTTGTCAAAACTGTTGTAAAGCGCTTTAAAGCAGTATAGCTGGTGCAGTTGAACTGCCTCTTCCTGGCCTGACTTCTGGGCCCTGAATCTGAGTATGTGGGGAGTATGGCTTCCTCCTCATGAGTAGGTTCCAGGATCATTGACATTCTGCTACCAAACAGGCAAGCACTGTACCTCTGGTTTTGAGTTTCCGCTTGACACACCATTGCTTCTGGACTTGAAGTCCTGCAAGTGAACTTGGTGGATCTGGAAGGTGTATATGTGAGAAAGAGACCAGCCAGAGTGCAATGGTTCCTTCTAACCTGTGGCTTCCTTGAACAGGGTATCTTTCAGCGTGGTGATCATCTCAGCTCAAGAAGATTATTCAGTGATGCAGTTAGATTATTTTAGATCCTTGATGTAATGGTTTTATGGGGTGGGGGGCTTTAGATAGCCATGTGTATTTCTTCAATTGTGAAGCACACCACTGACATACCTTTTCCCCCTGCCCTCAACTACCATTCCATGCTTTATAGAACTGCTTCAAATGCATTAGAAGCACTTAACTGCTTTAAAGGCAGAAAAAAAGAGCTCCATCAGACAAGCATTATATTGCACACTCGTTACTGGGTTCTCACTGATTGTCACGGGTCCCTCTCATGATGTCGTCTGCCTCCCATGTGCCTCCCGCCACTTCCACGCTTCTTCGTGCAACAAAAAAACACTCCAGTAAGTTGGATTTATTTTTTGAGATGGAAATTGCCACTGTCTCCTGCTGTGTGAAAACATTTGCTTCCTCTTTCAGAAGAGGAAGTAATGAGGGACAAATGCGCAGGCAGAGAAGTGATGGTAAGTAAACACGATTTTCCCCAGTGTGATGACGCTCAATGTTGTACAATTCCAGGCATGCTCCAGCTACCCATGCAGGCTGGGGAATGCTGGGAGTTTTAGGATTTTTTTCTATCTAAACGTGTGTAGGATTAAGTGTGCTTACAGTGCCTTACATAAGTATTTACATAAGTATATTTACATACTTAACACTTTGAAGGTGCAAAATATTTTTATTGTGGCACAAAAGTTAACAAAACGAAAAACTGGCATTTATTGGTTGCATAAGTATTCACCACCCCCTGAGTCAATACTTGGTTGAAGCACCTTTGGCAGCAATTACAGCTGTCAGTCTTTTTGGATAAGTCTCTACCAGTTTTGCATATCTGAATCCTGCAATATTTGCCCATTCTTGTCAAAATTGCTCAAGCAATTTTGGATGGGGATGAACAGCAATATTCAAGTCTTGCCACAGATTCTCAATCGGATTGAGGTCTGGGCTTTGACTGGGCCATTCTAAGACATCCAAGTTCTTGTTTTTAAATCACTGCAATGTAACTTTGTCTTTGTCTTTAGGGTTATTGTCCTGCTGGAAGGTGAACCTGCACTGCAGTCCCAGGTCCCTTGCATACTAAAACAGAATTGCCATGTATTTGGCTTCATCCATCTTGCCCTCAATCCTGACAAGCTTCCCAGTCTCTGTTGATGAAAAGCATCCCCACAACATGGTAAGAGCCCCATCAGACGGTGGGAAAGCATGGTTCCCTACCATCGCTTCTCCACCCCCACTTCCTCTTTCTCATGGAGAAGAAAGAGGAAGCAAACAACATCCACATAGCCCATTCAGTGGGCTGTTTTTATCAAGCTGCTTCTCCTGCACGCAGCAGAAGATAGCAGCAAATTTTATTTCTAAAAATAGATCAGGTTTACTTGGCGGGGGAGGGTTTGTCACAAAAAGAAGGCTAGAAGGGGTGGGAGACTCACAGGAGGCAGACAACATCGTGAAATGGACCTGCAAAAATCCATGAGTCTCCAGTAATGAGCATGTAATAAAACGCTTGTCTGATGACGCTCTTAGGCCACAGCTAGACCTAAGGTTCATCCTGGGATCATCCAGGGTTCGCCCCTGCCCGAGCACTGGATCCCCTGTGTGTCACCTAGATGAACAGGTTTGACCCCTGGACGATCCAGGGATAAACCTTAGGTCTAGCTATGGCCTTAGTCTTTCAATCTTCATAAAGAAATCTGTAGTGTCCTTAATATATGAAGGAAGTTTATGGACTAGTGGTTGAATTTTGGAGTCAATATATAGTGAAATATTTTCAGTGATAGTATTGTTGCATGAAACTATAGGTTGTCCTGGCTTATTGTTCTTATGGATCTTTGGTAGCATGTAAAATATTCTTGCTGTAGGAGTAGGGTTAATTAAAAGATCAGCAATTTCTCATGTAGGAATGTATGGTTTATGTTGACAATTTTTAAAATTTAGGTCAGCTGTAATATTATCAAGTACAAGTACCATTTGTAGGTACTGCTCTCATTTATTTGCCTCAGGCCTTCAGAAATATAATCCTCAGTCATCATCACAACAGCTCCCCCTTTATCAGATGGTTTTATGACTATGTCTTTTCTAATTTGAGGTTGGTCTCTTTCTTCTCTTGTTAGATTGTAAAAGACACATCCAGGTTTGTGTCTATCAATTCTTTTTTAAAAAAACTGATTTAAGGAAAGTTTCTAATACTAGGTTTCTATTTGGGTTTGGAGTCCAGTGTGTGTGTGTGTGTGTGTGTGTGTGTGTGTGTGAGAGAGAGAGAGAGAGAGAGATTGTGAGGGAAGATTATGGCATGGGTTCAAAATATGCATTTTGTTATCATTATGGAAATATTATTTTAATCTGCATCTTCTCTCAAATGCCTTGGCATCAGCATTCATTTGGGCCAGGTCATGTTTTCTGGGTATAGGGCAGAAGTTAAGGCCCTTAGACAGCAGTTTGATTTCTGCAGGGGAAATTCTATCACCTGTTAGATCCACTATAAGATCCCTCTTTGAATTTGTGAGGGTTTTGGAGGATTATTGGTGCATAGTCTCACTGTGTTGAAGTCTTCCAAATTTTGGTTTTATGTTTCTTAGGATTTACTATCTTCAATGCAATGTATAAAAATGTGATTCAAGACGGAGTTCCTAATCTTGCTATTATTAGAGACTACACGAAGATTGTAACATAAGGTATCCGTTTTTGAATTTTTAAACTTTTTGCTCTGAACAATCTCAGAAAAGTATTTTGTTTGTTTTAAAATTTACTTTTCTTAAAAGAGCTAAGGTCTGGCATATTTAGGTAGCTTTTAAACCGCAGCTTTTAAAGCTCAGCTAAAAACTTTTCTTTTTCCTAAAGCTTTTAAAACTTGATTTTGTTCTGACTTCATACTGTTAGTTTTACCCTACCCAGTGCCTGTTTACCCTACCCTGTGCCTGTTTGCATTCTCTTCCCCTTCTTATTGTTTTATTATGATTTTATTAGAATGTAAGCCTATGCGGCAGGGTCTTGCTATTTACTGTTTTACTCTGTACAGCACCATGTACATTGATGGTGCTATATAAATAAATAAATAAATAAATAAATAAATAAAAATAATAATAGGTACATTTCCTGGTTTTGCAGTTCTTGTATTATTTTTTTTAGGATTCTCACTTTAATTACGTGGTGGTCAATCAAGGATGACAAAAGACACATATTCATTTCATGTCTCTTCATCTGACATATATGCAAGTATATTTTGGTAGTAATCTTTACTGCAGCTTATATTTACACTCCAACTTTAAATAGGCATGACAAAGTGGGGTGTTTTATGGGGCTTTCCATTACCACTTGTTCCCCAAGCTTTTGGGTATCTCCTTTGCGAGAAAAAAGATCAGATCACTGCAGGAGAAAACCCTGGTAGTAACAGATGTTTGTGCAACAGTGGTCTCTGTTCTCCAACACAAGGACAATATGTTCCCTGTTTATGGAAGCTTTTCCCAAAACTGCTTTGGGAGAAAACAGTGGATGTTATTCTATTAAATGGTGTTGCAACTCAGAATTACCACAGCCTCAAACCCTCTTGAGAACTACAAGATCACTTAGCAAGATGAGAGCATCTACTTAAAACACAAAGTATACAAGGATTTAGTAGGCTTGTCACTTTTTTCTTCCCTGACAGAGTATTTAACAAGTCTTGTTCAGACTTTTTGAACTCAGAACGCTCTTCTAAACTGAAGCTGCTTTCAAGTGTTCCCTAAACCAGCACACATCATCTATTATAGAGATGAACTGCATCTGCTACACAGAGATCCCTGCTCACAGGTGCTGGTGTACAGCCGGGGTGGGGAAGCTCAGGCCTGGAGGCCAGATCCAACCCTCTGGGGATTCAAATTATGCCCTCCAGGGTTCCTCAGTTGGCCACATCTCCTTGCCCCCAAACACAATAGAATCATAGAATAGTAGAGTTGGAAGGGGCCTATAAGGCCATTGAGTCCAACCCCCTGCTCAATGCAGGAACCCACCTTAAAGCATCCCTGACAGATGGCTGCCCAGCTGCCTCTTGAAGGCCTCTAGTGTGGTAGAGCCCACCCTGACCAATCGTTTGATGGCTTCCTGTCTGTTGTGCAGTTTCTTTCCCCATTCTAAAAGGTTGAAACCCCTCGCCTAACGCTTAGTTACTGGCAGTAAGAAGAATTTAAACTACAATATGCTAATATTTTTTTGTATTTAAAAAAAAACATTTTGGCCCCACACCTTTGGCCCTCCCCACTCCCACTGGAATGCAGCCCAGAACTGAATTTGACTCTCAGATCGAAAGAGGTTCCTCACCTCCAGTGTAGTCTGCTCCTGCATGCAAGTATATGCAAACCACAAACCGGGGTAGTAATTGCATGCTAGTATTCATGGTACAGAAGCTTGGTCAAGAGGAAAAGGTGACAGTTCTAAAGAATATGGATACACCAGTGGAGGCTGGTGGCTCCATTGTCAGTGGGGTAGTGAATCCGCTCCGGTTTCAGTCAGAACTCTAAAGGAGTTATCTAAAAGCTCCATCCAACGAGCATTTTATTGCACATTCATTATTGGGTACTCACAGATTCCTCGGAGGTAGCTCACATGACATCGACTGCCTCTCGCACGCCTTCCGCCCCTTCTGGTCTTCCTTGCGCCGCAAGAAAAACCAGAAAACCGATGAAATATTTTTTAGACTGAAGTTGCTGCTCTCTCCTGCTGTATGTGGGAGAAGCAGCATGTTCACAATAAGGGACTGAATGGCCCTCGTGCACCTTGTTTACTTCCTGTTTGAAAACAGGAAATAACTGAGTGTCCACAGAGAAGCAATGGTAGCCAGTGTTAGCCAGCGTTTCTTCCAAGGTGTGATGGAGCTTTAAAATTAAATTAAATTAAAATTAACTTTATTTAATTTACTAAATAATAATAATAATATGGTGCATTCTCTTCCCCTTCTTATTGTTTTATTATGATTCTATTAGAATATAAGCCTATGCGGCAGGGTTTTGCTATTTTGCTGTTTTACTCTGTACAGCACCATGTACACTGATAGTGTTATATAAATAAATAAATAATAAGAGCCTGGACTGTTTCTAACTGGAACCCAGAGTAAATTCACTGCCTCACTGACATTGCAGCCACTGGTATACACTTTATTTTGGTGCATTCATGTAATTCTTTCAAAAGATGGTGATTACCACCATATATACATAATTAAAAGCACCTATCGTATCAATTAATGTACCATACAGCTTACAACATCTGTGTATTGCATGAATATCGTAACTTTGTTCTGTCTGTCAGAATTATTTCTTCGCAGTACAAATAGCAGCCGTGTAAGTTAGAGTCAGGACGGCAGGGGCAAAAGGTTACATTCCTTGTCCCACCATACTGCAGTCCTGATCTTGATTTAACACCCCACATCTGCTATTTAGCAAAGGAAAAAAAACAAGCACACCACTGTAAATTAATGTAACGTCGAGGTTTCCATTATTCCTAATGTTCTCCTTGCCCTCTTTCCCTGCCTTCCTACTTCTTGCTCTGCATGTCATATACAACTTCATGTCACATCAGGTTTTAAGAATAAAACATCAAACTTTTTTTTTTAAAAAAATCTTTATTTAAAAAAACCACTTATACATACTGGAATATTTTCACCTTCCTTCCTCTTGTAGCCATGCGCTCGATTCATATAGCATGTACGTTTTCCAGAGAAACACACTCTTGTATCACGAAAGTATTTCAGTGCAAAGAACAGCGCTGTATATTGGTACCAGGGACTCTGGATCAAATTCACAAACACAAGCCCCTGCAGGTAGCTCTGCTGTGTCCCTGTTCCTGTGCGAGAACCAAATCCTAGTCGTTTTTACTCCTCCTTCAGGACAGCGTCTGTCAACAATGAATGGGGATAATCCAATCTGTCCATAACTGTGAAGTGTGTGAGGCTTCGCATTTCTGCCTTGGTGTGGAGTCTGCAAGCTTTTCCCAGTCCTAGTGGTTGGTCTCAGTGCTGGAAAATTGGGGAGCTGATGTGGGTCGGGGGGAAGGGGACCGGGGCATAAAGCACTTCAGAGGGTGCTGGCGGCTGCGTATGGAGGACGGAGCAGTGAGTCTCATGGGAATTCAGCACTGTGGAGAAGTGTTTCATTTCTTCTGTCAGCTGTTTGATCTCCCGGCGCAAAGCAGCATTCTGCCTCTCCAGGTCTTCACTCTCCTTTAAAGAAAGTGGGGGAATACTAAAAATCAACAGGCAGTTGGAAGCTGTAGACCCACAGTGGGAAAATAACGTGGGGAATCAAAAGATCTGGCCCTAAAATAATTCATTCTGGATTAAGGTTTCTCTCTTCCTTTCCTTCTATTACCAAAACACAGGAAATAGAGAGTTTGTCTGGTTAACAAACTCATTTAACTAAAGTGAAATATAGAAGGGAAGCTAAGATAGCAGGTAGTGCATGCAGAGAGAGAGAGAGAGAGGTTCAAACAACTCCTTCCCCACATGTTGAAACAATGAGCTCCATCACACCTATGGTTTACTCAAAGGTAAGCATGCATCAGATTTTAGTATGACTTGGATGTAAATGCAGTTGAGATCAGTGGGATTTACTCTTGAGTAAGGGAATCAAGCCTGGGCAATAAACGAGCTCCATTGAACGAACACACACACCCCTCCGATTCTGCCTTAATCCATCCCTGTGCAGAATTGGAGAGATGTATGTGTGTGCTAATGGAAAGGAATGACTTGGGGAAGGAATTAAAAATTCCTAAAAAATCAAGTGATGAACTGACCTGATTTTGGGAAGCATTTAAGGGTTATTTAAGGCTCTATGGTCCTGCTAAGGAGCTGAATATAACCCTGTTTGTTATATTACCATTATCTGTGTGGAACTTGGGTGGATAATCAAAGTTCAACAGGCAACATATACAGGAAAAGGTTATAATAGCAAAAGAGAAAGGAAGGTCTCATGGTAAGATGGAAAAGAATGAATTAATCCTGAGTTTAGGACCATTGGGAGAATGACTAAGGCCACAGCTAGACCTAAGGTTTATCCTGGGATCATCCAGGGTTCACCCCTGCCTGAGCACTGGATCCCTGTGTGTCACCTAGGTGAACAGGTTTGACCCCTGGACGATCCAGGGATAAACCTTAGGTCTAGCTATGGCCTAAATCTCTAACAGAGGGTTTTATGAAAAACAAGTTGGTACTTGCAATTAAGGGGGGAAGACAGGGGGGATTAGCATGCATCCTGCTGTGTCATGTGAGCAGGACAAGACCCAAGCACCAGCTCCCTTTCTTCCTCCCTGAGACACTAATGGTTGTCAGGGGGGAGGTCCTCCCAATGCCAAAATCAGCTTCAGAAAAGGGATCTTTCTCAGAACTGCAGCAGGAGAAGAAAGGGTTAAATCCCCTTCCTAAGATCTGGATTATTATCAGCTCCCACTACTGAGGCTATTTGCATTTTTAAAAAACACCAGTGCATTTTAAATGCAACGATGCATTGAACTTCAAGTCTAGCTTGGCACTGAAGTAGAAAAGGGATGGCAGAAGCAGAGCAGCAGCAGGAAACTAGTTTGAGGTTGGGGGGTGAATTGCCCTCCCCACTGGACTCTTCATGGGCCAGATGACATCAGAGGGCATGGCCACACGTGGTGACATCGTTGCTCCATCCATTTAGCCTTTCTCTGTACTGGGAGAGGCACAGGTTCCAGTTCCGCGTCTCTCAGCATGGAGATAGGGACACAGCCAGCACCTTTCCCCATTGCAGATGACATAGGGAGGGCAAAATTATAGTAATAATGACTTATAACTGTGCATCGCTACATATAAATTAGCATATGCAAATTTTATGGAAATCCACATCCTCGTTTGTCCTCTTTACTGGTGATGTATTTCCTATTTTTTGACATTATGTAAGTTGTCACCCTAGAAGTCTAGATTAGCAGCATTGCTCCTTTGCATCCTTTCCTGCCGGGGACAAAGGAGGTTTAGCTAGAGCAAGTCATAGAATCATAGAATAGCAGAGTTGGAAGGGGCCTACAAGGCCATCGAGTCCAACCCCCTGCTCAATGCAGGAATCCACCCTAAAGCATCCCTGACAGATGGTTGTCCAGATGCTTCTTGAATGCCTCTAGTGTGGGAGAGCCCACAACCTCCCTAGGTAACTGATTCCATTGTCATACTGCTCTTAACAGTCAGGAAGTTTTTCCTGATGTCCAGCTGGAATCTGGCTTCCTTTAACTTGAGCTTGTTATTCCGTGTCCTGCACTCTGGGAGGATCGAGAAGAGATCCTGGCCCTCCTCTGTGTGACAACCTTTTAAGTATTTGAAGAGTGCTATCATGTCTCCCCTCAATCTTCTCTTCTCCAGGCTAAATATGCCCAGTTCTTTCAGTCTCTCTTCACAGGGCTTTGTTTCCAGACCCCTGATCATCCTCGTTGCTCTCCTCTGAACATGCTCCAGCTTGTCTGCGTCCTTCTTGAATTGTGGAGCCCAGAACTGGACACAATACTCTAGATGAGGCCTAACCAGGGCCGAATAGAGAGGAACCAGTACCTCACATGATTTGGAAGCTATACTTCTATTAATGCAGCCCAAAATAGCATTTGCCTTTCTTGCAGCCATATCGCACTGTTGGCTCATGTTCAGTCAATTAGCTACTATTTCCCAGAGCCAGCAGTTAAAATGAAGTGATCATCTCTGAGGTTGGCTGGGGTCAATTCCCAAAATCAAAGTGTGGTGGTGCTATTTTTCAGTTGCCATGATCACAGGAATTGCTACAGAGGCCTGGACAAGGAGAGAAGGGGCTTGGTTCACACTACGTATGGTAATCTACATGAATGCGGGGGCTGGAGCTCTTTTGTAATGTGCAAACTAAAGTAGGCTTACTTACATGTGCTTCCTATCCCAAATCTGGCCAGGTGCCCTCTTTTACAGAGAGCTTCGGCTATAGGATGGTATAGAAATGTAATATAATAATAAATAAATAAATAAAGAATACAGAGGACAGCTGTATATTTGAAGGCGTCCTCTAATTGAAAGGCTGCCCTATTCAGTTCTGGTTTAAAGACTAGAGGCTTGTCTATACAGCTTGTTTACCCCGACCTAAATGCGCATATTCACATTTTAGGTTACATCACACAGCTGTCCATCACCGCAGCACTGGGGTTTAACCGCAATAATGCACATCTTCGCATTCACAATTTATAGCGACTTTTAGATCAGGTCCAAGTTTGCACCACATTATGGCTATGTGTCTTTGGGACATGACATGTGGGTGGAGCTTTGAAGGTAGGACAACGTGATTGGCCGATTTCCCAATTTCACACCAATCAGCTGCCTTGTTCATTCGCGCCGATTTTAGTTTGAAGTCACTCTGCGGAGCTCCGCAGAGAAAGCTTCTTAAAACAAATTTATTTATGTATTTATATATTTAGTGCATTTCTGTACCGCCCAATATGCAAAGCTGTCTGGGCTGTTCACAAAAACAAAGAGGGGGAAACAGGCAGCCAGACGAAGGAGACGTGTTCTGCTGCCTTGTTCCTTTCCCTCTGTAGCCTCATTCCTTTCCCTGTGCTGCGTCTTTCCTTCCCCCCCTCCCTGTTTGTCTGTTCTATGAATCTGCAGAACTCCGCATATAAAATGTATACCTTCGCTCCTCTCTCCTCCATAGCTTCGTCTACGCGATAATGCGCATGTGTGCATTTATAACTCACTATAAAAAAAATAAATTCAGGAAATAAATCGCTGTTGCTGCTGCAGTGTGACGCTCTTTACCTACATTTGAATCAACGAAAATTCAGGTTTATATTTAATGAGGAGCAATCCCGTCGTATAGATGGGCTAGGAACCATTGCCCATCAATGGTTAGCAGCTGCGCAGCAGACTGAACCGGCAGGTATGCGGGTCATCTGGTCCAAGTCTTTTGCACTATGCTGAGATCTGTGTTTCTATTAATGTTATAATTATTTCTACATTTGCATCTATACCTATAAATGTGCCTTATTCCAACTCTGCTAAGCCAAAAAGAGAGAGATGAGACTGAGAAGGCTGTATTATTTCCCCATCTTAGTCCCAAGCCGTAGCTCTTCCCTCTTGCTTCCCTCCAAGCACTGGGTCTTTTGAACCTGCCTGTATTTTTAACTCACCTACTGACTGCAGGGCCTAAGGGTGGTTTTTAAAAACGTAAAGTGGGAAAGGGTCTGCGGAGGTGGGGTTCACAGCCTTTACTCTTTGTAGAGTTTCCAAACTGAATGACGCTGTTCCTGTAACTCACGCTCTGGGCAAACCCGAGCAGGGAAGCAGGCCCCGTGCTGATAGCAAATGACATTTTCAGCCCTCAGCCGCACACTTCCCCAGCCAGCAGCTTATGAGAAATGACACCAGCATATCCTCCGCCATAGGCTCCCATTGCCTCTCACCAAACCCTTGTCATGTACTTGTATTTCCTCGACCCAGGCCACATACATCCTGACCCGAGAGTCAGAGACAGAGAGAGAGAGCGTTCAGGCCTTGGGGAGGGCGGGGGGGGGGGGGTTAATAACTGCCATATATAGCTAGAAAAACCACCTGCCACAGGAAACTTGTCTCTGTGCTAGAAGGAAAGTCTCACTTGTTTCTTTCAGCAGCTGGGGGAAAGCAGCAACGTAATGGGGAAATTCATCAGAAGAGAAAGTTGGTGCAGGAGGGGGTGGAGGTAGGAGCGGGGAGCCTTTCTCCTTGTAGTCTCAAACTATGGAAAACCATTTTGTACAGAGGACAGGGCTGTTCTCCTCTCAGGCCTAACCCAAAATTAAATCTGCTGCTACACTTGGTCAGTGAAGGCTGGTGGCTCTGATATAAGTGGGGTGGTGAATCCACTCCAGGTTTCAGTCAGAACTCTAAAGGAGCAATCCGAGGTGCCGGGAGAGAGAGAAAGAGTTCTGGCAAGTTCTGACTGAAACCTGGAGCAGATTCATCACCCCACTGACATCAAAGCTACCAGCCTCTACTAAATACAGTGTAAGGATGACTGTATGGTATATTGGTGATATATATCTTTCTTAATGCACCAAAGTCCATTACTAAGTTTCTGCATTATCCCTCCATTGAAGGCTCCAGTCAGTTTGAGCCATTTAAAATTCTGTGTTTATGAGTGAGTGAGAGACAGACAGACAGACAGACAGAACCAGTTTCCTAGGGAGGTTGTGGGCTCTCCCACACTAGAGGCCTTCAAGAGGCAGCTGGACAACCATCTGTCAGGGATGCTTTAGGGTGGATTCCTGCATTGAGCAGGGGGTTGGACTCGATGGCCTTGTAGGCCCCTTCCAACTCTGCTATTCTATGATTCTATGAAGTCTGCAGTTGTTACTCATTTGCTATGGGAGGAGGGGAGATTTTAGGAAGTCTGTTTTGAAGACAGTGCTGCTGTTAGGAAGATCCTGCATTTCCCCAGGATGTTTACAGCCCTATATGTGAGCTGTTCCTGCAAATGTCATAAGTTTCAGCAACTCTTAGTAGCCCCTTCAAAGTGAGTCTGCAAATAGCCAAATTGCCATCATCATGGACGATGTTGCTTATGGCCATGTCACAGGCTTAGTTCAGACGGGGCGGGGGGAGCACACAAGGAGCTAAAACTGTTCTTGGACTGTACCACTTGCAAGTGCAGAAGCACTGCATGGTTGAATGCTTCCTCAGGAGGAAAAAAAATCCCTGCACACATGAAACTAACCTATCAGAAAAAAAAGGCTGGGCTAAAACTGTTCTCCATGATATCTTGGTTTCTACAAGAATGGAATTTTTTTATAGGGGTGGATGCACTCATTTAGTCCCCCCCCACACACACACACCTACAGCTTTGAAGTAATACAATCCTGGAATAGTTTACTACCCATCTGCTGTTTGTGTGAACTAGGCTGCAGCATTTCGCTTCTATGCAATCCAGGATAGGATGTATCTGCCAGTACTCCATATAAGTGATTGATGGTTACACAAGGCTTAATACTGACATTATCATGTATGGAATACATGTGCTAATCTCATGAACAGCATATCATGAGTTGTAGTAACAGTGTCATTCAATGAATTAAAATAAGTTTAATGAATTGGTGGTAACTTTGCTGACATAACAGAAACCTCTAAAATAGATATGATCTAATGATTTGCCTGCTGGACTCCCCCTAAAGAATATCACAGATGAAATCCCTGAAAATAATTGCAAAAGAATTTAAAATTGATAGTGTTGAATCACAAATAAATATCTCCCCCACCCCAAAATGGATTCAGTATAGACTTCTCCAATATTGGAGGTATTATATATTCATTTTGTCCAGCATAAAAAAATGTACCTTGTTAATTTCCTTAATCCCAAAACCACCACAGTGTTAGTTTAAGCTTAGCTGGGTTGATGTCAGAAGATTGCAGAAGTAACACACTGAGGACATGTTGAAGCTAGTGGCGGGTAGGATGCTAAATATCTAATGAGTGCCCTGAGCAACTTCTGGGAGTTTCAAGATGTATCTTGTCCACCCCAGAAGACAAATATGCCTTGGGAGAAGCTGAGAATAAACTCAAGGGAGCATAGCCACTTGGTCATCAGAGAGCTACAAGCAAACTGAAGTGAGAATCCACAATAAAGCATTCCATTCCTGGTGCAAGGCGTTTGGCTTCACTATAGAAGTCTGACTATACCAACATTCAGGGCCACACTTCAGAGAAAGGCAGAAGTCCCTGGACAGAAGGATGGGATGTTCCCTAGCTCTGATATGTGAGCCCCCTTCACTCTGGTTCATCCAGCCTGGGTCAGCTACCTCCACTGTGGATCATTAAGTTTTCCAGCTCAGTACATTAGTTCAAGTTGGAAAAGGTTGAATCTGCTCTTATTTTATGATTTATTTTATACCAAAGTGCACTCATTTATGTACTGTGTACTGAGGTGGTACAGTCCAAGAACAATTTTACCACCACATCTGCCATCAACATGAAGTACTAAGCCTATCCCACCAATATCCAGGTGGGTAGATGATGGAAACTCCTACCAAGTGGAGAGTATCTGCTTTCTGTGTCTGTCTCTGCCGGCTTTTCTGGGCTGCAATGCGATTCTTTTCCCGTCTTTGTACTTTTCTCATGTCATCAGAAGACTCCTGGAAAAAATCCCACAAAGAATGTCATGGCACCAGGGAACATGCCTTCCTGGCGACCTCTGAGGATACCAAATACAAGCGCAGTCTTGAAGTACAAAGTGGAGGGAAGCAACTATTCTCCTCAGCAGTGACCTACCCACCCCGCCCTCTGTTGGGTTCATGGCAGAATCCATATCAGACGGATGGAGGACTCTCCCACTTTAAGCATGCTCAGATCCCTAATACAGAAGAAGTCAGTCCACCAAGAAGATCAGGTAAACAGCTATCTCCAGATCCTGAGTTACAAGGAGAGGTGAATAGTGAATAACAAACTTATTGGTGAACCCAGTTAATTTTCATAAACAACAGGAGGGGTTCTCTTACATTCAGGCTGCAATCCTATACCCACTTACCTGAGAGTAAGCTCTACTGAACTCAGGAGATTTACTTTTGAATAAACATTGCACTGTCAGTTAAGTGGAGTAATAAATTTTATGTAGGAGTCCCAAATTCCAATCCCAACCTAGCTATGAAATTCACCCACAGGTATGATTCTTGCTCTCTTTTACCAAATAAATAAATAAATAAATCTGTGTCCAGATGTAATTCCATAGCCTCTGTTGATGAATTTTGTTAATGTAGTGTCTTTCCTGTAGGGCAGGGGGAGGGGGGCCAGAAGGTAGACGTCCAGATGTTTTGGAGTTCAATTCCAAGAAGCCCCTGGCAGCATGGCCAATGGCCAGGAATGCTAGGAGTTAAAGTTCAAAGCACCATGGATCTACTTTCTGCCCACACCTGCTGTAGGGTCCCCCCCTTATATATAAAGCTACGAACTCTTTGTGTACAGATTAAAGCATATTTTGTTCAGGTTTAAGGCCCTCTTCCTAACAAGGTACAGAGCTAGTTTCCATCCTAGCATTTTAAAATGTATAACATCTCTCAGAAAAACAATTTTTAAGTTTCTTGAGAGGACATAACACTTGTTGTTTTAAATTAATAAAATTGTGTTTTATTCCTTTTCTCTTTTATTGTTCCCTGCTCTGGAATCTGTTTAGAAGTGGAGCAGTATAGAAACGTTGTAATATAAATAAATACTTCCTCTCCTCCAAAGCCTTTTCTCTCCAGGAGGTGTTATGTACCCCAAGGAGAATAACGTCAGTGTGGTTTAGTGGCTAAGGTGTTGGACTGGGAGTCGGGAGATCCAGGTTCTAGTCCCCACTCAGCCATGAAAACCCACTGGGTGACTTTGGGCCAGTCACAGACTCTCAGCCCAACCTACCTCCCAAGGTTGTTGTTGTGGGGATAACATGGAGAGGAGGAGGATTATGTAAGCCACCTTGGGTTCCTTGGAGGAAAAAAGGCGGGCTATAAATGTAATAAATAAATAAATAACATCCTCCAGCTGAGGTTGGACCAGTGCCAAGTAGATGGGAGATTTTATATATACTTATATGAAAAATTCTTCTGCTATCACATCCATGAATAATATTTGGTATGCTTTTCTGTAATAGTTATCCTCATGCTGCCTCATTTCATGCCTGCCCACGCTGTTCTGTGTTGCACTACTGCCTGGCCTCCTATCTTTGGTTTTGTATATCTTGATTCAATTTTCCTGAATCCTTTCCTACAGAAGTCCCATAGGAATGTTTCTGTCTGTTTCTATCTTTTTCTAGCTTCCAGAGCTGTTTCTCTTTCTAGAGACTCCTCTAGCAGATAAGACAAACGAAAGAACCTGACAAAGTAGACAGACAATGTGAACTCTAGCAAGGGTGGGAAAATCTTCAGGCTTGTAAGATCTACTTTGTTTTTTATTCAAACCCCCAGAGGTTGGTACAAAAGACTTCGAATTAAAAAAAAATCTGAGCCAAGGAATTTGTTTTATCAGAACAAAACAGAGATCACACACAAAAATCCACTCTTGGTTTCCCCAAACTTTCTTCATTTCTGCAGCATAGTTCAGGGTAAGAGGGTGGGAGTCATTTCGTTGCTGCTACTGGGAGTCCAGAAATCCTTGTCCATCTATTGCAAATCCCTGAGAGATCTCCCAGTTGATCCAGATCTACCTCCTGCCCACCCCTGAACTAGAGTTGTCATCTTTTAGTTCCACATGGCTCCAGTGCCTTTTGTGCAAACTGGAAGAAACACAACAAGCAAAATTTTCACCCATCACTCTGTCCTCAGACTGTGGCGAACTTCTTCACTCGAATAATTTCTGTATGTCATTCTGCAGCTCAAGGGTACCGGAGCCAAAAAGGTGATAACCATAAAATTAGAGCAACTTCCCAAACTCAGAACATAAGAAGAGCCATGCTGGGTCAAACTAAGGGTATGTCTAATCCAGCACTGTGTTCACACACTGGCCAACCAGCTGTCAGCCAGGAAACCACTGGCAGGATACCATGGCAACAGCACCCTCTCACCCATGTTCCCCAGCAACTGACGCATACAGGCTTACTGCCTCGGATACTGATGGTAGCACATTGCTATCAGGACTAGTAACAATTGATAGCCTTCTCCAGGAATTTATCCACCACTTCCCCCTTTAAAGCCATCCAAATTGGTGGCCATCTCTACATCTTGTGGTAGCAAATTCCAGTTTAACGATACCTGTTTGCTGGATGAGGATGAAGATGACTGGCTGAAGCTGCTGGAGTCACTGCTGTCAGAGCTATGGGGCATGGCTCACAGCTCCCCCTGTCTGTGGACTCTCCTCGCCTTTGCCTGTGGACTCTCTTCCTTTAGGTCCTTGGTGATCTCCTGTCTCTCTCCTTTCCCTTGAGCTTTTACTGTCCCTCTGGCCTTCCCCTTCTGACTTGTGGGTCACCTTTCTCTGTCCGTGCCAGTGTCTGCATACCCCTCCTGTTAGAGTCTGCACCTCACAGTGATACTGGCCTCTCTTTAGGTCTTAGCTGCTTGCTGTGGTTTCTCGGAAGCTGCAAGGGACTCAACTGAAAGTCACGTGGGCGGAAACTCTGAAGACAAAAGTTACGTTAAGAAAGAAAAGAAGAAAAAAAACCCTCTGGGAAAATCGCAGTAGTCTGTAAAGAAAACCCCCGTAACTTCAGGCAGTTAGCGAGAGCCTAGTAAGCGAGAGAGACTGGTTTCAGCTGCGTGACAAAACACCAGAAGGGGACGAGAAACTTAATAAACTTAATATAAAGGAGGGGGGAGTGTTTCACATGATTAAAAAAAAAACCCCTGTTCATCACAATAAAATTTACAATGCAAACTCTCAGACCGTTAAAGGCAATGTTCAGTAATGATGGAAAAAAATAGACCATACGTGAAATAATAATTTTTAAAAATCTGTACAATTGTACAAGCAAAAGGGACCCATCTTCACCATTAAGGGTTTTCTCATTTTGGGGAAGCAGAAATTCACATTTGTGTAAATCTGACCAATGGGCATTCCCAGCACGTATTTGAGGTATTTGGGTCTTTATATACCCCTGTATTTTGGCAGTTAAAGTCTGTGGAGAGCATCTGGCTAAAAATAATTAGAGGCAGATATAAAAAGAACATTGTGGTCAGAATTTACCACATACATTGATTGTGTGAACTGCCCAGAGGGCTTCGGCTATTGGGCAGTATAAAAATGAAATAAATAAATAAATAAATACTGTCATCCCAAGGAGAGGATGTAGATAATGCTTACCTGAAAGTATAAAAAGCAGAGATAAACACATGGTCCGTGAGGGAGGGGAATGGAGTGGAATGGAATGGACAGGACAGGACAGGACAGGACAGTTGGGCAATACATTTATTAGGACCAAGCTAAATGCCAAAATCTTTTGATAGATTTTGTATTTGTTTATGTATTGCATTTCTATACTGCCCAACACAGTTGAAGCTCTTTTGCACAACTGTGAATTTTGGATTTCCCCCATGAAACAAATCATAGATGTTTCAGGGAAGGGAGGGTGCTCCTCTTGCTTAGAAGGCAATCTGCAGCTCTCTCAAAATACTAGAACCTGGGGTCATCCCATGAAGTTAATTAATGGGAGATTCATAACAGATAAAAGGAAGTACTTCTTTATACAGCAAGAAGCCTCCCGAACATGATTACGTAAGGCCTGCCAACAATGCTGCCAGATAGGGAACTATAAGATCATGGTGATGATGATGATGATGATGATGATGATGATGATGATGATGATGATGATGATATTTATTTGTATCCCACCTTTTCCCCAATACTGGGCCTCAAGGTGACTGCTTTGTTGGCTGAGAGGAATAGAACTTTAACTTTACTAAGAAATATGCTAGCCACTATTTTTATTATGCTTCTGTCTTCCTGATTGCATTGTATATAGTAATATGTTTTTCTTGTTTCATCATTGCAAAGTTTTGTGCTACCACTTTGTGTTATTTACCTTAAGGGGTGCTTCAGGGACCACAACCCATAAATTATTTCTTCAAGCCCAGACCACTCAGCTGGGATTTAACATCTGTTGCTGAGTGGAATATGTCCATACAGCTCTTGTTTTCTCTCTTGAAGCATCATCAGACGAGCATTTTATTGCATGCTTGCTACTGCCCACTTACTGATGTTTGAGTGTCCTTTCCTTCCACTTGTTTTTCTGCCGCAAACTAGACCCCTTTTAATCCGTCTTTTTTTTTTCCTCTGGGATTTGCTGCCATTTCTTGCTGTTTGCAGGAAAAGCGGCGTGACATAAACAGCCCCTGAATGGGCCATGTGGTCGTTGCTGCTTCCTCTTTCTCTCCCAGTGTAAAGAGACCGTTGCTATTGTAGGACAGCAGCAGGAAGCTATAGTGACGGTAGGGAAATGTGAAAATCCACCTATCTGATGATGCTCCTGGTCAGGTAAATCACAGAAACACCTGTTCAGATAAAAGAAACAAGCTGATCAGATGGAGTGGGAATGGGTCACCAGGACCAACCAAATAGGCACAAAGTTGTGGGCAAGCTTTCAAGATCTCCATACAATTGTTTCATAAACCAAGATGTTTCAAAAAGTGGCAGGAGCATGGAAGGGGGTGGAGAGACGGGAAAGCCTGACTCGATGTTGTAGACATAATGAAGTCTGCATGATCAGAGACTTAAGATGGGGTGATGGAGGAGGTGCAAGTAGACTTAAACAGATCAAGCGTTACTATGTGTCATGAAGGTTTCGGTTTACCCCTAGGATTCTTAGAATAAACAAACATGTAATGATTGTTTCCCCCATTTTCAAAAATATGAAATCCAGTTATTACTCAGATTTGTCTTCAAACTTAGGCAAAATAAACAGGTTCTTTGGGAGGCAAAGAACAAACAGAAAGAGCTTTTATATTAGCAAAGTTGGAGGTTAATTCTGGGTGGTTTGCTAGCAAAAAATAAATAGGAGCCAAATTAAGTGGTGTTGCCTAGTGGTTGGAGGGAAGGTAACCTTCAAAAAGGAAATACACTGGAAAACTGTTCATCATAAAATGGAAATTAGAACAGTAGAAATTAGTAATATAATGACAACATAAGAAATGCAACAATAATGAAAATTAACCCTCAGTCCTAAATACACCTGCCCAAACAAAATGGGTTGACACTGTTAGAAAGCTGGGAGCAAAGGTGCCAGACAGATCTCCTGGGAAAGGCAGTTCCAGAGCCTGGGATGGTGGGGAGCAATAAAACAGGGGGGATTCTTTTCCCCATAGAAGGGGTGGGGCCAGGGAAGGGGCTTTGGACAAAAACCTCCAAGCGCCAGATGGCAAATCTTTATGTGCCGCATTTGAACTGCAGGCCAGAGGATTCCCACCCCCATTTCAGGCAGGCCAGGATTGGTTTTATTGTGCATACTTACTACTTATGTTTCTATTCCATGTTTTATCTTTATTTTAATAAACTTGCTTAATTGGGTTATTGGACTGGATTCATTCCTACTTACTCCTGAGCAGTCTTAGACTTCCTCTAAGGGCATGTCTACCCCAGGCGATATCCCAGGGATCGTCCCTGTGCATCCACATGATGCACAGGGGATCCCTGGAGCAGGAAGGGATGATTCCTCCATTTCCCTGGGATATTGCCATACCCTTTTTTCTTGGGATCGTCCCGAGACCGCGGGAGGTGTGGGTGGCCGTCCCGGTTTCGTCACGGCTCCTCATGAGTAAATGCGAGGAGCCGGGAACCAGGCACAGGGCACAGAACTCTTCAAGTGCTCCTTGCCCATCTGGGGTGGGGAGGGGAACAGAGTCAGGGCTTTTAAAAAAAAAACTTTTGTGCTGGAGCGCAGGTGTGTTCCAGGTCTTGCCTTTTTTTTTTCTTTTTTTTTTTGAAGGCGGGTGCAACGTTCTCCTTCCTCCCTAATGTTGCGCACAGCATGTGAATGCAGGGGGAGGATCTCGCAATCAGCATATCGCGAGATCCTCCCCCTATCTCCCGGAATGCCTGGAGGTGTAGACATACCCAGAGTCTGCTCCACTGTGATGAAATTCCCTCTTCATCACAATAGTTAAAGCTGCAGGAGCCCTGCCCTCTTTTGTATCTGGTCATGCTAGGCAGGGCTCTTGCAGCTTTAACTATCGTGATGTAGAGGGAATTTTTATTTATTTATTTATTTATTTATTACATTTCTATATTTCACCAGGTGTTGCGTTTATACAAATGATACCTGCTGAAACCCTCTTTTCTATGCAACTCTGAAAGATACAGGAGACCTGTTCTCCTTTCCATATGGTCACCCTACTAAGAGGAAGCAGTGGTAGAATTACACTAGAAATTGCACTAGGTGAATTGCACTAGAAAGTTACTTTGAATGGCTGGGATTTGGCATGGCCATCACTCCATCCTGACAGTACTGGCTTTACATGTCACAATAACCCACAATGGGTTAAATAAACCATGATTCTTATTTAACCCAATATGGGTCGTCATGTTGTCTGTCTGGAGTTTTTTGACCCATGATGGCTTAGTTGGTCAAAATAATCCACTCTGATAGGAACTACCTGTAATAAAGTAAATATCACAAAAACATCATTTCCCATGCTCTCTCCTCCAGAGGAAAGTAAAATGTGTGCAGTGTTGCCCCTGGACCTTCTGGCCACTCAGGAAAGAGGGAGATGTGCCACAATATGCTTGCTAAGGTTGGGGTCATGTTAGAACAGTAACTGCTGCATTTTGCCTCCGTTGAAGCTTCCGAGAAGTTTTCAGCTAAGCTAAGCCAAGCATTTTCTAATACCAAGAGGTCCCGTTTCAAGTGTATTTGAAAGACTGCCCTAAAAGGCAAGGGCATGTGTAAGCTGTTACCAGCCACAGTCAAAATTTCAAGCATAGGTTGCATTTTTTTAAAATCTAAATAAGTTTTAAATGTAAGCTGTTAACTATTTGCATATCTATTGTGTGGGACAGCCCATGTCTGCAAGCAAAGCAACAACAACCACTAACTACACATATACTAAGAAGATGAGGACTGGAAGTTATGAACAGGCTGGAAGAAAAGTAGGACAAGTGCAAAAATATTTAACTCTCATAACAGAATGGCCTTGGAACAGGACCTGTTAAATTGCTATATATACTAGGAAAAGAGATACTCTTTGAGGATTGCAGGAATCAGCATGAATGGCCACATTCCTACTTACTACCCACTCCAAAAATCTGGATGACCCAAAAGAATGGAGAAAACTTGTCTGGAGCCAGAGAGAAGGAGGGCTGTGCACCAGCGAAAGCACAGGGTTTGGCGGTGGAGCAGCACCAACTGAAAGCTTCCTCCTTCTTGTCAGGATTACCAGACTGGCGCCACACCAGGAGAAGGAAAGTGAGGGGTTTCAGAAGGAGGTGGCACCAACCCGGCATTGTGAAGACACCCCCCAAATTTCCTCACTATCAGAACTTAAGCATATGGCTATCTCCATGAGTTCAGAAAGCATACACAAACATCCCTCAGAGCTTTATCGTATCTTTTATTTCTACCGATTGAGAGTGCCTCATAAAGTCTCGGTGTGCAGCCACAGCCTCTCTATGTTGACTTGGAGATCGGTATAACTCATTTCCAGAGTCTTACCGCTAAGTAAATGTGAATAGGACTTCAGCGAGTGGGGACCCACAGGGCATAAGGGCTGACTACAGACCATCATAGAATCATAGAATAGTAGAGTTGGAAGGGGGCTATAAGGCCATCGAGTCCAACCCCCTGCTCAATGCAGGAATCCACCCTTAAGCATACCTGACAGATGGTTGTCCAGCTGACTCTTGAAGGCCTCTAATGTGGGAGAGCCCACAACCTCCCTAGGTCACTGATTCCATTGTCGTACTGCTCTAACAGTCAGGAAGTTTTTCCAGATGTCCAGCTGGAATCCGGCTTCCTTTAACTTGAGCCCGTTATTCCGTGTCCTGCACTCTGGGAGGATTGAGAAGAGATCCTGGCCCTCCTCTGTGTGACAACCTTTTAAGTATTTGAAGAGTGCTATCATGTCTCCCCTCAATCTTCTCTTCTTCAATCTTCTCTTATGTGTGTGCAGCCGAAAACTCCTACAGTTTGGGCATGCTGGGAATTGCAGGACTTTTTTCTGTCTAAACATGCATAAGATTGCACCCTTAGCCAATCATATGCCTATGTAAATATGATATAAATGGCACCCGCTTCTTGGAGCTCTACCACCTGTCTGGCGGTCTGGTAACAAGTCTAGGAACCATCTGTCACTACTGTAGTCATATACCTAATAATAGGCTAAGTGGGGTTGCACAACATGGTAACCCAGACTCAGTGGTTAGGTGTGGGGTAATTTGTTGAACCGTGGGTTACTATGTGGTCTGAGCCCAGGACGTTTTCCATAGAATGGCTTTTTAACAATGCAGTGGGGCTTATTTTTTCTCAAACAAGTCACCTTGAGAACCCATGGTTTGTTGTTGAGTTGTCAAGGGTGATTAATAAGCAGGGCCGGCGCTGCCATAGAGGCAGCTAAGGCGGCGGTCTAGAGCGCCAAGCAAAGGAGGGTGCCGAACGGCGTTCCTGGAAGCTGCTCTCCTAGAGTGGCTTCCGGGCGCACTGTTCCAAAGCCGTCACCCCACCCCCCAACCCCAGCGTCCTGGCTTCAAAGCCAGCGCCTGCTCCTGGCTTCAAAGCCAGGACGCTGGGGTTGGGGGGCGGGGCGGCAGGTTCAGAATGGCGTGCTGCTGCGCACCCCCCAACCCCAGCGAGCAGGCGCTGGCTTCAAAGCCAGGATGCTGGGGTTGGGGGGCGGGGGGGGCGGCTTTGGAACAGTGCACCCAGCTGGAAGCCGCTCACAGCCTTGGGCGCTAAATAGTCTGGCACCAGCCCTGTTAACAAGCCACACTGCAAAAAAGGTCCTGGATTCAGACAACACATTAACCCACGGTTGAACAAACAACAGACACGCAACCACTGAGTGAGGGTTAGCATGTTGTATGAACAGATTGACTGATAAGATGCTCACTAATTTATAAATATAGTAGCTATGGTGCTATATAAAATAATAATAATAATAATAATAATAATAATAATAATAATAATAATAATAATAGAGATAGGGTACTCCTCTTTAATTTCCTCAACCCCAGGAAGGCCATAGTTGCAGATCCCACATAATCATGGCTCCTCTACTAACTGTTCCTGCTTGGCCCAAGCCTGTCACAAGGGCCCAGGTATGGGACTCTGACTCCCCTCATGAGGTTTTCTGTTTTTTATTATCTTAATCACAGCAACAGTGAACTCTGTGGTATTATCTCTGTGGTATTAACAGAGACTAAAATGACAGTCTAGGTTTCAACCTCTGTATGAGCTCCGAGAAGCCTGGCTTTCCTCAGAGTCGCGCTGGCTTTGTGGGCTTGTGTATTACTGCTCAAATTCCTTCTTCTGCATTCAGTGAGTAATAATGGGCAGGGCATAGAGATGGAAGGAAGATATCCGTATAAATCCACAGGGCTAAACACACCTATTCTCCCCCCACAGTCACACATACACTTTAATTTAACACACCGTTAAGCATTTTAAAATGCTATTTAAGAGCATAAGAAGAACCCTCCTGGATCATACCAAAAGCCTGTTTCGTGATTTCTGAACCTGGAATTCATAGTTTGCCTATGGTTTGTTGTGGAGGTAAGTCTGGAATGTTTAACCCCTAAACCCAGTTTTTCCCGATTTGGGCACCATAAACAACCCAGATTAAACAACCCTGGAATTGGCTGTAACATGAAACATGAAAACCAGGCCACTAACTCACAGTGTTGTCCTTCCACAGCAGCCAGACTGCTTTGTGTGCAGCTTTTTGTGCATGACATCTTATGCAAATGAATTAGCACATGAGGGAGCCTTTGGATGGCAAGCGATTTGCACAGAAACAAAAACAGCTGTAACTGTATATGAAAATTGTGTGGGCTGATCTTCCATGACAAGGGATAAATTAACAGCCACTGTGTGACTCACATTCTCTGTTTTCCTAAAGATTATCTTCCCATAATGTTGTTAGCTTGTCAATCTTAATGTCAGTCTTAAATGGTAGAGGGAGGCATCTGTTTCTGAGGGTTTTGGGCCTTCCTACTAGTCCTTCAAACAAAGGAAAAATAAAAGGGCACAATCAAACCAAAGTTAAGTCCTTTAAAATCCCATTGATTTCAACTGGAGAGGTTTAAGCATGTATTATTTAACTTTTTAAATGATTTGTTTTGTCCACCCTAGTCCACACCAAATTCTTGAGCTTCTGTCTGCTGAACTTTTAAATTCAAATTTTAACGAAGTATTCTTAAAAAAAAACTAAGTACACAACAGTCCCATAGCTATAATAGCCCCACCATAAACCCATTTCATTTCTTCCTCCATTCATGCAACACTAAATCAACATTGTCAACGAAAACTTATAAAGTGATAGAGATGAATCTAGGGGAAGATGAGATGAGGAGAGCCGAAAGTATTTTGAACAGTTATTCATGTTGCTTTAAGAGCTCTAACCATATACATCTCTTTACATCACTTCTGTTAAATATTGCATGTTCCTGAACTGCCAGACTCAATAGGTCCATTGTTGAGGTTTCAATATGTGGAACAGCTTTCCCCAACCTGGCACCCTCCAGTTTTGTTGGACTACAAGTCCCATCATCCCCAGTCCACATGGGAGTTGTGGTCCAACACATCCAAAGGGCACAAGGCTGGGGAAAGCTGAGATAGGGAATTTGTTGCCCAACAATCCTATATAACAGGAGCAGGCAACCTTTTGGGGCCCATGGGCACATTTGGCAGTTTGTCAAACTGTCCTAGGCACCACCACAAAATGGGCGTGTTGCAGCTGGAAGCATCGCCCCTGCAGCCATCTTCATTTCCTACGAATGTCTCTGAGTTATATGTGTGGCCCAGAAACATTAATGGAAAAGAACCATGGCGGCCCCCTTTCTTTAGAACTCCCTGCCCCTGGAGGTCAGGTAGGTGCCAACATTGTGTCGCTTCTGGTACCGCCTGAAAACAGCCCGATTCCAGGAAGCATTCCTTAACTAACAGCCACAGTTTTTATTGGCATTTTGTTGTTGTTTTTAAAGTATCTTTTTAATGGTGTTTTAATCTTTGTATCTTTTATTGTTTTACTTCTTGTGTCCATCTCTCTGGAATATGTTTCAGATATGGAGCGGTATACAAATTTTGTAAATAAAATAAAAAATAAATAGAGATGGGAGTAACTAGAGAGTAACACTTTGCTTTGAAGCAAACTCAGCTGCCACGAAGAAGAAGAAGAAGAAGATATAAAATGTAGGAAGGGTAGGGTACCTCAGCAGATGTCAAGAAAGGAATCTGAGAGTACACTGGTGTCCCCCTGCTATATAAGATCTGCTATCTTTGAGCCATGTGATCTCCCACATGGGCGGCACCAGGATGTGTGTGCATGAGGTGTTCCACGCCATGCATGGTGCTAAGCAGACGATCAGTACTCTTATCTCCTATTGGGGGAGGATCTAGGCTGAGCCTAATGCCCACTTCAAGCTCTCCAACAGGTAATCAATACTATCAGATATAACCGTGCTAATCCAGTCTGTTCAGCAGGGGCTGGAGAGGAAAGCCTGCAGTGCAGCAACGCATGAGCTGCCTTTTACAGTGCCTGAGCTTCTCTGTATTGGGACCACAAAGCCTGGTTAAGAAGCAGCTGTACGGATCACGCAACAGCAGTTACCAAATTCAGTGGCTGGATTTCCAGCTAAACTGATTTTCTGTAAATCCAGCCTCTCTCTCTCTCTCTCTCTCTCTCTCTCTCTCTCTCTCTCTCTCTCTCTCTCTCTGTGTGTGTGTGTGTGTGTGTGTGTGTTGGGATTGTGCCAGTAATGCAAACACAGGCAAAAACTATAGTGTCAGGGAGTTCTAGGATTTCCCCAGAGGTACCACAAGTAAAACAGCTCAGCAAGTTCATTCTGCAGAACACTGATAACCATCGTAGCAAGGTGGATGTTACTGGCAAAAGTGTCTGTTTTGTTCCCGAAGCTTCATCTGAGACACCAAACCGCACTATGAAACCTCTGATAGCCCAAGCCAGATCCTGCCCTCATTTACACCCAACTGTTTCTCCATGAAAGGGCAAAAAGTTTTCTTGGTGAAGACGGGACCCCTCCATTTCTCAGACATTCCCAGTATGAACTCTGTAGTCCTATCACCCCCAGGCAGGGCAGATGAGATTCGTTCTCAGAGCACCCAAGTTATGAATGGCCCCTCTCCATATTGAAAAGACAGGAACTGAAGCCTGTAGTACAACAGGGTGGGAATGAGGTGGTATAGCCCTGAAGCAATAGAATGGGCTATAGGAGAGCTACACTTACATCAGGTTCATTGTTGGCATCCGTCAAGCATCTCACATTGGTCAAGGTGGTTGGGAAGGAGCAAAGAAGGGACAACTCAAAAAGAGCATTTTGCCAGATTTTATGGTGTTTGGTTTGAGATAACTTTGAAAGCAGCCACCCCAGCTCTGGCCAATCGGCAGAGCTGCACATACACAGCAAAGTTTACCTCCCCAAAGATCATAGAATCATAGAAACATAGAATATAAGAGTTGGAAGGGGGGCTATAAGGCCATTGAGTCCAACCCCCTGCTCAATGCAGGAATCCACCCTAAAGCATCCCTGACAGATGGTTGTCCAGTTGCCTCTTGAATGCCTCTAATGTGGGAGAGCCCACAACCTCCCTAGGTAACTGGTTCCATTGTTGTACTGCTCTAACAGTCAGGAAGTTTTTCCTGATGTCCAGCCGGAATCTGGCTTCCTGTAACTTGAGCCCGTTATTCTGTGTCCTGGGGGGGGGGGAGTCTACACTACTGCTTTAAAGCACTTTAAAGCACTTTATAACAGTTTTGACAGCTGTTGGGGCCCAGGGCACACTGCATATAGAGTTTTCAAAACGTTTTCAAAGTGCTTTAAAGCGCTTTAAAAGCAGTAGTGTAGATCCCCCCCTGCACTCTGGGATGATTGAGAAGAGATCCTGGCCCTCCTCTGTGTAACAACCTTTTAAGTATTTGAAGATAAAGGAAGATGCTCATCCTTTTCTGCTAGGAAGTGTCATGGTGGCCTGTTTGACTTCAAAGCTGGCTCCAGGTTGTGGCTGGAGGGAACCAGTTGATGGCTGATACCAGCTCCTTCTTCCTGCCACATCACCTAATCTTTGTTTTAATTGTATTTACAGTGCCAAAATCCTTTTGTTGTACTCCACTTTGGGAATTGGACATGACTGAAAGGTGGACTAAAAATAACCTATATAAATGAAAGCCTTATTCAGACATTACTCACTGGAATAGCCAACACAGATCCAGCTGGGCTGTTATGGAGAGGGGAGGCTGCACGTTTGCCCTCCCCCACCTGTAAAGTCATGAGTAACACACATATGATTATAGTGAACTACAGCAAGAAAAAAGGAAGATTTAAAATGTTAAAATCCAATTTTTAATTATTATTTTCATCATGTAATTTTTACCTACTTTGGTGATGAAGGAATCTGGAAAATCAGGGTCCATAATTGTGCATGGACATGAGAATATAAGAAGAGACTTCTAAGATATAGGACTCCTTCAAATGGGAGAAAATCCTGTCTCTTTGCTGTAGCTCTGCTTCCTGATATCCTTCCACGTTTGCAATGAGCTGAAATTACATGAGGAAGAGAACAGTGACCACATGGCTCTTACAGCTTAATGTAGTTCAACAGGACGCTGCCCTCTAGTGGGAGTTTTATAGCACAACTTCATTTGCACCTGGCAGGAAATCCCGACAAATATCAATATATTTCAGAAGAGTAGTTTTTTCAGAGGTTTATTTTTTTATTGCTAAAACCAGGCAATGGAGTGAGAAATGAGCAGGAGGCTGACGTCATTGTCAAAATGACCTGTGAATATTTGTGAGTGTAAAGATTTGCACTCAGTACTTGAGAGGCTGGGAGGAGCTGCACAACCTCATGGAGGGGGGAGTGTTATCCATGCATCCCCACATCAATTGTACCTGTGTTGGCTGTTTGGATGAGTAACACCTGAATAGGACTAAACTCAATATAACATTCAATCTGCTGGCTGGGAGGATTCCACTTGCCTGAAATAGATTCCCCCAGAGACCAGGTTGGTTGAAGTCCTGGGTGTGTGGGGAGGGGGAATCTGCTGGGAAAGAAAAACAGGAGACTGGAGGTTTCCCAGCCATCAGGTCAACGAATATGTAAGCAGCCCCAGAATATCCACAGGAGCATTTTAGAGCTTTGCAAATGAGTGGCCTTCTGAGGGCAAAACTGCATGTAAATTCATTTTAAAAATAAACGCTGTTTCCCCTGACCCAATTTGGGATTGGCATTATAGTATTCAGGGTGTTTTACAGTGGAGTAAAAAATAGCCAAAGGCAAGGGTGGAACCAAATAATCTTCAAAAATATTAGTAAAAGTTTTATTAAAGTGCCAGGTGTCTACGCGTTTCGAACGCGGTTGCATTCTTCCTCAGGGCTTTATAACGTTCATGCAGTTGTCTGCAGAAGCTTCTTGCCTTTGGCTAATTTTTACTCCCCTACGGGGTTCTCCTTGCTTTCGCACTTGTTTTACAGTGGAGACTGATAGCCCTGATTTCCGTGGGACTGTAAATCCACTCTGGACTTCAGTCAGAAGAAGCCAGAGAACCCTAAAAGAGCTATCCAAGGTGCTGAGCCCATTTGGCCTGTGTTTCAGCACCTTGGAAAGCTCCTTCAATGTTCTGGCTAGTTCTGACTGAAACCCAGAATGGATTCATAGCCCCACCAACATTGGAGTTACCAGCTTCCACTGGTGGTGTTTCCCTTCCCCCCTTCCTTCCTGCTATGGTTCTGAGGAAACTTCTCTTCCCTAGACGTTTCAATCAGCCACAGGACTGAAGTTTCCACAGGTAATAATAGCAGCTTTGGAAGGGGAAAATATTGTCAGGATCATGGCTAAACCTCTTTTCACACTTGTCTTCCTACTTGGGGAGGGTGGGTGGAATCAACATACCAGGGCAGGGGGAGCAAAGAAGGCAATTTGCCCCAGTCAGGGCTCCACAGCAATTCCAACTTTTTAGGTGTGTGGGTATGTGACATGTCCTCCCCACAAAATTTCATTGTCCCAGGCCCCCAGATTCCTCTGGGTGGCTCTAGATGAAATGGTGGTCCTTCCACACTTATTTAGTTTTAATATATATATATACCTGTTAATTGCTTACATGCAATTAATGTCATATTTTAGTTTGGGCCTGAGTTTTCCCTCATAATGAGACCATGAGCCTCTTTAAAGCAATGTGAGCCTTCTGTCTCTAGACCAGCAATTTTCAGAGTTTCTACCTCAAGAGACCTCTTTGCACATTGACTCATCAGCGTGTTGCAGGTAGTTTGGGGCATGTTCTAGCAAGCCAGTGTGGTTCATTCAGGTCACTGGCCAAGATGGAAGCCTCACAGTGGCCTCGTATGAACTGAGTGAACGTGTGGTGCAGTCATGGAGAACACGGCCAACGCTCCCCTGAGGCTGCACCTTTTGCAGCGGGAGAGGATTTGTGGTGATGACTGATGTGTTCATAACTAGCCCTTGAGAACTTCCCATGAAATCTCAGAGTTTCCTGGAATACAGTTTGCAAACCTCTGTGCAAATGGGACGTTTTTCTAAGCCTAATTTCCACATGGGGGATTTTGGCAGGGTGGGACAGAGAGACAAAGAAGAAGAGAAAGGGGAGAGAGGGAGGGATAGCATTGGGCTGGTAGTAGTGAATCTAGTAGTGAACTAGATTCAGCCCCTTGTGTTGCGTTCTTCTAGTGTTTTGGTTGGTTCTGACTGGCATCCAGAATGGATTCACAGCCCCATCAAAATTGGAGCCACCAGCCTCCACTCTGTGGTAGCCTGAAAGAGAAAACAGTAGGTGGCAAAGAAAAGGGGGGAAGTGTTTCATCTTTAAACCATACATGGATTGGACAGCCCTAGACAGAGAAGATATCTTCCAATGCAGGACAGTCCTTTGTAGAGTAGGACACATGGTCATCCTGGGCAGGCAAGCTATTGAAGTATGGCATAGTGGGGTTGGGAGAGGTATTTTATTTTGGAAGATATTCACTGGTCTTACCATTGCACACTTTCCTCTCTTGGAAAACTACTGGTGGTGGTGGTGGCTGCTTGCCAAATTATTGGAGTCTCGTGGCACCTTAACGCCTAACTTATTTATTATGGCATAGACTTTCATGGACTACAGTCCACTTCACCAGATGCATGAAGTGTTATCCTGAGTTCTGTGTGTGAGCGCATGCATGTATGTGTATACACACAAACATGGTGATGGTGATGGAGAAATTGTAAACAGTGGGGTCAAAGGGAATAGAAATGCAGAAAGTACAGACAGTGATAAATACCTTATTTACAGTGGACGTTCACAAAACATTTGTTGGTTGACATAACACAGGCATGGGTTAGCTGTTCAACACATCTAAAACTCTGTTTGTAGTTTCTATGATCATTGTCACACAGGGCAAAATCATGTCGCTTCTCTGCCCGCGAATCTGTGCCTCATTACTTCCTCTTTTGAAAGAGGAGGTAAACAACGTGCACGTGGCCCATTCAGTGGGCTGTTTTGTTCCCGCTGCTTCTCCTGCATACAGCAGGGGATAGCGGCAACTTCTGTCTTTAAAAATAAGTTCAAATTACTGGAGTGTTTTTTTGTTGCACAAAGAAGGCTAGAAGGGGCAGGAGGTGCACCGGAGGCAGAAGCTGCCGTGAGAGGGACCCACGAAAATCCATAAGTGCCTTAGTAATGAGTGTGCAATAAAACGCTCGTCTGATGGAGCTCATAATTTCGGTTCCTTCTGGCCTCAATGTCTACAACCCTCCCCCCAACTACGTATATCCCCACTTGGGATTGGATTCATGCTTAGTCATACTTCTTAGTCTTCTTCTGACAAGCGCATTTTATAGCACACTTCTGACTGGCCACTCACAGTTCTTCACAGGTCATTTTGACAATACAGCGATCCTCCTGCACATCTCCCACTCCTTCTGCTGGTTTTCCTGCTAGAAAAGAAGACCTGGAAAATCCTATGAGGTGGGTTGGGCTGAGAGTCTGTGACTGGCTCAAAGTCACCCAGTGGGTTTCCATGGCTGAGTGGGGACTAGAACCCGGATCTCCCAAGTCCCAGTCAGCCACTTCAGCCACTACACCTCACTGAATGAGCCACACTTTCTCTTTCTTCCCCATGTGGTTTTGCCCATCCCGATTGTGGAAGAGAAGCGGGAAGCAAAGCAGCGAGAAGGAAATGTGACTCCCCCCCCCCGCCCCCATCTGAAAACGCTCTTAGAGTAAGGCCCATTAAAATCAATGGGACTTAAGTTAACCATGACTAACCTAATTTCCACTGATTTCAATGGGTCTTCTCTAAGTATGACAAAGTCTGGATCTAACCATTGAAACTCAGATTTTGTTTTCTGCTGAAACAGACTATCCCACTAGAAATTCTAAGGGCTCTGTCTATAGCAGTGTTACATTATACGTATTTCAAAATGGCCAACAGATGGCGCCAGTAGACTGAGTGTTTTCTTTCTACACAGGTCCTATCCAATGCAGGCTGAACTGCCCTATACAATCAGCTCAAATCTGTACAGTGTTCTGTCCTTCCCAGACATTTGTGGTTTTCCCAAATAACTTCTCAACCAGGCCTGTGTGAACCATCAGGGTGATGTTGCCCCAGCAAGCTTCCTACTGTCTCTTAAACTGGGGAAAAAATCTTCCCCCCCCCACCAGAATAGATCATCACACCTGTTTTGGTGTGGGGATGGCACTTTAGTTAGTGTCACAAGCATCTGCTTCTGAATGGTGCTTGTGAGGACACCACACCTGTTTCTCGCCTGCCTACTGTAGCTCAGTGGTAGAGCACGTGCTTTGCATATGGAAGAATTTGTTTAATTTGTTAGAATTTGTGAACTGCCCAGAGAGCTTCAGCTATGGGACGGTATTTGAAGGAACGCCTCCTCCCATATGTACCTACCCGGACCTTAAGATCATCTACAGGGGCCCTTCTCCGTGAGCCCCTGCCAAAGGAAGTGAGGCAGGTGGCTACTAGGAGGAGGGCTTTCTCCGCTGTGGCACCCCGGTTGTGGAATGAGCTCCCCAGAGAGGTCCGCCTGGCGCCTACACTGTACTCCTTTCGTCGCCAGCTGAAGACCTTTTTATTCACTCAGTATTTTAACACTTAATTTTAACTTAAATTTAAATTATACTGTTTTAACTCTGTATTTTAACCTTATATCAATTTTGCTGCGTTGTTTTTATCCTGGTTGTGCTTTTTATATTGTATTTTGTATTTGTGTTTTTAACTTGTTGGTTGTTTTATGATGGTTTTAATTTTTGTGAACCGCCCAGAGAGCTTCGGCTATTGGGCGGTATAAAAATGTACTAAATAAATAATAACTAAATAAATATAGAAATGAAATAAATAAAATAAATAAATAAATAAATAATGGTGATTGGAGAAGGCAGGGGGATATCTTAAGTTTGATGCTTCTAGGGAGGTTGTCTATAGGGTAACCAAATGCAAAGGGGTACAAAGCTTTAAGGTTGTATCTTTAATGATTAAGAACCTAAGAACCTAAGAAGGGCCCTGCTGGATCAGACCAAGGTTCCATCTAGTCCAGTACTCTGTTCACACAGTGGCCAAGCAGCTGTCGACCAGGGACCTACAAGCAGGACACTGTGCAACATCACCCTCCCACCTATGTTCCCCAGCAACTACTGTATACAGGCTTACTGCCTCCGATACTGGAGGTTGAGTAGAAGGGGCATTTGATCAGGTGCAGCTTTTCTCAGACCCATATGACAAGTTGAATCTAAATTCCCTCTTCTACATCACTGTTAAAGGCATAGGGGCCCTGCCATTGTTTGCATCTGGTGGTCACCTGAGTTGTGCAACTGTGGCCCTTCGGTGAACAAAGAAGGAATGCTGGCTGAGCAAACTGACCTCCTTTGGGTGTCTTGTTGGTACTACACCACTAGAGGGTAGTAGGAACATTTGAAACAGGAGTTATCTACGCTTGAGAATTTGGCAAGCCAGCTTTCTGGAAAGCCCAGCAAGATTGGTATTTCACAAGAAAGAATGGTTGTGGATTTCCTGGAATGACTGGCCTTCCAGTCAAGTTGGGCAATGCAGCATCTCTAAGTGTTCGTTTGCTACGTTTTATATTCTGGGAGCTATAATCTGACAACATCACAGGCACTGTTATGGTGATTACGAGGGTCATGTACATAAATACTGAGATTCAGACGCAAAACAGAGAAGATGATAGCTTTAATTTTCTGGAACCAATGTGGCCAAAAAAAACCAACCAAAAAAACCCACCACCACCTGCCGATACTTACAGTTATGATATAAGGTTGCCAGAATTTTTACTGGCTGCAATTTTATGTGTTTTTTAAACAGCCTGGGATGCCAAAATTTAGCACATGAAGCTTTTTCTGGCATGGAGATGAAGAGATGGGGTGGGGAGAGATTCTCCTGAGTAATTTCTGCTGGTCAGGCTTTCTGCTACATTTGTGGAGGCTCAAATAAATTTACTCCCTGTAGGCTGATCAACAAGCTTCTGAACAATGTGTTCAACAGACCTAACTCTTCAGACTAGACATCCAGTAGCAAAAGCGAATAAAAGACCGGCTGAACAGCAGTTGCAGCCCCACACGGTTGGGAAAGCTGAGTTACATATTCAGCTTGAGAGTAACCTAGCAGTGCACTGTTGCATTATTATTGTCAGGGCTGGCCCTGCCATTAGGAAAAGTGAGGAAGTCACTTTAGGCGGTAGATCCTGGGAGGTGGCAGCAAGGGTGCTTTCTACACCTAAGGGTTATCCCAGGAAAATGGAGGGATCATCCCTGCCTGCTCCCGGGATCCCCTGTGTGGCATTTGCATGCACGGGGATGATCTCGGGATGATCCCTGGAAAAAGGCCAAGGTGTTAGTGAAAAGAGCTGTGTGCCTCGCAGACTGCTCTGGGCCCTGTATCCCATCTCCTGCTGTCCCATCTCCAACACTGTAGAAAGATTGAACTGCTGGACTTCAGCTTTTCTACATGGAATGGAAGGGGGTGCCATTTTGGCCTTCACCTTAAGCAGCAAAATGTATTGGGCTGGCCCTGCTAAAGATCTCTCTCTCTCTCTCTCCTTGTTTGACTGGGGAACTGACCACTAAGGGTGCTTCGGGGCTGGGCTGCCTCACTTCGGAACTGAAGCCAAAGCGAGGTTCACCCCCACCCCCAAAGCAGGTCAACCCTTGTGGGTTCCAAGGTGTACTGCCAACTGGGAGTCCATTGGACTCCCTGCTCACTTGCTTGTTTGCTTCCCTCCCTCCCCCTGCCCCCATTCACACACACTCCCAACCTAGAGCCACTGCTGCCCACAGGGCTTCCGTTCGCAGTCCATCTTCATCCCTTAGAACTGTGATTTAAAGGTAAGATGGGGTCTCTCTTGATTTCATAGATCTATGGCCCCAAACAATGGAACTGACCCTTTATAGCCACCATAGTTTGTCACTGTAGATCTATGAAAACGAGAAAGCCCCCCCTTACCTGAAGAGTAAATCATAGTTGTAATGGAGGAAGATGGATGGCAAAGTTAAGTCCTGTGGGCGGTGGCTCCAGGTTTTCGGGTTGAGCAGGGAGGGAGAAGAGTGGGAAGGAGGAGAGCTCAATGGACTCACGGTAGGCCTAGCACTGGCTTTCCCATGCGGGTGGGAGGGCAGGAGGAGCAACCCACCACTGCCCGAAAACAGCCCGAGGCACCCCAAGGCTCTTCAGAATTGATCTGCCTCACCTTGGGGTGCCTTGGGCCAACCCAGTATTGCCTCGTATTCCAGCCAAGGCAGACCGAATCAGCGCACCTTGCCTCGGATTCGGGGGTTCAGCCCGAGGCGGTGCACAGCCCTACTGACCACAACAGTATTTGGAGAATTGCTGATCTGTACATATCTTGGAGCACTCCACCCCAACCCGGTGCCCTCCAGATGTGTTGCACTACAGTTGGCTGGGGGAGACTTGGAGTTGTAGCCCAATACATCTGGAGGGCACCAGGTTGTGGAAAGCTGACTTAGAAAAATGTAACATTTATCAAACAAACTGTTTGAGAATCATCTAATCCTCAGAGACTGTTCCAGCCCTTTTATGAGGCTCTCTGTCACTGCTCATTTTGAATCTCCTCCACCACCAGCCCTCGTATTCAGCTGAAATGCTATTAATTAAACTAATTTGCTCATAGCTGAGAACCAGCCAAGTATGACTGAAAAAAATGACCTAAACTAAGCCAGAGCCAACAGGCCATTGACTAAAGTGAAGCAATGGGGCCATAATTTGAGGGCAGCCTGCCAGCATGCACTTTACTCATAATTCCTTGAGTGGCAGACCAACAAATTTGGGATGGTCAGAGTCACAAAGAGCCCAAGACAGGAATCTCAGTCTAAGCATTGGGAATTGATACCTTTAGTAGCAGTATTTCTATCTCTAGAAAGGATACCCTGAACGAACTGGAGGAAGTGGTGTTTTTTCCCCCCATTTTTAAAGGCAAACAATAACATCTTGATTACAAATTTAGGGTGTGACCACACTTGGAATACTGAATGGTAGGAGATTCAGAATTGCTAAAAAGACGTACTTCTTCACACAGAGCATTGTTACCTTATGGAATTGGCTACCACTAGATGTAGTAGTGATGGCCACCAACCTGGACTGCTTTAAAGTGGGATTAGACAAATTCATAGAGGATAAAGCTATCAATGGCTAGGCCTGATAGCTACAGATTACTTCTGTTATCAGAGCCAATATGCTCAGGTGCACCTGTTGCTGGGGGGATACAAGAGGGAAGGGTGCTTTTGCACTCCAGTCTTGCTTGTGGGCTTCCCAGAGGCATCTGGTTTGCCACTGGGGGCCTTTGGTCTGCTCCAGCACGGCTCTTCTTCATTAATTTCTTTATGAGAAAGGTTTAAAGAATTGGGATCTTTAGCTTCAAAATTAGGAGAAAGGGTGGACAACACAGATATTGATAAAGCCATGAACCATGGGAAGTGGTTCAACAGGCGCACAAAATTCAATCTCAAAATATGAAATTCAGAAACATCCATTGAAACTCATTGGCAGCAACATCAAGAGTCTTACGTAAAGTCACACAAAAAAGCACAGCAACATACAACTCTTAGGTGCAATCCTATGCAAGTTTAGACAAAAAAAAAAGTCCCACAAATCCCAGCATTCCCCAGTCAGCCATGATGCCTGAGGAATGCCAGGATTTGTAGGTTTAAACATGCATAGGATTGCATCCTTAGGATGTTTGCGCACATGACATTAAAAGCACTTTTGAACCTCCCTGTCATTATTCACGTAGCTATATGAAAGTTGGCAAGAACAGCATAATACATCTGGCAGAGCCCTGTATCTTTAACAGCTACACAGCAGACAAAAATGCTACAAGTTCAGCCTTTTTCTGTGTGGAGAGCCAGTTATAGGAGGGCACTGCACTGTTGAATTTCTGCCTTCCATGCAGCTGTGAAAGACATGGGCCTTCTATTGCAAAAACAAGAGCACCACTGGACCCAGGGCTCATGACTCCAGTGTGGGCAGGAGCTTGATATTTATTGGAGACCTGCAGATGAAGGAAGAGGGGCATTCTGAACTTTGTTCATCTTTGGCCAGGCACTGAGCATAGCGGGGGCGAAGTGTTGTTGGCCTCCTTTGCTGGCTGAACACACTGTACGATCTGGAGGTTGTTCACTACTGCTGCTTGGAATCCCAGCTATTTCCAGGTACACTAGCTAACCAAAAGTAAGGTTGCCACCATTTTTTCCTGCCAAGGCTCTTTTACAACAGGCAGAACTGCAACAACCTTTTGTTTTTCTTGGACTGGAGATGCAACTATTGGAAAAGTTTAACCAATTGCATGTTTGCCAGTGATGCAGTCATATCGCGGGTGGGAGTGGGGGAAGTGAAGGTGCCAAGCCTCCCCACAAGTGAAGGGTGCATGAATTCCAATATGCAGAGGATGTATATATCTATAGATGCATCTTGACAACTGACCTGGAAAAAATTGCCCATGTTCCTGTGCTTTCAACTGCACAAGTTTTCTGCAGGTGAAGCTTTACACGGAAAGAAGGTAAGTGATATTGAGCTCCATCCAACGAGCGTTTTATTGCACGCTTGTTACTGGGCACTCACGGATTTCTCGGAGGTCCCTCACATGACAGCGTTTGCCTCTTGCGCCCCTTTAGCCCCGTTAGCTTCCTTGCGTCGCAAGAAAAACTAGAAAAAGTCTGGTTGCTGCTCTCTCCTGGTGGGTGTGGGAGAAACAGCGTGATTACAACACAGGACTGAATGGGCCTCGTGCTCCTTGTTTACTTCCTGGTTTCAAACATGAAGTAACTGAAGCCGTTGCTAGATGGGGCTGTAGCGTGCGTTACATACCGTCGTCGTTGTTTTAACGTTCACATGACGTTCACCAGGATGAACGTTCACATGACGTTCATCACATGACGTTCACCAGGATCCGTGTTCATCCTGTGGTGAAACCTCTGTTTTCCCGTGTTTTATTAAATGACTTTTCCTGTCGGCGCGCGCTAATTTGGATACGGGAGGTGGAGGTGTGGGACGAAATGAGGTCAGCGCAGTTTCCGGCGAGGTCAGCACTGGTCAGGAAAAGGTGTGCTAAGGGGAGTGGTCAGTGCCTTCGGCCAAACCTCCTCCGCCGTTTGCGCCCCGTGCGCAGGTGTGGCCACGGCGTGTTTTTTTTTTTTTTTAACCAAACGGGTCTGCTTTGCGCACGAACGGAGGACCGAAAAAGTGTCTGGGGAGTGGTTGGGGGTGTGTGGTAGATGTGTGGGATATGTGCAGCTCGGTACCTCTGTGTGGGTCACTTTTCGGGAAGGCGGGCATCCAACTGTAATGGGAAGTTGGTGACCCGTCGCGGTGGGCAGCCACAGGTACCGTCCTAATTCCGGTGGTTTAGGCTGCGCAGAAGATGTAAAGGCGAGCGGGGAATGATGGGCACGGTAGAGGCACACAGGGCTGTGTGCCTATTGGTGTGGGTATGCGGCAGCTGGCTGTAAGGGGGCAACAAGCGAGGGTGGGCGGCAATCTTCCATCGACCACACGGCGGCAGGCGGAAGGTCAGGGAACCGCTAGCCCAGGGGTGGGCACGTGCCCTGCGGCCCCTTTGCACTGTGTCAATACACTCCCCTATCCTTCCGACTGCATTTGCTGGGGGGTGGGGGAGTGATGGCGGCAGGCTGCTGATGCCAGTTTCGGACCTCCGCTGGTGCGGAAACTGAGCCCCCCCTTCTTTCTGCTAACGATGCCAATCAGGCCGGTGTGGCTGCGCAACCCATGCTCGACCCGACAGCAGCACAACCGGAGCAAACTCCCTCAACCAGCCCCCTCCAATACCGGGATAATCCACACAAGGTGTGGACCATGAGGTGTCACACCTAAACAGGAAAATCCGGTTTCACCCCTCCTCAACCACGGAACACCCGGTAGGTCTAGCGAGGCCCTGAGTGACAACGGAGAAGCCACAGTAGCCAGTGTTTCTTCCTAGGTGTGATGGATCTCATTATCACTTGCAAATGCTTTCAGTCCAAAACAGTCAAAAAGAGAACTGCCATCTCTCCTAAGATACCTTGTTTATAACACCAGCAACAATTCTGTCAGGCAGGGGTCTTGAACCTCAGCACCATGAGCCAAATCCTGCCTGCCTGGAGTTCCCCATTTCCCTGGTCCTACTCCTGTTCCCTAGCCACCATTCATTCAATAGCTTCCCAGCTTTTGTGCAGGGATTTTCACATTCTGAAAGGTCAAAACTCCTCTCTTAAAGGCTTAGTTACTGCCAGTAAGAGGGAGCAGTCCCATGGCCCCTAGACAGCAGGGGTGGGTGTGGAGGGCATAAGATTTTCCAGATTTGTGGATCCAAGGCTGGAAACAATGCTTCTCCAAAATTAAATTCAGGCCTCAAGCTGAAAGAGGTTCATTACCATAGCTGTATGGCCTCAAAATTAAACTATTTTAATAGCCACTGAATATTAAGCTAACATATGCCATATTAGGCCATAGAACCATCTATCCCAGTATGCGCTGATGAACAATGGCTGCCCAGAGTCTGAAGCAGAGGTCTCTTTCAGAGCTACTAAGCAGGCACTTTTACGCTGAGGCACCACACAGACTGAACCTGGGACCCTCTGTGTACCTAGCCAGTGCAACAGTGGCCCTTGTGTAAATTACACAGTTCAGGGTGACCATATGAAAAGGAGGACAGGGCTCCTGTATCTTTAACAGTTGCATACAAAGGGGAATTTCAGCTGGTGTTATTTGTATATATGGGGAACCTGGTGAAATTTCCTCTTCATCACCAGAGTTAAAGCTGCAGGTGCCCTGCCCTCTTTTAAATCTGGTCACTCTAATATAGCTCCTGCACGTTAACTGTTGTGATGAAGAGGGGAATTTCACCAGGTTCTCCATTTATACAAATGACACCTGATGAAATTCCCTTTTCTATGCAACTGTTAAAGATACAGGAGCCCTGTCCTCCTTTTCTAGGATGACCATATGAAAAGGAGGACAGGGCTCCTGTATCTTTAACAGTAATGTAGAAAAGGGAATTTCAGCAGGTATCAATTGAAGAGGGTGAAATTCCCTCTTCATCACAACAGTTAAAGCTACACTAGCTATAGTAGAGTGGCCAGATACAAAAGAGGGCAGGGCTTCAGCAACTTTAACTGTTGTGATGAAGAGGGAATTTCACCCTCTTCAATTGATACCTGCTGAAATTCCCTTTTCTACATTACTGTTAAAGATACAGGAGCCCTGTCCTCCTTTTCATATGGTCACCCTATCCTTTTCGTATGGTCACCCTAGCACAGTTTATTTAAATATTATGATTGCTAAGGCCATTATGGCAAAAGGCTGAGCTCAGGACCCACACATACCCTTAGGGTGCAATCTTATGCATGTTTAGACAGAAAAAAGCCCTACAACTCCCAGTATGCCCCAGCCAGCCATACAGGCTGGAGCATGAGTTGTAGGATTTTTTTTCTGCCTAAACCTACATAGGGTTGTGCCCTTAGGGACCTTGCCAGGGAGTTGGTTCAAATTTAGCGTACCTAGATCAGGGATGTCTAGAGCAGATTCAGTAGCCCACCTGGGGTCCCCATCCAGGCTTCCAGTGGTCCCAGATGGCTACACCCCTTTCACCTGAACACCAGTTGTTTGGTGGTTTCCCTGTTTTTCTGCATTCCTCCCCCTTCGAAACGGTTGAAATGCCTCTCCTAAGGCCTAGGTATTGGCAATAAGAGCTTTAAGCTAAAATGGCTGCTGTGTTTGATATTTAGATAGTGCCGCTTACCTTTGGCCCCAACTTCTTTTGCCTTCAGCCTCATCCACTGAAATGCAGCCCCCGGGAGGTTCTCCGAAATTATATTCAGCACTTGGGATGAAAGAGGTTCAACAGCCCTGGAGGAGACCCATTGAAATCAATAGGACTTAAGTTAGTCATTTATGATCCGTTGATTTCAAAGAGTCTACTCAAAGTATGACTAAGTCTGGATCCAATCCAACAGCTTTAAGGATGGGCTCTACAAAACAACAGGTGTTGGTCTATTGATTTAACTGTCTATATTGTGATACACAAACCAGTTAAAGCAATCTCTAAGACCGTAAGAAGAGCCATGCAAGATCAAACCAAAGGCCTCTCCCATCCAGCATTCTGTTCCCATACTGGTGAACCAGCTGACTTTTGGAAAGACCATAAGAAGACATGACGACAAGGCTGTCTACAGACATAGAGACAAGTGTGGGTTGTTGTTGTTTGCTTTAAAAACAACAGTTGAACGTAAAATCCAGGCAAATATCATGTGACATCACAAGAACATCCTAATCGTTACCTCGATTCATTGAGAGAACACAGTCCACAGATGCTAGGTTTTTGTTTGTGATTCATTGAGAGAACACAGTCCACAGACGCTAGGTTTTGTTGGTGATCAATTCCAATTTAAAAGTGTTCCCGAGAATGCATCCTTGCTCCCTCTGCTTCAGCTCTGCCAAGAGGCATTGTGGGAGCCGAATTAGTGCTAATGGCAGCATGAAACACCCTACTTAGTGGTTTGCCCACTAATAGCATCCGGCACTGTCACAACTGGTCCAGGTAAGCGAGCAGCAGTGGGAGCCCTGGCATTGGTCCAGCACAGCTGCTCTTAGCCCTGTGGTGCCTCACTATGCCCAGGGTCATGCCAGGCCCAGGAACATGCCAGGCCCTGCCCTCTCAGAGGGGTCTACTAATGGGGAAAGACACTTGCCTGACTCACCCACCTTATGCTTGAGCTGGAATTAAGAGGCACTTCTTATTGCGACAACACTGATTATGTAACATGTTTTTAAAGCACAGATGGGCACAACAACTGGCTTAGGTTTTGTACATATTTCTGTAACAGTGAAATGGCTGGAAGCTTGGCAGAGAAGGACTTGCATCTGCTGACAATAGTCTTTGCTATAGAATCTTTATTATTGTCATGTGTCTTGTTTATTTTCAAGAGCTTTAATCTCAGTCTTCCCCAACCTGATGCCCTCTAGACATTGTGGACTGCCTCCCAACATTCCTGATCATTAGCCCTGCTGCCTGGGGCTGAAGTCCAAAATATCTGGAGGGCACTAGTTTGGAAGAGGCTGCTGTGCGTTCTCTCCTTCCAGGACATTTAGGCAGCTGCTAGAAAGAGTTGGGCCTTCTCTACAGTTGCCCCACTATCACAGGGGGGAAAACCTCCAGAGCTTTAGGTATTTATGCAAGGCTCACCTGCTTGTGAAGGTCTTGTGGGAGAGCAGAGGTTTGGTTTGATTATTTTGCTACTACTGTATATAGTAAGAGCCTTGTCGCACCTTAAAGATCAAACAATTGATTCTAACGTCAGTTTTCCTGGACTAGAATCCACTTTATCAGATGCATGAAATATCACCCTCCGTTGGCAAGTAAATATACACATGCGTGTAGGGGAAAATGTGAAGCCAAATGGAACTGAAATGCAAAACATCATATAAACACTCCATGTGTTCCCTGTTATACTAGGGCAGTCGTAGGTCAGGATATACTGGTAGATCGTGCTTTGCAGTAGACCGGCATGTATTTCTGATTCCCAATTGTTCAACAACAGCAACAGTAAAAGCTCTCCTCTGCCCTAAATCATACCACCGAAATGAAGAAAGCTTGGGGTAGGGTGATCATATGGAAAGGAGGACAGGGCTCCTGTATCTTTAACAGTTGTATAGACAAGATTTCAGCAGGTGTCATTTGTATGCATGCAGCACCTAGTGAAATTCCCTCTTCATCACCTGCAGGAGCCCTGCCATCTTTTGTATCTGGTCAAGAGGGTAACCAGGAGCAGATTTTTGTGTGCAAAGACTGTGACACCACCCCCACCCCAAATTCAGTTCTGGTGCTCAAAACAAATTCCTAGACTCAGAATTATTTATTTCTAAGAGTATGTCTTTCCCCTGCACTCTAGTTGGTGGAATGCAAGATTCTAATAAAAAACAATATAGATTCCACCTGCCTGAGATTTTCTCATCCCTGCTTTGTACTCATATATTTATATACCTGCCAGCTGAAGACAACAGTTCATGCATCAAAGAGTGGGCTCTAGTCCAAAGAAAGCTCACTGTAACAGTAAGAAATGGTGGCTCTGATATCAAAGGGGCAGTGAATTCGCTCCAGGTTTCAGCCAGAACTAGTCAGAATTCTAAAGGGGTTATCTGAAGGGCTTTGCACGTTGGATCTAAACACCTTTAGAGTTCCAGTTGGTTCTGACTGAAACCTGGAGCAGATTCATTGCCCCCCCCCACTAACATCAGAGCCACCAGCCTCCACTGTGCCATGCTTCACACATGACAACACTAATGTCCATGGTAGAAGACTCACATGTGGTACCATAGGTGAAAATTACACAGGGGTTGATTCTTCCACAATTAACTTTGCAGAAGTTGCTCTGTACTGCAGCTTCCAAACATGTCTGATTTTAGTCATCCCTGTGTGATTTTCACACATGACAGTGTAATGTTTATTTCCCCGTAGAAATTAATCCAAGATGGGGAGGAAGGATTGCATGCAAGTTCAAGTGGGTCAACCGATCCACCTCCCCACTCCTGTGCACAGTTCATCAGTTCAGCTTTAATGATAAGTAATGGACAACTTAAACATAACTTTGCCTGTATTTAATGCACACATTTCCCCTCTTTCTGACAGGTGCTGGAGGACATGACAGCACCACTGAGCCATGTAAACCTCTCAAACTGACATTGATTTTCCTTAATGACTGTGGCCAGCGTTCCTTGATCCCTTGAGGGAGGGGCATCTGAAGAGGCCCCTTGAAACCCAGGATCAATAGCAGAAGAAACAGAAACAGAAGTGTTATGGTACAGGAAGCTGGGCCAGTGTCCTCTAGTGTTCCATTCCCGCTACTTATTATAAAAGTGTTTCATTCCAGCCAGTTATTATCAAAACTACTATTTAAAATTTTAAGAATGGATGCCTGCGTTTTCCGTTTTCCTCTTCCCTGCCCATTCCTTTTTCCTTTTGTCATGTCTTTTGGGTTGTAAGACTGAGTGCAGGAACTTTATTTTGATTATATGTAAGCCACTGGGTAATAACCTGATTCTTAGGTGAGCGATCCAACATGGCTCTTATGGGTCAGCATCCAACTGACTTTGCAGCTCTGTAGACCTTATGATCCAAGTGAATTGACTCAGCTTTGGCTGTTGGCCTCTAGTCCTTATAACTGTCCCAGCTATGTATAATGCTATCTGATTAGTTCTGGACTCAGGCCATTCTTCATCCAGCCACCAATGGTCCAAAGATTATACAGAACCCTTAATATAATAAAGCTAATGAGGCAAAATGTAGAACAAAGCACAAGACATAGGATAAGTAAAAGTTAACATTTACTGAGAGATACAGGACTGAGTATTATGAAGGACATACATGGATGGACATGGCAGTGGGGCCAATGTGAAGGCCCAGGACCATTTCCCAGCATGCCGAGGGAAAGGAGCCAGACGCCACCAAACAAGTAACACAATGGAGATAACTGTGGCATATGCATTTGTAACAAAGAGACCATAATAACATACATATCTATGGGATCACATCTAGTGATTATATAATTCCATATAGAGACTGCTGTATAAAAACAAAACCTTTATAAAAAATATAAAAAAGTGTAAAAATGTGCATTTTAAAAGCATGGCCTGGACAGCTGGGCTGTAAACATTGTACTGAGGGTGTGCTTGTGGGAGGGCGCCTGCGCCACAGTGCCACAGACAGGCCCAGCAATGAGGCAGGACTTGTGTCAAGTGTTTGCCATTCTTGGTTTCGGGTTCAGTTCTGGAGAGAGCGCACGCAGAGACAGGGTCCAAATGGCAAACATACTGGAACGAATGCTGGCACGGCCTTGTCTGCCATCAGCTTCCTCCTGTCCTGGTTTCTCTGCCAAGCGTGGGAAGAGGGGCAGTGTGAAGCCACAACACCAACTTCTCAGCCTCCCAACTTGTTCCTGACTTGGGATGCACAGCAACGGGTGGCTTGAGGATTCTCCAAGAGCTGAAGGAGCCAGGACGAGGGTCTCCTACGCAACACCTGCCTCACCCTCTCAGGTTGAGCCTTAGCCCTGCAAGGAGAGTGTGCCCTTCCGGGGGTCCTGGAGTCATCTCCTCCATTCTCTCTATTTGGTTGGAATGTGCGATCCCCAAGGAAGCTCACCGTGTTCCGGCTGCACTAATCTTTCGTGCGCAGTTCTTCATACAGTACATAGATGAGAGGCCCTCAGAGACTCTGCATTTGTCTTTTGCCACAGACTTTGCCCACCCGTGACCCCTTTTCACTTCTTCTCCAGCTGTTCGAGCAGCGGGTTGGCCTCATTCTCTGGCGTTTTGACGCTATCTGTCCGCACAATGCAGGTGGGGCGGTGGCGGTTCAGCATCAGGATCAGCTGCTGCCTCTCCTGCTTCAGCTCCTCAATCTGGGCCTTCAGCTCGGCGTTCATGAGTTCCAGGCGCTCCGACTCCTAGGTGGGGCCAGAGAAATGAGCAGGAAGAATTTTTAAGTAGCGAGATTGAAGTGTGGGAAGAAGCAACAGCAGCCCTTTCTACACCTACAGGGGAGATGATCCTGGGATTTCCTGCTCCTGGGATCGTTGCCTTGCGTTCAGCCGGGCATGTGACGTCCCGGAAGTGAAGAGGGATGTCGTGTCTGTTGCGGCCGCCACTTTTTTTCAGAAGGAATAGGAGTCGGAGCACACTTGCGCTCCAGCAAAACATAAGTTAAAAAAAAACACCTGACCCTGCTCCCCACCCCACCCCTGATGTCCTTGGACTGCCCCCAGCCCGGCTCCTTCCCTATGCTGACTCCCACTACGTGCGTGGAGGAGGGAAGAAGCCAGGACAGGCACCCACACCTCCCGTGGTCTTGGGATGATCCCGAGACAGCAGGAAGAATTGGGGTTTCCCAGGGTTTCTTTATCCCTGGGAAAACTCATGCCCGTCCCCCCCTGTCCTCGGGAGTCCCTGTGCATCCTTTGGACACACAGGGACTCAGCTGTGACCAGCCTGGACCATCATCCAACACACCAAAGAAAAAAGCAAAGCATCTGTCTACCTTTTTCTTTCCAAGTTCCTTTATTCCAGCCTACCCCCTTCTGTTATTCTGAACGACTCCCAGTCCAACATACCTGGAGGGCAGCAGATGGGAGAAGGGGGCATTATTGGACTCATACCTAAGATGTTAAATATTCAGACTGCACATAAAGGAGGAGAAACAGGGATTTCTTCATCCATATTAGTGTAATGCCTTTATCAGGCCAAGACGATACAAAAAGCAAGAGAGGGGAAAAGGGAGGCAGGGTGGGGGAGCCGACTGGAGGTTCAAGTCATGGCCTCTGCATAATCACAACTTTCTCCCTTCCATCTCATGACCCTTTTCTCTCACCGTTCCCTGCTTTTCGAAACATCTCGCCTAACTAAGTTCTGGAGATCTCAAAACGTTTTTGGTGATTGGGGTGGGGGTGCAGTTGGCCTAACAAAGGCATTTCACTGATACAGATTTTGGAACGTTGGCAACCTTTGCTTTTTTTGTGGGATTTCTTCAGACATTTTTACCGATCTCACGCGCATGCGTGCCCTGGAGAACAGCAACTCCCGCACCAACCGCAAGAAGAGCCCTGGGCACTCACCCGCTGCAGGAACTCTGTTCTCTCCTTCTTCTTGTTCCGACATCGAGCCGCTGCTACTTTGTTCTTCTCTCGGCGCCTTTTCCTCCTTTCCTCTTCTTCATCTAGCTGAAGAGAAAGATAAAAGCACAGGCTAACAACCAGACCAAAAATGGAAGTCAACCTAACAGTGGGCCTGTTCAGATGACAACTTCAGGCTCTGTGGTTAGCGAAACTGTGGACCTCTGGGGTTAGCATGAACCACAAGCCGTGCTGTCACACACAACACTTTAAGCCATATCTTACACAGTGACCTGCTTTCCAAACAGTTTTTCTGATGTAAATGATGCATTATTCCAAAAATTAAGGTCCATAGGAGGTCCATATATTTATTATTCATGATAGTTTAATTTAAGACATGTGCTAATGAATAGCAAAAGTACAAAAATTGCCTTAAACTCTGCTCCTGAACAATTCTTCTATTTGGTAATCAAATACAATGGAAAGATCAAATGAATCAACTTTATTTTCTGCTGATAATAATAATGGGTATCATTTATTTTTAGATTTTTCCAGCAAGCTGGTCCTAGCTTCTTCAATGGTATCTGCCTCTGCATGTCGCCGCATTACTGAACACACAACTTGTATTATTCTTAAAATGTTTTCTCTTGGCCAGAATATGAAGCTCTCTTGGGACAAAAGAGCAAGGCTGGCTCAGGAAAGCTGGGAACTGTAGGGCTTTTTTTCAGTCTGAACATGCGTAGGATTGCGCCCTAAGACTGTCAAAAGATGTTTCCTTGATTAGATTTAATTGATTTTAAAGCTGGATTAAATAAAAGTTACATTATGACCCAAATCCTCAAAACATTTGCCATTTTGACGATAACGAAGTAAATGCAAGGTTTCTTAAGTGTGTAGTCTACCCTAGAGCTATAAGGGAGGAGGTGACTTGAGGACAGTCACGGGACAGTGACTCCCAGCCTAACCATACCTCACAGGGTTGTTGTGAGAATAAAATGGAGAGGAGGAGGAGGATCATGTAAGCTGCCTTGGGGTCTTGCAGGAGGAAAAAAGGTAGGATATATATGTAATTAACTGACCCCTGGATAGTTGGTATGTAGTCTGTGTTTATGCTTGTTATGCTATTCTTATTTTATTTTTAAAGTTAATTTTCTGTACTGCGGGGGTTGGTGCAGTGTGGCCCATATGGGAGGTCTGGGGAATGAAAATGCCCCAAGGACCTCCCGAAATGGCCCCACTCCAGGTTTACAACTTATTAGGCATTATTTAAATATTGGAAATAAATACAACTATTAATCATGAGTTTATAACAGAGGTGGGGTGAAATTTGAACCAGGGACTTCCAGGCTCACAGCTCATATTCAATGTGTCGTATGTGAGGCTGCCTTAAAAAGGGTCCAGAACCTTCAGCTGGTCCAAATGGGGCAGTGAGACTATTAACGGGGACTGGCTGCCAGTCCGTGCCCAGGCCCGATTCGAAGTGCTGGTATTGACATTCACACCCCTAAGTGGCCTGGGGACAGGTTATCTGAAGGATCGTTCCCTCCCATATCTACCTGCCCAGATTCTAAGATCATCCTCAGCTGTCCTTCTCCAGGAGCCCCCGCCAAAGGAAGTGAGATGGATGGCTACCAAAAAGAGGGCCTTTTCTGCAGTGGCACCCCAGCTGTGGAATGAGCTCCCTAGAGAAGCTCGCAAGGCACCTACATTGTACTCTTTCTAGTGCCATGTGAAAACCTTATTTTCCCAGGAATTTTAGTAGTTACAGTATTTTACATCTTTGCACTGCTGCTAGGTTTTATCTTGGTTTTTACTTTTATTTTATACTGTGGTTTTAAGCTTTTATATTGCATCTTATGTTGTATTTTATGGTTTTAATTGTTGCAAACTGCCCAGAGAGATTTGACTATTGGGGGGTATAGAAATGAAATGAAATGAAATAAATAAATAACTCTTGGCCTCTACATTAGTTCTTGGTGATTCGGCTTTAATTGAGTCAATCAACCCATTCACTGAAGTCATAGATATATTCCTTCTACTTCAGGTGGAAGATTCAGATGCTGGAGAGATCAAAAGGGAACTAGCTCTCCTCAAAGCAATTTCAAAATTTCTTGAGGAAAAGGCTGTACGGCATCCTTTCCTAAACTTGTGCCACTGGATGCGTTGATTATAACACCCATCATTCCCAGCCAGCCAGCATGGCCCTATTAAGAGTGCCTTGTACCCTTTCTAAATTCAGTCCCTCTACTCTACAACTCTATTATCATGCTCTCTCTTAACCTAGGTCAACATCTATATCTTATTCAACATCTATATCTTATTCAGAGGGTTTATTTGCTTCATTACTACTTCCTTGCAACTAAAGAATGTTCACCATCTCATATTCTTACCCGCCTCTCCCTTTGGATCGAGGCAGGGAACAACATTAGTAAAGGAATCAACACATTTTAAAAAATCTTGATTTTACATTGATCTGGGTAGGCCTGCAGGAAAAGGCTAGTCTCCAAAGCTGCCTTAAAATCACAGAGAGAATTAATATTACAAATCTCCTCCGGCAGGCCGTTCCATAATCCAGGGGCGACAGAAAAAAAGGTCCTCTGGGAAACTGATGTCAGCCTAGTCTTGGCTGACTGAAGTAAGTTCTCCCCAGAGGACCTGAGTGCGTGGGGCGGACTGTATGTATATTAATACAAATTAATACACATATGACTGTTCTTATTCATCCACTAACCTTCCACCATGATGGAATACCTGCACCCTCTCAGTGCTTGAGCAAATAGCAATAGCGAAGGGCGGGGGAGAGGGAACTTGTGACCCTTGCTACTTCCAGCATTCCTACTCAGCATAATCAATGTCATAAATTGTCATAAATTTAAAAACAGTTCCAAAAAAAGTTTTAAAAAACTGTCATCAGTGGTGCCTCAGTTTCCCTTAATGTAATAGAGAGCCAATGGACAACAGCACCTCAGTAGAAGACAAGCACAGGCCAGATGAGAGATGAGCACCACAAAAAACAGTAGCCATGTTTGCTTAAAGTTGTAGTTTGCTTAGAAGCTGACTTGGTGGATCATAATTTTGAACAGTGCGGGTGGAATTTAGTCTGGGGTATGTTGTCAGCAGGGGGGAAAGCTGCTTATCACCATTTATATGGACAACAAGGAATTAGTTTGTAGCAGTGTTCCCAAACCTGGTCTACAGAAACAGCCAGCACCTGGCAAAATCTTTTTGGAACTCACCTCACTTTTCACTGGCTGAGGCCTCTTGCCCAGTTTCACCTCCAGGAAATGAAGTGGTGAGATCATGGCCCCAATGCTGCGGATATCAGCATACTTCAGCTCTTCTGCTGTCAGGGTGGTACCGGGTAGTCCTGTCAAGGGGCCAAGGCCAGGAAGAGCTCCAGCTGTCAGGGATGGGTCTGGAATCTGCCCGGGCATCATAGCAGGATACACAATCCCACAGCCTAGGAAAGGGAAAGAGAAACCATCAATTACTACAGGAAGCTGAGCAAGGGTAATCCAAAAGGCAAGGCAATCACAGTTCATCTTGAAGCTTTCATAAGAGGGTAGACATTAGGAAGGAACACGATGTCTCTTGTCACAGGAAAAACAATCCACAGCAGATTGGAAGCCTTGCCCCCAAAGTGGCCAAGAGACATATTTGTCACCCAGAGACTCTGAAGGAAATATCCAGATGAACATGAGCTATTATTAAGAAGTCCCATACAGCTTAACCCACTATGCAGTGAAATAGTTATACAAGGAAACAGGGCCAGTCCAGGACATTTAACTGCCTGAGGAGAAAGACACGATAGTGTCCACTTCCTGCCAATTCCAGGGACAGAAGCCAACTTCGACACTAGTGTTGGGATGTCCTCCACTACATCCACCGGAAGCAGACTAGTTTAGGGGGCACAGAGCAGGCTGCATGGCACCCACAGTTCTGTTCTCCAATAAATTGCTGCTCCACTCTGCCTAATGGTAAGGCCAGGCCAGCAAGGAAAACAGGATACCAAACCAGGAGGTTGGCCAAGATACATTATCATTAAAAGCCATGATTAGTGAACATTGTGTATTTTTGTATGTGGTAACAAACCTGTACCAGTACCACTGTTTAATCAAGTATGAACAAAGTTGGTGGACAGAGGAAAAAAAGAAGTAATCATTGATTTCTATGCCAGAGGGTAATAAATCCAGCTTCATGAATGAACAAGTAACAATGATTACCTAATCTAGCAGCCAGCCTGGTCAGCATATTTATAAACTCAAGGAGGAAGGTAGAACGGCAAGAAGGAAGTTAGCTAGTTGCACAGATTATTTAAGACTAGGAAGCATGGTGTTTCTTCAGATGAAAGCTATAAGGCAAATGATCAACCTGAATGCAAGCTACAAATGTAAGGACGCAATCTTGGAAAGAACTGTTTGAAATCCTTTGCATAACCTATTTGGAGAAGTGCTGTCTGCAGCCTGCCACAATAAGATCAGTGAAGATAACCTCACAAAACACCACCTTGGATAAGTGAGGTTAAAAATTCACAGTGAGGAACACAACTCCAACAGGAAGCAGAAGTAATAAAAATGGACTTCACGTCCAGGAATAGCAGAACTACACAGAGACTGATAATTTCACCATTGTGATTGCCATCTCCACAAGAGAAAAGGAAAAGCCAGGAAACAACTATTTAATGGTATTGAGGAAGAACAGAACTCGATTATGACAACCACTTTTGCTTTCCCCCTCCCTGCCAGAAAGAGCGCTGGGCTCCAGCTGACAGGTGCCCTGGGACTGGAGAGAAGGAAGCATGCCGGCTTCTGCCACCTCTGGCGACCCAGGACCACTGGAAGGTTGCACACCCTGCTTCCCAGGAAGAACATGCTGGCAAGATGAAACCAGCCTGATCACATCCATTGGAGAATAAAACACCTTGTGAGACATGTGTAGTGCCAGCGGAAGAAAGTGTCCCATAGGTGTAACTTCTCATGTCAGACCTGTATCCCAACCAGCAAGATATGTCCAGTGAGGAAGATGGTGGTAAAGGCCAGCCTCAATGGTGAGCCAAGTACTAGTGACCTCTGGCCCAATCGTAGTAACTAATTAGAGGTCTCATAAAGTTTGTGATATATAGTTTTTATATGTATTTATGTTTTTTATATCTATCTATCCATATTAAGGTGACCATACGAAAAGTAGGACAGGGCTCCTGTAACTTTTAAGAGTTGTGATGAAGAGGGAATTTCACCAGGTGTCATTTGTATGCATACAGCACCTGGTGAAATTCCTCTTCATCACCACAGTTAAAGCTGCAGGAGCTATACTAGAGTGACCATATACAATACAGGGCAGGGCTCCTGCAGCTTAAACTGTTGTGCTGATGAGGGAGTTTCACCAGGTGCTGCATGTATACAAATGACACCTAGTGAAATTCCCTTTTTTATGCAACAGTTAAAGATACAGGATCCCTGTCCTTTTCATAAGGTATATATGGGAGATGTGGGGTAATCTCTCTTTAAGATGAATTGTTTCCCAGCACAGCTAAAGCGTATTTAACCAACCAAATGTTTGGGGTTAGTTAGTTCATAGTATAGACGACATGCTGGTACTTGCTTTGTACCTGGAATAAAGAATAAACTTTTCCTTGTCTGCTATATGGGAGCTTTGATTACCTGTGACCATATTCTGCAGAACTCTTGAAGGACAAGAGATTACACTGAACTTTATCTAGTTCAAAGTCAATGCTTTCCATTGCTAGCCATCCAGATGTTTTGGACTACAACTCCCATAATCACTGACCATGTGATGGGTCTGATAGGAAGTGTAGTACAAAACAACTGTAGGGCACCAACTTGCTCACCAATGAGCCCCTCCCATCAGCCCTTTTCCCATACACATGTATCTGCAAAGGAACCAACCTGGGCGGAGCCGCATTCTATCTGCAGGAAGTTCTACAGGCAGATTGGGTGGGTGAGCTGATGATTCCTGATTTTAATGTAATTATTAACAATTTTAAGCCTAATCAGAAGTAAGCAGGACAAAGCCTCTGCATGACTACTCAGAAGTAAGTAGAACTGAATCACTCAGCCACACTTTCAAATGATATCACAAGTACAAAGTTTATTTACATGGAAATCAGCTTTGCTATTCAATATTGGAAGTCTTGCTTCCTATTCAATATTCTGAGCTCAAAAACAAGTCAACATACAGCACAATCCTATACATGTCTACTCAGAAGTAAATCATATTAAGTTCAAGGGCTTTACTCCTAGGTAAGCAGCGTAACATTGCAACCTTAGGTTGCGATTCTATGTACACACTTACTGGAATACGTTTCATTTTTGTAAACCGCCCAGAGAGCTTTGGCTATTGGGCGGTATAGAAATGCAATAAATAAATAAATTGAACTCAATGAGATTTACTCCAGAGTAAATATGTATAAGATTGCACTGTTCATTTCCTTGAGCTTGGGACACCAAAAAACTTAAAATCTCAGATGGACACCAGGAGTGGAGTGGAGGTAGAATGTGGGGGAGTGCAGCTCTTGGACACATATTTCAGAGCAGGAGCAGTGACATCTGTCAGAGCCCATTGACAAACAGTCCTTGCTCTGGCAAGTGAATGAGGCAGTGGAGGCTGGTGGCTCCAATGTCAGAGGGGTGGTGAATCCACTCCAGGTTTCAGTCAGAACTCTAAAAGAAGTTATCCAAGGTCTGCATCTTGGATAGCTCCTTTAGAGTTCTGACTGAAACCTGGAGCAGATTCACCATCCCCTGACATCGGAGCCACCAACCTCTAATGAGGTGATAACAAAGCTTTTAAGTTTCGCTATGTTTGTAACATATTAGCACAAAGGAAGTCAAAGAATGAAGAAAATAATAAAGCAGAGGCTGAATATCTTTCCTTTTCTTTGATGAAGTCCCTACTTCATACAAGCAGCTTAAAAGGAAATACTTTTTTCCAAGATTGTTGCATTTCTAATTAAAAGCCAAACAGTTGCATTTCAAGCAGCTGAAGATCTTCTGTTCAAGTCCAATGTGTTTTACGAGTGGAAAATATGCCATCAAAAGCGAACATCCCCAAGTTCAATGGATCTTATTCCCAGGTACCTATACATCGGATTACAGTTGTGCTCATCCTAATAAACTGGATATTATGTTGCGTGTGTGTGTGAGTGAGAGAGAGAGAGATCACCTGTGATACATACACACATAGTCACTCCAGTACTCCCAAATTTACCAGTACACCAATGGTGAGTACAGCACAAGAAGGAGTCTGCCTTTATGCTCCCTAATATGTGCTATTTTACATATATTCTGGGAAATGTTTCTTGCACTGAAGCCTTGGAGGCTGTGTAAGTTATTGTCAAAGAGGAGATGCCAGATTACCTAAATCTGGAGGGTGTCTGCATACTGTCACAAAAGCAACTTGCAGTAAACTAGCTTTTCCATTAGAAAATTAGGGGGAAATACTCTAGTTAAAGCTTGGATCCATGTAGGTGTTACACATCCCTTACAGAAACACACAAAAGGAGTTGAATATGAACAATCAGGTTGCATGCCTTAGGATGTCCTGGTACTGTCTGGTGCCTGTAAAAGATCTAGAGATGTAGCAAAACAACAGATATTGGGGGTGGGGTGGGAGGCATATGCATCTCCTCCCTACCAGCTAAACTGCAAGGCCTGTTTCCTGCAGGGAAAAGATCTGCATTTGCCTAAGATGTCTGTTTACTTTCACTACGATGGTAGGAGCATAACCACAAAAAAAAGTCTCTTACAGGCAGACAATCTGCCATCTTGGCACAGTCTGGAATAAAAATCCAGGAAATCTGGCTATAAGCAAAGATTCTGCCAAGTGAAGAAGAGACAGTGCATTGCTTCTGCAGTAAGGTTGGGGGCTTCCACAGCATCCCTGACGCAAATGAACCTGCCTTATACCAGGGCAGACTATTTGTCCACCTAATCAGTATTTTCTACTCTAGCCTTCCCCAACCTGGTGCCCGACAGATCCTTTTGACTGCAATTCCCAGCATCCCCAATCAGTGTGCCCAGTAGATCTCCAAAACCTCTACAGGGCACCACACTAGAGAAGGCTGGTCTAGTCTGACAAAAGCGCTCCATAATCTAAGCAGGTCTTTCCCTTTTCACTGCACATGCCAGGGGTTGAACAAGCAGCCTTCTAAATGCAAAGCATGTGCTCTATCCCTGAGCTAGGGCCCTTCCTGGAATTGCAATGCGCTTAGGGCAAACCAATTACACACATTAACCTTGCACTTACACCTGCACTTACTTGGTCCTGACTTTGTGTTCAAGAGCTAGGCTTCTTCAAATCTCTCTCTCTCTCTCTCTCTCATTCTACCATATCACCTGCTGCATTTGTGAAAGAGTACTTTATCTGCCTCCTATTTTTGACAGAAGCTGTCAAAGAGGGACAAGGAAACTTGTCAAGCTAGACAGGATAGCAGTACACCTGTGTGGCAGAACTGCCTCTACTGTCAAATTGCCATAAAGGGGATGATTTAAGGAACATTAGAAGCAAGTGAGATGGGGTGGGTGGGGGTTGTTTGCTATGTCTTTCTTCCGCCCAGGCTATTCTTCCCAAAACTGCTTTTGAAAGCCACTTCTCTATCGGTGAACTATGGTGAGCAGAAGACTTCCCTGCTGTGAAAATGGCTAGAAATGTAAAGGCTTTGGAGAAAAACTAGGGAGGGATTGTGAAAATTCAGAGAGGGGACGCTTTTTCTAAATGTTCCAAAAATTCCTGAGAGAAAAATTTTGATTTTGATTTTTTTTAAAAAAATCCCCAATTTTTTCTGGTGTGTCGTCCCGTTCCCCCCCCCCCCCCCAATAGGCTTTCACATCTCTAAAAATGCATTTTTAAAAAAGTGGCTTTGAACAGAAGTAGATGGGTGAGTTCATCTCTCCCCGCCTTTAAATCATGCCCCTCAATTCTTACACATGGGTCTGCAGCTGTCAAGTCTACTTTGGCCCCTAAAAGGCTCATCCCACATATCTCAGATAGAAAAGCCATATCTGAAGGCAACAAGTCTTTAAAGAAAGCACTGAAAACAAACTGAAAACAATTTGAAGGCAAGGGAGTAGGAATTACACCCTTTCCAGCTTGGAATTCATTCTGGAAGCCAAGGGTAACTTGTCCTGTAGAGGGAAAGATATAGTTCTTTTTATGTCCACTTTTTCTGTACTAGGCTTATGCTTTTTATAAAGGCATTTAGGTAAAGAAGATGGCACTTTTTTCAGGACATGAGGTACTTACAGTTCAGAACAGATTTTAGCTCTTGCCTTGTTACTTTAGGTCTAGTTCAGCCTTCCCCAACATGGTATCCCCCCCTCCCCATGTATTTTACTAAAACCCATCAGGATTAGAGGGTGCAACTTTTGGGAAAGTTCAAGGCCTCTCATTCAAATAATGGTTGGAACAAGTTACTTCTACACCTACTTGATGGATTTTTATTACATTTCTATACTACCCAATAGCCAAAACTCTCTGGGCAGTTTACAAAAGGTTAAACCTTAAACATACAATATAAATTCAATATAAATCAAAACAATCAACAATAAAAATACCAGGACTCATATGCTGTCAAATGCTGGGGAGTACAGGAAAGCCTTAACCTGGCGCTGAATGGATGACAGTGCTTGTGCCAAACAGACTTCACTGAGGAGAACATTCCATAATTGTGGGGCCCCCACCAAAAAGGCCCTCTCCCTTGTTGCCATCCTCTAAAACTCTCTTAGAAGAGGCATCTGGAGTAGGGCTTCAAATGACGCACATTATTTTGACATCGGCATATATACAAGCTTAGCCTAGAACACTTGCAAGGGAAGGAAAAAGGCAAACTATTGAAAAAAAATGTAAGACTGCCTACTCAGGAGCCATCTCCACTGCAACAACAACAGAATCTGCAGGTAGCACCATCTACTCTTGGGCAGAGGCCTTGGTGATGCAGACCATTCAGCAATGAGGAAGCTGCTAGCATTTGTAAGAAGGATGAGATATTCCCATGGGTTTTAGGAGCATAAAGGTCAGACTTTACAGGCCAAAAGGCAGCAATTTGCAATTCATTTACCTACTAAACCCGCCAAAGCAAATCAAGAAATCCCGAGACAGCCAACTGTTGCTCCTCATGAGGAGGGAGGATTTGGGTTGCAAGCCTTACGTCCCGTCTACCCACCCACGCAAATGGGCATTTGAAATTGTCAGGAGCGACACAAAGAATTTGACATCCTAACAACTGGTATCCCAGACGCCCCCACAGGCTTGTCGATTCCAGGCGGAACTCTCTGGCAAGGCCTGCAGATAATTTTCATGCAGGCTTCGAGAAACAAGTTGAAAAATTCCTAGCCTGACTCAGTGAAGCATTTGTCTCTGCTAAGCTCTCCAAGCCCCAACACACACACAAACACACACGCACACACAGAGTTTGGCAGTGGTTGCGTTCCAGGGCTGGTAATACAAGCCATGAAACAAGCTGCCAAGACAAGCAACAGAATGAGCCAGGCCCCATTTCATTGGCCACCATACGTTGCATATGGCCCTGGAACCAGCCAAGAGAGTGTTCTCACCCACCTTGAGGGCATAGGAGACCCTGTGTTTTCAAATACACCTCCACAGGGCCTTCATTAAAGGAAAATGGAAACATAATGTGGCTCTTGCTTGCTCTTTTCTCTCTCTCTCTCTTTCTCTTTCTCTCTCTCTCTCTCTCTTGGTATTTCTCCTTCCTCTCAATTTGATCTCCAACCTATTTCCCTACCACCAGAGGCAGGGAATGGGGAAGAGAGAGAGAGGGAGAGAGAATACTGCTTTCTGGAAGAGAGCTCAGAAGATTGACTTTAACTCCACTACATGCCCGACTGCTAAAGCGGCCTTAGGATTGCCTCTGTCCGCTCAGTCTCAAGGGGCTCCTTTCTTTTTCAGGTTTAAGAGAGCTGGAAGAAGGAAGAACATTCATGAAATAGCACAGTTGCAACATCAGTCCCCTGGGCCACAAAACTAAAAGAGCTTCGACGGAATTGAAATTTGCTCGCTTTGAACTCACATGGCTATTAGTGCGCATTAGCACACTGTGCAGACCAATGAAGAGAAAAAGAAAGCTGCCTGCAGAAAAGCACCATTACTCCCCATTGCTGGTCTAAACAGAATGAGAGCCCCTTGGTCTTAGTCATTAACCAAAAATCAAATTGCAGGGCATAAGGCAAAATCCTGCTCTAGTGTGCATTTGTAGAGTGCAGGGACGTGCATTCCTCTTCATAATCATCAGCAAGACTGCCCTATGTGAAGGAAACACAGAATTACCTTGCTGGCTCAGAGAAGTCAAATGTGCTTATAGACTTCCAAGCATTACAATAACTAATTTCCTGGATCATATCTAATATTTGCTTAATCCTGAAGAAGCAGCCAGAAAGATGCTGGCAAATAAAAAACACCAAGACACTGGAAATCTGCTGTCCTAGGAAGATGCTCTCCGTACGTCATGGAAGTCTGTAAAATCTAACCTGCATGTCCGCCTTAACATGCCAGAAAAGGTGTGGCCAAAGTAACAGACATGCCCAAAGCTGTGGAACTTGCAAGCTTTAGAAATCACTTTTCTGGCTCCTCCAGGCAGGGCCTAGCCCAGATTTAGCAATACCGATGCATCCATGACACTCTGCCATTACACTATCATAATGAGCAAGAACAGATGATCCAGTCCCAAAGAAGAAGCACCTTCTCACACCGTCATTTCAGCTTCACCAGATACATGAAGGAAGGAGGTGCAGGAACATGCAGGAACATCAACCATGGAGGAACAAAGAGGAGCAAGAAGGCACTGAGCTTCTACATTGATCTTTCATTTATTACTTGGCAGCCCTGTATGACATAAAAGCAGATTGCGTGCACACACACACGCACAGGGACAAATTCCAAATACCCAACTATTTGCAGCCCTCTTCCATATCCCTGTGGGAACATAAAAGACACCACTCACCCCAAGGCCATCAAGAGTGGAGGGATGTAGTTGTTGCCAGTTTTCCCTGCCTGGTGCAGCCAGCCAACCTGCCTACCACGCGTACAGCCCACTTTTATCCAAGACTTCTTCACTAATGTGAATTGCTGGGAGAGCAAGAGCCTCGTGTGCTGCTGTTGCCACAGCCCTCAGTAAGGAGTTGTATTGGGGGACACTAATACAGCAGAAAATAGAGATTGAAGAAGAAAGGAAGAACCAGCTGGTGAAGCAAAAAAAAAAAATACCTATGGTGGTGCAGAATGGGAATAGAGGATGGCGAATGGGGTCCAGAGGGAGACAAAACAGGCTTAACATCAAATGGGGTTAAAAAGTAATCACCTATTTAAAATTGCAACAAAAAATATTTTCTGTGGTTAACCCTCTTGATTTAGTCATATAAAGCAGCCCTCAACTGTGCAGCCTATTAAAGGGTCACCTATGGTCTGATGTATCTCCCATACACATACACACACACACACACACACACACACCTCTTTCCCTCTTCTTGCAGTTTACTCTAATCTAACCTACCTACTGACATGCTAGAGTTTTGCTGCAGAGGATCCTGCCTTGATGCAATGGGTTGGATTCATTAACTCCAGCTCCATTTCCACCCCAAGATTTGGGGCTACAAGAAGATAGAAGAGGGCACCTGAAAAAGAAGTGGACGTGGGAGAAAGCGTCCAAGGTATCCCAGCACCTCAAACCCGAGTTCATGCTATTACACTCAGCATTAATTAAACCAAGTACGCGCAACCCCGCGGTTTTCTCCGCAATCGCGAATGTTTTCAGCCCGATTACAACAATCCCCAGCTGGCCCATAACAATGCACTGGAAGGGGGAGTTAAAACCCCGCTCTTTAGCCACCCTGAATGTCAGCCAGGCAGGAGGACGAAAGGCAGTTCAGGAGGAACCTTCTAACGGCCAAGGAAAGACGCGGCGGCGGCGGGCGACCCCGGGGAATACGCAAAGGGCCCCGAGGTGGGGCCCGCGAAAGCGTCTTGCGCTCCACGCGCGGTGCTGCGCCGCGGCAAAAGAGAGGCCCAGCCGGAGCTGCTGAAAGTCAGGTCCGGTGATGGCAGCAGCCTTTGCAGGCAGCCCGCTCGGAGCGTCGCTGCCGAAGAGGAAGAAACACGCGGAGCTCCCGCGGTGCCCAAACCGCCCCGCCCGCCCGGCCGCCGGTCGCTTGCGATCCATTCTTGCGGTACCCACCGAGCTGACGGAGCAAGCGACGAAGGTGCCCCCGGGGCCCGGCTGCAGCGGGAGGCGGGGTGCACGCTCAGCTCCACCGCAGCCGCCCAGCTCCGGGAGCGGCTGTCGGCCTCGCTCTCCAGGCCCGTTGTGCCGAGCCCGGTCCGGTCCCGGGAGGAGTCGCGGCGGCCACTGGAACGCCTGGGCGGCGGCGGCGGCGAGAGCCCCCGCGGTTACTGCCAGTCGGCTCCGTCGCTCACCGTCCCTCCCGCAGGCTGTGTCGGACGGCTGGGTGGGTTGCATCAGCCCCGGTTATATAGCGGCCCCAGGGCTGCGGGGAGGGGTCGGGAATGCGGAACCGGCCGGACTGCCAGCTCCAGACGTCAAGGTGGGAGGAGAAGAGGGGACCGCAGGGGAGGAGAGCGCAGGCCGGGGGACGGCGGAGGGGAGGCGGGACCACTTCCACGGGCAGCGCGCGGCGGCTCTCCCGCCCGTTCCCGCCTCTTCTTCGCCTTCCAGAAAGCAGATCGGAGCTCAGCCCCGGATGCTGTTGACAGGATTCACCCACGAGACGAGTCAAGTCAAAACAAACGGAGAGGACTCTGAGCATGTGCAGAATGCTGGTCTTGGTTGCGTAACCTATCTGGAATAGCAAGGCGGGAGGGCTTCCAGGTCAGAGGGCGTGACTTCCAGGCACGCTGCAAACCCCAGCCGCTTGTCTATCAGAAGGAAAACAGCGTGCTGATCAGGGCAATGGGGAAGCTTTTACCGGTTGATAGGCAGATATCATCACCGCCACAACGTGGACAACGCGAGAGGTCTTCCCGTGTCCACACAGCAAAGCAGAGAATCCGGTTCAGTACCATTTTGATGCCATCGGGGAACACAGAGCTAACGGGGAAGAAAACGTTGTCCGAAGCAAAAAGCTATAGAAAATTGATTAGAATAGGTAAAGCAGCCTTTTCCAACCAGGTGCCCTCCAGAGGTGTGGGACTACGAGTCTCAGCATTCCCAGCTAGGTGATGCTGGGAGTTGTAGTCCAACACCTCTGGAAGGCTAATGTAGAGCTTAGTGCACTTAATAACAAAGAATCCAGGAATTCTGATTCAGTTCCTAGGCTAGTAATAGGTTTCTTCTGCATACTGTAGCTCAATTATGTACCTTCAATACAATTCAACATTCATTAGAGACAGAAGGTAGATCTCCAGATATTTTGGAATTCAACTTCCAGCATTCCTGATCATTGGCCGTGCTGTCATGGGCTTATGGGAGTTGAAGTCCAAAACACCTGGAGAACTACCTTCTCCCCACCACTGCATTAGAAGGCTTACCATCTGTTCAAATTTATGGTGCATTCTTTGCTATCTTGTCACCTTCCTGTCTAGTATTGGGGATTCCCCCTCTGGTCCTTCAGCTGAATGTTCAAGAAGTATCTGTGTAACAACATAGGAAACTGTCAGTGGTTCTCCAACAAATATGACAGAAAGAATCCAGTTGCACAACCCATCTTCAGATCTCGCAGAAGAAGAATTTAAGACATTACTAGATCCATAATGGCTTCTGTGTGGACACTGTTAATGAACCTCATTGGTTCATATTTCGATCAGGGCCAATCCAGACATTTATATGCATAAGGTGGAGCAGCAAATGGTAGCGTGTACACACACACACACACATACCCCAAACAAGGTACATGCATAGTAATCAACGCCAACCCAGTTATTTTGGCACCTGAAACAGAAAATCCCATAAGCATCTTTAATTCTCCCTGGTAGTAAAAATGCAATAATAATAAATTAATAACTAAAAGTTTGATGCCTTTTCATGACACCAAAAATCTGCTGTCTCACTCTGCCTAATGGCAGGACTGGCCCTGACCAGGACAACACGTTTCTCCTTTTCTTCTCTGCGTGAAGAAAGGGCCTTGTGAGGCAGCAAGAAAATCTGTCAGGGAGGAAAATTTATCTCCAGAAAGAAGCCCTGGAAGAAAACTGGACTTGGCACAGAGTTTCATGCAGGTGTTGCTCATTAGTGCTGGAACTGTAAAGGTCAAAGATAAGGAAGAATTTCTCACCTCATCCCGTAATTGAATAATTGGATGATGAAACTGTGTCATCATACTGTGTATGAAATGTATATATATATATGTACTTATAGAATGTTTTGCTTGATGGTCGTTGATGGTCATGGTGTGTATGTCTCTCATTAAAGGAAGATTTTGTATGGGAACATTAAGATTATATGCCTCAGTAAACTCTATTGCTGAAGAATCTACTTGTGTGAGTATTTCTTTCGAGGAAGGTACTCAGGAGCTGTGCAGGGAGCCGAACGCTGGAACACTGCTGCTTAAGCTCTTCTAAATACGCAACAAAAACGACAACCCCAGTATCACCCACTATGTGCATTCTCTGGAAGCATTGTAGGAGCACCTTGTTTGGGCCAGCTTTAAACAGCTGGGCTTAACCTGTCATGGGAGAACTTTGATTTAGAATAGCACTTTTCTTCTGGTTGCTAGCCTGCTGCTTCAAACTGATATTACCATAGGGTTCGTACAGTTAAGTGTATATGCGGCATCTGAACATGCAAGAGTCCCACATGACTCAATGGACCTGTTTTTCCCATCCCTTCTGCTGCAAGAGTGCACAGTTACATAAGCAATAAGGATAAAGGGGCATTGCAGGAGCGTGAGATCTGTGCATCCTCCCCCATTCCTGCTCCTGCCCCCAATTTCTGCACCAAGCACATTACTCATGCTCCAAGCACAAGTAACCTGCATGCCACATGGAAGGTGGACTGGATGGATATATGGGAAGCATGCACAAGCCTCCCATTCCCTGTACTGCCAACTCAACTGCCTGTACATGCATCTGCCCACTCAGATTGGCAGTGGGGTGGGTAAAACAAGGTTCTGAGTCGCATAGGTTTTCCTCCATGTGCACCCATGCTCAACTGGATTGAGCTCCAGAAGACTTCAGTACTCTCTCCTCACAACAGAATGGACACTGTATCTGCCTTCCTAGAATGTCCTACTGCTCTACAGGGCCGGCCCTACCATTAGGGAGCGCAAGGCAGACACCTACAGTGGCATATGCTCTGGAGGCGGGGAGTGGTGATGAGGTGTTGGAGGACACAGCTGTGTCTACCATACATGGCCTGCTTTGGGCTTCCTAAGCTATCCTGTTGCTCTCAGGTGTGGTGGAGGATGCTGTCCTGTCACCCTGAAGTAAGATTCAACTGTTGTTTTGAGCTCTCCTGAGAAGAGGTGGGGTATAAATGTTATGAATGAATGCATAAATCAATAAATATGCTGCCAGTCCAGTTGAACTTCTGGATGTGGAATTGGGGGGGGGGGCATCTTGTCTGCCGCAGGGCCAGCCCTGCTGCTCCAATATTTTAATTGATATTTTATTTGTTGTCTATTGAATTGTTATTCTGGATGAGGTGGACTAGAAATTGAGTTAAATACATTTATGTGTCTTTTATACATGTATTGATTAGCCAGCATGATAAATGTATGTTCAATATGGTAAATGGGAGGGTGGTGGAGTTCAAAGCCATTTTTGTTTGCAAATACCCTTCTCCTTTTCATCCAGAAACAGCTGGAACCTTTGCTATCATCTAAGTGGCCCAAAGACACCTTAGAAAATATGACGGCAGGACTCCTGCTTTTTCAAAGCTATCTTGTAGCACTGAAACTCATGTTAAATAAGTAGCACTTTGTTCCATAATCTGCCATGTTAAATCAAGGACAGATTCTATGCCATATGCATTTTTTCTCTATTCCGTTTCCCCTGTCATCATAGTCCTTTCTCTTCCCCAATTGCTTAGAAGGGAAGCACTAAAGAAACTGGGGCCTTAGCTAGACCTACCGGTCTAGCGGGACGGAGGAGTGAAGATCTTGCGATATTTTTATTGCGAGATCTCCCCCTCTGCTTACACGCGGCGCGCGATGACCTCAGAGGGAGAGGCGTCGTGCTTGCCATTTTGTTTTTTCTTAAAGAAGAAGATGCGCACCAGCGCTCGTGCACAAAAGGCAATGTTTCTTTTTTTAAAAAAAAATATTTTCACACTCCCCCCACCCGCAATGGGTGCAGTGCTCCTGAGGAGCTCTGCGCCCCATGCGCAGGTTCCGGCTCCTCGCAAGGAACCGCGACGCCTGCACACACGGTCTGCAGTCTCGGGCTCAGTCCGAGACCATGGAAAAAGCATGAGAAGAAAGGCCAGTTGGGCTGTGAACAAGATGGGCATTGAAGCTGCTCATTTAGGCCTCACATCAGAAAACCATGTATATATTTATTAAGTACCTGCTTACATTCTGATCTAAAAATATATATTTTATTTTATTATATTATTACATTTTTATACCACCCAATAGCCCAAGCTTTCTGGGCGGTTCACAAAAATTAAAACCATAATAAAACAAACAGTTTAAAAACACAAATACAAAATACAGTATAAAAAGCACAACCAGGATAAAACCACGCAGCAAAAATTGATATAAGATTAAAATACAGAGTTAGAACAGTAAAATTTAAATTTAAGTTAAAATTAAGTGTTAAAATACTGAGAGAATAAAAAGGTCTTCAGCTGGCGATGAAAGGAGTACAGTGTAGGCACCAGGCGGACCTCTCTGGGGAGCTCATTCCACAGCCGGGGTGCCACAGCGGAGAAAGCCCTCCTCCTAGTAGCCTAGTAGATTGGCTTTCTTGAATCTTGCCACTAAAAGAGGATCAGCTCAGTCCTCTTCTGCCCACTGCAATGTTACAGTAACAGGACCAGAACCATTCTGAAGATCGACATTAAAGAAGAACTAAATGCAGTATTATATAAAAAAACACCAATTCAGAAAACAGGATTGACTGTATTTCCTTCATTTTTCAGTGGTTTTCCACTATGATAAGACAGGTTATTCTGGAGTAAAGGCATGAAAATAATGATGAAGGTATAATGAGTAAAGGCACAATCCTATGCATGTTTAGACAGAAAGAAGTCCTACAACTCCCAGCATCCCCTTGCATGCTGGAATTTGAGGGACTTTTTTCTGTCTAAATATGCATAGGATTGCTCCCTAAGAGTTACTGTAGTCTTTGGCAATCCATACTGGGTGTTATCTTTAGCTCCCACATGAAGAGCTTGCAGTGTGCACAGACAGCTGGGACAGGAAACTCTTAATTCCCTATTCAGGTTTTGGTTTTTTGCAAACATGAAAGAAACACCTTGATTTTATAGATATCAATCTGTTTGGTTTAAAGGAGCAATAAGGATCCATTAATCACCCAGTGTTTCATCAACGGCAGAAACTCTACTGAAAGGCAACATCAATGAAAAGGTGGGGACATTGGAGGGTAAGCAAACTATTCCTTTGGACAAGTCAGTGATGGCAATGGTTGCATTTATACTGACAAAGAAAAATTACCATTTGCCCAAGGTCACACCAATTGGGAATAGCCAGGAGTTCCAATGCATGCAGATGATCCGCTCTATAAAACATCACCAAAAGCAACATTTTATCAAGTTTCTCTTTGGCAGTTTTGTTATTATTGAATATACTTTGGTTTTATCTGGATGACAAAAAGCTAATTGGAGATTGAAAGAAGATGAAAAGTTATATTGAAGAAATGGAAGATACAAAGAATGTATGAAGAGCCTTAGTTGGAATTTGCAGTCAACATTTTTATAATTGGAGAAAAGTGCTTTTGAAATGAGGAGGAAGCATTAAAACAGACAGTCAACACTGGAATGATTGATTCTGTTTTCCACTAAGGCTTTATCCAATATACATTTACAATGAAGTAAATCCCATTGAATTCAATAGGGCTTACTTTCAAGTAAACATGCATAGGATTGCACTGTACATCAAGAGACATAGCCAAGCATTTCCAGTTTATAAAATACACATATACACACACATAATTTCATTACGTAGCTTATAATATTAGTTTATAATCCTATGACTAAACCATGTGACTACTTCAACACATTCTTAAACTTTGTCCTTCTCATACTGCTCTTTCCAATACGCTGGTCACATTTCTTGTGAGGTCACAGATTACAATTAGGTTGCTTGCAAATAATGCCCTGACAGAACCCATTTCCCCACCGTTACTACAGTTGTTAAAATTCTGCTCCACTCATTTCAGTAGTGGTGTACACAGGATTCCAAATGGCCATCTGAATTTAAAAAAGTAAAGAAAAAACACCAGGAAACCAATCATGCTCAAAATAAGGTTGGCAATGTTAGCATTCTAACTGGGAAAGATTTCCACCACGAGTGGAAAAGTCTTGACAGCAAGTCAAATGTTAATTAGGATAAGCATCACATGTGATTGTGGCTGCTTCATTCACAGATGGTGATGATGTCTAACAAAAGCCGTGGATGTTGACACTGTTACCCTCCTTTATATATTTAATGTATATTTTAAAGAGAACTTATAGGTAGGGATGTACTGAGTTGGTAAAATCCACTCCTTATGCATTTCATGGATTGTGAGGTGATTTTCATTCTATCTTGTGCTCCTTGATGGAATTGGATTTTTTCCAGTTTCTAGAATTTGCACAAGTTCACATTTGCTCAAATTTGTACTTGGGAAAAGGCACAAATCCTCCCAAAATGTGCAAATCCCCTCCAAAATGTGCATTTTCATGCTTTAGCCTATGAGGGCAATGTGCATTTTTGGCTAGTGTTTCCCTCCCCCCAATTTTCTACGACTAAATTTGTGTACAGTTCCAGAAAGAAAGAAAAATGGTCCGCCAGTCCACAGAATCTCTGTGACTCAAGTAAAGCTATTCCACCGTGGAATCCACAAGTCAGAATAATAGAAATTCAAATGCATTTGAGTCCGTTGTGGAGTTCTCCAATGTCCCTACCTATAGGTCAGCCTGCCCTGCCCTGGTGTCTTTCAGATGTTGGATTGCAACTCCCATCATTCTCAACTAGCATGGTCATGCAGTTTATGTCCAATGCATCTGAAAGGTACCAGATTCAGAAAGGCTGACCTATAGTCTCTTGATCCTGCCAGGATGGCGCTATTGCAATCGTGAACTATTTGTGGGCTTTCTGCAGGCAGCTGGTTGGCCATTGCATGAGCAGAATGCTGGACTAGACAGCCCCTTGGTCTAATTCAGCATGGGGCTTCTTATGTTTTAAGAACATAATAACTTAAGAAGAGCCCTGCTGGATCAGACCAAGGGTCCATCTAGTCCAGCACTCTGTTCACACAGTGGCCAACCAGTCATCAGCCAGGGATGAACAAGCAGGACATGGTGCAACAGCACCCTCCCACCCACGTTCCCCAGCAACTGGTGCACACAGGCTTAGGTGTCACAAGCTACTTTGCAGTTTTCACTGACTGCAGTAGCATTTCATGGCTACTTCAAAGTAACTGTACTTACAATAACCCTAATGCATTGCTCTTCTTATATAAGCCTCTTTTTAAAATTAAATATGCTAATTCTTATCAATTTCTTCTAGCAGTGTGAAACCTGCAAGTGTTGTTAAAAAAAACCTTTAGGGTGTCAAACATTTTTCGGTAGCAGCCTAGAACATCATAAAGTCTCATTCTTGGGCTGTGATAGAGAAAAACAATTAAAATCCTACTTACTTACTACATTGCTATACTGCCCAATAGCCAAAGCTCTCTGGGCAGTTCACAAAAATTACAACCCCAAAATACAACATAAACCTAATATAAACCCCATGTTTAATTTCTCTAGTGGAATTTTAAATCATTGTTAAACCTGGGAGAGCCTTGGACATAATACAATCCTGCAATATTAAATCATTTATTTCACAGGTAAGATTATTTAATAGACACTAGAACATCACAATTGGCTGACACAAATTTATCTTCCCATCAAAAGTGCAGATCCCCTATTCAGGGATCGGTGGGACTGCATTCAGTTCCCAATGAACAAAAAAGGAACTGTGCACACAGTCCAGATGCTGGCTGAGATCTTCCAGCATCAACAGAGTGTGAGAGTGAGAGAGAGAGAGAGAGAGAGAGAGAGTGTGTGTGTGTGTGTGTGTGTGTGTGTGTGTGTGTGTGTGTGTGTGAAAGAGAGAGAGAGAGAGAGATGGTGTTTGTTCTGTGGTCATGCATGTTTTGCTCCCTTTTGTGTACCTGTGTCTCACGTTTGTATACATGTGCACACATTTAGCAACCTAATCCTATACAGGTTTATTCAGAAGAATGACTGCATTCAATTGGGCTTACTCCCAGTTAAGTATACAGTATCTAGGGTGTCTTTTTTGCACCGTATAATTTCTTTATTTCATGCTTATTACTACTTTTACCAACATGACAGCTGTTGTAGAGATCACCATTCCTATTTACTTTATTAACAAAGATCCCATGCTTTCAATACATTTAACAAAATGTAAAAGAAAAGTTGAAAGCCATTAACAGATGTTGTAGAACTCCTTGGCACACGCACACGACGATCAGGTCTACACGATTCAATCGTGCTGTAAGCAGCGCTGTACAAATCCAGGCCATGACGCCTGAGTAGTTTTATGATGTACGGCCGGTATCGCTTACTGAAGGTCGACTTCCAAGCCATCGTCACCACCGGGCCTTGTTCGGCGAGTAAAGCGTCTCCTTTCTTCTGCCCACCTCGGGCGCTGCCTGCTGCTCCCCTCCCGCCATCCCGCCGGAGCCACGGGATCACGCCCCCTTTTCCCTTCTCTCCCGCCCTTTTCCTCTCCCTGTTGGAAATCCCTGCCCATAGCGACGAAAGGAAAACAACATCACAACACTGCAGCCGGAGGAGGCCAACAGCCGGATTTCTTCCGAGAAATCAAAAAGAAAGGAGGGAGCGAGCGAGCAAGGCATGAGGCGGGAAAGAGGGCCGGCCCGTTTCGCTCAAAGCTGGGAAATGGAAGTGCAAAAGCCGATCGGGGACCACAAAACAAGCCTCGCGGGGCCGGGGGGGAGGGATCAGATTAGCTCCCTAATCCTCCGGGTGGAGGCGGTGGGGTGCCTAAAGGTGGGTCTCGACCAGGAGACGGGCGGGATGAGGCGCCCCTTTGGTCTTGGCAAAAAGGTGGGGAAAGCGCAGAGATGGCAGAAATTCCGTGAATCTGATACCACCTAGTCGTGGGAGATGCAGTAGTAGGGCTACCTGCATTTGCCGAATACCTCCGCGTGTTATTTAGCGGAAGTTGCCGCACCTTTGTTTAGGTAACAAAGGTGGCGGCAGCCCGCAAATGTTATATAAGAAAGGGTGGAGAAAGCAGCTCTGTATTGGAAGAAAGTTCATGAGATGATGGAAGCCACACTGGTCTCCTTATCATGAGATTAAAAAGTGAGATTGCTTTTGCAGACTGAAGACTTTTCAGCTCTCAGTTTTGCATGGTTAACTGGGCAGGGGCCGCCCAAAATATTTTGCTGCTTGAGGGAAAGGACAAGATGGCGTCCTCCACCCACTCATATAGAGAAACCAACTGGGTTGCAGTTGAATTGTACTACAACACAGTGGATGAAACAGTGTCCTCCAATTATTTGTTACATTTATATGCTGCCTTTTTCTCCAAGGAGCCCTAGACAGTGTGCATGACCCTCCTCTCCATTTTATCCTCACAACATCCTTGTGAACTTAAGTTAGGCTGGGAGTCAGGGACCGGCCTTTGAACTGAGGGCAGCAGACTAGCGTAGGCCCCCTGGGGCAGACCACATGGCATACACTGGTCTCTCCTCTAATAGAACAGCCAACAGCTCAAGAGGAAGAGCGGAGAGGCTGCTGCAGCCCTCTGACATCTGCTGCCTGAGGCAGTTGCATCATTCTGCCTAATGGTAGGGCTTGCCCATCCCTGCAAAATAAGGTGGGGAGTGGGGAGAAGTACAAAAAAGAGAGGCAACTGCTAGCACAGGGGTCTTACATAACAGCCGCAGTTTTGGACCAAGGCATATGCGCTGAGCCCATTAGTGCCTTGCCTGCTGTTTGGAAGAGCTTGGGAACTGGCACAAACACAGGTCATGCACTGAATCAGCCTGCATGACATTCTGAAGAATTGCTGTCTGAAACACTCTTACAGAAATAACCAAGTGTCTTGTCGCACTTTAAAGACTAAAAGACTGATTACAGCATCAGCTATTGCGAACTAGGCTTCACTTCAATGAAACTTCCATCAGGCAGATCCTGGATCCAGCCAACCATTTTTTATTCCACACCTCTGATGAGTTCAGAGCAGCCCTCTACTAACAGCAAATTGTGAGGTAAGTTAGGTTGAAAGATAGGGCACGATCCTATGTGTTTAGACAGAAAATGTCCTATAACTCCCAGCATGGCTGCCTGGGGCCTACTGGGGCCATAGCTAGACCTAAGGTTTATCCCTGGATCGTCCAGGGGTCAAACCTGTTCATCTAGGTGACACACAGGGGATCCAGTGCTCAGGCAGGGGCGAACCCTGGATGATCCCAGGATAAACCTTAGGTCTAGCTGTGGCCTGGGAGTTGTAGGACTTTTTCCCGTCTAAACATGTATAGAACATACATGTTTAGTGCCATTCTGGATCAGACCAAGGGTCCATCTAGTCCAGCACTCCATTCACACAGTGGCCAACCAGCCATCGGCCAAGGAAGAACAAGCAGGACAAGGTGCAACAGCACCCTTCCATCCATGTTCCCCAGCAACTGGTGCACACAGGCTTACTACCTCAAATACTGGAGATAGCACACAACCATCAGGGCTAGTAACCATTGATAGCCTTTGCCTCCAGGAATTTATCCAACACCCTTTTAAAGCCATCCAAATTGGTGGCCATCACTACATCTTGTGGTAGTGAGTTCTATAATTTAACTATGCGCTATGTGAAGAAGTACTTTCTTTTATTTGTCCTGGATCTCCCACCAATCAGCTTCATGGGATGACCCCTGGTTCTAGTATTTTGAGAGGGAGAAAAATGTCTCCCTATTCACATTCTCCATACCATGCATAATTTTGTACACCTCTATCATGTCTCCCCTTAGCCTCCTTTTTTCCAAGCTAAACAATCCCAGATGACGTACTCTTCCCTCATACGAGAGATGCTCCAGCCCCTTAATTATTTTAGTTGCCCTTTTCTGCACTTTTTCCAGCTCTATAATATCCTTTTTTAGGTGTGGTGACCAGAACTGTACACAAGGATTGTGCCCTTATTTGTTCAAAGCCACTAAATGGGATTTGGATATGGCTTTTCCACATTCAAGCTCACTGAACATTACACATGGATTAGCACCACAGGGATACACACTAGGACAACTCTCAGGCAGCAAAGGGTTACTGACAAGCTTCCAAGGAATCTGCTAGCAAATGAAGGGTTAAAACTTCACTGATGCGCAAGCATACACATACATAGTATATCTTGGGCTAATGCACAGTGTTTATGGTTCAGGGATATCCTGTTGAGAACTCCCTGTGAGTGAAGGGTTAACACTGCACAGGGGAATATGTAGTAATAGGTGCGGTTTTCTTTTCAGCCCTCAATAAAAAGACATTTACTCTCTCAACCAGTCTGGACAGGTGAGAAATCGGAAAGGACTGGAGCCTGTGCTTCCGAGTGACACAAAGCAGGGTTGTTAGCACAGGCTTCTGTGTTTGTAAGCAAACTTCATCAAGGTTACTTAACTCCCTACTGCCTGATGTCAGGGTCCTCTGGAACCCAAATGTGTTTGCTGCTCATTTGCACAGAGCCCCAAGACAACACTGACTTTATTCACTGAAAAAGACTAATCTCAATGTACTTGGAAGCAAAAGGGATTAAAACATCAAAATTAGATATAGGTTATACAGTGCTACACAAGCATTCATCCCTGCACAAGCTTTTGCAATTCCCCCTGCCCCCAGCAGTTTCCTTGATTATGTAATTCCTCGCCTCATCAGTCCTGATCCACATGGTTCTTCGGTACTCCAAGCCATCTCCCCAAACTGCCAATATGAAAGAATAGATTGGGGGGATGAACTTTGAGGGAGGAAACCCATCTGTTATTCTGCCTGATCCTGCAGTGAAATCATAGACCACGTTTGGGATACTACACCCGTTATTTCCAAGGGAACAGATTACAAAGTCATAAATAACACCGGACCAGTAGGTCATCATTGCAGGCTGAAGTCTATGAGAGGAAAAACTTCACTCAAAATGCAACCAACTATCCTAGCAGCAAGCAAGGAGATCCTAACACATCCTATACTAGATGTGGCAGTCAGTTTACCACAACCTGAATCTTATACCATGGGGAGGGAATGCTGTATGGATTAGAATACAGAATTATTGTTGTTATCATTATTAAAGTGCCACAGAAGGGTATATAGTATACATTCTTGTTTTGCTATTTCGATTGCAGGGATAAGACGTGACTAAGAAATCCAGTCGTTTTGTTGCATCAACAGAATGATTTGGATCCCCTCAGGGCTGCTTGACATATTATGAAACTCATACACGTAGTCACTTCCAAGTACAAAACTGCACGATTCCTATATAGGTTGTAACACGATGCTCCTATACGCTTCTATGTAGATGCAGCAACTGCCATGTGTCACATGTTACAGCCTAAATATAAGAGTTGCAGTTTTCTACATGGGATAGAAATGTTGTATCTTGTGTGGGGTTCTACAGGAATAGATGAGAATAGGTTTAGGGGAGCACATGACTAGTCCAAGTGAGACAGATAAAAATGGTGGGGTTGGAAGAACGTCTAATGAATATCAATAATAAGAAGAAGTAGTAGTAGTAGTTGTAGTTGTAGTAGTATATAGGAACAACAACAAATCTAGGCCAAGGAAACTGCTAGAGGCTAAATTCTGGATGTTGATGTGCTAACTAATATATAAAATACTGTCTTTTTAGGCTGGTAGAATTGCTATCTTCTAATTGTACATTTTATAATGGTTTGTACTGAATGTGTACATAATAACATCACTTACTTACCTATCTGTTTGAAGCTAGATTTCACAGCTTTATTCATATGCACTAAATATTTACATTCTGAATGTTTCATCATGTGGGGAGTAACATGTTGGGTGATGAACATTTGTCATTTATTTATTTGTTCATTTAAAATTTCTTCCTGGACGTTTGGCTCAGGGATCCATCAAGACAGCATGCAAACTAAAATGTGCAAATATATAAAATAATGAAAATGAATGATAAAAATAGAAAGATATAGGATAATCCAGATGAAAGCCAACAATAATATAGTTCTACAATATAATCCTAAAAAGAGTAGCCAAAAGTTTCAGTCCAGCATAAGAACAGAAACACAGGAGAGTTGGGCTGCAATCATATACCCACTTACCTGGAAGTAAGCCCCATTGAGTGCAATGGGACTGACACTTCTGACTAGATATGTATAGGATTGTACTGTTGATCACTGACATATGATGATCCTCAATTTGCTTAACATACACTAATATGCTTATTTTCTTTCAGCAAATTCAGGATGGTATGAATGTAACTGTGGTCATCCATTCTTATGATTTTAGGGAAATAGAACATTTTGCTGTTGGCTCCCAGCTCCTCTGCAGTGTCAGTCATTGCCCCAGAACTCCTATACATCAGCTCCTACAATGCCACTAAGAGTGGCAACCCTATGCATGTCTATGCAGAAGTTCTATGGGGTGTATTCCCAAGTAAGTGCATGTAGGATTGCAGCATAAGGCTGAAATTTTATGAACATTTACCTGAGAATAAACCCCATCTACCACAGTGGGATGTACATCAACTAAGCATGCATAGAACTGGGGTTTAAGTTTGCCCTGAAAGTTTACTGAGCTCCTGTTACTTTTCTCTTAGAACCAGTTCTCAGACCATTCCATTTGGCTAATCAGGGTAGGAAATTCCTCTTATGTCTGCTCCTTACATTCATGGCCAACAGGGCTGGCTCCATGTTTTTTGAGGGCCCTTAGGCAAGACATCCTCAATGGGTCCCCTCCCTTGGTAAAACAGTCTTCTCACTGCCATTGTCACCAGCTGCCATTGTTTTCTCGTCTTTGGCCTAGCTAGACCTAAGATTTATCCCGGGATCATCCCAGGGTCATCCCTGTTCATGTAAATGACACACAGGATATCCCGGGAGCAGGCAGGGACAACCCCAGGACGATCCCAGGATAAACCTTAGGTCTAGCTAAGGCCATTGTCACCTGATGGCCAAGCTTCACTCCTGAAAACAAAACTGCTCAACAGTAAAGTGGAAAGGAAGAGTTGCGTGATTATTTTCAATGATGGACACAGCATGCTCCATGCTTATTAACAAAGTTAACTGCTGGCTATATGCCAATGTACTTTCTGGGCATTTTGAAGAGTTAAATCCAGTGGGTAAATACTTCATTCTGTCCATTGAACCAGACAGTTTCTTTTTCTTCCTCACATTTTTGTGTTGAAGAGTTAATGAAAAGAGAGCAAAAAGGCTGCTGTTTACTTTGTCCCCACTAGAGCTGTGAGGGGAGTTCTTTGAGGTGGACAGTGCAACCACTGTGGCTTTGCAGCAGTGAGGGAGGTGAACCGGGAGCTGAGAGGTGAAGGTCCCTGTTTAACAGCTTTCCGTTTGTTTACCAAAAAAATATTATTCCATCATAAAAATTCCCAAAATAGTTCCCGTCTTGACAGACTGACTGGCAGCTGTCCAGCTCTGCAGGGCCTTACTAAATTAAAGGAAACAGTAGAGCTAATCTGGTACCAAGAATCCAGAACCTGTACATTTTGGAAACTCTTACTGAATCAGTGGATAAGTAGTTTGGAGTGAGGATGTTAGCATTTGACCTGGGGTTGGCATAATTATTAGGCAAAGTTTTCCACTCAGCATTGGTCAGGCATGACAGGGACTGGTTTTTCGTTTGACATCGCCCTCCCCACCAGCTGAGGAACAAAGGAAACTGCCTTATACTAAGGCCTTAGCTAGACCTAAGGCTTATCCGGGGATCGTCCCGGAGTCATCTCTGTTCATGTAAATGACACAGGATATCCCAGGAGCAGGCAGGGACAACCCAGGGATAAACCTTAGGTCTAGCTAAGGCCCCAATCAGATCATTGGTCCATCTAGCCCAGTATTGTCCACACTGGCTGGCAGCAGCTCTCTAGATTTTTAGGCAGGATTCATTCTTAGTCCTATCTGGAGATGCCAGGGATTGAACCTGGGGCCTTCTGCATGCAAAGCAGGTGCTCTACCACTAAGCCACAGCCCCTCCCTTCTTGCTTTGCAGAAGAAATTGTCTTTCTAGCTATGCACTCTCATCCCTGCATTCTGAGTTTTGGGAGTTTGGTCAAGAGAGGTTTACTGGGACCAGAAGTAACAATTTCCAGGGTAGTAGCCCTCATAGCGTGTTGCAACAAAAACAACAGAGGTGCAACTAATAGAGTTGTAGTCAACAAAAAGCTTATTCCACAATAACTCTGTTAGTCTTTAAGGTGCCACAAGACACCGTAGTTTTGGGACCAGAAGGACTGCTTACATTTCATGAGTTAGTGGTCAGAAGCCAAGTTTGTCAGGCCAAGATTGCTGGCTAATTGCTCCCAATAGCTTGAAAACAGCTGTGTCTTCCTTGAGGGTGCTGGAGGGGGTAGAGAGCATGCCTCCCCCACACCACATGATGTCAGCAAGATCTATATGCAAGAGAGAAACAGTTGAAGCTGCAGTGTGGAATGGGAGAGAAAGAGACTGGGCCAATTTGCACGTCGCAGTAAGCAAGATGTTACAAAAAGCAGGTTGCCCGATGAAGGGATCTTGAGATCTCAAAAACTTGTATGGTTTGTTTGTTGTGATCTTTGAGTTGGCCTAATAAATGTATTACACCAGATGGATTTTGCAATTTTTCTTATGGCCAACATGGCTGCCCTTGTTTTTTGTTCAAACATGTCCTTTGTTCCCCAAACCTTTCCTACAGGACCATCACTTTATATTCCTGTTCTACCTGCTGCCAGTTTATCCTCCTAATCCCATTGTTGTCTGTTCTTTTATGAGGTTTGTTCTTTCCCTTCTCATTTGTCTCTAAGGTATGGCATCACACAGAAATATTCTTGTACTGCTGGGGCTTGGGACAAATAGGATATTCTGCAAATGAAATGGAAATCCTGCTTGTTATCTTTTGTCCTCCATAGAGCTTTTCCTTAGTGAATCCATTATGCTGTCAGGTTTTGCAAATTATCCTGCCTTGCTTGTTCTGTCTACATTACTCTCCACAAGCTCTGAGTCACCACGTACTAAACCAAGTAGCAAAAACTGTTCTTTCAAGTCAGCCCTTCATTCATATTGTTCCTTTTGTAACTTCCCATATATGAATGGGGGACAGGGGGAATCATCATCAATATTGCAATAACTCCCAAAATGCAGCATCCTACATTTGTCAAGTATAGTTCTGCTTACACAGCCACACACACACAAAGAATAGCAGGCACCCAAAAAATACTTTGCTAAACCATTCTTTTCAAGTTCAGCGTCCTCCATACATAAAAACATACATAAAAGACAGCAGGAAAGCCATAGGGTTGTTTAGAGAGGTGGACACAAGGTCAAGCTGAAAACCCTGGAGAAAAGATCACACTGGGCCTGTTCAGATTTCACACTACACCATGGTGGTTAGTGTTTTTGAGCAAATCACAGTGGCTTAGCATGTTGTGGGTGGGGGAGATCCCAACCACGATGGCTACTTTAACCACCCCAGGAAACCACCTTCTGCACTGAGGTTAAGGGCCCCTGAGGTGCCTTACTGGGTCAACTGTCAGGCTCCCCATAGTTAAAAATGGGCATCCCGCAAAGAAAAAAAAGTGACCATAGAGATAACCTCCTAGAGCATTGCCGCAACTTCCGGCAATGCTCTAGCCCACATGGACTATCTATATGGTCAAGATCGCTGTGCACTGGCTAGTGTCCAGCACAATCTGATTTCCGATGCGGTGACTGCTGGGATATGTGGCCACAGTGGGGGGAGGATGACTTGCTAACCATGGAACAGGCAGTGGTAAGGGAACCACGTGGGGCTGCACGGTTCTGTGGTTGTATAATGGTCACACATGTTGTAGCTTCGTTTACTCTCCCCGCTCTAGTTGCCCTAACTACCCTCCCTTCCACCCGCCTGTACATATGTGAACAAGTCCAGTAAGTGTCAGGGGAGTTGGGAAAAGAGGTTCTACAAATCAAGGCCCCTGTTCAAGTTGCTGCAAACCCCTTCCCCTATCATTCAAGTAGGGCCCCCTCAATGGATCCATAAGGCAAGCATTGTGCAGACTAAGCTGCCTTTGAATAGGAATCTGTAGACATCAAGTCAATTGCATACTTGCTCTTTTTGTGGGGTGTGTCAAAGGTGAAGCTTAGCCTCAAAGCTATCCAGCTGGTATTTTTAAAATGTATTTAAAAGCATATTAAATGCATAATGTGTGCATACATTTAAGCATATTAATGTATGCAAATGAGCAACTCGAAATGCTGCTCTCCATGCAAAACACCTGAGATTCCCTCAGTGCAGTCTCTATCTGGCCCCTCTGATTTGTTGGACTACAATTTCCATCATCCCCAGTGGTGGGAGGTTGTAAACCAACACATCTGGAGGGCACCAGGCTGGAGATTAAAGTGACTCCAAACAAACCTCTCAATGCTCCTGCCTCTCACCCACATGTAGTTCGGTAGTTAAAATATGACAGTTCTCAGGAGCAGGAGAATTATTTTTTATTTCACTGAATGGTGTTACTTTAAATCTCATCCTGCAGTTTTACGATTTTATATGTTTTTATATCAATTATATTTTGGTTTCACTATGTTTTTTACAATAATTCTGCAAGCCACTTTGAGCGTGCTAGCAGAATGGTGGCTTTATAAACATCATTCTGGTGTTTATTAAACATGAGAATAATATAAAACAAAAAATGTATAACTTTAAATCTTCCCAGACAGTATGATTTAGAAAGGCTCAGTTCTTATCTATGAAGTGCAAAGTTCCTGTTTTAAGTTTGAGCAATCCCATTGTGAATTCATTCTTAGCCTGATGAATCTTTGAGGAGAGGGAAGGAAGATCTTTTTTAGGTTTCACTTCCTAGTCTACTGTGCCAGTGACACACTCCTTATCCAAGGGGCCAGAATTCATTTTCCAGTCATGATGTGAAGGGAAGAATCTCACCCTGGTCATCACTCATCATCTATATCATGCCTCAGAGATTCCGCCAATGTTCTATATCTAGAAGAGTGGTTTTCTTGAAAGCCCTGCTGCTTTAAAGCAAGGGTGGGCAACATGCAGCCCACAGACCAACATGCAGCCTACAGGCCATAATAGACTCCCTTGGTCTCTAGTGGGGGCCCCACTGCTGAAACTTGTTGCCATGGCAGCCAAAAACCGATGGTTTGCCATCATATTTCAGTGGCAAATAGCCACGGAAGCTTAAATGACAAATTGAGGTTTAAAAATGCTAAATTTGTCCTTTTTCTGCCTCTGTGCAAGTTTGCTGTTGAAATGTGGTGGCAAGCCACTGATTTTTCTGCCACAATAACAGTAGTGCATCCTGTGGGGGAGAGAAGGGTGTACAGAATGGAAAGTGACCCTGCAACCCATCAAACTTATCGACCCCTGTTGTAAAGTGTACCCATTCTCTTAATCGCTGCCAATGCAGATAAAGTCCATCCTCATTATACCCTTATTGCAAAGGGCAGGTCTATGGCTGAGGGGACTGTGGGTTTCACTCCTCCTGCAAAGTAGGCTGGTGTTGTTATACCCATTTTGGTGGTGGTGGGGATTAGAATAGTGTATGACAACCCTGGAGTGTAGTCTTTTGTTGTTACTGTGTCTCTGGTGTGTTAGTGGATTTTGGGGTGGGGGGAGTGGAATGCAGTGGGGGCTGTGAAGTTAATTGTATCAACGGTGCCATTAATTAAGGAATGGAGGGTGTGAAGGGAGCCAGGGAAAGAATTAAGGGTTTCAGCTGCATGTGGAAAGACATGGTCCGGTCAGTGGATCTACCCATTGAGAAACAATAGAGGGGAAGATCCCTCGCCTAGCCTCACTCCAGTCACCAAATCTACCAGAAATGGTGGATGTGTTCTCTGACAATAGTTATGTATTTATATACTTTGCCCTCTCTCATTTTTACACAAAAAACATCACCATAATATGAGTGGAATGGAGGTACTTATTCATGAGATGCAAATGACAGGAATTCCCTCACATTTAACTAATACAACCCAATTTAGATGACTTAAGGTGTAATTCTATGCATGGCTGGCTGGGGCATGCAGGGAGTTGTAGCCTTTCTTTCTGTCTAAACATGCATAGCCATCTCCTGACAGTACAGTAGCTGCCTTCACTAGTTGTCCAGTGCCAGCCCAATAGTTCCTTTTCTCACTAGAAGTGGTTTCCCATGATCTCAGGCAGAAAGAGGTCTTTTCCTTCACCTCCTACCTGATCTTTTTCACCAAAGATTCCAGGGGTTAAATCAGGGGTGTTCTGAGCATGTGACCACTAAGCTATGCTCCCTTCCCAAACATTTTTCTCTGCATGGATTTTTTATCCTCGCTACACTTCAACCGGTTCCAGTACACCTGCTTACCAATCTGCTCGCACCAGCTCTCTGAATTCATCCATTTATTGTTGCTACTGTAATGCAACGAAGATTAATATCTATTTGCTCTTGACTCTTGCTGTGGTTATCTGGGGTGGGGGAAGGAAGATGTTTTATGATAATTACTCTATTATTATTTTTAACAATGCTGGCCTAATAAAGGCTGTCACAGCAAAGGTGTTGCCCTAGGCATAACCAAACCCAGAAGTAGCATTTACCCATCCTAAGCCTCAGCAAAAAGATCATAAAATCATAGAATAGTAAAGTTGGGAGGGGCCTATAAGGCCATCGAGTCCAACCCCCAGCTCAATCCAGGAATCCACCTTAAAGTATCCCTGACAGATGGCTGTCCAGCTGCCTCTTGAAGGCCTCTAGTGTGGGAGAGCCCACAGCCTCCCTAGGTAACTGGTTCGATTGTTGTACTGCTCTAACAGTCAAGAAGTTTTTCCTGATGTCCAGCCGGAATCTGACTTCCTGTAACTTGAGCCTATTATTCCATGTCCTGCACTCTGGGATGATCGAGAAGAGATCCTGGCCCTCCTCTGTGAGACAACTTTTCAGGTATTTGAAGAATGCTATCATGTCTCCCCTCAATCTCTTCTCCAGGCTAAACATGACCAGTTCTTTCAGTTTTTCCTCATAGGGCTTTGTTTCCAGACCCCTGATCATCCTGGTTGCCCTCCTCTGAACACGCGCCAGCTTGTTTGCATCGTTCTTGAAGTGTGCCCAGAACTGGATGCAATACTCAAGATGAGGCCTAACCAGGACCAAATAGATGCATCAGTCTGTTCATACAAGCATGGTAATATTAGGCCTATGGAGTAGATGGTTTACAGCAGCTTTTCCTAACCTGGTGTCCTCCAGATGTGTTGGACCACAAATCCTATCATTCCCAGCCAATGGCCTTTGTGGCTGGGAATGATGGGAGTGGTAGTCAATACATCTGGAGGGCACCAGATTGGAGAAGGCTTCTTTACAGCGAGGGTGGTGGACCTTTTTCCTGTTGAGGCCTGCATTACCTATGTAGAAATCTGTCAGGGTCAACATTCCAGCAGTGATGGGCCAGAGCCAACAGTGGGCAGGGTCATGTCCAAAAGTGGGTGGAGCTGGAACAACACATGCAGCATTTGAAACAAGGCTGAGACATGCATGTGGCTCTCAAGCCACAGGTTCCCTACCCGTGGTTTACAGTAACTACACTGTGCCTACAAAAACTCATGCCATAATAAATGAATTCATCTTTAAGATGATACAGGTCTCTCTGTCATTTTGGCTGCTACAGATTCATAGCATACAGCTGTTCTTCTGAATCTGTACATACATGTATTTACCAAAGTCACTGGAAACTAAAGGACAATCTGCTAAAGACATTCTATTAACACACTTTGTGGTAATAATTTTCAGAGCGATCCTATCCTCAGGTTACACTGTCTTGATGGAATATGATTACTTCTAAATGCCCCTGCATTCAAGGAGCATAATGCTATGCTGGCAGAAGAAAACACCAATCTAGCTATATTTTATTTATGTATTTATTATAGATATTTTTATCCCAACCTTCAAAAACTTTCATTTACACTGGCAGGAGTCTATTGGAGGCATAACCCCTGCGCTGCAGGACTCCACCAGCACAAGCGGTAAACTTGGAGACAAAATGGCAGAGGAGTGGTAGTTAGTTGGAATTTTGTGGTCATTCAGGGATCGGTTCTGTTCCAGTGAAAGTGTTAACGTGACACCAGGGATGGGGGTGGGGTGGCTCAGTGGTAAGATTCCTTCCTAGCCCTAACTGGAGATGCCAGGGACAGCCCCATGCATGGTGCAGAAAGAGGGTCCTTGTTGAGCAAAAACTTTCAAATGTAGTAAACTCTCACTATGCACTCGTGAAGACAATGGAGGAGCCCAACCATCTTTGGCGGTGAACAGAAGGCACTTCATCTATTGCTGACCAAACACTTGAATTATTTTGCCATGATGAGGACAGCAGGAATATAACAAATAGAAACGGCAGATAGGTTTCCAGTGTAACTTTCTATAGTGGATGGATGAGTATTGTTGCAATTACTAACTTGACTTCCCCAACAAAGAGGCTTCCAATAAGATGCTAGGCTGAGATAAGCAGAATTAAAACTCACCTAACTAACAGCACCCTTTCTCACTTTTACTCCCAGCACTTAATGAGTACTTAGTCACAGGGCAGCCCGACACATAGGAATATGGGGAGTTGCCATGCTGAGTCAGACCCTTGATCCATCTAGTCCAGTACTGTTGACACTGACTGGCAGCAACTCTCCAAGGTTTCAGGCAATAGGTCCTAGCTCTACCTGGAGATGCTGGGGATTGAATCTGGGACCTTCTAGATGCAAAGCAAGTGCTCTGCCACTGACCACTGCCCCCTCCACTGCCTGAGACAAGGGATAAGATTCCCCACCACAACCCCAAACTCCACATGCAGAAATGAACTGGAGTAGGAGATGAATTTTACGTCAGCACTGGCAGTGGGACAGTGTCCTCTACCATACCTGAAGGCAGCTGTCTAGTTTAGAGGTTGCAAGACATGCATTAGTTGCCGCTGCTGCCCCCCATCATCTGCCACCTGAGGCGACTGCCTCACTCTGCCTAATGGTAGAGTCAGCCCTGTCACAGGACCTATCTATTGCTACCTATCATCCCCATCTCCATATTCTCAAGTCTTCCCAGAAGCAACCAGGTGGTCATTCAACACACACAGACACAGGGCCATTTTCATGACTATATATTACCACCAGTATCAGAGGTACTATGCCTCTGAATAACAGTTGGTGAGGAACACAAGTGAGAGGGTGCTATCACACTCATCTCTTATTTTTGGGCTTCTCATAGACATCTGGCTGGCCACTGTGTGAACAGAATGCTGGGCCAGGCAGGACTTTGGTCTAATCCAGCACAACTCTTACACACACAGGATCCTGTGACAGGCCACGTCAGCACAGCAAATCAGAAAAGAGCTTCAACTCACTTCCCATTTCCATAAAGGCTGGTTGTGAAGCAGTGGAACGTGATTGCATTATCCTATCCTGATGCACTTCTGCCTGTGGAAGGACAGACCATTTGAAAGGTCTATCTTTAGTTACTTAAGAGTGCTTAGTTGAAACATTGGGATGACTGGGTCCAAGCGAGTGAGTAAGCAGCAGGCTCCAGGATGAGCAATGCTGGTAGATGGAAATTAGAAGAAATTTCATTTTATTTTTTAAAAAATCATTTGTGAGTTTTTAGAGAAACTATTAATCTTAGAATAATAAGTTGTTTTTCTTTATCCTTCAAATGTATATTTCTGCTCTCAGATCTTCATGACAACCATAACTTTCAATGTAATTTTTAAATGGTAACATATTTTATTTATTATTATTTATTGCATTTATATCCCACCTGTTTTCCTCCAATGAACCCAAGGCAGTGTACATAATCCTCCTCCTCTCCATTTTATCCCCACAACAACAACCCTGTGAGGTGGGTTGGGCTGAGAGTGTGTGACTGGCCCAAAGTCACCCAGTGGGTTTCCATGGCTGAGTGGGGACTAGAACCCAGATCTCCCGACTCCCAGTCCAGCACTTTAGCCACTACACCACACTGGCTCTCAATGTGTCTTTTCTGGAAACCCATAACACCCTTGGCATATGTGCTCTGATATTTAGCTCTTAACAGAAGAACATAGGCTGGTTTGCACGATGGTTGGTGAGTTGTGACACGTGCTGGCCACCATTGTGCATATTCAAGCTGTAGCGTGAATACATTTTATTGTGATGTGCAAACCTGGGGCAGGGTGGCTTGCTGCCATGGCTAACAAGCACCCCCAGAATGCTACTGGAGCCCATGCATTCTGGGTGGCTTGTCAACAAGCCACCCTGCCCAGATTCGCATGTCACAATAAGCCGCGGGTACTGCTCACTGCAGCTTGAATATTCACAGTGGCAGCTGGCACATGCCACAATCAAACGTGGCTTATTTAAGCCATAGTGGGCACCAGCAATCATGCAAATCATTTAAATGTTTTAGGGAGGTCACCAACATTTTATGCTTGCGTAGCTGTTAATTAACCATTCCAGAACCTTTCTTTCTATTACTGCAAGTTAAAAACAAGGGACTGAGATTTCAAAACATTTTAGCAAGCAATGTCTCATGCAGGAATCAATGTCCTTGATTTTTGTTTCAGGTATGAAATTCAGTGGGGCCTTAAGGCTGCCTTCCCCTGGGCAAAGGCACAAACGTTATGCACTTCAGTAAAGTAACCCAAGAACAAACACCTTATTTTTACATGTACTGCTTGATCCTGATCAACAACCAGGTTGTCTTTTCAGTTATAAAAAAGGGATTAATTTGAGCTAGGGTTTAGCCCAAATCACATTTTCATTGCCAAGACTGTGCGCAAAGTAATAACAAAGAATATACCTTGAGCATGTGCAGAGCATGTGCAGCTTCTTTTCACAAGTAAGTGACCATAGTAGCTCACACACACCTGAAATTAGAGGTGAGTGGTTTTAGGGCAGAGAGCATAGCTTCGAGGTAGGTGCCATTCCTAGTACTTATTAGTTTGAAAAATTCTGTGAACAGCAAGGACTCAGTAGTGCAGACCATTTTGTGGCCCACAATGGGCAGAGTACTTGAGGAACTCTGCTGCCAGATTGCAGCCTTTATGAGCAGGAGAACATTCCCCACTTCTTTTATGTTCAGTGAAGCTATATATGAATTCATCCTAGGGTTCTACTGCTTTGCTTTTTAGAGAAGGAATAGTTATTTACTGTGGTGGACAGAGGTAACTTGAGTGTGAAGGAGTTGAGTGTAGTCTAGTAACAGACTGTACAGAAGTAGAAATATATACCATTAGAGAGAGAGAGAGAGAGAGAGAGAGAGATTCACACCAAGCAACTACAGCACAGCTAGCCAATCTGCAGTACAAATGGCGCAAGCAACACGAGGACCTGTGGATTGGACCATTGCATGGAGAACATGAGAAGAGCCATGCTGGATCAGACAGAGGGTCCATCTAATCTAGCACTCTGTTCACACAGTGGCCAACCAACTGTCGAGGTTGCTTTGTACTGCCATTTACCTCTCCTGTGCTGCACTGCTGCCTGGGGCAGTAGACTAGAGTCATGGGGACAACGTAAGTAATGTAGAGCACACCATCATACTTAGGATTGTCTGACACTAATCTACAGCAGCCTTCCCCCAACCTGTTCTCAAACTACCAGTTTGGGACCACAACTCCCATCACACCAATCATTTTGCTATGCTGGCTAGGGCTGATGGGAGCTGTAATACCAAACATGTTTTGGGTACCAAGTTGAGGAAGGCTGATCTATAGCATCATCAATGGGAGAAAATGCCACAAAGTTCAAATCACCAGTCCTGCCAAAAAAAAAACACCACCAAGGGCAGCCCCATACCACTTGCATACCTCAGTCCACATAATTCAGACCACTGTGTGCCAAAACCAGAGGTCCATAGCCAAAACCAAGATCATTACCTGGAGAAAAAATCCTCCCTGACCTCATACATGGCATCAGCATATATATTTTTTGAGTCACAGTAGTTAACTGGGGCTATGAAAAAAGAATTAAGACTCATTCACATAAATCTTGGTGTATCAGCATGTGGATTGACACAACCTGCATGACAGTATTGTCCATAATGAAGCAGTTGCTGAATGCTTTGCTGCCGCTACCCATACCAAAATAACAGGCCTGACTGTGGCTTGTGATTGAGCCCTTAATCCTTTCTTATCTAATATGACACATTAATGAAAATAAGGAACGATCCATAAAATAATGGACAAGTTGCCATCTTGAGAACAGAGAAACAGAATGAAGGAGGAATCGTCCTTCTGGATGCCTTGACTTGAAATAACTCTTCAGACTGAATCATGGGCTGGGTAGAAGCTGTGTTAATCTTCCTGCTTTTCAGAACTTGGAACAAACGTTCTTACATTTCCTTTCCCACTTTCTGTCTCTTAGCAATTCTATAGAATGATATCATCATCGGGGTCTTTTCCAAACCCAGACTCAGACATTACAACACCAGGTCTTGGCTGCTGCAGATAGCACCAACGACACCCTGGGCTCTCGATCCCTCTTCCCCCAAATGCTCCAGGGGTATCAAGAAACTCCCACTGCTGGACTCATGAAACCACTGTTTGGTGCCGAAGAAACCATGAACCCAACATGACCTCAACCCTGGATAAAGTAACTGCACCAATACAGATGCATTACAAAACAGTCCTCTTAAAATAGACTCAGGACTCTTCCAATGGTTTAAAGCCACTAATATATCCACTCCTCTCTCCAACTCGCCTGGTGGTTAGTTTCTAAAAAGAGAAGTACCAGGGCCCTCACCTTCTTGGAAACCATGCCCTTTGAAGTCTTCTCCCATAATGCTAGAGAAGTGTGCAGTATTCTAGACAAATTCAGAGAAACAAGCTTTTAAAAGTATTATTATTGTGACACAACTTCTTCACAGAGCCTTCTGTGAAGGTGAAAACTGAAGGTGAAAAGGAAAAGGGAAACTGTGTTCTCATAAAACTATGATGTGACAAAATAGATGTCTGGCATGTACTAAATGGACACTCAGGTGTTTAGCATTGTTCTGTAAATGACCAAATAGACTCAATATAATCCTGAAAACCTGACTCCATTTAAAAATAACTTTGTGAGTGACAAAAGGTGGAGGGAAGGTGTTTTAAGGAAACAAATCTACAAAATGTTCTCAGATCATTGCATGGACCATTCCCATATGCCGAACTGAACTAGTCCCTCCACATGAAATGACCCAATGTTTGTTCATATATCTATGAGTCACACACAATGGCCTCTGTAGATCAAATGGCACTCCTAAACAAGGGGCATTTCTAGTACCACCTTCCATTCGAACAACTTTTTTAAAAATTGCATTTCTAGCCCACTTCATGACTTTGATGCACAGCTCTCATGCAAGACAGGAAGACCAAAAGAGTTATCCCTGTTGTATACAAGGATAAATTTGAAGGATCTGTATGTCTGTATTTATTCACACAGTATGAAATGTTTGTTCTATCTGTTTCAGCTGTTGAGGGCATAGTTGAGTAGAATGCCCTTGACAAGAGCTCCCAGAGCCCAGTGTCCCCAAGTGTTCTCCTGGGTTGCCTGCCCCTAAATCTGGCCCTATCCCTATGATGGGGCGGGGGGCAGGCTCCTACTGTGACTGCAGGCAGGCGGTACCATGCTGTCCACTAGAGCCTCCAAACCGGACCCTCCATGCAGCCACTGTGCTTGCCATAGTTGCAGTGACTTGGAAAAGGCCTACCACAGTTACGCAAATCATGACAGCTCCATGGACTGTCCTCACATAGAGACAGTGCTTCATACCAATGGAATCTCCCAGCCACCAGTAGCTCTGTGTGCTCTTAAGGAGGTCCGGTGAGGGTCACTGATGTACATTAACCAGTTCTTACAGCCACCTCACACATTACATGGCAGTCACATTTGCTATGGCTAACCATCCCAAACAGCTCCAGCAGTGTGATATTCTAGCCACACATTATGGAGGGGAAGGTATACCATGTAGTACCACACTGGAATCTCCCCCAATATTTATCTAGGTTTTTGTTGCAGGTAGTAGATTATGAATGGCTCGGCATTATTTTTGTGCTTGCTTTCTTGGATCAGCTTGCAATTATCTGTAATTACAGAGGTGAGCTTCTTTAAGCTGTTTACAGCACTGCTGGTTGGAAGCTCAAATGTAAACAATGAAGAAAAACCTGGAAATTTAGCAATGGGCAGGCCTGTATCTTGAACTTTCTTCCCAGCACTGCAGAATTTATTTATTATTTATTTTATTTTATTACATTTATATACCGCCCCACAGCCGAAGCTCTCTGGGCGATTTACAACAAGTATAGAGTGTATGAAATGCTCAGCATATTGACAAAGTTTTTGACCAGATCTTTCTAGAAATGGCCATTCGAAAGCTCATAGGAATGTGTGCATAATATTTCTTAAAGCTTTAATCTCACCTGTCTCTTTTTTAAATGGCAAGAGTCCATAGCTGGATAATGGTGCTACCACAGCCATTCCTACCAAAATGTAAGGAGTTTCCATGTCTGCCTGCTCAGAATCAACATAAAGGCAGACAAGCATTCCCCAGGCTGGTGCCCTCCAGATATGTTGGACTACAATTCCTATCATCCTCAGTCAGCACAGCCAATTGCCATGCTGGCTGGGATAATAGGAGTTGTAGTTCAACACAGTCCAACACAGCTTGGGGAAGGCTAATATAGACTATGTACATGACTCACAGCTTCCAGGGGTGGTTTTGTGTGGGGTGGGGTGGGGGTGGAAATAGGCCCATATCATGCAAAATCATGTAGTGTTAAAGTCAAGGGACCAGGATAAAATTATGTCTTTAGAAATAAGTTCTCTGTTTTGTAACTGTAGCATTCCACATGACTAAAGCTGAAAAACCTTGCTTAAACCCAGTTACCATTTCCTTGTTCATGTTTACTGTATTTCCTTTCTCAACTCCATTCACTCGAGATACTTATAGATACTTATAGATTAATCAGCCTCCCTTTTATTTATATTTGAAGGGGGGGGACTTTTCCTTTCTGTACCTGACATATTGGCACAACGTTACAGGGTTTGCCTGGTATGCTATAATTTTGTATTTCATTTTTAAACCCACCCAGCTTGAAATTTTATTTCCACTGAATGTGTTAATCTAAAAGCAGAGGGGCTCTTGATGATTTTGGCATTTGAAATGATGCGGGGTTTTGTTCTGCTGCTTTTTGAGCAGATAAATCCATTTGCAGCATTTTGAAACTGAAAGTTGGTTTACACATTTCTTTTGAAGTGGAAAGTCCTCAGGAGGTGACTTTACCACCTCATTTTCACATAGGGAGCTGTTTATGGCCTGGTTCAATGTGTTACAGCAACAACATGATACTGTCTTGAAAATGAAACATTGTGGATACTGTTCCATATGGAAGCAGTTTGTGTCTTCCATGTATGGTTCAGCTATTTTCAATGACACCTGTTCAACCCCAGGAAAGGTCAAATTCTGAAATACGAATTGAATGGTTGCATATATGCAACCAAATGCCAAAGATACTAAGGGAATAGTTGAGCTGATGTATTTTTTTTCTAGAAATTTTCTAGATGTGTGATGTCCAAAAGTGACTTTAAAAACTACTCTGAAGTAGAGATGGGGAAGAAATTCATTAAATTCACATTTTAATGTGAACTAGCACTATGCAAACTGAAACTCAATTATCCTTCAAGTTTTGCACTTCTCCAGTCAAAAAAGCCAAACAAAAATGTGTATGTTGGGGAAAATAATGTTGAAAAATATATTGTATTAAGGAAATTGCTTGCAACAAATGTGCATATTAGGCAATACATGTATTACTTGAAATGTGTCCCCAGAATGCATATGAATTTTCATGCAAACTATCTATCTATCTCTATATATTATATTATCAAAGTTTGGGCCAAACCGAATTAAAGTTTGGGGAAATGAAAAACTGAGAGAAACTGAAATTGACAGATTTTTCTAGCCCTTTTCCACAATTATATAAATAAAACACCTATAATCGAAGTCCTGTGGTGATTAATGCCTTCTAGGCAATATTCCCTTATTAATGGATCTACTTTCAGCACTGCTGTTGTCGTTATGTGGTCATTCTAAGCCTCATAAAAATTAAGGTTAATCAGGCCAGCCCTGCAATCTTATGGTTCAGTTGAGTTGATATAAGCTTTGTTGGCCATAAAGTCAAAAGCGCAATAATAAGAATAGAAAAGAGCTAGCAACAGCAATAGCCTCTTCCAGAAGCTCCCTGGAACTAGGTTGACACCCATTCATAGTGATGCACACCTCTATCACCCCCAAATTAGTCATGCAATCACCAGGTAGTGACAGCAGGAACATCACAGAACTCATTCCACACCTTCCCACATACAATACACAAGTAGGCTGAAATACCTAACCTTCTCATCATAGGTTTTCATACCATGGTATTTAGGAGGCTTACCCTATATACCACTAATAGCAGCCTTCCCCAACTTGGTGCCCTCCAGATGTGTTGCACTACAACTCCCATCATCCAGCATGGCTGGGGATGATAGAAGTTATTTAATTAATTAATTAATTAATTAATTACATTTATATACTGCCCCACAGCCGAAGCTCTCTGGGCGGTTTACAACAATATTTGTTAGTCTGCCAATTAGATTTACACTTAATGTTTCTCATCAACTTCAGAAAATCCTAGTTTGGGTTTCAAACAGTAATTCAGCTTTCTCAGAAACTTTTGCACCTTCCCACATATTCACAATGCTTTAGTAGACAAGGAAACATAGAACCATGAAGAAGCTTTGCAGCACTGCAGATATTAAAAAGGAAACAACCTATGGAATGTATCCATTTCTGCTTATAGTCTAGCACAGTGGTTCCCAAACCTTTTCAGGTAACCGCCACCTTGGTTCCACAAACTCATGCCCAGTGCCCCCTACCCTACCCTATAAAAATCATTATTCAGAATAGTGGTTTTCAACAACCCACTAAGGAAGATAATAACAATAAAATTCAAAACAGTAACAATTAATGGAATACTTTATTCAAAATCCAATTGGTGTGCCCCGCCACGCTGGCTGCAAACAGAGGCATTCACTCTCTTTTCCCTCCCTTCCTCAGCAAGCCTGGGGTGGGTGCTTCCCATTTAGAGGGGATTCTAGGAGTTGAAGGACTTTTTTCTGTCTAAACGTGCATAAAATTGTGTCTTTAACTTGTTATGTCACACTAGCATGAATAAAGGAATCAAACAGGATTTCCTTCTTCAGTGGAACACACTTACTTAGGAGTAAGCACCATTTTGTTATAGGAAAGAATAATGTATTTTAGTTAAAATTTAAAAATAATTATCTGCCACCTGGTACAGAGTTTTGCTATGGAAAACCTGGCTGGGACTGAAGTAGAGGGGCACTAATTTTACTGTACTTATTGTCTTTAAATATGGTTAAATATCCCACAGTTACCTTGCTATTCTATTTCTACAGTTCATTTTCTCCTGTTTTTTCTTCACCCTCTCTTCGTTTTCAGGCTGAATCCTATGCACATTTACCTCAGAGTAAGTTCTATTGATCTCAGTAGGGCTTACTTCTGAGTAGACATACTTAGGATTGTGCTGCAGCTCTGTTTTTATGGTGACACAAGATACACACATACCATGTTTACCAAAAGAAGGTTTGAAAAAAGGGGGTTGGACACCCTGAAATAAGCAAGGGCAGATAGGAATTGTTTCAGCAAGCATTCTGGAAAAAGGTGCTGCTGAATCTTCTTTAGCCAGGAGGACCTGGGGAATTGCAGTTCTCTCTCCCTCCCCCTTTTGTTTTCTCTCCCAATCCTGTTGTAGTTCAGATTTTTTGGGGGGTGGGAGCACACACACAGCATCTCTCTCTCTCTCTCTCTCTCCAACCCCCCCTCCCCCCAAGCCTCACAATAGCTGCCGGGCTGATTAAGACAGGAGGGCAGAAGCTCAGAGGGGAGGTGGCCCCAATCTTAGGATGACCATATGAAAAGGAGGACAGGGCTCCTGTTTCTTTAACAGTTGTATTGAATTTCAGCAGGTGTCATTTGTATATATGGAGAACCTGGTGAAGTTTTCTCTTCATCACAACAGTTAACACTGCAGGAGCTATACTAGAGTGACCAGATTTAAAAGAGGGCAGGGCACCTGCAGCTTTAATTGTTGTGATGAAGAGGAAATTTCACCAGGTTCTCCATATATACAAATGACAGCTGCTGAAATTTCCTTTTCAATGCAACTGTTAAAGATACAGGATTTGCCGCTCTTTCCTGCTTGGTCCCTGGGTTTTAGGACCTTCTGGAGAGACCACCTCGAGTGCCCCCCTGCCACCCCTTTGCCTGTTAGCGCCCCCTGCCATCCCTTTGCCTCTTAATGCCCCTTATGCAATCCCACCGCCCCCAAGGGGGCAGTACCGCCCACTTTGGGAACCACTGGTCTAGCACATCCAGAGGGCACCAGTCTGAAGATGGCTGTGCTACAGATTTCCCAGTGAAGAGTTTGGTTCCTGCTGTAGTGCACTATTTCCACACAGACCATGTTCAAAAATCTAGACACAATAGCTCATCACAAAAAAAAAGCATATCACAAAATTACTTACTTGGTGCCCATGATTTTTGCACATACTCATTCCAGACAGTAATCCACCAATTGCAATAGCTTTGAATGCACAAGCTGGGAAAAGAATAGTATTTCTAAAGATTTTAGAGCTTATAGTGATTTTATTATACTAAGTGGCATATAAGTATTACTAATAAATAAACATTTTCCAGGTACAAAATACGGTCCTCTGAGCACTCAGAAAATGCAATCTTCCCATAACAAAAGTGCTGCTTTGAGAGATATTGTGCAGGTTATACATAACAAAAGGGAAACAAAATGAACATGTTTTGTGCCAAAAAAAGAAAAGAAAAAAGAATGTGCTGAAAAGCTCTCAGAATCACTGACAGCTGGAGACCACAAAGATCTATTTAGAGTGGTGTGAACTATAGTCCGGCTTTAAAATTATACATTTTAGTAGAAAGAAAAGGTGAATGAGAACAACATGTTTGTCTTTCTTGACCTTGACTGATCTAATTAAAATTATTCCTAACTTCACTAAAATGCATAAGCAAATGAACATTGCTCCATCTTATTAGACTTGCCTAATCAAAATCACTAGAGTTGCCTAATCAAAAACAGAATTGGGACAGGGTGCTCCACGTCTCTTTCTCCCCTCTTCCTGGTGACTTTTGGTATAATAGGCAGCATGATGTGACCTCATAACACCATCTATTTCCTCACCCACCTTAGCTCACAACACCTAATGAAGTGAGATTGCAGGGGGCGGGGGGAAGCAGGAAAATGCACAGGGGCAGCTTGGCCATGGTGGTACAGGCATTCGTAACCTCAAGATTGGATTACTGCAATGCGCTTTATATGGGGCTGCCCTTAAAGCTGCTCCGGAAGTTGGAGCTAGTGCAGATTGCTGTAGCTTGGCTACTGTCCAGAGCTGCCCCTTTCCAGCATGTAATTCCTTTGCTGAGGGAACTGCACTGGCTGCCGACTCGCTACCGGGCCAGGTTTAAGGTTCTTGTACTTGTGTACAAAGCCCTAAACAATTTGGGACCAGGATACCTGAGAGAGCGCCTTCTCCCCTATCAACCTGCTCGGTCACTGAGGTCATCCGAGGGCATGCTCCTGGTGGTTCCACATAGTGGAACTTGGACTCCAATTGGAGTCCACCAGGGGAAGAGCCTTCAGTGTGGTAGCCCCACTCCTATGGAATTCCCTGCCTCTGGAGGTCAGGCAGGTGCCAACTTTGTATTCCTTTCAGCACCGCCTGAAAATATCATTATTCCAGGAAGCCTTTCCTTAATGACTAGCCATGGTTTACTGTACATTTTGTATCTTTTAAAATCTATTTCAAAGTGTTTTATTCTGTTTTTATTTTATTTTATTTTGTCCACCACTCTGAAATTCTGAATGGGGAGCAGTATATAAATATTATAAATAATAAATAAATAAATGATAATGTCACATCATGAGTTGTGTTATATTAGATGTTACCAGGAAGACGAAAGAAATAGTCCCAGAGCAACAGCAGATCTATAAGCTTCATCACACCTAGTCAAACACATGGCTCCCGTCGCTTCTTCTGTCACCGCTCCCACGTCGCTTCCTGAAAACAGGAAGTAATTAGCCCCATTCAGTTTGGTAGGAGACAGCAGCAACCGGACTTAATGAGGGGTTTTTTTGCAGCACAATAATGGCCAGAAGGGGCGGAAGACGGACAAGAGGCAGACGATGTCATGTGAGTAATTCGCGAGTGCCCAAGAACGAGCGTGCAGTAAAATGCTCATCGGATGGAGCTCTAAGTCGCTTGCTGCATCTCCTGCCACCTGGATTTCACTTGTTGGCAAAGTGATCCTTCAGTTTCACTATACCAGGCAGCCACGATGCCAGAGCTAATTCCAACAGGACTTAATCAGAAGCAAAGCAATAGCTCTAAAAACAAAAGTCAATGTAGCAACACCAACAAATACTCTCCCAGCTCCCAGGCTATCAATGGCTACTAGTCCTGATGGTTATGTGCTACCTCCAGTATCAGAGACAGTAAGCCTATGTACACCAGCTGCTGGAGAAAATGGATGGGAGGATGCTGTTGCACCCATGTCCTGCTTGTGGCTTCCTGGTCGACTGCTGGTTGGCCACTGTGCAAACAGAACGCTGGACCAGATGAACCCTTGGTCTGGTCCACTGTCCACCAAGGCTCCTCTTATGTTCTTAATCATGGTAATCCCACAGCCACTCCCTGCCAGCCACAAGGTCACTCATCAATAACATCCAATATTATCCATATGCACAAGGTGCCAATCAAGGAACAGCAATAACCAAATTACTTTATGACATTACCCAACCAAGCTATCACTCTGTACGCCATGCATAACTGGGCAATTGGATAAAGACCACAGTATTTCCCTCAATTCAGAACACTGTGGCCAAGCAGATGGGAGGGCAGCAATTGATGCTTGGAGCTACAATCTCCAGAGCCCCCTGCAGACATGGGTTCAAATCCCTTTGCAGCACAGACACAGATAACATAGGAGCCAGGCAAAGAATGAAGAAATACCAATGCAATAACCCCACACAGAGATATCCATAGTGCAGTGGGCAGGGGGGATGCTTGGAGAACTCCTGGCTTCTCCTAGGATAAGGATTCAAGCTCCACTGTGGGAATAATGCATTCATCTCAGAATAAAACAACAACAGGTCGTTCTTGTGATACCTTAAAGACTAGCCGTCTTCCTAGCTTTGCTATGAAAAATTAAAACCTGCACCAGGGGAGGAAACCACTGTCTCAAATGAACACTATACAAATAGAATCAAACTAACAAATAGATTCTAGTTTAGTGATTTCATGTTAGAGTATCTCTTTGAAAAACAAAGAAGAGTCTTGCAGCACCTTAAAGTCGAACAGATTTATTGTGGCATAAGCTTTCAGACTACAACCCACTTCATCAGATACATGAAGACATGTAATCTTCAGTCGGCATATATACATAAACATGGATAAGAAGAAAAACATTGTAATCAGAGAGGCCAAAGAATGCAAGAGGTATGGCCTGTGACAATTCTATGTAAAGCTTAAATGTATATAAGATAAGCTCACAACAGCAGTAATTGCTGATAACACAGTCATCTTAGTACTATGAGTGTCCTTCTCTCCCCCTCTTCTCCCAGGGGGAACCCACTTACTATCTTACACAGGATGGTATGGACAGGATTCCACACTACTGTTGCAAAAAGGTAGATGTTTGTAGATAGATGTAAGTAGATTGACACTTTGAGCGATCATATGGAAAAGCTCACAGCGAAGAGAAAACTGAACATGACCCATATTTTAAATGTTTAAAGTTTTCATATTGTATTTTTTTTTTTAAAAAAATAACTTTTGTATATTTCTTTTCTTAGGTTTTAAAATGTATATGTTTTAAATTTTGTAAGGCCACCTTGATGCCCAGTATTGGGTAAAAGGCGGGATGATGATGATGATGATGATGATGATAATAATAATAATAATGATATCTCATGTGGTGCTATGGGATAAAAACCACAATATCATAACACTGAAAAAAGATCCATGCTAGATCAGACTAAGAATCTATTTAATCCAGCATTCTGTTTCCATGAGTATAAGTGTAATACCACCCCTCCTGCTCATGTTCCCAGCAACTGGTACACATAGGCATACTGATATTAGAGGTAGCATATGACCATCAGGACTAGTAGCCATTGATAGCTTTATCCTTTGTGAATTTGTCTAATCATCTTTTAAAGCCATCGAAAAGGTTCATCAGACAAGTGTTTTATCGCACGATCGCTACTTCTCACTCATGGTTTTCCGTGTGTATTTAGACAATGCTGTCCACCTCCTGTGCACTTCCTGATCCTTTTTGCCTTTTTTCATCACAAAATGGACCCCTTTTAATCCGACTTTTTTTGGGGGGGGGAACAGAATGTGCTGCCATTTCCTGCTGTGTGCAAGAAAAGCAGCACGCTAAAAATGCCCACTGAATTAGGGTGACCATATGAAAAGGAGGACAGGGCTCCTGTAACTTTAACAGTTGCATTGAAAAGGAAATTTCAGCAGGTGTCATTTGTATATATGGAGAACCTGGTGAAATTCCCTCTTCATCACAACAGTTAAAGGTGCAGATGCCCTGCCCTCTTTTGTATCTGGTCACTCTAGTATAGCTCCTGCACCTTTAACTGTTGTGATGAAGAGGGAATTTCCCCAGGTTCTCCAAATATAGAAATGACTCCTGCTGAAATTCCCTTTTCTTTGCAACTGTTAAAGATACAGGAGCCCTGTCCTCCTTTTCATATGGTCACCTACACTGAATGGGCCACATGGTCTTTATTTGTTTCCTCTTTCTTCTCTGGGAAGGAAGAGGAAGTAATGTGGGACAGGAGCAGGGGTGGAGAAGTGACGGTAGGGAACCGTGATTCCCCCCCTCCATCTGATGACGCTCTAAATTGGACATCATTGCTACAACTTGTGGCAGAGAACTCCATAGTTTTACTGTGTACTGTGTGAAGAAGTACTTCATTTCATCTGTCCTGAATCTCCCACCAACCGGCTTCATGGGATGATCCCAGGTTCTAGTATTAGGACAGAGGAAGTAAAATGTCTCCGTATCCACTTTCTCCACATCATGCATAATTTTGTACACTATCATGTCTCTCCTTATCAGTTTAGGCTGTACTAACATACCATTAAGATTGCACTCATGTCCTACTTGTCATTTTAATACAACAGGCAGCTGGTTCGCCACTGTGTGAACAGAATGCTAGACTGGATGGATCCTTGGTCTGATCCAGCATGGCTGTTTTTATGCATCCAGTACTCAGGAAGTATTAATAGCTAGAATTAGTACTAATGCTATTTTTATAATATCTCATGTATGGACAAATTGTCTTCAGTTTGCGCTTTACATTTCAAAAAGAAGGTCAGTAAACAAGAAAGAGATATGCCCAAAATATATATATTTAAAATTAAGTGTCGAGGACAAAGCTATATGTGAAATACCAGACGAAACCAGAAATGTGTTTAGCATATTCTTAAGGAAACATATTTTCAAATATGCCAGGACTGAGGATACAATAAGAAGCAATGGGAAGCAAACCATGTTAACTCTAGCCACAGTTTAGTTATGGAAGAAACTTCCTGAAGTTTTTGTGGGATTTCTTGTATGTTCTTAAGTAAAAGCTGGTGGTCAATGAAGGTCAAGGGCAGAACAAGAGTAGATATCAGTTAACCTGGATTTCTGGCACAAATGGAACGATTCCAATCCTCTGCACAAGGTACAGGGAGCTTCAGGGATGTAAGGGGGTGGAGACCTTGAACAGTGAATGCCCCAACCCATTTGCCACGGAAGGAGCCCTTCTGCCCCAGGCTCCTGGATCTTGGAAGCAGCTATCAACAAATGGCTACATGTTGTGATCCTATAAATATACTGGAGCCCTTGCTCAATGATGGCCCATTCCGAGCAGTTGGCTTTCTGAACAGCATACGTGCTGATTCAGCACTGTGCCGATCTCAATGCTAATCCATTCCTCCTAGGGCAAACAGTAGGCCTGCTAGCAGGGTTGATAGACATGATACAAGTGAAAACAACAACTAAAATATGTAAAACCCCAGGCTATCTGGAGCCTCATCCTTCCAGTACCATTTCCCCTACTTCGTTTAGAAAATGCTTCTCAGCTTTAATAGAAGAACCAGGCATGTCAAAAAGTTTATCGCTGAGCTACTGCACCATCTGCTGACCAATATTAATCACTACATGGTTTGTGGACCACTATGGTACTAGGAAGTCAGATTTCCAGTTATCAGAAAAATACACCAGCAGCATCTAATAGAAATTATACTAAAAAGTTTATGATTTCAATCAGCATAAAACAAAGCTGGTCCACTGTGTGAAAGGGCTGGAAAACATTTTGGCTGCACCTTTTAAATGGCAGTTTGTCATCTATCAAAGCTATCGAAATCAGGTCAAGACAACAGAAGGCTTGTGAGCCACTCAGAGCACCCCCTCCTTGCCTATTTGTGGGTCCCTGGAGTAATTACAAATGCCTGTTGTTTGTGACTCTTTGCTACATCTTTCTGAGATCATCCATGGTTCACCAAGCCTATCAAAAGGGGGGGAGTGGGGCAGAGGGGAATGCTTGTATTACCCACAAAGTCTCATTGCTCCCTCCACTCCCTAGATTCAGAGACATGTAGTGAAGTTCATGCCAGTTTTTCCAGGCTGTTACAGGCAACCAGCCATGCTGTATGGCTGTTCTGTGCCTAAGAAGCCTTCACTGATGGGAATTACTGACAGAGTGAAAGCCTTGTATACTGTTGTCACAAAACTCAGGGAAGAGCAAACGATATAAGAATTTGCCTAGCAAATTCATTAGAGTGGGCCTCAGATGGTTCAGCCCCAAGGACATAGTAGAACCATCTGAGACCCGCTGTAATGAATTTGCTAGGCACTTCCAGAATAAAATCTTTGGCATCTCCAGGACACAGGCCTTAGCTAGACCTAAGGATTATCCTAGGCAAATGGAGGGGTCGTCCCTGCCTGCTCCCGGTATCCCTTGTGTGTCATTTGTATGTACAGGGATGATCCTGGAACGATACCGGGATATAGGCCTGGTCTAGCCATGGCCTTAGACTCCACTGTTATAACAGGTGAATCTAGCAAGGTATCCAGAGTACAGCCTTGTCCAGTTTTCTTGGATGAGTTTCAGTGGTACAGCTCAAGGACATTGATAAGGTGCTTGGACAGGTTCGTGCAACCATCTCTGTACTGGATCCTTGCCCCACTTGGCTAATAAAAGCTAGCAGGGATGGAACAACCGGCTGGGCCAGGAAAGGGATTAGTGCCTCTCTGCGAGAGGGAGTGGTCTTGGGCCGTCTGAAAGAGGCAATAGTGAGACCACCCCTGAAGAAATCTTCCCTGGACCTAGAAAATCTAAATAACTATAGGCCGGTGGCAAATGTTCTATTCCTGGGGAAGGTCCTTGAGCAGGTGGTTGTGGGCCAGCCCCAGAGGCTATGGTTTTCATTAATATAGTTTTATCTGTTCAGTTCAAGCTCTAGAAATATGCTGCACTCCATAAATACAAATAAAAAAGCATGACTAAATGAGATAGCGGGAGATCCATGGTCCAGTGCTAAGTTTTTTAACTTGCAGGGGAAGAATTGGACCAGGAGAACAGAATAGGATAAGAGAGGTGAGCCTTTCTCCTATGTGCCATTTTTCTGATCAAAATCACCCCCCTCAAAAAGCTGCTATTCACCCCCATGCAGGCACCTATACAAGTTGTCATGGAACTTGTATGTATCCCCCTGCCCCCACCCCATGGGCAAATAGCAGCTTTAGAAAGTGTGTGTTCAAACAGGGAAATAACAAAGGACAATGTTTTAAACTCCCTCTCCGGCATTGCAAAATTAAAGCAGGAGATCTGATCATAGATCTCCTTCTTTCTTGTCTAATTTGGCCCAAAGATCACGATTAAACTTAGTTTAGGAAATTCTGTAGAGTGGGCGAAATTCCCTCCACCTTGATGCGGCATCAGCGCTTGTTGATTTTTAAGAGAACAGGGGGATTGAGCAGTTCCTACAGATGGCACAAGATTGCTGCTCCAGCTTAATTTGAGCGAGTTTACCTCTTCATTTATTGTAGTGTAGATTACACACGACTTCTACAATGCAACACACACTACTTTCACAAAATGTTTGCCTTCCTTTCAGGGGCGTCAATGTTGTGTGGCCAATTGTGATCTTGTTCCTTCCTTTTTTTATGGCTAAACTACACACTGTTAAATATGGAGCACGCAGACGAACCTAACTTTCATTTTAACCTTAAAGTAAGCATGCAGGGCCCCAATCCAGATCAGGACCAGCAAGCATGGGAAGGGGAGTTTTAAATCTTTCCACCCATTTGCTTCCCCATCCTCTAAATTTCCCTTTGCTGCACCAATGGACATAAGAACATAAGAAGAGCCATGCTGGATCAGACCAAGGGTCCATCTAGGCCAGCACTCTGTTCATACAGTGGCCAACCAGCCATCGGCCAGGGATGAACAAGCAGGACATGGTGCAACTGCACCCTCCCACCCATGTTCCCCAGCAATGGAGATTTTTTGCTCTCTCTTTAGCCGCTGTACAAGGCAAATTTGGGTGGAGAAAGTGGCTGGACAGGAAAGTTCAAACTTCCCAACCTATGTGTGCTGGTCTCAAAATGGATCAGGGTCCTACATGTTCTTTAAAGGTAAAAGAGAAAGTTAGGATCATCTGCGAGTCACATATTTAATGTAGCAGGTAGTTTAGTCCTTAGACTGCCTGTCCCCTGCCATACAAGTGAGCTCCATCAGTCGAACAAACTTCTCAGCACTAGTAAATTTGTAGAGACCCAAACTTTTTTTTTCTTGACTTGGAGAGCCTCAAGTCGCTGTGACCCAAAAAGTTTGAAAAAGCACTTGCTGTATAAGGCCAACGCTCTATTCCCAAGAAATATGAAGCACTAACTTCCAAACAGTGTTCCAAAACCATTCTGCAGCTTCTCCCACGCTTTTTGAAGCTGCTGGAACCTGTAAAAGAAAGCTGACTGTTGCCAAAGTGTTCAATGGGCATCATTTTTGGGAGAGTGACTGATCGACAGTTGCTAGGGGCAAAATTTCATTGGGAAGTACCCTCAAATAAAGTCTTCACGATCATCTGACATAGAGCATAAACTGGCTTTCTGCTCTGAGGGTTTGCGTGGGCTATAAAGGGGACTATTTTTTGCCTTTATTACAACAATGAGTTCAATGTCCAGTTGCTTGGAAGTGACAGGCTGCACTTCGTGTTATTTAGCAGATAAGGAGTTGTTTCTCTCCATTTCCTCCTTAAGAGTTTCTGGCAGAGAAACAACCACACTCCCTTTTGCCTCCCTTCACTCTCCTCCCTTCAGAGAACTGGCTTTACACTGGATTGTAAAATAATCCAGCTGTTCCTATGGTGACTTGCTGGCAGCAATAAGGGATGACACCATCAAGCAAAGACCTGGCCCATTCATTCCCAGCACTCAACTCTGTTTGTTTTGGATGAGGTTGTGTATGCCTACTATTTTTGAAGCAGGTCAAGTACATGCCTAAATGCTAGAAGGGAGGGTGAAATCCCAGAGAAATTCTAAGTAAACTGCTGTCTCTGCCACCTTTTCTGTCTTGCCCTTATCTGACGCCATGGGGGGGGGGAATACCTCTACAGAACTTGCATCTGCCCCAAGGTCTTTAGAACCTGTGTTAAATTCCGTGATCTCTTTATTTCAGTGAAAGTTGACAGTAGCATGGGCAGATGTGAAAGAGGTCTGGAATTTCAATAGTTCTGTACAATAGGAATGTACAGAAGGGGGCTGACACCGGGGCTCGCCCCTGTGCGTCCAAATGACACACAGGGGATCCTGGGGTCAGGCAGGGGTCAACCCTCCCTTGACCTAGGGTAACAGACTCCGCTTGTAGCCTGGTATTTCTGCAGTCCTAGCCCGTTCCGCGGCTTTTCCCGGATATGCGGCTTACTTGTGCGTAGCCAGGAGAAGCCGTGCACGGGACCCAGCGCTCCACAGGAGCGCTGGGCCCATCAGAGCCGGGGGGGGGGGGGGAAATCGGGGGGGGGGGGCTATCAATGGCTACTAGCCCTGATGGTTATGTGCTATCTCCAGTATTCAAGGCAGTAAGCCTGTGTACACCAGTTGCTAGGGAACATGGATGGGAGAGTGCTGTTGCACCACGTCCTGCTTTGTTGGTCACTGGTTGACAGCTGGACTAGATGGACCCTCAGATTGATCCAGCATGGCACTTCTTATGTTCTGATGTGCATCACAATCTACTAGTAGATCTCTGGGTGATCGGCAGTAATCCATGAGGATTTCTGACTCATTTTTTTTCAGAATAATAATATTAAAAAGAAGCAAGTACATGCAATATATTGGCATGAATTTACCAATCTGCATATTTATATTACACCCAGATTTTAGGGTTATTCATGCAGGATTTTGTTTTAAGGGGAGGTAGAATGCAAATTGCAACACACACAGCTTTCTATATGGTTAAGATCCTGCTTGTCAAACATTTGGCAGTATTGCATTACAGTGACCTTGGTACACCTGTACTCCAACAAGATTCCCACTCTTTACTGACCATTACAATCAATTTTTCTTAAATGCCTTTTCAGTTTCTTTGACATGTAGTATGTGTGGGAAAACCTCTCCCAGGAAATCCATAAAGCTACCACATTATCCTTTTAAAGGCCTTTTTAAAAGTTCCTTTCTCCCACACTGCCTACCAAACTGCCAAATAACTATAGCTTACCATTCAAAACATACTCATTTCACTATCACCTAAACAATACAGGTATTTTTCTTTCCTACACTTGTTTAATCTTGTCATAAACCAGCGTTATAAGCCCTTTGAGTTAAAGACTGTCTTTTCCCTTTATGGAAGATATGAACTCAATTACCTCATGCAGAGTGAAATAAACTCAAGCTATCTAAATGCAGATTAAACCAAGCTGTTTTCACATTGGAGGCTTAAATCTACAATATACATTTGATTTCTCTTCTATATTCTATCTTGCATTAAAATGTGGCATGCAAAAGGCTAAAAGGTATAAAGACAGACCATGTCCAAAAAACGAAACAGGGTTCCAATGGGCTGTAATGCTCTTTTTTTTTTATGGCCAGAACCATAAAACTAAAGGTAATGTGATGGAGTTCAAACAGTAATTGAACTAGAATCAGCACAAGCCACAGGTTACAATTACTTTTGCAGGTAATCCATTTAGCAGGTAATCCAGTCAGTTGAAGTTACAACCAGTGTCAAAAAGTGCTGTCATCCATTTGGGTACATATCTCCATTTTGTATTCTAAGGCAACTCACCTGTTGCAGTCATTAAATGGCCAAGCAAGAGGTGTAGTTTTGCCATCTCCTATGCAACCAAAAAGATTTAACTGTGGCATAGAAAAAGCTCTGCAGTGGAGGAAGAGTTGCTACAGCCCAGAGCTATGGTAACCTAATCCACCCTGTGTTCGATAATGTCAGTTCAAACATCTCCAGGAGGCATCAGAATTGCCTTGTTGGTCAGACCAAAGATCCCCCTAGTCCAGTTATCTGTCATCAGTGGTGTCCAGCCAAGTTCCCCTGGGAAGGGCGTATACAGGGTATGACAGAGATAGCCACCATCTGTTATTTGTCCCTGGCATCTCTTGGCATTAACGTATTGGGACATCGCTCTTATGGAAACACTAACATTTCAGCTGCTATTGACTAAGGGCATTTCTACATGACACTTTTATTCCGCACATTTACCAAGAATTCTGCTTTCAGATTCTTTGCAGGATTAAGATCAGTTTCTTTACACTTTTTTCCAAGGGGATTTCTTTGCCTTTTTATGTTTCTTTATACAACCACAAGATGGCATTGTGATACAGCAGAATTGTGCAATTACAGAAGATTCTCATTCCACCGTTTCTAAATAATACCAGTTTTTCCACATTACAAAACAAAAAACAAAAAACCATGATAACCATTGGACACCTCAGGAGAGACCCTGGACAATGATAACATCATGTAAAGGACCTGCAAACTACTGTGAGCGAGCAATCACAAGTGCACCATAAAAGCTTTGTGTAGAAAGGCTCTAAGAGCCTAGTGAAACCAGATACCTGGTACAGATTTGTCACTTATGTAAGGTCCCATAAGCAGCCAGCATACTAATTTACATAAAATTCTATTTGAGGTGGTAGAAAAGGTAAAAAAAATGGAAATGAAAGTAGGAGTTAACGATTCTACACTTCTTTTTGCTAAGGACTGAATGTTGAGACTCTATTCCTGTTCACACACTCCCTATGTGCAAGTAGAAAAATAAGTCTATATCAAGTTTCCAATGTTAAATGGAATTTTTAAATTAGCTATCGGTGTTGGTCCCTCCCCCTCAAGCCACCCTTTTTGTCTCCCTGATCCTAATTCCAAACCCTAATCCCTGGTTCTTTCCATTATTCACATTACATGTGAGATATCATGTTAAAGATGTGAAATATTATTTCATGTGGATTTCTGCCTCCCCATTACTAATTTGTTTTTATGCAGATTTTGGGTGTGTTCAGAGGGTCCTGAAATATTCAGAGCATTTCTACAGTAAGAAAATAGGTCAAATAGGAACAGTGCACCCCAATCCCAGCCTATAATGCCTTTATCAGTTGTAGCAGACAAGCACTGAACTTATCAGCTGTAGCAGCTGTGAATTGCAAGGTAAAGCAGAGACATCCTGGCTAGGGTGACCATATGAAAAGGAGGACAGGGCTCCTGTATCTTTAACAGTTGCATAGAAAAGGGAATTTCTGCAGGTGTCATTTGTATGTATGGAGAACCTGGAGAAATTTCCTCTTCATCACAACAGTTAAAGCTGCAGGTGCCCTGCCATCTTTTAAATCTGGTCACTCTAGTATAGCTCCTGCAGCTTTAACTGTTGTGATGAAGAGGAAATCTCACCAGGTTCCCCATATATACAAATGACACCTGCAGAAATTCCCTTTTCTATGCAACTGTTAAAGATACAGGAGCCCTGTCCTCCTTTTCATATATATGGTCACCCTACATCCTGGCCAATAGAGGGAGGAGCCTATGTGGTACTTTAGAAAAGCCTGTGAAATCTGTAGAAAGACACTGAGTTGCATTCAAGAGAGCAGGGCTGTATAGAATGCAGAATGTTTATTATAATGCTCCTCACTCTAGGGATTTGTGGAGAACCCATCTGAAGGCCTTCAACATTACATGGTTGGAGTGGTGTCAGGTGGGCACATTTATATGACAATTACATGACAAGGAATGTGCCACCCACCCTCTTACACAGTTCGAACTTTTAATCAAGTCCACTACAGGCACTAACACAGGTTTGGTGTCTCAACTATGCTCCATTCTTCTTAATTTAGAGATGGGTGGTTCTGAAGGCCCAAAGAAAATATGGGAGTTGGACAGGTCTATCAAAGTAGACGGCGCAGATTGGTCAAATTTGCTGAGCAAATTCCCATTCAAATCAGTTTCAATGTCAACAAAGGAAACAATGTTAAAGATTTTGCAAAAATGGTATTTAACTCCAGTAAGGGTGGCACGATTTAATAAATCTAATTCTCAATACTATTGGATGGGATGTGGAGAGGTAGGTTCTTTTCAGCATATGTGGCGGCATTGTGCAAAAATAAAAGTTTTTTGGGACTTAATTTTTAAAGAAATTGAAAAGATAACTGGGCAAAAAGTTATTAAATTAACAGAATTAGCATTGTTAAGATTATTTCAGGAGGAGAATGAAAAAGTTGAATCTAAACAATAGGATTTCTTTTGGTTGCTGCCATATTGGTTATAGTCAGAGGAGCATTTTATCGCACACTCGCTACTGTCCACTTACGGATGTGCGTGTGTCCTTTAGACAACGACATCCATTTCTTGTACACCTCCTACTCTTTCCGCTCTTTTTTTTTTTTTTGGCAAATAAACCCCTTTTAATCCAGTTTTTTTTAAAAAAATGGAATGTACTGCTATCTCCTGCTGTGTGCAGGAAAAGCCGCATGATAAAAACTGCCTCTGAATGGGCCACGTGGTCTTTGTTTACTTCCTCTTTCCGCTCCGAGAAGAATGAGGAAGTGTGAGGAAGTGTCATCACACGTGATCCCCCCCCCCGTGTCATGACGCTCTTAAAGGCTCATATGTTTTCTCTGACATTTTCAAAAATAGGTTTAATTGGACTGCTTATGATTGAACTAGGCTGGATGTTTTTTATTAGTACTATTGGCTCTTATTAAGTATTTTTCATGACATGTATTGATTTTTGTATTTTATGTTGTTTACTGGAAGGGTCTTTATTCTTAAAAGTGGCCTATAAATAATTTAAATAAATAAAAACACTGAACGTTGCTGCAATTTATGATGATTACATACATTTCAGAGAACAGTGGATCCTAGTTAATGCAGTCAGGTTGAAGTACATCTACTATGAGTGTAGCAGTAGTCTGTAACGGTTTGATGCACACCCTCAGGACCTAGTATAGTGACAAATGCTCATTATTCCAGTCTTTTGCTTCTGCTGAACAATCCTATATGTCCTCACTTATCTGATGTTACACTCCGTAACCCTTTCAAGCCCCTGAGCTTGATTCAGCTTGGAAATTTTGTCATGCTATGCCAAAAATTTCTTCCACAAAGCAGTGGTGGTAGCAGTAGCACGAACAAAGGGAAGGTGTGTGGAGGCGGCGGTGGTGGAAGAGGAGTGCACAATTTGCCACTCCTCCCGCTCTAACACCTTAGATGGGGGCTTCACCCCACTTCCTGGGACGGCCAGCCGTGGACCTGGAACATCACCAAGTATGCAGCATAGTGGGGGATGCAAAATGGGGGTCCAGGCTGCCAACACAGTTGATATTGTTCCCATTTGAAGTGGCAGCAAGGGAAAACCAAAAACACCTATGAAAAAAGAAAGAAGCTGTGCCACAACCTCTGCCAATGGTGAGCTCTACTCTTGAGAAATTGTTGAAGAATTTCTTCTCCTCCTGGACAAATTTGTGCAATTACCTACAAATAGAGTGGAGAATTTCAAGAGGCCATTGTGCACAGTTCTACAATTTTGTATGGAGGTGATATACATATGCAATATGTCTGATTTTAAACTGTCTTGAAAGCTGCTAGGTTGTTTACTTGTTTTCATTATTACTTAATCAAGTTTATTTTAGTGCCATCTTAATGCTGGACAACAGATAATTTTGATTTTGTTTACACTGAAATAAATCAATATATATAAATCTGCACTTGCTTTTTCCCCATGAGAAAGAGCTTGTCAGTTCCACACTGGGAAGAGATGCCTTCTTACATAAGGAAACTATGCAGCATCTTGGTGAGCATATTCAGATACTGGAGAAAATGCTCTCAGGAGCTGGCTGCTCTATTCACTGTAGAGGTGAAAAGAATGGCTGGAATGTGGCCTCTTGAGTTCAAACCTCAGCATTAGTCAGGTTGTAGAGATTCAATAAAAACCTAGTATTGCACTTATTACCAACCACATTTCATTCGTAGACTCCAGGAGCTTATTGTGACCATGGATGACACCTGAGTCACAAGTGAATTGCTGGTTTTCAAGGTTGTTGTTTTTTAATTGCGCAAAATACCTTTTGAAAGAAAGGGGAGAGAAGCAGACAAAAAGTGCCTTACTGAAATATTGTCCTATGAAGGTAATTCACCACCCCAATGTTACAGATAATGACTGGCTTCAGACAACACGATAACCAACAATGGTTTAAATAGTCAGTTGGAGAGGGTTTTTTAACCAATGATTGGTTATTTGGCCAAAATAACCAATGCAAATAAGCCATGCTCTGCAGAGTTAGCTATTTGAACCATTGGTTATTGTGTTGTGTGGAGGGCACTGTTGGTTATTTCGTCAGCCACTGAGTTGCAACGCAAGAGTGGTCAAAGTAGCGGTGGCTGCTCTAGCCCCACCGGCAGGATATTTTTTTTGGCAGCAATTGCTGATGGGATACTAGTGGAAGGACTGATAGGAGAGAGGGCAGGAGATGGGTGAGTCAACTCTGCGTGGACTAATCCCCCCCCCCCGTTTAACCTGTTACAGTTTTTAATTTTTTTAACATGTTTTTAATTTTACTGTAGGTTTAATTCTATTTTAATTTTTGTAATTTATATTTATATGTTTTAATTGTACATGTTTTAATCTTGTAAACCACCTTGAGTCCCAGTACTGGGAAAATGCTGGGATCAGGATCATCATCATCATCATCATCTCAACACTGATCCAAATCCATACCGCAGTTGATTATTATCATGTTGCATGAGGAGTACCCCTAGATAAACAACTGTCAAATTTATTACCCCACCATTGACTATTGTGTTGTCCAAACGCAGTAAGTCCCACACAAAAATTCCAATAAAAACTGCTGAACGGTGGTTCTGAGAAGAAGGGAGGGAGGTAAGAGAAAAAAATGCCTGGCTTTATTTCACTGACACTGTAGCCCTTGGGCTGGATATGGTCCGCAGGGGCTCCCCATTCACCACACCAGCCTCTTCCACAGGATGACACCCTCTACCAGCAGGGGAAAGTTCTGATCTTTGATCAGCTGTTTGTCAAAGATAAGAGCTTTTCCCACTGGTGACAGGCGGCAGCAGCAGGGCCTGGAGGGGCTGAGAGGAAGTGGTTGAGAAAATCAATCCTGCTTACTTGCGAGTACACATGCAGAGACTTGGTATTTGGGATACTACTTGAAAGTGCTGCTGAGTGATTCAGTCCTGGTTGCTTATTAGTAGACATGCAGAAGCTTGTTCTGTTTACTTCTGAGTAGGCTTAAAATCAGTAAGATTCACATTTTGGCCCTGCTCACTCTGCTTTTAGTTACACCCACTTCTTATTTGACCCTTCCCACAGATGGAATGCAACCCCAAGACCTTTTTCAGATTGGAATTCAGCCCTTGGAATGAAAAAAGGCTCCCCACCCCTTCTCTAGCCCTTTCCATCACTGTGCCCCAATTGTATTGGGACCTTTATATCTAGGATGCCCATATGGAAAGGAGGACAGGGCTCTCATATCTTTAACAGTTGCATAGAAAGGGGAATTTCAGCAGGTGATTTGCATGCATGCAGCCCCTGGTGAAATTCCCTCTTCATCACAACAGTTAAAGCTGCAGGAGGCCTGCCCTCTTGATCAGATACAAAACAGAGCAGGGCTCCTGAAGCTTTAACTGTTGTGATGAAGAGGGAATTTCAACAGGGGCTGCATGCATACAAATGATACCTGCTGAAATTCCCTTTTCTATGCAACTGTTAAAGATACAGCAGCCTTGTCCTCATTTCTATATTGTCACCTTATTTATGTCATACTCCCATAAGTCCCTTGCCAATCCCAGTCAATGCAACATTGAACCAGGTTCAAAAAATGGTGTAGTCATGAGTGGATAGTAATTGTGTCTCTCATCCCAAATAATATCCAGTGGGTGCCCAACTGACTTTCATATATTTACATGTCACACGTCAATCAAATGTGCATTTTACAAATGAGCATTTTTGTACTCACACAAAATGATTGTACTAAAAGGCTCATTGTTAGCCAAAGGTTACTTAAATACAGATACTACAGTATTTATCAAGAGCATATTAAATTGACAATTTCTTCCACATTAGAGCCCTTCAGTGCTGTTGAGGCACGCCTTTCCACAATTAGCTGAAAGTTTAATTAAAATGGAATTTCCATGCAGCACTTCACAGCACAATATTATCCAGCAATGCACTTCCCCATGGACAAGATTGTTCTATCACGTTTACTCACAAGTGCCATTCAGCAATGGTCTTTTCCATTGTTGATTAAAAAATTCCTGTTCGCAGGCTCTGGGCATTTTCTTGCTTCCATTTCAGGATGGCAAGTGGGATATTTATTGAAATATGGGGTAAGAATGTTTTAAGGTGGATTAAATAAACAAATAATCATGACATTTCCAATTCCTGATGGGAAACGACTCAGCAGTTTCCTCTCTCCTCCTCCACCTTTGAAACAGGCTTTAGGACACTAGTAGTAACTACTAATAGGTAGGACATATGCATAGGAAAACTGAATACGTCTGAGATTCTTTAATAGGTAATATCTATGTAGTCATGCTCCTCATAAGCTGTTGCTTTAATTTTTGTTCTTATCTTGGAATTCAAAATTGATCTTGGGATTTACCTCACAGGTGTTATTCTTCTCTGTTCCATTTTCAGTGCTTCCCCCTCATCACATACTGCCAAATAGCAATCACTGAAAGCACTATCATACCATTCTTCACTGTGGTATACATTCCAGTAGAAAGTTGGAACTGTGCATTGTAGAGCATTGTTGTCAGTCACACATCCCAGTACTCCCAGGCACCTTTTCCTTCCTAAGGGAAAATCAACACTAAAGCAATACATTTTTAAGCTGCCGTGTGCTCATCCATACCAACAGTGAGAGACTGGGAAGCATTTGAGCAATTAAACGTGTGTATGCACATACTGTTTGTGTGTTTAAAAATTACATTTATTATTCTCACCCATTGGATGAAGTTATACAGGGGTGGGGTGGGGAATATAAATATGCAGTCAGCATGCCAAGAACTACGACATTGCCCCAACTGGGAAAAAGCTAGCTGAGAATGTTTAATTACATGCATGCATGTGACAAAGCTTTTTCATCTCTATGGAGAACAGGAAAGTTTGATGCTAGTCTATAGGCCAATTCATTAAGATCTGCAAAGTGCTCCAACAGAAAGTGCTAATCAAGGGCTAAGTATGTAGTACAAACCCACATGTCCATAACTGTGTACCACTTAATTGTTAAAAGTAAAACACGTCATAGGTTTGGTAATCATTATCACATTTCTCAGGATGTGCAAGATTGTCTTAAGGGCATAACAGTCATCAAAGCAACTAGTAATTAAGCTACACTTATAGAAACATTGAGGATGCACAGGGCTACATTCACATGAAACAGTGGTTATCACATGACGTAACAAGCATTCTAGGAACAATAAATTCTGACGCAAATAGCAGTAGTTCCTTAGTCTGAAATCTGGTACTATGTGGAAAACAGTTTGGAAAAGAGACATTACAGTGACTTTGACCCAGCTGGCTGTGAAAAACTACATGGCAGCTTTAAATGGGAATTTTAATTACAACAATATTCCTCTGTCACTACCCATCTATTTTCCTCAAAATATGTGGCTATCATTCCTGTATAGTAACGCTACAGGAAGGGTGGACAACATCTGTTTTGGCTACAACTCCCATCATCTCTCAGCACTGGCTATGCTGGCTAGCACTGACGGGAGGGGGAGGGGCAGGCCAAAACACCTAAAGAGCCCACCCCTGCTGTATAGCATCTTTCATCTCTCTCTTTCCTTCATTCTGTTGCCTCACTCTCTCATTATGTAGGTTCCAACACCCAGTAGGTTCCATTTCCTCTAACTGAACAATCACAACACATACACATGCCTTATCATGTGACAGGGATCTTTGTCATTCCTGGGGTGCCCTCCCTCTCATTTTGTACCTATAATCATTAACAGCTTCCGTTCTGAAACTAGGAGTGTGAACTGTACAGCACACAGCACTTTTGAGCCATGTGAAGATCATGATCTTAAGGGAGAAAATACCCTGACCACAATCCAACACAAGAGTTCACTAGACTGGAGCTGAGATCAATGGACAAGCATGCTTAACTCTCTCGTGGAGTGTGGCTTTTTTCTTGAAAATATGTTCCCTGATATTTTGAAAGGCATATACTAACTGTAAATTATAAGACATTTACTGCTTTAAAACAAAATAACTAAAGCTAATTTGAGCTTTCAACCATATTACATTTCCATCTAGAGTTAGGATTTTAAAAGGTTTTCATTAGGGCCAAGTGTATTTAAGTGCTCATAAACTGTTACAAATCATATTTAATTATAATATTTGATGAAACATACAGCCTTGTTGCTTTGGGTGAACTTTACAGAAGCCCTTACTGAGCATAAAAAAATATACAGCTTCAACTGTAATAAACAGTAAATAGGGGATGGCTAGATAAACAAAATTATTCCAAGTACTGTATGAGAAAATACTGAGAACATACACACTGATCCAGAACACATTTATTGAAATTAAGAGAGATCTATATTGACATTTCTGGGTCATCACTTAGTCTAACCTCCTCACAGATCAAATGGGAAAAGTCCATGTATGCAGCTCTAAGTTCCCTGGGGGGAAAGTGGATAATGAGATTTATTTCCATGTTATATATTTCATATCAGTATGAGAAATGCTAATAATTCCAATTCCTTCTAGATGACAGAGGTTTTCAAGAGCTAAAAGTCTCAGGTCCAGGATCATTTAAACACCAGGGAGGCATTAGCTTATACAAAGTAATTAATAATTAGAGTTGTATCAAGGAAATATATACCTCTTCCGCCTCACACCCAGATAGTTAACAGGGCATTATGTATTGTTAGGTTATGTAACTGATGTTACATTGACAGAAGTCACATCTGACACGTGAGCTCTCTTCTTAGAGATAATATTGTTAGCAGATGACGTTAAAAAGGGAGTTCACCTTTATGTAAGAACTAGATAAACAACTGAAGTAGAGGTGCAGAAATATTTGGGTGTGTAGGAACTGCAATTCATAACCACATGAAAGGGCCGTGTAAATGTTTATGTCTGTAATCAATATGCATAAAACCTGCCAATTTCTGAAAGTTCAAATTTTAAAGCTTCCCTCTAGAAAGTTCCACTTCAATCCTTAGGAAGTCAGATCCTTAGGCCTATCTGGGCTGCTTGGATGTGCTAAAAGCTTGATCTCTAATATTGCCTGAGATGCCTGTTTCAAACATTATGGCGCCCTCCTGCTCTTTCTCCAAATATCATTTCTTTTCTATGAGATTTTCTACACAAGGTATTTGTTGTATACTCGTCATGCCCTACTCACGGTTCTTTAGATGATATTGTGACCCTCCAGTTTCAATTCTGTTTGTAAACAACATTTTCTGCTAAAAATTATAGAGCAGGTGAAATGCTGTATTATTTCTGATGGCAAAAGAAAGCACAATTTCCTCTTTTGTTATTTTATTATACCACAGTGACACCTAGAGGTTGTACATGTTTAAAATTTGTAAAGCCACCTTGAGTCTCAGTATTGCGGGGGGGATATTTTATTTATTTATTAAATTTTTATACTGCCAAATAGCCGAGGCTCTCTGGGCAGTTTACAATTAAAAAGGCAGGATGATGATGATGATTGCTCCTGTGTAGTGCTCGGATCTCAATTCTATGATGAAAGCAAAAGTAGATACAGCGATTAACAGCCTCTTGTAGAAAAGACCATTGTCTCCCCACTAAATCTGCTTTCCTTCTCCTGTTCCCTATGGAATTTATTCATTGTTCTTATGTCTTGCCCTTCCTCCTCATTGGACCCTATGGTTATACATATATCATAAAACACAAGTCTCTACAAATTCATAGTCAGAAGGCCATTACAGAAGAATGACCACCACATTTTCTTTCAGCAGCAACACCAGAGGCCTGGTAAAGCAAAACAAAAACAAAAAAAGGACTCTAGCTTGGGGAACAACCGGATCTCAGTTAAGAGGAGATTCCATAAGCAACCACTACTCTCTCATCAAGACAGCAGTCACAGTTCACAATCTTTTCCATTCTTGGACCCTCATGCTACTTGCCCTCACTGAAATCTAATACAAACTACCCTATACCTTATTGTAACTAAGACAAAAGTACCTATAATTGAAATAATCTCATATTTTCAACGAGCAAAATATTTAAATATTTTTTTAAATCATGCTTGGCATGATTTGAATAATCACCACTTCAGTGCACCTTGTCATGCTGTCCAAAGCCAAGCGGCATGGCTTATTGGAGGGGGAAACAGTTTTTGGGTTATTTGAATTTTGCCTGGCACATGCTGCAATTTAAATCAGGCACTGTTTTGATCATGCGAACCAGCCCAATGTCTCCATTTCTGTGACAATTTATTTATTTAGAATATCTATATACCGCTCCCCACTGAAAAATTTCGGAGCAGTGTACAAGGTAAAATGAAAATAAAAACAGAATAAAACAGTTAAAATAAAATTTAAAAGAAGCAAAAACAGAAATCCAAGGCTGCATGTTAAAGAAAGGCTTCTTGTAATAAAGATGTTTTCAGGAGTCACCGAAAGGAGTACAAGGTTGGCGCTCATACAGCAATCTTGTATCCTTCTATTATCAAATGACTTACGGAGTACTTGAGATTTCTCAGATTTAACAGTGCTATGTAAAGTGGAAACACAAAAATGCATGTTTCAATTTATACACTAACATAAGTTCCTCAAAACTGATGAGGAACAGAAAGCCTACAGCAGAAAAGTGATAGTGCAATCTTGCGTCACCAATATTAACAGCCAAATAAACACTCTTCTCCTTGCCACCATGGACACAGGGGCCACTCAGTAGAAGCAGGACACAGGTCACACATGGGACCTGAGCAACAAATGGTCTTGGTTATGCAATGTGAGAAACAGCTTCTGCTTGAAATAAACTATCCAGCTACAACAAAGTATGCATGCATACATAACCAGTGTATTGTGTAGATAGGCAGGGTATAAATTGAATAAATAATAACAACAACAACCATGGCTCACTTAGCACAGTGGCAGCAAGTAAAACTTCTACTTAGTTACTATTGGGAGTCACTTGGTAACTTGCTTTCCAAACATATGTAGGTACTGGGAGAGCAGGATGTGACTGGCTCAGTTCAGACAATACAATATAACCACTGGTCAACGGTTGGTATTTGTGTTGTCTGTCGGGCAAAAACCACCCCATTGTTGAATTTTTCCTCCAAAAAAACCCCAAATGACGAAACACAACTGGCTGCAGAGTTGACTTCTCACACAACTGTTGGTATTCGTGTTGTCTGAACTGAGCCAGTGCAGCTTTTTGAGGTGTGAGTTGACTTTTCACATGATTACAGAGTTCCCAGCCAACAGTGGCCAAAACTGTGCTGGCCGCTCTTCTACAACCACCACACCTCGCAGAGGCTACTGGGATAGCACCAGGAGGACTGAGGGAGGTGGGATGGTGGGAAAAGGGGCAAAGGCTGTGTCAGTCAAATGCCAGGTTGACTATTAGTCCACTCATCAGCAGCCCCAACCACCCACAGTTGTGTAGGAATACGGTATATTGTGTGGGGAGTACCCACAAAACAACCAACTATGAGTTGACTGCTCCACCCACCATTGATTAAAGTGTTGTCCAAACCCAGCCATTGCCTGGGTTCGGATGACACGATAATCAACAGGGGTGAGAGAAGGCAACTGTGGGTGGAGTTGATTATTGTGTCGTTGGGGGATGACACACAATGCACACACAACTGAGAGTACGCTATTTCGCCATTTTAAGCAACAGAGAAAAACAACTGGCTGCTCCCTTGCTTATCAAATAATCAATTGATTAAGAAGTCGTGTGGAGGGCTCCCCCCTCCGTAGAGTGTATTATTCCATTGGCCATAGAGTTCTCCAGCAGGAGCGGCCAAAAACACCCTGGCTGTTCCAATACAGCCAGCAGAACTCGCAATGGCTGATGGGATGCAGCCAGGAAAACTGAGGGAAGTTGGAGCATGGGCAGCCGAGAAGGACACGTGGACTTTCAGCCACGCAACAAAGGGAGGGTAATATGTAGTGTGGGGAGTCCGCCCCCCCGGCCCATTAACACACGGTGAGTGCACTATTTTACCCCGTTGCCTAATGCGTCGTCCGAACCCAGCCACTGAGTTACTTCTTATTCATAGGTAAGAGGAGATTACAGCCTAATATGGATTTCTCCCCTGCTTGAATACTGTCGAGGTTCAATGTCTACATTCAAGAGCACTTAAATAAGTGAGCATACACTCTAAAAAGTGTAGAGGTGCAATCCTATAAATTATTACAGAAAAAACTCCTACAACTCCCAGCAAGCTCTAGCCAGGACTTTTTTTTCTGTCTAAACGTTCATAGGATTATACGGGGGTAAGTGTAATTTTGATTTGCAGACAAAAAGCAAAAATCGCATTTAAGACGCAATCCTATGCATGTTTAGACAGGGGGGAAAAGTCCTACAACTCCCAGCTTTCCCCAGGATTGCGCCCTTAGTGGGGTGGGGGAGGGAACCCAGCCCATATTTTGTAGCATTGCAGCTACAAAGCACGAGTTTTCCAAACACCGCACCTGCCCAGGATTTCAGAGGACAGGTCCATAGCTGGGGCGGCCGGGGTGTGTGTATATGTTTTCGAGGGCTTCGTTTCATTTACTTTAAATGCTTGTATCGAGCAAGCCTTTCCCCCTCCTGCCCACACTAATAAAGCAGTTCTGCCTACGGGAAGCTGCCCTCACGAATATCGGTCAAGAGGCATCCTATTAGCATTGCACGCCGCCGCACTCGAAAGTTACCAGTTCAGCTACGTTCCATTCTGGAACCTTCCCGAGCGCGAGCGAGTGACTCGCGCCCGCCTAGCAGCGTGACGAGGAAGGGCAGAGGAACGTGCCTCCACTTCCATATATGGCCAGGGCCGGAAGAGCGACCGTCACGCCGTCGGCTCGCAGCGTCTCTGCGGGCTGGCCGACGTCATGGCGCTGTGACGTGCCATGCGAAGCGCCCTAGAAACCAAACAGTAAACAAGAGCAGGCGCACTAGAAACAGGGTCGGAGTCCTAGAACCGCAGAAGTTCAATGTTGCTGGATGGGGGCGGGGGCGTTGTGCGCGGAACGGGGTCAGGCAGAGGCGCTGTCATGGTTCTTTTTTAAGCACGCCTCGGAATTCCTTTTCTGCTTTGTTTTTCTTTTCTTGGAACCTGGGGAGAATTCGGGGATTGCTTCCTGAGAGCCGTTTTCCTCTGGATCAAAGGAGCCAGAGAGTTCCCGTCCATATTCCTGGTACAAATTCATTCCCCGGTTTTGTTAATAATCACTTTCCAGCTTGAGACCTGTACTGGGAAGAGCAGCTTTGAGGAAATATTATTCTACACCATCCTATCAGCAAGGAAAAGGAGCAGACTTCCTTTTCTAATTTCCAGCTCCTTGCAGACTGCCTTTCAGAACCAAGCTTATGTGGAAAAGGCATGAGGAATTTGGAATCTTCCAGGTTAAATGTAGTTCTTTGTTCTTTCTTTCAGACTACTGATTAAAACAGACTATTTTCCTTTGACAGGGTGGGCTAAAATGAAAGTGTTGATCTTTCCAAGCCCGTTATTCCGTGTCCTGCACTCTGGGAGGATCAAGAAGAGATCCTGGCCCTCCTTTGTGTGACAACCTTTTAAGCAGACTTTATACTGTTAGTTTTACCCTACCCTGTGCCTGCTTACCCTACCCTGTGCCTGTTTGCATTCTCTTCCCCTCCTTATTGTTTTACTATGATTTTATTAGATTGTAAGCCTATGCGGCAGAGTCTTGCTATTTACTGTTTTACTCTGTACAGCACCATGTACATTGATGGTGCTATATAAATAAATAATAATAATAATAATTAATATGCAGTGTCTTCTATCTATTCCATAAAGGGCGATCTCAGAAGCCTTAGGGGACAATCCTATAGTGAAAATCCACCAGCTGAGGGGCTATGGGATTCAGTAGAAGCCCTGCTATGTGGTTGGAACACCAAATACATTGCCACCATGCTAACAATGATTTGGAAGAACACCTTAGATACACAGGTGGAACATGCTATCGGTGGAACAGATGAAATGGGGCAGAGTCATGGCAGGACAGTCAGGCAACAGGTGATGCTGTCTTTAGCATGGGTGCTAAGCCATGAGGGACACCACACCTGCTCCTCTTTGCTCTGTCATGCAACTGCCAAAAGTACAGAGACCCTGCTGAGCAACTGGCTGGCAACCCTAGATACCACCCCCACCCTAGTTGCTGTGCATTAAACACTACTGCTGTGCCACATACCACTAACAAAGGAAGAGGAAGCAGCAGCCAGGCACCTCTCCATGGACCCAGCTCCAGCTGAGAGCCCCCCTCCCTCCTGCTACCAACTGTCACTGATGAGGCCATCAGAGGGAGAAGAAGCAGCAGCTCTTCCACTGTGTCCATGACCTGCTGAACTTTGCAATGAAGAATCTAGTGCCTAAATTTACTTTTTCTCCTCTTCCCTCCCAATCCCCTTTCCTTTTGTGTCATTTTTTTTAGATTGAAAGCCTGTGGGCAGGGACTGTCTTAAGAATTATTTTTGTAAGCTGCCTTGATAGCCTTCTATGGCTAAAGGGCGGGATACAAGTCCTATAATAAAATAAATAAATTAAACAATTATTCTTTTTTGCTTTGGAGAGAGTTCTAAAGGCTAATGCTACCTGTCAAGAGCCAGACTGTGGAAAGCTATCTGGTCCCATTATTCAATAATATGTGAAAAGAAGGTGAGATCTGAACTGAATTCTTTTTGCATATGGATTTTTCTCTCTCTGCACACATGGTACAGCATCTCTCCCATAAGGAAAAAATCCATTCCTTTTTAGAAACCTAATGTCTCCATATCAACAAATATGCCTTTAGATAAGAGTACTGATGCTAACTTTGTCAAGCAAACTAAAAGAATTCTTCACTGATATATATACAGGGAGCATACAACTCCCCTGTTAAAACACCTCCACTGGCTTCCAGTCTGTTTCCAGGCACAATTCAAAGCGCTGGTTATGACCTATGAAGCCCTATATGGCTCAGGTCCAGGTTATCTGAAAGACCATATTCTCCCTTATAAGCTTGCCCGCGCTTTGAGATCTTCTGGATAAGCCCTTCTTTCAGTCCCACCATCTTCACAGGCATGCTTGGTGGGGACATGGGAGAGGGCCTTCTCAGTGGCTGCTCCAGTGCTTTGGAACTCTCTTCTCAGAGAAGCAAGACTGGCTCCCTCCTTGATGGGCTTTCGGAAGCAGGCAAAAACTTTTTTGTTCCAGCAGGCCTTTGGCAAATAATCTGGTCCTCCATCTAAACTTGTAAAATTGTTGTGTATTTTAAACATTTATGTTTTAATATTGTAATTTTTTAATTATATTTTTTTATTATTATTTGTACATTTCTTTTCCTAGGTTTAAAATGTATATGTTTTAAATTTTGTAAGGCTGCCTTGAGGCCCAGTATTGAGCAAAAGGCGGGATACAAATAAATATAATAATAATAATAATAATAATAATAATAATAATAATAATAATAATAAATCCCAGATAACAATAAAAATCTAATGTTATTATGTAATATTTAATTTGATTTTATATTTATATTTTTCATATATTCCATCTAGCTGTACAGAGAGGGGTGAGAAAAGCAGAGAGTAGAGAGGATCCAGAGAGAGAAGCAAGAGTAGGTAGCACACGCACAGGTTTCACATTCATTCACATACACACACACAGGTAAGGGATACTCCCAACATTTTTGTGATTTGCTTTCCACCCCCCCTACCACAGCTAACTTGTGGTGGTGCCAGGGCATTTTTTCAAAATGCCATATGTGCCCAGAGGCCCAAAGAGGTTGGAGTCCCCTGATCTAACATTTGTATTATATAGTCTAACTGGCAGCCACTCTCCAGAGAGAGCCACTTTCACGTCACTTGCTACTTGATCCTTTAAGATGCCAGGGAATTAAGTAGAGCTCAGTGGTAGAGCACACCCTGTGCATGGACCTTCTGCATGCAAAGCATGTGATCTACCACTGAGCTATCGTTCCCCCCCCCCCCCCAAGAATGATCAAATCAGAGCAACCTTTTTCACTAGACTGTAGCTTAGATTTAATTTTTTAAGGTTAGGTTTACCAGACTTCAGGATGTGCACCCAATTAAGATGCATCAGTAAAACATTGCTCAAATGTTTAATGTTAGCTGTAAATGTTTAATATCAGCTGCAAACTTTAACACTTTTTGGTATACCTACTCATCTTCACACAATGTGAAATCCAGTAGTGTTGTACTGGTCATACCACACAGCAACCTCTCTGTGCACCTGATTGTTATATAATGTGGTATGCAAGTGTCTGGGGCTTTTCCACACACACATGCAGTTAACAAGGCACTACTTCTATGAGACTGCTAACCAAGCTACCATACAAAGAGAGCAGTTCATCATAGAGGGTGACCACTGGTAAATTCCTGCTACTGATCACTGAGAAACTGCCAACCTGGTTAAACTGGCAATTGTTAGACCACCCTTCTCCAACCTAGTTCCCTTAAAATGTATTGTGGTACAATGCCCATCATCCCCCAGCCAGCATGGCAATTGGCTATGCTGGCTGGGGATGATAGGAATTGTAGCACAGCACATCTGGGGGACACCAGGTTGGAGAAGTCTATTAAGATTATGTCTAGATAGCTTAAACTGGGTGTTATAGTTTAGCACCTCCTAACAGATCAGTTTAGCACTATAGTTACAAATTTCAACTGCGCCACATGCTGATCATATCCATCTTTTAAAACTAGAAGCTATTAACACAGGAATCAGCCCAGTCCTTTTGGTGTCTTAGATAAATTAGTTCAGCACACCTCACATTCATAAAAACCTTGAATCTGAAAGAATGTTGCTCACGTGCTTGCAAAACCATTTCTAAAATATACAAGTGGGACCTGCAACAAAATGTGTCTTTCTTATAGATAGGATTGCTTCTATTTCGGGCTCCAGGCAACCATGCCTTTCTCAGGGATACTTCATTTCCTCCTGGGCCATCTCTGGGATTCCTTTCCAACTTAACACACATCATTTTATGACTGCTGAGTATGCCCTGTACTCTGAGTTGTTGTTTTGAGAGGGGAGGTGTTCCATCTTAGGGTTTGTTTTTAGGAGTTTTTGTACTGTTGTACTGCAAATATCACGGTCTTCCCTGAATATGCTTATACTTCACTCTTGTTTCTCATTGGTCCTGTTTTATCTCAATATCATTAGGGACTCAGCCAGTGATTTTGCTTTTAGTGTGATTTGTGCACAGGTATATTGGAGATAACATATGATAGTGTACCGGTTGGTTTTAGTGGCATGCCAACTTTATCTAAACAGATAGTATTTACTAGGTGTTGTGGCATTTCTGTCCAAACCATCACTCAAGTATCCAACCTGGGAGACACCTGAACAAAACCCAGTAATAGAATTCTTCAGCCCTCCACACACTGAACAACAAGAGGACTTTCTCTCTCTGTTTGTGGAGGTTGAAGGACATGAGGCACAGGAAAATGAAAGACTGCGTAGATGTAGGAAACAATGAAGGTAAAAGAACAAAGTCAGATATATTCAAGGAAAAAGGAAGCAAACAGGAAGCTTGACGTGACGAAATTATCTGAGCAATTATCTGAGCAGAAATAATCAGAAGCTTAAAAGGTATAATTTCTCCACTGTATGCTGGAGTTTAGAAGTCTCCGTTATTGATAATTGAGCCTATATTCTTTACTAAGTGTGCAACTGAAATATATAGAAACTCAAATGTGAGGCAGCAATACTAAGCATATTTATCTAGCAGTAATTTCTACTGAACAGAGTGGGGACTTACTTCCATGTACCTATGCATAGGGTTAAGCAATCAGAATGTTATGCAACCCTAAAGTGGTATGTTGAATAATGGTTGATTTAGATCATAGACGAGAACCAATTCTTATGATGAAAGGTTAGGTTGATGGGTATTGTAGTACTACTACTACCATTGTCAGTGTATTTTACCTCTTTGAGAAAACCACAGCACATCTGAGCCTGGATTGTGTTAAATTATCTCACACAGAATATAAATCTACTATTTAGGAAAGTTTTACTGTAAAGAGACTACAGAGCCTTTATAGCATTCAACTTAAATGCTTTTATTGACAGTGTCTTGAACAATAAGCAAACAATGCTTAAATTTCATCCAAATTCACTTTCCACATGTCAATACCTCCAGGTAGAAAAAATAAAAATATAAATATATCCATAAATAAATTAAAAACACAATAAAAACGTTTTCATGGAAAACTCATGTCAAACCATTCAGACCACTTCAACAATGTATGATCAGTTAAAGTTACGATGAACATTGATGTACAAGGAGAACTATAGTACATGGACAACATAGCCATTTATTAATCTACTAGAAAATAAAATAGCCTCTTTTTCGCAGTTAAGTTGGGTGATTGCTAAGTCATCAAAACACAATATTGCCAGGAACACAGTAGTTATTGTTAATCAGCTGCACTAGATACGAGTTGAAGATACCCAGCACCATATTAAAATTCCAATCATTAAACCAACAGATTAATTAGTTAATGCTAGTGAATATTACGGAGGGAAGGGGGTCACCAACCCAGCCATGTTGAACATGCTACGAAACGACTAGTTCCCATGGATGAGGACAAGACATAATTCCATGCGGTTTGCTACATCTCTGGAAGAGGTATCAGGCCTTGTGCGGCAGGCTGCGGAGCAGTCCTTCGGCAAAGTCATTTCACTCCAGATGGGCTGCCCGTACCAAGCGCCGGAATGGAGGCGCTTCGTCTTCCCTGGGCCTCGGCTCGAGTGGAATCTCGGGAGATGCCCCGGAAAGGGAGGGGGGCTCCTTTGCGGCCTAAGGCCCCATGCAGCACAGCAGCAGCAAGAGGGTGTGTGGGCTCGGTCTCCGCCGCCAGGTCGCCCCTAGCCCTGCAGTTATTGCTCCGGGATCCAGTCCCTTCACAAGGCCAGCAGGGTCGGCGAGCTGAGCGAGTCGGAGGAAGGCTCGTTGCTGCTGCTGCCCTTCCTGTGCGCGGCTGCACAGCTAGGGAAAGCCTCGGTCTCGGGGTATGTGAAGACGAAGGAGGAGGTGTAGGTGCTGGGGCAGGGCGTGCAGGTCACCACCGGTGTGCAAAGGGGTTCCAGATCCGCAGCGCTCGGGGCGCCCAGGGGCTCCCAGTCCGCCGCGTAGAAGGACGACGAGCCGGACAGGTCCATGTCCGGCACGGAGCGAGGCGTCTCGCGGGCGGCGCGCGTGAAGAAGTCGTCAAAAGGCTCGGCCTTCAGCTCCAGGCCGTTGCTCTCCTTGGCAGGCTCGGGCCGGGGCGCCTCTTGTAGCATGGGCAGGACGAAGGCCGCCTCCTCCGACTCGGGCGAGCTGGCCACGGGTGGGTCGGCCAGCAGCTCCAGCGAGGAGACGGCGAGTTCTTCGGAGAACTGGAGCTCCTCGGGGATCTTGCAAGCGGGCCGATGAGCGGCTAGGATGAACTCCAGCTTCTCCTTCTCTTTGAGCAGGTTGGCGATATCGGTCTGCAAGGCAGACTTCTCCTCCTCCAGCTGGTCGGTCTCCTGGGGACACAGAGAAGGGGAGGGGCGAGTCAGGCAACGTCGCCTCTGGGCGGGAGGGAAGCCAAGGACGCGGGGGGCTGCCGCCGCCTGCGCGGCAGGGAGGGATAGGGGGCCAGGGAGGCAAGCCAGCCGGCTAGCCTGGCCGGAGAAGATACTCACCGTTTGGAGGGTGTCGGTCAGTTCCCTTCTCCGGTTGCGGCACTTAGCAGCTGCCATCTTGTTCCTCTCCCTCCGGATCCTCCTTTTTTCTTCCTCTTCGGGACTCAGCTATAGAAAGAGAGAAAAACGCGTCCGTCAGGATCCAGTGCCCGAGCCCAGGAAGTGCTTATTTGTTTCCCCTCCTAACCCACTTCGGATCTCACCCAGGAGATACAAGACTTGCGTGCGCTAAGTGGCACGACCCAACCAGATACTGCTGTGGATCTCCAAAGGGATGTCCACCAGCAAGCAAAATGCTCCAAGGTGTTCTTTCCACTTTAAAAGAGGATGGCTAATGCCCCAAATGCCACCACCACCACCCCGTTCGCCAGAAATAGGCATGGAACACACAACTCTCTTCCCTCCCTCTCTTCGCCTGGCCCAGCCAGAGGCTCCCTTGCAGCCAAAAGCGACATACACACCTGTTCAACTTTGCCCCTTCTGCCGATGCTCTGTCCTCTACTTCCCGTCGACTTGACTATGCCTGCCCTGGAATAGGCACCAGTTTGAGGAGCAGGGAGCCCGTAGGGATGGGTCCGATTCTGGGAAGGGGCCACTGAAGAGATCAGGGTGGGCTGGACCATCCACTGCAAGTCTGGACTCGTGGAGATAGCAGTCACGGTGGGGACGAAGTTGGCACTGGAGGCAACGAGGTCGGTGCAGAAGTCCTAGAAGGCAGACACAAAAAGGGGAGCCAGGTTAGTATCGGCTGGGAGAGATGCAATGCACGCTATGATAGCTTAGGTGTCCCAAGGGCCGATGAGCTATTTTGAGCCGGGCCTGAAGTCCCTGGGGCCAGATCGGCTTGGCCGCTGCTGCCGCCATCATCAGACTACACACATGAACAGGGGCTTGTTATAAATATCTCTGACGTCCACGCTGACGCAAGCGCCGCTTCGGAGTCTCCTGAATGAAGTCTCGTTTTATCAATGAAACGGCTTTACGCACCCGCTGCAGAGCACCTCGCGGGCTAAGATCACTTCCACGCCCCCCATTAATCTTTTATAGTCCCAGGCAGTGACCAGATTCCCCTTCCCCGTCCCCCATTTCCATTTCCAATATGGCTAATTCTCCCTTCCCTGCGAAAGGGCTGGAAATACACTATACACATCCATGTAAACCTCAAGAAGGAGAAAGCATGCAACTTTTACAAGTCCTGTCAGTCCTTCCAAGCCCCGGCTATGAGCATTAAGAGCTGCTCTGCTGCTGAGCTGTCATTATGCTCGATAGCGACCGAGAAACAGGCAGTTTCTCCCTACCCCACACCCCGCAAGCCACAAGCAGCGCCCCGAGTCCTCACCTGTGCGTTGACAGGCGAGCCCATGCTGGAGAAAGAATCCGCTGGAGATGGGTAGTAGGTGAGGCTGTCCCCAGCCGGAGAAGCGCTACTGCAGCGGGAGGAAGACGCGTCGTAGTCAGCGGTGAAGCCCTGATACATCATGTCGGATAGCCTGGAATTGTACAAGCCCTTCAGGGTGGGGTATCTCTCCCAGGTTAATATCCAAATGGAGCGGCTCTTTGGCTAGGCGAACGGGTTACTTATAAACCCAAGCCACTTCTATGCCTTTGTGCTCGCTTCAGCCACTCTGGTTAGTTCTGCTGCTGGAGTAAAGAAGCGCTACCTCCCCTTATACTACTTGTGAATGAGGTCTCTTACGTCAGAGTAGGCGGAACCAATGCTTCTGAGGGGGGGAGCCGTAGCGATCTCGGCACGCCTTCGGGATGGCCCTTTGGTGTAGCAACTTCGGAATCTCCCTTACAACAAGCCAAAAATCTTTCTTCAAATGCCGTCGAGACGATGAAGAAGTTTTGCCGAGGGTCTCGACTTTTAAAAGTCAGGGTAAGGCTCGTGATCCCCCCTTCCTAATGCTTCGACCTAGCTTTGGGAACCCCTGACGTAAATGTCCTTATATGTGCATCCTGTGCAGAGGGGTGTGACTGACGGGAACCGCTCCAGGGCTGCGGCCAAAAGGGATGGTGCGTGTCTGTGGCAGCGGCAGGGGGAGTAAAAGCAGCAACAGCCGCAGCAACGGCTTATGCATGCCGATTCTGTCCATTTAGTGCTGACCAGACACTGAAGTGACGTCTTAAAGAGACAGAGCTGCAATTGTCCATTTAGCTCGCCACCTCCATGGGAAGAGTCACAGAAACCTTTGCAGCAGGGTTCACCACCAATACTGTGATTTCGTTAAACTCAGATCAACCCGATTCCTTCCTCTAGAAATATGTCTACATTTTTCATATTACATTTATTTCACCAAAACTTGCATGGTTTTTGAAATACACACGGCCGGAAGAGGAAATGCTCCCGAGTGTGTAATAGAGCAGATAAATGGGAGTATGAAATGCAGCATAAAGTCAGGATGATGATTAAGTAGGGATATCGGAAAGATTTCTATTCAAACACACGTGTGCGTGTTTTTTTAAAAATCGCATTGAGACACTTTTTGTTTTTTGGTGCTAGGTCGAATGGAGAGCAGTAATTATTATATGAGAACAGTTGTGTGTGTTTTCTAGAGAAGGCTTATTGTTATGGACACTGACGTGTTGTTCATCCTGTCCTTGCAACAATCCTCAGTTCTCATCAATCCCTTTTAATAGTTGCAGAAATGAGGCAGACGCTCTCTTGGCCATGACCCCCCCTTTACTCCAAGCCCCCACCTCTGTGTAGGGCCTGGTGAGCTGGACTTAAATATTGTTCCTACCACTGCTAATTTCAAATTCGTATTTTACGTTTATGGAAATTTAGGAATGTTATGTTTACAATCAAACATTTTCAAATACCAATATTAGTAATCCTACTACTAAATTCAGTAAGTGCTTATACATCAGCTCATTTAGCCCAGTTCAGTTTTTACAAGGAATAAGCGATTTGTAGATCATTTTACATCCATCTCTTTATTTCTAGTTCCTTCATTATAGAAACAGTGCTTCCTTTTCTTGGGCAGCAATCCTATATAGGCTTACCTAGGAGTAGGTCTCATTGCATCAATTCCAAGTAAATAAGTGTAGGTGCAGATATTAATTACATTTAAATGTATCTTTCCATTTTAATATCTTAGAAAAAACTTATTTTGTAGGTTACAAGCCCATGTATTATTTGTTTCAATAATCTATCCTAGTTGTGTTTTTGGTTATCACATTGCTGTTCTTATCCTTATAGTGTATAAGGATAAGAACATAGTACAATAGTAGAAGAGCAACATATAAATAAATAAATAACTGATTATTATGATGAAGACTGAACATGTATGAACACAGTATGAACACTTAACATGGGAATCATAATATGTATGAACACTGAATTTGGGAAAGATAGCAAGAGAAAAAATTGCAACCTCTTTAACCATTTCCTGACTTTTGTCTGCCCTTTCTTGAGAATCATACATTATTATTATTATTATTATTATTATTATTATTATTATTAATGATCTGTCCTTCCCACATCTTATCCACCTGTTCCTTTTCTTCCAAAGTAATGCAGGAAGCAGACCCAATTAAAGGCAATGCTATATTGCAGCTTGCAGGGATAGTTCTCATTCATTCAAGGGGAATGAACTGGGGCATTATTGCTTTGTGCCATGGCATTTAGGCCATGGGGTTCCACCGGGCTCTATTTTATCTCCTATGCTGTTTAACATTTACATGAAACCGCTGGGAGAGGTTATCTGGAGATGTAGGTTGAGGTGTCATCAATATGCGGATGACACCCAGCTCGACCTCTCCTTTTCATCAAACCCAGGTGAGGCAGTGGCTGTATTGAACACGGTAATGGGCTGGATGAGGGCCAATAAACTGAGACTCAATCCAGACAAGACGGAGGTACTGTTAGCAGGTGGTTCACCTGTCCGGCTAGGTGATGTTCACCCTGTTCTGGATGGAGTTGCACTCCCCCTAAAGGATCAGGTTCGTAGTTTGGGGGTGCTCTTGGATCCAGAACTGTCACTTGAGGCACAGGTGAACTCAGTGGCAAAGAGTACTTTTTATCAGCTAAGGCTGATATACCAACTGTGCCCTTATCTGGACACAGATAACCTAGCTACAGTTATCCATGCTCTCTTAACCTCTCATTTGGATTACTGCAATGTGATATGTAAGGCTGCCTTTGAAAATGGTCCAGAAACTTCAACAGGTACAAAACAGGGCAGCACGTTTGCTAACAGGGACTGGCCAATGAGACCGCATCATGCCAGTCCTTTTCCAACTTCACTGGCTGCCAGTCCAGATCTGGGCCTGATTCAAAGTGCTGATATTAACATTTAAAGCCCTAAACAGCTTGGGACCAGGCTATCTGAAGGAACACCTCCTCCCATATATACCTAACCAGACCCTAAGGTCATCTTCAGGGGTCCTTCTCCTTGAGCCCCTGTTAAAGGAAGTAAGGCAAGTGGCTATCAGAGGAGGGCCTTCTCTGCTGTGGCACCCTGGCTGTGGAATGAGCTCCCTAAGGAGGTTCGCCTGGCACCTACACTATATTCTTTCAGAGGCCAGGTGAAGACCTTTTTATTCTCTCAGCATTTTAACAGTCTATAAATTTAATTTAAACTTTGCTGTTTAAAATTTGTATTTTAAATTTGTATTTCTGCACTGCTGCTGTTTTTATCCTGGTTGTGCTTTTATATTGTATTTTATATCATGTTTTATACTGTTTGTTTTATACTTTGAATGGTTTTAATTTTTGTGAACCGCCCAGGGAGATTCAGCTATTGGGCAGTATAAAAATAATAAATTCACTGGCTCCGTCATATGCAGTTACAAAACTTCCATTCATTTCAGTTGTGCCAGCATTTTACTTTGTAGTCATCATATACAAAAATGTAGGTGAAGAAACTAAGACTGTAGCTCATAGACCATTTACTCAAAACAGTACTGGAGAAATTGATTATTCAGAGGTTTCTACATAGTTTCAGACTCATATCTGAGGTCACCATTTGTAGGCTAGCCCTAAGATACTTGTTTATGAGAGCAGGGTTCACTTCAGGTAGATCCCTTGATTGTCTTGCTTGGTTGGAACCACCAGCATAGTATCTGTCTAATGGGTCTTCTGAAGTAAGTGACTTACTGCCAAATTCAGAAATAAGAAAATAGCGCTTTCACATAGATTATTTCAGCTATTCTTACATATCACTGTAAGAACATATCACCAGAACTGTTGTTTTAAATGGATGCTGCTGTTTTATACTGTTGTTTTTATGTCTCTGGTGGCTTTTAAATTTTGTATACTTTTAATGTTTACTGTTTTTAGCTTTTGTGAACCGCCCAGAGAGATTCAGCTGTGGGGTGGTATATAAATGTAATAAATAAATAAATAAATAAATAAATGAAATAAAAATAAATAAGGTGTAAGTAGGCAAATATTATTACCCACAAGCTATAGGGTTGAGGCTAAAATATATAAGTTGGTCTGAGACCACCTACCAAATTCTTGGCAGTGCTGAAACCTGAACCATCGATTTCCTGCTAGTTGCCGGTCCTCTTGCAATGTTACTTTCACTTTTATCATAACAAACATAGAACAAAAGTGATGATAATAGGCACGACCTCCCATTGGAGACAACTGAATTATCCTACCAGATAGCCCAGTTTAACAAGTGGATCTGAAAATATCACCAATGAAGCACCAAATAGTTCAGAAGATGTATTTTACTGAAACAGTTGTGTTGATAGGATAGCAAGCTTTTGAGTTACACGGATCACCACTTCAAACAGGACGGACGCTACCTCACAAAGCAATCCAAGTATGACCTATTCCCATAATGCAGGGGGGGTCATTTCCATTATAATTCTTTAACATATATAGTCATCGTGACGCCAAACACACACACACACCACCACCCTAAGCAAATAAACTAAAATCATGGTATGTAATGTAAACCGTGCAAATGATTACCATGGGAACCTATCTTTATTGTTATTACAAATAAATGCCTGTCTCTGGAGCTGAATTGTTTCTGCGTGAAGTTTTGGATTGGAAGGAATACCGCACATGTCCCGGACATATGGAAAATATAACCTAATGTCCTTCCTGAAGAGTGGACGGGGAGGGTGTGTGTGTGTACGGAGCGCAGGACTCTTCTGCACGTTTAAGGTTTAATAGGATCACGAGACACTTAATCACACAGGGCGCGCTCACGCTAGAAGAACCGGCTTGTGCGCTGCCAGGTTTCTCCAGCGCTGTGAACCCCGCGGAGCGGCGCGCCTCGGGCGATTTACGAGCACTAGAATGTACCAGAAATGATGCTCGGCCAGGGAAAGGGGCCTGTTGGTGCTGGGACGCGCTCAGCCTGCCCCCGGGCGGAGAGGCGGGAGGGAGAGCTTGGTTCTTGGGAAGCTGCCCGGGAGCTGCGGTAACAGGCGACGGAGGTTTCTCTCTCCTTTCCCGAAGCTGGGAGTTTGTTGTGATGATCCTTGCTGTTGGTTGCAGGGAAAGCCCAGAGACACCCACCGCGCAGGGGGATGATGATGATGATGATGATGATGGCGGCGGCAGCAAGGCATGGACTGGAGCCAGGCCGCGCTCGCCCGTCGCGGCGGGAGCCAATAAGGAGTTGCTCGTGAGGCCGCAGCAGGCGAGGCGAGGCGGGTGGCGTGTTTACAACAACAAACAGAAGCAGCTCTCCGGCGCAGTTTCTAGGCAAGGGAGGAGGAGGAGGAGGAGGAGGAGCTTGGCGCGCCGTCCCCGTCGGCAGCCCGTCGGCGTTCCTGCCGCTTGAGCTCATCGGCCAAATTCAGCGATTGATGCCGCCGCGTGGCCGAGGATCTGGGCCACGGGGGCGGGAGGAATGGGGCCAACTGCTATTTCCAGGTTTCCCCGTCACGCAGACGGTGACAGCAGCGTCGGCGAGCTCGCCTGGCGTGGGGAATGGGGCGATTCTCAGCCTAGGAGAGGCTTGAAGGCGGCAGGGACGGCCTGTCGGTTCCATTTCTCAGTGCCCAGATTATATAAATTAACTCCCGGCCTGGAGGCGGCGAGGCGCAAGCCCAAACGTGGGACAAAAACTGGAATAGCACCCCGTAGATCAACCTTCCCCAATCTGGCGCCCTCCAGATGTGTTGGACTGTGGCTCCTAGAATCCCCCAGTTCTGGGAGTTGTAGTCCAACACATATGGGCCCTGGCTCAACGATCGTGGCCCACGTTATTAGCAGAGCTGAAAAAGTCCCCTCCCCAGGTTACTAGCCTACCCTTCAGACGAGGAGGACCCTTTTACAGATCAAATCTATCGGGTTGTAGCCAATGTTAGTCCTACGTAGACTAGAGCCATTGAAATAAATGGAACTTAAGTTAGACTAACATGGGATACAACCCATCATTTTATTTTACAGATAGCATTGGATTAACATTTTGATCATGGCCCTATCATTAGGCCAAGTGAGGTGGGCTGCCCAAGAGGCAGCTGACTTTGGATGTCATGAAAGGACAGCAAAATGTTTGTAATTTAATTTGTTATTGTCGTATTTTTACTCTCAGGGAGGGGTAGATGTTCTTGTGGGATTCTCTGCCCTCAGGTGACACAGTAATTTGACCGGCCTTGAATACTATGCACCTTGGGAGGGTGAGGCATGAGTATTTATTGCTTTGGCTCAGGCAACAAAATGACCTTAAGCATGCCCTGCTTTGACCACATGTGGTTGATCGTTTTCTACAGAATTTTTAACCCCATGTAGTTTCTTTCATTTCCTTCACACAATGAACTTGTAACTAAGATCTGACTTCATCATTCACAGAGGAAATTGCCAAAGGAGTCATGGTTTAGCCTGGATTATTATTATCCAGGTTTCAGTGCTGTACATTTTTCTTAAATCCCAACTGTTAAGAAGAGCAAGCTTTATGAGGAATAGTTGAAAATGTATACACCAATCAACACAGTAACTGAAAATCCAAAATTTAAAAAGCACACAACTCTCAGGTCCTATAAATATCAAGGTATTTTTTGGCATGAAGCTGTACAGGAATGTTGTTGGAGTATGCAGAGTTTATTGTGGGTGGGGGGGTTGAACTCCCAGGGTAGATTCCAACTAAAGGCCTACTTAGAGTAGAGCTATTGAAATGTATGCGACTTAAGTCTCATTCATCTCAATGGGTCTACTCTAAGTAGGACTTTAGTTGCATTCTACCCCAATAAGCTGGACTGTTGAATTCTGATGAACAATTCAATAGACACTCTTACATTTTTATTTGTTTTGTTTTTTTTATTTTCTGAATGTTTTGTAAACCATCTTGGCTGGCTTCAGGATGGTGGTAATACAACACAATATAATACGATACAATAAATAACCATCACTAGCAATGCATCTTAAGACTATAAAAGTCATGCTGAAATCATCCCCTAAAGGACATTGCTGTATTGATAATATTAAACTATGGAGTTATGTTCTGAAATAAGGATTCTGTGAGTGTATTATGAAATTGTTTTGCTTTCATTTATAAAACCACTTCTCATGATTCCATCAAGCTGTAGTGCAGAGGTAGGCCACCTGATGCCCTCTAGATGTGTTTGACTACAACTCCCAGAACTCCCAACCATTGGCCATTCTGACAGAGGCTTATGGGAGCTGTAGTCCAAAACATCTGGAGGGCACTAGGTTAGGGAAGGCTAGTCTAATGTGACCAAGGAACAGGATTCATTCTGGGATTATACAGATATGAGCAAAATTGCAGTGATCAACTTCTTTCAAATAAAATGTGATTTTTAAAATAAAGATAATGTAGTGATTTTACAAGACAATTCTGCATTGACCCCTACATTGCAATTTACTTTAAAGCAGTGAATACAGGTAGGATAGCAATGGACAATGGTCAGGATAGGGTTAGGCCAAAGCCTCTAGTGTATGATGAATGGACTGCTAACATAGTTTGACCATGAAGGAAAATTATTTACATACAAAGCAACATGACCAGGAACCAATTCTCACAGATATCTTGATTTTTCATACCTTACAACTGTTACTACATTCCTTCTATGTTAAAATGTTTGCCAACACTGATAATATACACACTCTGAGCAAGTGCAATTTTGCATTTTAAGCTCACTTAAATCATGACTAGAGGAATAAAATGGAGTTTATTTCTGCTACGCCTCAGATCTGCCACTCTCTGAGTAGTCATTGCAGGGGGGGGGGCTGCGGTGCTCTGGACTTTGGCCACAGGACCTAAACCTAGCTGTACCACTGCTTGAAGGACTTTTAAAACAGCTCATCAGCTCCTTGTTCAATAGGTTTCTGCAAACTGTTCCAATCCAAGTTGAGTATTTGTCAAAATAAACCCATTTATAGAAAATCTTTGTAGCAAAAAGATGGAGTTAATTTTATTATTTCATTCTTACAGTTATACCCCATCTCCCCCCACCCCCACAAGGAGCTCCAGAAAGTACAACGGTTTCTCCACTGCCCATTTTTTCTCCATAACAACCCTGCATTGTCATTTAGTGTGAAATACGGGTTGTATCCAATGTTAAGTCTAACTCAATTCCCTTTCATTTCAATGGATTTACTATAAGTAGGACTAACTTTAGATATAATCCAATGACTGGTCCAGGGTCACCAAGCAAGCTTCATGACCGAGTGGAGATTTCGGGGAGACAGGGTGTTTGCAGTGGGGGAGCAATTTGTTTAAAACATTTCAGGAGGAAACAAATATTTCCACTAGAACGGGTTATTAGATTTTATTTCTAGGATACCAAATGAATAACGTTCAGGGCTTCCACCTATCTGATAAATCTTTCTAAAAGCAAGAAAACTGGACACACATACCATGAGATTGTGGTTTCCTCAAAGCATTGCGCACACACATTTATGCTACTTGTGCGCACACCAGACGAAAGAGGAAGGTTATTGCTGTGCTTATCAACATGCACAACCACAGTGACAAGCAGAGTCATAACAGAAAACCATAACAATTCACATGGCTAAGCTAGCTCTTACTATTGTTGTCTACCCAGCCAAGCCTATGTGTGAAAAGTTGCTATGCTTATGGCCAGAACTCACCACTACATTCTCTGTATTGTTTGTTCTGTGTTGGCAAGGACTTTCCAGTTGGGACTGGCCTCAACGCCGCTATATGTTTGCTGAACAAAGCAGGAGACCCGCCCTAAGAACAAATAAGGGTTATAGATATATAATACACATGGGATGACAGACAAGGCATAGGTGGTGGAGCAGGAAGAAAAAATAAGCCTCCCCTCTCCAATGTATACACAAAATAATGGCATGCCAGCAACAATAACTGCTGTAAGGAAGGAAGATAACTACACACTAATAGTTGTGCCTGCAATATTGCCCCAAAATGCAATATTCCTACTCTCCCCACCCACCCTGTCATTTTCCTTTTGTCTCCCACCACCAAAGTGGAGACATTGGACAGTGAACAGCCAACTGGTGTACCCTCTTCTTTCCTGAATCTCCCGCTGTACTGCCCTTGTCCAGATGTCAGCAAAGTTGGGGAAAGGGCTACACCATAGAATCATCATAGAATGGCAGAGTTGCAAGGGACCTACAAGGCCATTGACTCCAACCCCCTGCTCAATGCAGGAATCCACCCTAAAGCATCCCTGACAGATGATTGTCCAGCTGCCTCTTGAATGCCTCTAGTGTGGGAGAGCCCACAACCTCCCTAGGTAACTGATTCCATTGTCGTACTGTTCTAACAGTCAGGAAGTTTTTCCTGATGTCCAGCTGGAATCTGGCTTCCTTTAACTTGAGCCCATTATTCCGTGTCCTGCACTTTGGGAGGATCGAGAAGAGATTCTGGCCTTCCTCTGTGTGAGAACCTTTTAAGTATTTGAAGAGTGCTATCATGTCTCCCCTCAATCTTCTCTTCTCCATGCTAAAAATGCCCAGTTCTTTCAGTCTCTCTTCATAGGGCTTTGTTTTCAGACCCCTGATCATCCTGGTTCCCCTCCTCTGACCACGCTCCAGCTTGTCTGCGTCCTTCTTGAATTGTGGAGCCCAGAACTGGATGCAGTACCCTAGATGAGGCCTAACCAGGACCGAATAGAGAGGAACCAGTACCTCACGTGATTTGGAAGCTATACTTCTCTTAATGCAGCCCAAAATAGCATTTGCCTTTCTTGCAGCCATATCGCACTGTTGGCTCATATTCAGCTTGCGATCTACAACAATTCCAAGATCCTTCTTGTTTGTAGTATTGCTGAGCCAAGTATCCCCCATCTTGTAACTGTGCATTTGGTTTCTATTTCCTAGACGTAGAACTTGGCATTTATCCCTATTAAATTATTGATAAGCGTTCCCTGCACCTCCTCGTCCAAATCATTAATAAAAATGTTGAAGAGCACTGGGCCCAGGACTGAGCCCTGTGATACCCCACTCGTTGCCTCTCTCCAGTTTGAAAAGGTTCCATTGATAAGTACTCTTTGAGTCTGATTCTGCAGCCAACTGTGAATCCACCTAATAGTTGTACCATCTAGCCCACCTTTAGCTCAGAATGTCATGTGGTACTTTGTCAAAAGCTTTGCTGAAGTCAAGATATATGTCAATATACCTTCCAGCCTTCTGTGCCCCAAACAGAGGAGAAGCACAGTCTCTCCTGCCCTTCTCCAAAGCATTCTAACAAGACTAACAAGACTGGAAGGAGTTTGCAAAGGAAAGCATATTTCTGTCCCATCCCCCCGTTCTATCCCAATTTGAGTGTGGCTGTTGGTATATTGTGCAGGCACAACTTAACAGTCTATAAATGTAATTTTATCTTGGCTGTTTTAAATTTGTATTTTAAAATTGTATTTCCGCACTGCTGCTGATTTTATCCTGCTTTGTGTTTTTATATTGTATTTTATATCATGTTTTAATACCGTTTGTTTTATATTTTGAATGGCTTTTAATTTGCGTGAACCGCCCAGAGAGCTTCACCTATTGGGCAGTATAAAAATGCAATAAATAAATAATAAATAAATAATAAATACTTGACTGGTGTTTATATATATATATGAGATGCCCCAAATCACATACAACTTCAGAGGTAAAACAGACAATCCAACTTCTGTCTCTCGCATCCCAGTCAAGAACTCTGTTCTTCTGCTGGTTCACATCAAGCTGTCCAGGAAGGGTGGGAGGAAGGCATTCTGTTTAAAAGCAAAGGCCACTGTGTTGGCCCTAAGCAAAATTCCAAAATCTATATTAGTGTAATACCTTTATTAGGCCAATCAAAAGATCACCAAAAATGTGCAAGCTTTAGCAATGCCCACTTACATGTACAAACATCAATCACCTAGCAATTAAAACATGTTAAGATTGCTGCCCATTCTCACCCACTATGCCAATTTTTGTCATTCCTGCCATGGTGCATCTAACTTAGCTTTGAAGCTATTATCTGGAACACTCACAATTGGAGGGGATGGGTCCATTATCATAGTAAAATGGCAACAAGGAAGAGGGCATTTTCAATGGTGGCCTCTCAGACTATGGATGCTCTCCCCAGTGATGCCCACTTGGTGCCAACTTTGTCATCTTTGTGGTGCCATCTCAAGACTCGATTCCCAGGCATGTGAATACATATGATGGGTTAGACCCCTGCAGGGTTACAACAGCACTGCTATTCTCACTACACACATAGCATCACAAGAGAATTTTGCCACCTTGCATGTTCCAGATTAAGGGAGCTCATTCAGGGTGCCTTGATTACTGAACTCCCTCCCCGACAATCCAAATTCACTGTCACTTGGTACAGGAAAAAGACTTAATATGAATTATAAGTTACTTGGTATTGATTTATATTTTTGCTTTCTTAGATCACAGATCTCAGCTCCCTCCTGCAGCATAAATCAACTCTAAACAACTCTTGGTTGGAACAGCAGCTATTAGGACAACTGAACTGTACCCTGTTCCCATGACAGATTTGCCCTCTCTCAATACTTGCTTGTCACTCATCCATAGCAGGAAAGCAGGATGTGGGCAATCAAATTACATATAAATGGACTTCCCTTTCATAATAAGTGAGAAAGATATTGATGTGTGGATGTGTGCAGGTGACTGCTGTGGTTTTGTGCTAAGCCTGTAGTTGTGGCCAGCAAAGCCTGGCCTATACATTATACTTATCACATGAAGACCACTTGAAATAGTCTCGGTGTAACAGCTTAGTTCCTCCGCTGCCATAATGCCTGGGCACCAGAATATACCTCTACAGCATGTGAAGACACTTGACAGCAGCCACCATCATGAATGAGTAGCATCAGTTGGGGCATCTCTTCATGATGCAGAATTACAACATTGTCACCAGCGCTATGTTTATTTATTATTTGTTTATTATTGCATTTATATCCCACTTTTTTTCCTCCAAGGAACCCAAGGCGGCGTACATAACCCTCCTCCTCTCCATTTTATCCTCACAACAACTCTGTGAGGTAGGTTGGGCTGAGAGGCTGTGACTGGCCCAAAGTCACCCAGTGGGTTTCCATGACCAAGTGGGGGACTAGAACCCGAATCTGCTGACTCCCAGTCTGACACTTTAGCCACTACACTACACCACAGGTTATAGTGGCACTACTACAAGGTTGTTATCACACAGAGTCTAGTTTAAATTGTCCTTACATTCACATGGGAAGTGTGAGAGGACAGTAAAAGACAAATTCGCAGGAAGCAAGAAACAGTGAGATGGGATTACCCAGATACAATAAAATTGCCAATCTAAGCACCTTTACTTGGGTATGAGCCCCACTGAACTCAATGAAACTGCTCTTGGAATCATGTCATAAATAAAATGCTAACCACATAACAGGAACTGATCAATGCTTGTATGAAAAATCATTTTCAGCAAAACAAATAATATTGTTCTTTTCCAGATTCAGGAAATAATCGGAGTACTGTACTTTCTGGAACTACAAGAGGAGCATGAAGTATAATCCGGTAGGGTCTAATAGTAAACCAAAGCCCATTATCACACCCAAAGGCATTAAGCATATTTTATAGCACTGGGGTTGTTGTGTAATGGGACTGCATGTTCCTAATGGGCTTGCAGTCCATTAATTTTTAATGGACAAAGGTCACTCAAGGACTCTGCCATTCGGAAAGCCATGTCTCATTTCTCCAATCAGAAACATGAATACAGTAATACTAATAATATCACAGCAGAAGACAGCAGTTCAAAGTAAATTTTTTCCAATCATTGTAGAAGCCTCATCCAACCCCAGTATAGGCTTGGTCAAAGCTATTTAAGTGCTGATTTTCTCTTACTTTCTGTAATGCCTCTTACTCAAGTGTCACTTCCCAGGTTACTTTACTTTAGTTCCTTAAAAAAAAAAAGATATGGCTCTCTGAAATGGCAGGTTAGTTCTCCTGCACAACTGCCATTGCACCGGAGTTGCACAGGTCAGTTTCCCAGTACATTGGGCACCACATTAATTTGTGTCTGTATCCCTGTGTTGTTGGGGTCATAGAATCCTAAAGTTGAAAGGGACTTAAGAGATCATCTAGTCCATCCCCCTGCTCAGTGGAGGCTCTACACTGCATGATGCAGCTATGGCATCCCTGACAGAAGATCTTATGGGATGGACTATTTTAAGCAGATTAAAATAGCACCAGCAGGAAAAAAACACCACACACACACACACACACACACACACACACACACACGAGCCAATCTGTTCCACTGCCCAACTGCCCTCATTGTTAAGAAGTTTTTCCTAATGTTTAGCTAAAAACTGCTTCCCTGCAACTTCCATCCACTGGTTCTAGTTTTGCTTTCTGGTGCAACCAAGAACAAATCTGTTCCATCTTCTGCATGACAGCCTTTCAGTTATTTGATGACGGCTATCATTTGTATTTCCCACCTGAGACCCCAATATATCTTGAGTTGTCCCTACACACACTCCTGGTTGGTCACTGTAGGGCAGATGATTTTCTTCCCAGGATGCTGCATCACTGTCTATGACACTGCTGCACTCTAAATATAAAACCAGCTGGACAATCTGAACAAGATCCACTCATTTTGCTTTGTTCCCATGTACTGTGATGATGGTTGGGAGGTCCAGTGTAGACTGAAGCATTTCATAAAGATGGAACTGTGGGGACCAGAAACACTGGCATCTGGACATAGACCTTAGTTAACCTAGGAACTAGGCTGGTTCACTCACATACATATGGAGTATTTGGCACAGTATCATCTCTGCTTCCATGTCCTCTTCCGAACGTGGAACAATAGCTATGTCCCAAGGACCTGAAAAAAGGCTCCATTCACTCTTTTTGAAAGCCAGCATGAAAATACAGTGATAATGACATACATCTGTTGTAGCTAAAAACAAACAGATTGGAACGGAAGATGCTGGCTGCTCATTTTAGAAAAGCTTACAGACAGCACTGGACAGCAAAATGCATGAATATTATACAAAGTCAGTAGAAGCTGTTATCTTTGCGAGAGAATCTTCCCGTGCAAGAATAAAGATGTCTAAAAGAGTAGGACGTTGGTTGTTCGATGCTTTCCACTAAACTTGGGTTTCCTGATGTCAGAAAACTCTTGCTCTTTTATGGCTAAGGTATTTGCAATAGTCCCACATTAAATGTAAAGCAAAGGCTATGTTTCTGTGATTGCTATCACAAAATAAAGTAAGCCTAGGTTTATATTTAGCAATTACTCCCATAGCCTGTCTTACAAGTAATAATCAAACCACTGACAATGCTCAAAGTAGCCAGATAATTCTCTTATCATCTCAATTATTGCAAAGGCTAAAGCTTTACAAACATTGTAATTATTATTTTGGTAGGCTTGCCATCTGAACCCGGAGAGTTCTGGCACTAAAAAAATATGTCTGGATACTCAAAATCTTTCATCCTGCCTTGTTTACCATTTTAGCCCATGATGCTCACACAATGTTGTCCCTGTCTTGTAGTCATCTTGCTTCTTTCCCTACATTTTCTGTGTTTTTCTGGGGTGGGGAAAGTGTGGTATTTTTTCCCCATGCGGGATAAAACCGCCATTTCATCCCTGTGTATTGCCATCCTCATGCTATGTCACAGAACGTCCCTTCTTGGGGGCATGTCCATTGAAGGGCGGTCTTGCTGGCGAAAGAGGAGGGTGGAGCGGTTCTCCTCTAGCAGCGTGCCGAGTCAGTTGAATGGACTTTTGCTGCTCCAACCCCACTCTCATTGCTCTATCATCCACCCATTTCAACTTCCCTCTTTTTTTTTTTTTTTTTTGCCTGCTGTATGAGGTGCCCAGCCAATGAAATGCTAAATCACTAACTTTAGGTAACAAAACCAGAGGAGGAGGGAAGGCACTCATGTCCATCAGAATGTCCATCAACCATAAGAACCAATGAACTGGAGGGGGAAGGAATCATAGAATCATAGAATAGCAGAGTTGGAAGGGGCCTACAAGGCCATCGAGTCCAACCCCCTGCTCAATGCAGGAATCCACCCTAAAGCATCCCGGAGAAGGGGTGGGGTGGGGAAACGATAGCGCGAGCCAGTGAAAAGATAAGCAAGGCGAAATAACACAACAATGTAAAAGTGACTAGCGCTTAACGTGCTAATGAAATTGTGGATGCATACCAGGGGGGAAAAAGGTGTGATGGCGCTCCTGATCTGCACAGCCCCCATCTCAAAATTCATCTCTGAAGCTCATTTTCACAGTATTACCAGTCATCTCTTGGCAGTAATGCAGGTGAAACAAATTTCTTGCAGGAACTGCTATATCAAAACTATGCTTCTGGGAAGGTGGGGGCAGAAAAGAAAGAATAAGTAACATTCAAACAATTGAAAATTCATGCAAAGTTATGTGCAGGGAGTTACTAATTGAAAATACACAGCAGGCTCTGTACAAAAATCTTTACAAGGCTGTGCAGTAGACAACGCTAGTGCCTCTTAGCAATAGATATATGGATATATGGAGCCTGTATTCTCCGTAATAAGTAACACTTGGACAAATGAATGAAATTGTCTTCAAATTAATGTACTAAAGGTAGAGCACCAGCAGTCCCGAGAAGGATACACTTCAACATACTCTCTCATCTGCCAAAATAGATTATAAAAATGTGTTAATGCGATATTAAGATATACATCTTGCAAGTGCAAACAATTATATATTCATCATGCGAATGCATGTATGTATATAATATATATAATCTTGCAAGTGCAAAGAAACAATCATGGCACTATAACTTGTTTATCAATTTTGGTGAACCGCCCAGGGAGCTTTGGCTATTGGGCAGTATAAAAATTCAAAAAATAAATAATAAATAAATAAACTTCAGCTATGAAAATATCTAAAATGAAGACAAAGCACCTACACTAAAAGTGCAACTGAACTTTAAAGCATACAGACATTGTGTTGCTTTGATGCTTTTGGAGAGCTACTGATTGCTTTTTTATATTTCCTGCCACAACTAGCAGATTTTAAAATTGTGGGTGCTGGCTGATAAGATAAGCATTAGCTACTGTTACATTTCCTGTAGATTCAAAGCTGTAGGCTACTGTTATTTATCATAAGTTAATATTTCATGATAAAAATACATTATGACATGCTATCAAGCACAGTCTCTCTCAGTTCTTTGGCTTTTTAAAATTTTATTTCCAGCAGAATATAGGTCATAGTCCTCCATCCAGTTGTCACCAATCCTCTGTTTCAAAATGGATTCTTTTCTTTTGCCTCATCCAAAAATAATTCTTCTGCATTACTGAGGAATGGAAGGGTTGTTCGCCAACATGGCACAACTGAAGACTACTAGATTCGAAAGGTATTCAGACTTTTACAGTCTTCGAGGGATGATGAGAGAGCACCCCCTTTCCTTCACAAGAGAGCTAGTATTGGAATGGCACATATAAGATCATGTGCAACATTCTAAATTCCCAGGAATATCAATACACCCAGGCAGGGAGTTACCTTCACATTGCACCAGTCAGCTATCCTATAATGGGGCACATTCATCTCTGAAGGCTGTTCCCCCCACCAATCTTACAACTGCAGTCCAATGCCTCAGAATAAGCCCTATTCAACACAGCAGCACTTACTTGTGAGTAAGCCTGCATAGGGCTGGACTTTTACGTTTTCTCAAAGGCAGCAACAGAAAAACAATGGTCACCACCAGTAGCTATTCCAGCAAACTGCAGCAGAGGGGAATGAGGTGGAAAGCAAGGCCATTCTACCAGCCATGCTGAAAAACCACTTGCTTCTTTTTTTTCTCCTTCCCATCCCTTTTTCCTTTTGTGTCATGATTTTTGTTTTTTGGATTGCAAGTCTGCAGGGTCTTTGTCTTTTTTGTTGATTGTATGTAAGCCATTCCAGGAGCCTTTTGGCTGAGGAGAAGGATATAAATGATTCAAGACACAATAGGCAACTTGTGGGCCTTCAGATGTTTCAACCTGCAACTCCCATCACCATTAGCGATGCTGGCTAGGGCTAATGAGAGCTATAGGCCAAAACATGCAATAACCCTGCTATGTCTAACATGTATAAGTGTGAAGGTCTGCCTTCTCTCTGGGACAAATTGGGATTCATCCATCAGCCTGAATTGTTTTCGTTAACTGCTAAGACCCACTGTGCTCCTAGGACTTTTTAAAGCCAATGTTGTCTCTATGTAGCCATGTGGACTATCAAGATCCATACTGTGTACTCCCTAGAACCCTTTAATTTGTGGGTCTTGCTTACCCACCCACAACAGCAAGCGATTTTGTGGGGCTTTCCTTACACTTGCTATCAACACACTTAGGGTATCCACTGAACTGAACCAGCCTCTTTTGGTAATAATTGGATTTCCCCAAAATGAAGGAATCCTGCAATTCTTTTAAGTAGAAATTTTAACAATCTATCAAATGCTCTAAACTGCAGAATACGAAAACTACAATACAGGCTATAATACCTTAATTAAATGTGCATTGCCTCTGAAGTAGGAAGAAAGAGTAAAAGCAACAGCAGAATATTTATTTATTTATTTATTTATTGCATTTATATCCCACCTTTTTTCCTTCAAGGCGGTGTACATAATCCTCCTTCTCTTCATTTTTATCCTCACAATAACAACCCTGTGAGGTAGGTTAGTCTGAGAGTCTGTGACTGGCCCAAAGTCACCCAGTGGGTTTCCATGGCCGAGTGGGGACTAGAACCCAGTTCTCCCGACTCCTGAAGCAAAATTACCACAACTGTCAACAGTGCGCACCTTTTGGGAAGGGAGCCACTAGGTGCATATGCTGTTGATAGTTCATCTGTTGGGTGTTCCCAGAGATTATATTTCAGGGAAAGCCCAATTATATCTTTAAAAAGGCCCAGGCCTTGCATGCAACGAGGCGAGTTAAACTTGTTCTGCAGCTTCACCTCCTTAATTGGCATCTAATCCAAAGAACACAACACTGACCTCCGCCTTTCCAGGTTGCCCGTATGGGAATATTGTGTCTTATCAACCATGGCAGGAAAAGTAAAAGGTGGCTGGGGGCGGGGGCGGGGGGCGGGGGATTTTGAACAGACAAATGGCAGGAAGAGAAGATATTGAACCATCCTTCTTTGCTCCCCACTCAACCCCAGTCATCTGCTTCCAATTTCAAACTCGCAAGGCTGGGAGTTTCATATAAAACAGAGATGAAGAATTGCACAACTGTCTGTCACCTGGAATTTGGCCCTAACTCAAGGCCTTTTCTGTCAATGTTTTTTTCACACCCCTGGAGCAAGTTCTCATTGTGAGCATGTTTCCAAACAGTCACTACACAGTGAACACCCCCATGTTAGAGAAAAGTGTGAAAGAAACAGGAGATCCTTCCACCTACATAACAGCAGTAGCAGTACAAATGGATTCTCTCTAGATAAGGGTTACCCCCTAATGTTTCTTCACTCCTTTTCTTTTAGTCATGAGACGTAGGTTCAAACACACAGGAATACTGATATAACCCATTCTTCTTAGTATCGGTGCAATATCCCATCCCCACCCATCACCTCTATTGCGGTGTAAAAGGGCTGCCCTTTCAGTCTTGCTTAAAAAGTCTTGCAAGGCGTATACTGTAATTGTGTGTGGGAGAGCAGCTGTGCCAGTATAACTCTAACTAGGGGCTCATCTACACCAAGCAGGATATTCCAGTATGAAAGTGGTATATAAAAGGCAGGATCTACACTACTGCTTTATGGCGGTATTGAAGTGCACTGTTGGGGCCCATGACACATTCCATATACTGCTCTCATACCACTTTCATAGTGTTATGTCTTGTGCACAGTTGTCAGTGCACTTCAGTACACTATAAAGCAGTAGTGTGGCTCCTGACTTTTATATACCGCTTTCATAGCGCTTTCATCGTGGAATATCCTGCTTGGTGTAGATGAGCCCTAAGATTCAAATCTCATTTCCCCAACTGGAGCCTGCAGTAGAGTTGGAGCTGGTGTGTGTGAGCTCCATCAGATGAGCGTTTCATTGCACACTCGTTATTGGGCACTCACGGATTTTTCACAGGTCTCTCTCACGTCGTCTGCTTCCCGTGCACCTCCCACCCCTTCTAGCCTTCTTCGCGCCACAAAAAAATGCCTCAGAAAGTCCAACTTATTTTTAAGGACAGAACTTGCCACTATCTTCCGCTGTGTGCAGAAGAAGCAGCGGGGTCAAAACGGCCAACTGAATGGGCCATGTGCAAGTTGTTTACTTCCTCTTTCAAAAGAGGAAGTAATGAGGGACAAATGCGTGGGCAGAGAAGTGACAGTAAGTAATCGCAATTTTCCTTTATGTGACGATGCTGTGTGTGTGCGCACGCACATGCTTTGCTGTACACCCATAATTTTGTGGTGTAGTGACTAAAGTATTGGACTGGGAGTCGGGAGATCCGGGTTCTAGTCCCCACTCGGCTATGGAAAGCCATGGGGTGGCTTTGGGCCAGTCACAGACTCTCAGCCCAACCTACCTCACAGGGTTGATGTTGGGAGGATAAAATAGAGAGGAGGAAGATTATGTACACTGCCTTGGGTTCCTTGAAGTAAAAAAAGGCAGGATAGAAATGCAATAAATAAATAATTTTTTATTCAGTGATCCATCGCAACTCAGATAATCAGAAGAGAATGATTAGCATGATGATACTTTATAACTAATGGCTGCAGTTTGTGAGATGCCTATCATGCTGTTTTTGGTTCAAATCAACTATTTATTTGTTTCATTCCTAAGTGCCTAATAATTAATGCTCTATTGGCAGATTACAAACAGTTAAAAACCTAAAATGCCATAGAACAGTTAAAACTATAAAATGCAATACAGATATTTAAAAGAATAAAATACAATATGATGCAAAACAATGTACCAGAGGGTTCAATAAAACAGCCATAAAAATATAGAACTAGGCCTCTAAAATGTCACATCTGTCTTTCTTCAGCGAGGTACCTGGAGGAGGGCTTCTGAAGGTTCAAGCAGATACATGTGGGAGGAGACATTCCTTTAGATACTTTCGTCTCAAGCCATTTAGGGCTTTGAATTTGGCTCAGAAACAGAATGGAGTCAATGCAGTTGATGAAACACTGGCATCAAATGATTATATCAAGCAACCATTCAAATGACACACAAGGGATTCCAGGGGCAAGCAGGGACAACCCCTCCATTTCCCCAGGATAACAGAGACCCCAGTTATCCCAATTTTGCAAACGGTCCTGGGACCATACCAAGGACCATGGGTGGTGTGGCACCCACTCCTGGCTTCTCCCTTCCTCCCAAGTAGCAGGTCTGGGCACGGAGCTGCACAGGAAGGCTCCATGCCCATGGGAGTGGGGGAGGGCAACAATTTCACCATCCCTAGGATGGTGGGGTGGGTGGGCACTTCTCTCCTCTCTTTTTTTACCTTTTTTTCTGCGTGACCAGGCTCCTCTTTAAAAACGAATAAGTGGCAGCCACGTGATGTCCCTCTTCCCTTCTGGGATGTCACACTAAGGCTTTAGCTAGACCTAAGGATTATCCTAGGCAAATGGAGGGGTCATCCCTGCCTACTCCCGGGATACCCTGTGTCATTTGGATGCACAGGGATGATCCCAGGACGATCCTAGGATATAGGCCTGGTCTAGCTATGGCCTAAGTCTGTGATCCTCCCCACTCCCACTACACCCTTAGGTGTAGATGAGACCATGAAGGTGGAAAATAACTTCTTTGCCGCTGTCACACTGTGAGCTTGATAAGGAGCTCTAACCAGTGTTCTGTTGGATTCAGCACGAGTCTTTCTCCACTTGCATTCCAGCTGACAGCCTAATTGCTTCACTGCCCTCAGCTCCAAGGTGTACCAAGGAGTTGATTTAGCTCTGTAAAGAGGAAGGGGGCACTTGGGCATGATCATGTCATCTGCCCTAGACAATTCCATGTGACCAGGGTTTTGACAGGAGCACCAGTCATACCAACGGAAAAATCCCCCATAGCCCTTTGGAACCCACTAGTCTTCATTAGTCTCCGGTGGGTGGAGGTTGGGAATTCTAATAGCTCTCCCCACCTTTGCAGAGGGTAAAAGCTGCTGAAAGTCTAAACCTCAACAGATAGGTCTAACTATGACAAAGGGGTAGATATTAAATCCCCCACTTTCAGATCACCATCTTCCTGCCCAACTGAGAAAAGCAAATGCAGAGTGTGACCTGCTGCATGCATTGGGCCAATTATATTTTGGGACAGCCCCATGGTTGTTGTCATGTCATCTGTAATGTCCTGAGCTTCACCAGATTGGACAGCTTCGGCATGGATATTGTGGTCCCCCAAGACAATCATACTGTGAGTCCTCAGAACCAAGACTATCTCTATCAGCAGCAGAGTGGGTGGTACTGCCTCACTTTGCTAGCATCTCTCCACAGGCCTTAATCCACAGGGGAAGAGCCACAGCCCAAGATTATTTCTAAGTAACAGCACGTCTAACAGTCCTGCTGAGTTCAACATTAGAAAGGACAAGTTTTGGAAACATGAGAACAGAGTCATCACAGATTGTGAGTGGTCCAAAGAGAGTGAATGGTGCTATGTTTGGTGCCCAGTAAACATAAAGATATCTGGATGTGGAATTGCATTGTCTAGACCACACTACCAAGTACATCTTACACAAGATACAAAAGTGAAAAGTGTTAGCTACGTTCTGAATAGCTGTGATAAATGCATAAATGGGGTGTGATGTGCCAACAATGAAAGTGCAACTTTAAGGAAAACTGTCTAGAGCTTGCACAATGTTTCACCAACAACTGCATATTTATTGTGCAAAAGTATTTATTTGGAAAGATTGTCAGTCAAGAATAGGCAGGAAGAATGGGTCAGGCAGGAATCAGATATGCTGCCTACAGATTGTGCTCCACCCCACAGCAGGAAGGAACAGAATGAGCAATAAAACTGACCTAGCCCTCTGAATGTGGTGTTAGTTCTACTAGGATAGTTTACACATAGTACCCGCCAGAGTTTAAAAAAATTACAAGTGTCATTGGACAAAGGAAGTAATAATGTATAACTTCTTTTGAAAGAAATCACTGGGCAGAACCAAAGAAAAAGTGGAGGGAGGAAAGACAGTAAGAGATAAAGCATGAAATGGGTAAAGTTAAATTCATGTTTGAGTGCATTTTCTCTCTTCACTAGATAAGGAACACATATTGACAAACACGTTGATGAATGAATATACATACACATGCAAAACTCAGGTGTGTTGCCACGCACAAGTATGTATTCAAATATAGTGGTGCATATACAGACAGAGAAGTTCATGTACACAATGTGGAAAAACTAATATAGACATGTTATTACACTGATAGCAATGCACTTCACAATTTCTGAAAAGGTGACAATTAGCACAAAATCCATATGCAGAGATTGTCACATCTGACTTACTCACATCACTCTATGTTGTGGAAAAGTACAATTGGCCACAGATCTCCCATGTGAGTATCCTGCATTTCCATGCAGCAAAAACCCAGCACTCAAAATCATCAGATATGACAATCTAGGTGCAAGTTTTCTGCTAGTTCTTACAGACTGTGCTGCCTTCCATGTTTGGCGAATAGCTTGTGAAAAACCCACTCTTCAAATGCATAGTTGTGCAAAAGGGAGAGCTGTACATGTGTTCCCTATATTGCGGCACTCAGTATGCTGTAGTGGATAGAATGTTGGAATGGGTGTCAGGAGATCTGGGTTCTAGTCCCCATGAAAGCTCACTGGGAGACTCTGGGCCAGTCACAGACTCTCAGCCCAACCTATAATGGTATCAAACAGCTGATACCACATTAACACACACGGGTTATGTGTGAACATACTCCTGTGTATCTTACAGGCACAATAAGAGCTATGTCGGGACACAAAAGGGGTCTGCCCTAAATGCAGCTTTCCCCCACTTACCGCACTAAGAAGCCCGAAATGAGAAAGATGCCCCTCACTTTTTAAAGAAGGAGCAGTCAAAGGCAGGCCTGGCGCTACCATTAGGCCAACTAGGCAGCCACCTAGACGCAGACCTCAGTACTGCCCTTTAAGGGTCACAGTTCTATACAAATTAGCTGTTTTAAGAAAAAAAATAGTAAAAGTTAAATATAATAGTTCAGAAACTCTTCTTGAACAGCTGAATCGAAGTTGGCAATTTGGCCAGGGTGGGTGGATGGGTGCAGGCCCTGGTCAAAGGTACCACCAACTATCTGCGTCGTGCTCCCTCGCCGCCTGAATCACCCGCTCAGGGCCAGGTGGATTCACCTGTTCAGACCTGAGCAAAACGCACCCTCTCTCCGCCCACCCCCCCTTCATCGGCCAATCCTGCCTCTGTTGCCGAGGCTTGTCCGGCGAACTGACGTTGCTCAAAAGACGACGGAACGTTGAGCACTCCCAAACCCATTGACGTCAGTGCGTGGTATCCACGGAAACGAACTCTGCGACGTCATCTCCTTCTCGCCCTTCCCCTTTAGAAAGCTGTAACAACGCAGACTGCGGCGTCACCCGCCGGGAGGAGGAGGAGGAGGCCCTAGTTGTCATAGCAGCACTAGGAGGTGGGGCTCGGTCGCCAAAGCAGCGAAGAAGGTAGGGCTGGTTGCCATGGTAGCGGGAAAACTGTTTTGTTTTGGGGTGGAGCTGTAATTAAAAAGCGCTCGCTTAGGGCAACGGGGGCATTCGAGGTAGCGAGGGCCCGCGCAGCGGGTTTGTTTTGTCTTCGAAGCTCCCGGGCTGGGCGTTTCGAGTAGACGCCCCAGGAACAACTGGAGGAAAGGTGGAGGGTGTGGGAGTCCGAATGCTCTCTTCATTCTGGGGAAGGTGCGCGAATAATAGTATGTGGCTACACGCATATTCGAAGATCTGGACCTTGGGTTGCATCCAGTGTTACTCCTACTTAGAGTAGACCCATTGAAAAGAATGGGACTTAAGTCAGACTACCAGCGGCTACAACCCACTGTAGCCTCAGCCAAAGAGAGCCCGATGCTATCTGCAATGCGCCCGCCTCTCCCACAGCAAAAAGTCGGGGGAAGGAGGCGGGCCTGTTGTATTTTCCTCCTTCCCTCAAGTGGAGGAACGTGAGGAAACACACACGCGCACAAAAGGGAAACCCAAGTCTGACGCGCCGAGCAACCCTTGAATGAACTCTTTTCTATGGTCTCGTAAACAACCAAGCAATGAAATCTACGTTCTAAAAGTTTCAGAGCTTTCTTTTTCTTCGTGATCGAAGGATAAAGCACCATGATTCAAAATGAGAAAGAGATGTATATAATTTAGTTTGTGATCAAGTGACTGCACGAGCACGGGCTATAACTGACAAACACATTTATAATATAGTTGTTGTTTTTAATTGTTACTTAATAGATTTTTTCCCATGGAAGTGGCCTCCAAACAGTGAGGCTTGTGATTCTTTGTGCATCAACGCTTCCTTTCTGAGACATACATGCGTTCTCACAGTGTTGTTTTGAAATTTGTGGACAGGAAAGGTACATGAGGCAAGATTGTTGGTTGTTTTTATCAATGGCCAAACCCATGAATTGCTTTAAAGATCACGTTTACTCACTACATGGCTTTGGGGCAGACCTAAACTTGTTTGAACTTGGAAATTCCTAGTTAAATTGATGTCTCAGAGCCAAGGTATTATTCTGTAAATTATATTCCCATTCCAAAATAAATTTCAGCAGTTGATCACTGTTTCATAGAAAGGGTTAAAAGTAGCCTTCCCAAAGCTGATGCTCTCCCGATGTGTTTGACTACAATTGCCCTAATCCCCAGCTGACATGACCTGACTGTCCATGTTGGATGTTGTTGTCTAACAAATCTGAAACTCCTGGAAGGCTGTGGTGAAATAATCAGTTTCTGAGCATGCTTCAACTGATAGTCTGCTTAATGCTGATGCAAAACCGGCACATAAACACAATCTTGATTTCCATTCTGAGCAAGAAGAGTTTTGAGCAAAGGAGATCTTGTTGAAATTCCAGGCATAATATGCTTGGAAAATTCATATCCTGAGCCTGTTAATTTTTAATTTCAGTGTCATAAATACTTATTCAATTAAACATTCAATAGAATCAAAACATCACAAAAACAATGTTAAAGTGATCATTTGAAAATGTATTCTACAAAATATTATTTGTTCACTGTATTGCATAGCTGTGATATATACATGGGTATTCTGCCACCTGCCTGTGTGAGTAAAAAACATATGCTCTTTTACCAAAGAGTGAAAGTTGGTCTAGTAAAAAATTATTATCTCACCTCATTTGTATGTTGAATGCTTTGGTTTTCTAATATCCAGTGTTTAATCAAATACTGAAGATAATATTAAAAGTCCTAGTGAGCTTTTCCCTCTGTAACACCACAGTCATTTTGTTAGCCTTAAAGCTCCAACCCTTGGAATCATGATAATCTTGGAACCAGTGATTTATTTTAAATAAATTTCCAGCCCTGGTGTGTGACAAAAGGTTTCAAATAAGATTTTGAAAAAAGCTAATTAAAAACCATTGGCAAATGACATGAATAATATTTCTAAAGTACCCTTTCTTTTTATTTCAGACTTACGATTTTTGAACAGCTGAATCATGTTATTTGAATTGGAGTTGGCAACACTATCCATGTCTGCTAAACATACAGGGAAGTTTCTCTAGTCAGATTAGGGAAGACTCACCTACAGGTAGTTCCCAGGATGACTCCTACAAATTGCTATTGAAAAGATATGAGATCTGTGGCAGTTTTCAATGCTTTGTTGACATGACAAACCTAGGAGTAATCATTGTCTGGTAGGAAAGAAGGGAATGTGTGGGTTTAAAGGTACAGGCGTCCTGGCACTGGCCCAGTTTGGTAATTCTCTGCATCTTAATCCCTTCTTCAACCCTCAGGTGCCAACACAATTACCCAGGTTATGATTGTTGCTGTAAATTTTACTTCACCTCTGCTTGATTTGGCTGGTGAATGATTACAAGGTTCCTACACCACACCTACCTTGCTAATAAGCAGAATTTATAGATGGGGATTCCCTCATCACAAACTGCTAGGCGGGGTGGCAATCCCTTTGGTTTTATCATAGAAAATGAATACGTAACAGAAGAAAATGTTGGTAATCTGTAAAGTGCATGTCCTCAGCATAATGACATGGGCAAATGGGCAGCCATTCTGGAATAGTGATAACTTTCTGTAAAAAGGAGGAAGTGGTTTCTGTCATGTCTAAGAGTGTAATCAGACAAGCATTTTATTGCATGCTCTTTACTGGGCACTCATGGATTTTTGCAGGTCCTACTCATGATGTCGTCTACCTCTCGTGTGTCTCCTGCCCCTTCTAGCCTTCTTCCCTTGACAAAAAAAGACACCGATAAGTCTGATTCATTTTTAGAATTGGAAGCTGCCCCTATCTCCTGTGTGCAGAGAAGCAGCACAATAAAAATGGCCCACTGAATGGGTCACATGGACGTTGTTTACTTTGTTTTTATTCTCCATCATCAGATGGGGAGAAAATCACAGTTCCCTGCCGCTTCTCTGCCCCTGTTCCTGTCCCACATTACTTCCTCTTTCTTCCCAGGGAACAAAGAGGAAGTAAACAAAGACCACGTGACTCATTCAGGAGCCATTTTTATTGCGCTGCTTTTTGTGCACACAGCAAGAAACAGCAGCACATTCCTTTTCCAAAAAAAAAAAAAAAAGTCAGATTAAAAGGGATACATTTTGTGACGGAACAAAGACAAACAGGAGCAGGAGGCAAATGTCGTTGTCTAAAGGACATGTGAAAAACTCTGAGTTGTTTGTAGTGGGCATGGGATAAAATGCTCGTCTGTTGAACCCCTCCTTGAGAAGGAGGAAGTATTGTGCAACAGAAGCGAGGGCGGAGAAGCAACAGTAAGGAACCATGACTCCCCCTCTGTCTGATGGAGCTCTAAGGTGGCAATCCTGAACATACTTACTTGTGAGTAAGCTTGATTTAATTTAATTCTGAGTAAACATTCATAGGATCAGGATGCTCATCATCTGATTAAATACAGCTCTGAACATTTGATGTTGAAATGTCTCTCTCATCCAAAGTCCATTTATTTATTTATTTATTTATTTATTTATTTATTATGACTTTAGTCCACCTGATAACAAGAAATTCTCTGGGCAGATTACTTATTGATCAGCCTGATCTACCAAAATGTCAGATGAATTCAGCCTTTGCATCAGTGAAACTCTTCTGTAACCAAGGATAAATTGTACCCAATTTACAGAGAGCGCCTTCTCCCTTACCAACCTGCCCGGTCACTGAGGTCATCCGAGGGCCTGATCCTGGTGGTTCCACCCAGATCCATCCTCCGATTGGAATCCACCAGGGGAAGAGCCTTCAGCGTGGTGGCACCCCTCCTGTGGAATTCCCTGCCTCTGGAGGTCAGGCAGGCTCTGACCTTGTACTCTTTTCGGCGCCTCCTGAAAACATCTTTATTCCAAGAAGCCTTTCTTTAACATGCAGCCTTGGATTTCTGATTTTTGCTTCTTTTTAAATTTTGTTTTAACTTTTATTCTGTTTTTATTTTCATTTTACCTTGTACACCGCTCCGAAATTTTTCAATGGGGAGCAGTATATAAATATTCTAAATAAATTCTAAATAATAATAAATAAATTGCCTTACTCTGCCCTTCTCCTTCCTCCGCACCCATTCCCAGTGCAAAAGCATCATAAATTGTAAAAAAAAAAAAGGGGGGGGAGGAAAGAAAAAATGTGAATTATATTTCTGTCATCATTGTTGTCCTTATTTCCATGGTATTAAAAGCTTTGCCTGCTGATTTCTGCAAGTTGCTGTTGAAAGTATAGAAGCAGGCCAGACTGATATTATTCCTAGCCATTTGGCTACTCTATGTATTTATGTCCTTTTCTAGACTACAGTTTATTATTAGCTAATACTAATTAGCTGTAGTTTATTATTAGTAATAACAGCCAGATATGAGACTCCAAATTCCGTAAGGAAATCTAGTTTTTATGTTTTCAACTTTTCCCCACTCACCACTGAGGAAAAGCTTCCCATAAAGTGATGATGTGATAATCATTTATCTATGCAACCATCTAGCATGTTGATCTTGTTCATTAGTAGGTCTCAGAATGTGCTGAAAGAGGCAGGGAAAAATGATCTGAATGACGCACATGACATCATTGTATTTCCTTGCATAATACTTAGCCTGTTTCTAGACTTGCTCAATATCTGGCAAAATCCAGACTATACTGGATGTTTTGTTCGTTCATTTGGGGGAACAGCCAATGATGATACGGATATTTTCTTTTTTAGTTGGTTTTTAAGTGATCTTACAATAAGTATGTACCCAATTTGAAATGAGGGAAAGATGGATGAGGTATATCAATAGTGCTGATTAAAATAACAATTACATACTGTCCTCAGATAATCCTTTTTTCTTTTCTTTTTTGAGGGCAGCAGGGAGGGAAAAGGACTACTCTTGATTCCATAGTCCCATATGATTATTTGGTAAATCTCGTCACTGATTTCTGAATGCTAGAACTGAGATTTAACTATAGATTTGAATAGCATGTTAAGATTATTTTTGCGTCATATGTATTTTAGATATGACATCAGGTTTAAGGGCAATTTCCTATCTTTCATACTTACAGGTAGATTTTTTTAGTTGTGTGAATTTGTTCATTTTTGTAAATGATTTCTTTGCTCTCTTGGGTAATTGGTTTTCTAGGTGATGATTATAATGTTACACTCCTGCACCCCAGTCCTGAGAGGTGAACTTACAGGGGCTTCTGCACTTATTCAGACTTCAGCTTCCTTGAAGGGCAATAGAGACTTCTAGTGTTTCTTTTTAAAAAAATTAGTTTATTTACGCTGCTCAGGATGAAGACCTACAACAACACAACTCCAAGGAAACTGTGCTTCCTCTCCCCTGCCCTGCGAGCTTCTTCTGCCAGACAAAAGTCACTCTCCTTTTTGTCTTAGATTCACCCTTCCTTCAGATTCATTTCCTCTTATCCCCTCAGGCATTGTAGAACAAAGGTTACCAATTCAAAATAACCTTTGGGTAAATTGCCCAAAAGACTGCTTTGAGGGAAATCTTCAGTCTCTTTGTACTCAGCAGCAAGGAATGGTAAGGTATCCCTGGCGGTAATATAGACTGATCCCAAACACAGAACAATAATATGGGTCTAGTATGCCATGCAATAGACCACAGACTCTGCACTGCTTTGTGAATTAAAAATACACCTATCCATTCCTTCTTATTTATGCATCTGCACAGATCCTGAAATCAACTGTTCCTGAGAATTTATTTTTTATTTATTTTATTTATTGCATTTGTATACCACCCCATAGCCGAAGCTCTCTGGGCGGTTCACATAAGAAGCATCACAAACTTTGACAGAAATCAATCAGTAATTCTAAGGCCATCTTCAGACAGATCTTTTCTCCCACAATTTACCGCTTCTTCCTGTTCTGGATTCTTCGGCTATTGGGCGGTATAAAAATGTAATAAATAAAATAAATAAACAAATAAATAAATAAATTTTGGGATTTAAACGGCCTTTATAGGGCGTTTTTTCTTTTTCTGCATAACCCTATATGCTGTTTTCACGAGTGGGTGCAGCCTGGGAGGATGTTATTGAACATCCACCCCTCTGGCGTAGTCCCTCCCTCTCTCAGTGTGAAATGGAACACGTCTTCTCTCCTGCGGAGAAGCCTCAAAGGGCTCAAAGTTTTCCAGGCAGTATGTGCAGAGCAGAGCAACCCTCTTCCCATAGTTAAATGCTGACTCTTCGCAAGTTCAGAAGTCTGTGTCTTCAGAAGCCCACCTCCCCACCCTCACGTGCAAACCAGTATTGTCCCTGTAAAAGCAATCAGTAACTTCTCTTGTTTGAATGTGCACTGGGAGAGGGGATTAAATGGAAATGGGTTGCATGTGCTCACATCCTCCTCCCTGTTGCCCAAGTGCTTAGGTATTTCTGAAATATGGAGCAGAGCAGGAGTGGAGGGGTGGGAGGAGACACTCCCAACTGATCTTTGTCAGAACTGGTGTCAACACTGCACTGCTTCACACCCGCCCACTCAAGCAGGGCATAGGGCGATGGGAAGATAACACGGGGAGATGATGGCAGTTTCATCGCATGACTGCCCCAAACTACTGCATTTTCCTCATAGCAAAATAACACATGAAAGGGAGGTGGGACAACAACTGCATGTCAATAGCGTTGTGTAAAGTGCAGGGTGGGGGGGGAACAGTGACCAAACCATGATGAAGGACCATCTGAAGGACCCCTGAGTTTACTCAGTAGTACCATACTATGGTTCTTGCGAGCAATCCCATTCTTGTGAAATAGTTAAAAATTCTGTTTGTTTATTTGTTGTTTCAACCGTCATGGTCATATCAACTTTACATATGCATAGGTAAACACACAAAAACTTTACAATAAAGGAGTAAAATACAAAAAGATACTAAAAGGTTTTCATTAAAAGGTGCCCACAAATAAAAAAGTTAGTTTTAATTCAAAGAATTAAAATAAGACATTAGGAATTTACATTAAAAGGGCCATAGATGTATAAAAGTTAATACTACTTCACCATATTGACCTCTATGAATCTTCTCGATTTTTGGGCAGCTAGTTAAAATTTGTATTCAGGTATTGGACACTTTCCATATATACACATTAATGTCAACTACTGCTGGTTCTTTGCACATTACATTTTTGTGCATGTGGATATATATAGGGTTGCATTTCCCCTGAAAGAGCTGGGGGCTCTTCTTGATCAACTTTGTCACTTGAGACTCAAGTGGCCTCCGTAGCAAACTGTATGTTTTACCAGCATCAGCAGGTTCACCAGCTATGGCTGCTCCTGGACAGGAATACTGCAGTAGTTCATGCTCTGGTCATTGATTGGATTATTGTAATACATTGTACATAGGACTGCCCTTGTAGATGACCTGGAATCCTCTGCTAGCATAGCAGCCAGAATTGTAATCAGTTCAGGCAAGTGGAATCACATTACACCATTTCTCAAGATGCTGAACTGGTTGCCTATTCATTTTTGAACGCAGTTCAAAGGTTACCTTTAAAGCCCTAAATGACTTTGACCAAAATATCTGTAGGAGTGCCTGTCCCTATATAAGCATGGACATGCCTTACGATCATCAGCGGAAGCCCTACTCCAAGTACCATTGGTGTATTATGGGACAACAAGGGGAGAGTCTTCTCTGACATGATGCCCCGATATGTGGAACACTCTCCCGATCATGGTATGGTTGACACCAACATTGTACTCTTTTTGGCACCAGGACAAAATCGATTGGTTGCCCAGGCATTTTAAGTTAACTGATGTGAGTTGTCTATTTTATGTATTTACTGTCTTTGATTGTTGTATGTTTAAATGTTGTTATTGTATTGGTTTTTAATTATATTTTTGTATTCTACCCTGGCATGTATAGATTATTAATTTATTACATTTATATACCACCTTTTTTTCTCCAAGTAACCCAAGGCAGTGTACATAATCCTCCTCCTCTCCTGTGAGGTAGGTTGGGCTGAGAGTCTGTGACTGGCCCAGTCACCTAGTGAGCTTCCATGGCCGAGTGGGGACTAGAACCTGGATCTCCCGGCTCCCAGTCCAACACTCTAGCCACTACACCACACTGGTGTACACCACAGCTGAAGGGAAGCATAAAATATGCTTAATAAATAGCAAATGTTGGACTCAGTCTGATTCTGATTAGTGCATGGCTACACATGTGTAATTTCTCCCATACACTTCCCAACGTGGGAGTGCAGGAAATTAATGGCTTGTGGTGTGGCATGAAGAGTTAGACCAGGAGCGCAGAACAATTTCAGAGGGCGGGGGAAGGATTACCACTCTCCCTGGTGTGGCTAAGTCAGGGCCAGGTTGCCCTGCATCCCTGCTGCTATCTCTGATCTTAGATTGGAGATAGCAGCGGGACATCTGATGACATCATTGAAACAGCCCTGTAGCAACGACGACAGCCCTGTGGGGATGACTTCCAAGGAGATTCCTCTAGGATCTGGGGCTTGGGGCCCCCTGGAGGAATTCCAAGAGCCTGCATGGGCTGGAGGTTCTGCACCCCGAGTTAGACTATGAGCTCCATCCCACGTACCTGCTTCCCTCAAATTATCCCCATAGCGCTAAGCTTTCGTCGTCATTGCTACCGGGCGGCAGCGATCCTTTGCATACCAGGAAGTGAGTTTAAGGGGGGAAATGTAAAAAAATCATTAAAAAAATCAACAGATGACCCAATCCAATTCAAATTTGGTATGCTTAAAGCTCTCCCTAATATCTATTACTGTGCCAATTTTGGTGTCTTTATCTTTAAAGCTTACACAGATGTACGCATTTCTTTAAAATCCTGCTCCTGCGCTCCAGCAGAGACTCAGAAGATACGCTCAAAAAGTAGTGGCTAAATATGGCAAATCTTTTGGGTTTATAGCACAATTAAGGCAGGATGCATGGGAGTACTTCACAATCAAAGCAGATTATAAGGCGGAAAACTTCTGAGTCCTTTGCACGCAATTCGCAATGATTGCACAGTATAATGCTGGTGTGATAAAGCTCTATGCTATGCCAAAAAAATTAACAAAAACCTTGGCTGCACATGTTCAATCTCTTGCTTGATTTATCATGATAACTAGCAGAAGGGCCCCAATCTCTTTGGGATGATGGGCACATTTGGAATTTTGAGAGCATGTAATGGGCACTCCCACAAAATGGTTGCCATGAAATGGCCTTGTCCATTTAGAATGGCTGTCTTGGTAGGTGTGGCCAGTCACAAAACACCTGTTCCCTAGAAGGCAAACTAGTGAGGCTGAAAGAAAAGTAAATTGCCCAAGAATTTAAGTACAAGGTAGAGGTAAGGTCTGAGTTCCAAAACACAAATTCATTTCACAGAAGGCAAACTGATGAGGTTCAGAGACAATGGCTCTTTTTTCTTTTTTGGGGGCCAAATTACAAGGCGAGGTCTGAGCCCCAAATGTCAAATCACATATTTGCCCCCATAAAGCAAAACAAAAGACCCCTTTCACAGAATACAAACTGGCAATGCTCAGAGGAACATACACAGGCAAAAGATCCCCTCGCCCTCAAAAAAACCCAAGCAAAACACACCCAACCCTAGGCAAAACACGTACCGTACAGGCAAAGCACACATCACTAGGGAAAAATTCCATTGCTCCCCACCACCGCACCTAGCTTCCCAGAATGCTCTATACCACCTCTACCTTACCTTTTTCTTTTTCTCTGGGGGGATGGGCACACAAAGCTTTTTTTATTATTTTCTAAGAATGCCCAGAGTCATTCTTGGAGATAAAAATGGCGGGTTGAGCTTTGCAGCCTGCAAATAATTTAAAAAAAATCCCTTAAAAAAACAACCAATAATCAGGAGGGGTAGGAAGCTGGCAGGTACCAAGAGAGGTTTCTGTAGGCACCCCTAGTACTACAGATTAGCATCAAAGTGGGAAATAAATAAATGGGGATTCAAAGAGCTGTTCCTGGATCTGGTGTTGTTCAACATGCAATGAAGAAGATCCACCACAAATATCTGATTAGCAGACAATACAAAACCAGGAAGAATTACAAATGTTTTAGTCATCAGGAGAAGTAAAAATATAAGTGATTTCACTAAACTGGAGAACTGAGCAGATAAGAAAATGAAACCCAGCACTGGCAATTGGAAAAGGTTGAATTTATGAAGGAATCACTCAGGGTACAAATATAAGATAGGGGGTAACTGGCCAGACAGTAGCATTGCTAATGATTTCAGACTGTGTTATTCAACAGGTGGCTTCTGGGACAGAGTCTTCTCTCTCTTCACATCTGTTCCCATCGGTTATTTCTCTCTGTTCCCATCAGTTATTTTTCAAATTGCTTCCAACTCTTCAATCCCTGTCCTAATATTTCTTGCTTATTCGTGTCCCCATGTTTCTTACTTAGTCATCTCTGATTATAATTTTTTAATGGCTACTACATATAATGGAATGTAGCAACAAAGGCTGTATTTGTATGTGAAAGCCACTTTTAAAAAGTATGCTTGCAGCACAGAGCAGTGTTATGTCTGGAACCATTTTTATTTTTCCAGCAGGGCTCACTATGCTGCTACTTAAAAGTAGCGGTCTGGCTTTTTTAACTAGAGAGAAGGTAGGGCTAATTGCCTCTTAAATTATTCTTTGGTCATTCTCTAACTACCAGTTTTTGGAAGAGTATTATCTTAGGAGATACATAAGCAGTTATGAGGGTTTCTTGAGGTGTTTCCAGATGAGCCTTTTTTTGCCCTGCCCCATTCATGAAATTTTACGATGAGGGGTCCACTTGTAACCCTCCCATGTTTTCACAATATTTCTTCCATCTTTTTCCATTCCACAATGTCTTTTCATTAGCAATGCTAGGAGCCATCTGTCTGCATCTCTAGCTCTTCTAAGAACTGGATGTCCTTGTAAAGGCGGGATAAGTTAATAAATTGAAGTCTTACTCCCAAGTAGGAGCTTTCACAAGAACAATTGTCTTTTACTATAGATTGGACCAAGGGAGTGCTATTCCAGTAGCTTCTTAAAAACACACACCATTTAGACAGTATTGAATCATATATACCCTTAAATATCTCATGAGGGAATATAAGTTCTGCCAGGAAAATTACTGGAATTGTAGTTGGGACAACGCTGATGTTTACCAGAGATGAAATCCAAGAAGCCCCTATACTCAGCGAATGATGTGACAGGACCAGAGCTCATAAACACATAGAACATTTTATAGCATATGGTTCATTCATTCCTAATATTAAAGTAACAACATATTATTGCTATTGGTTAATGAAATTACTCTTTCAGCGTGATGTGTCATAGCTATTCTGATGTCATAGGAATCATTTTGGACTTTGTGTGTTTAATGAGGGCTTATAAATGGTGGTCTCAGTTGATGCCACTCAACTATGGAAATCCCTTCCCCCAAAGGCAAAAATGAAAACTTGAGCTTCTTTAGAGTATTTCTATTTGTGCCGCTGTGAAAAATGTATGTGCTGTTTCTATATTTAAAATGTTACTTGGGATTTTACTTTATTTATTTATTGCATTTGTATACTGCCCCATAGCCGAAGCTCTCTGGGTGGTTCATATAAAATAACACTTAAAAACAATATAAAAAAATTAAGAACCACAAAAACATGCAAGATACACATACATTTAAAACCACTATAACTTTAAAAACGATGAGCCCAAAAACAGACCCAGGCTCATTACATATTGCTAAATGCCTGGGAGAAAAGTCTTGACCTGGCGCCGAAAAGATGACAATGTCGGCGCCAGGCAGGCCTCGTCAGAATTGCTGTTTTACAATGCCTGATATTAAATTTGTTGTCGTGCTTTCAGGGCTCAAGCATGGAGAGTAGAGGGAGAGTACACTTTACCAGGGCCCAGATATGGAATGGGATTGTGGTATGTATGTGGGAGAGGGATTGTGTTGCAAGTTCAAACAAAAAATGCTTGGACCCTGCTTGCTTGCTTGTAAAGGGTTAGAGATTGTGCATGTATTCATATGGTCTGATTCAGTAAGGCAGTTCCTATAACACTCTCTGTAGCAGCTCAATACCATGGAGAGGGTTCGGCCTTTCCAGACTGAAAGCTCCATCACACCAGGGGAAACACTATGTCACTTCTCCGCTCATGTTTTCATTCCTCAGTTACTTCCTCTTTCAAAAGAAGTACACAATGAGCACGAGGCCCATTGAGTCCGCTGTTCTACTGGTGCTGCTTCTCCTGCACACAGCAGGAGAGAGCAGCAATTCCGTGTTTAAAAATATATCAGACTTCACGAGGGTTTTTTTTGTTGCGAAAGGAAGGCCAGAAGGGGCGGAAGGCACACGGGAAGCAGATGACATCATGTGAGGGGTCTGAGAAAACTCTGTGAGTGCCCAGTAACGAACATGCAATAAAACGCTCATAGGATGGAGCTCTGAATCCCAAAGCGTCTTCAGACGGGGGAAATCACGTTTCCTTAAAGTTGCTTTCCTCCTGCTTTTCTCCCATGATACTTCCACTTTCTTCACATGGGGGAAAAAAGAGGAAGTAGACAATGACCACGTGGCCCATTCAGTGGGCATTTTTATCACTTTGATTTTTCTGCATACAGCAGGAAATGGCGGCACATTTCACTTCCCACCCAAAAATTGGATTTACCGGGGTCATATTTGTGGCGAAAAGAAGCCCAGAAGGAGCAGGAGGCGGATGGCAGCATCAAAAGGCCCCGTGAAAAACCATGAGTGGGCAGTAACAAGTGTGTGATAAAACACTTGTCTGATGAAACACAGCAAAGGCTCGATCTGAGCAAGAATCAGATGTGTCTTGAATCTCCTGATGGTTAAGCTCTCTTAAGCCTCATTCATGAGCAGAGAAGCCATCAGGGCAGGACTTTGGCACAGAAGCACACAGCAAGGCTGGTTTGCCACATATTGAGGCAAGTGAAGAATATCATCTATCTCATTAGAAGGTAAATACAGAAGAGCCCCTGTAAGACTATTACGTTCAAAATCTAAAATTACTTTACTGTGTCAGAGAGTCATCAAACGAGCATTTTATAGCATGCTTGTTACTGGGCACTCATGGATTTTCGCGGGTCCTTTTCACGATGCCATCTGCCTTCTGCACGCCTCCCATTCCTTCTGGTAATTTTCTTGTTAAAAAAAAAAGACCCTGGAAAATCCATTTTTTTCCCTCCTACAGTGAAATGTGTCGCCATTTCCTACTGTGTGCAGGGAAAACAGTGTGATAAAATCACCCACTGAATGGGCCACGTGGTCTTTGTTTACTTCCTCTTTCTTCAGCATGTGAAGGAAGAGGGAACTGATCGTGCCTACTGTGGGGCAGTAGCACAAGGCAAAGTGAGGGGACGGAAACATGATCCCCTCCCCCGAAGAAGCTTAGAGGCAGTATTTATTTTATTTTATTACATTTATATCCCACCATTTTTCCTCCAAGGAACCCAAGGTGGCGTACATATTCTTCCTCCTCTCCATGTTATCCTCACAACAACAACCCTGTGAGGTAGGTTGGGCTGAGAGTATGTGTCTAGCCCAAAGTCATCCAGTGGGTTTCCATGGCCCAGTGGGGACTAGAACCCGGATCTCCTGACTCCCAGTCCAACACCTTAGCCACTACACCACACCACACCCAGTCTATATATACCAGTTGCTGGGGAACATGGGGGGGGATGTTGCTGTTCCACTGTGTCCTGCTTGTGGGTTTCTGGTCAACAGCTGGTTGGCCACTGTGTGAACATAGTGCTGGATTAGATGGGCCCTTGGTCTGATCCAGCATGGTACTTCTTATGTTTTTATGTCACTGTTCTTAAGATATCTCCCTAGTTTCTATGCTCATATTTTTGAAAAGAAAGGATTTGGTAGTGGTAGTGTACCCCTTAGCCTAACTAGTCGATTGAGACTTTGTGCATTTTTTTGACTCTTAGGGAGTTTTGTCACCAAAAACCAGCTATTATTATTATTTATTACATTTATACGCCGCCCCATAGCTGAAGCTCTCTGGACAGTTTACAAAAGTTAAAAACAAGGTATCGCAAGACCTGGGGATTAAATGATAAATCATGCTCTGTTTAGCTTGGTTTTAGCTTTGGTTTTATTATGTGTGTGTGTGTGTGCTTAGCTTACCTACTCCAAAATGTAGGGATGGATAGTCAGTAAGAAGTAACTATACAAATTGTACCCTTACGTATGGCTGGGACAAAGGATCTATCTGGGTTTTTTTTATTGTTGTAGCTGTTTTTAAAAGAAAGCTTCCCTGCTTTCTATAAAAGAGAGTGGCATCATCCAAGCCATACGCATATAGCACTCCGGTGGCACACACGCACAGCATACTGTTCAGCATCTGTGTGAAAAACTGTGTGGAAATATATGGTCTGATTAGCTGCATTTGAGCCAGAGAGAATACAAGGCTGCTCTAGAGCAATGTGGGTCATGACTATATTCTTTATATAACCCAGAGCCACAGAGAAAAACCAAAATAGCTGCCTCCCTGCTGCTCAGCTAGTCTCCTCCATCAAACGTGGATAAAATTAGAGCAGGCAGTGACGTTCACCTACGTCTACATCGGGACTCCAGGGAGACAGAGAAAGCCACGCTCAGGGCTCTGCCATCAGTAGCAGAAGCTGCCAGAGAATTCAAACAGAATCTGTCACTAGGGCAAGTGTGCATGAACCCAGAAAGTGGGGAAGGGTAAAAGGACAAGTAAATGCTGTGTAGCCATTTATACTGGAGAAACACAGATATCCCGGAGTTGTATAAATTACATATTAAAATAATAGCCGACTATATATTCAGCAGATGAATATTTCCAAACTATCAGTTCAATTAATCTATACTGTATTTTATTATGTTTACTGTTTCATTAAATCTGTCCATTTAAAATATAGTTTTCAAAGCTTTTGTGATCTGATCTAACAACAGCAGTGGCTAGTTTAAATCAGTGTAGTCCCCTGATCATCTGTGCTCCAGAGAGGTGATCTCTAGAACGCACAAAGTCTTGAGGGAAGGGGTAAACCTGCAAATTACTCATGTTGAAAAGAAAATTTTGAATATACTACAAAAGAAAAGGAAAATAAGATAGAAAACGTCCCAGGCTAGATATTCAGATCCTTATTTAGGCACATAAATAGGCTTAAGGCTGATTTTCAGAGATGCTGGCTACAATTCCCATTGCCTTCAGAAGGGCAATGCTCAGTGCTTTAGAAAATCAGGTCAAAGCTTATTTAAGTGCCTATATATGGCTATGTGTCTAACGTCAGACTTGTACTCTGAACATTTCAACATTAGCTTCTTTTCAGTAGCCTAGGAGTCTTAGAATGGACTACAAAACCTATGGCCCAGATCCTAATTAGAGGTGTTATTTCAGAAAAAGATCAGAAGGACTTAGTGCAAAATTGTAGACGTTCAGTGCATTATCTAGAATCCAAATACTGAGAGAGATCAGACAAAGACAACCAACCAACCAATCTTCACACAACCAGTCAGCACATGTTCCTACCACATTCTTAACACTTTGTCCCATATTGGGTGTCTCTTATTTGTTAGTTGTTTTTTCTGCCCATTGAATTCAGTGCTCTTGGCACATTATGTAAGCTGTTTTATGGATGGCTAAGGTTAGTGCAACCAGTTTCTTGCATGGACTGGGCCAGCTGAGGCCTGTGCTGTGTTTAGAACTCAATATTGAATCTGGAAGGGATGGGCCTTCTCAGAGGCATGGGAAAAACTTCCTGACAGTTAGAGCAGTACGACAATGGAACCAGTTACCTAGGGAAGTTGTGGTCTCTCCCACACTAGAGGCCTTCAAGAGGCAGCTGGACAACCAAGGTGGATTCCTGCATTGAGCAGGGGGTTGGACTTGATGGCCTTACAGGCCCCTTCCAACTCTACTATTCTATGATTCTATGGCTGCTACCAAGATGGCATATTTTACTGACAGCTGTGTCACAGCAGTTATGTTGCAGCACTTCCCACTTTGTGTAACCTGTGTGCCAGTTAATAGCTAGTGATAGATCTAATCCTTTTGGTAAAACTATCAAAGCTACTGGCCATTGGCACATGCAGTTAGGCAGAGCAGAGAAATTCATGGGTTTGTACAGGAGCAGGTTGTATGTAAAACAGCTTTATGTGCCTATGACGTTGTTATTTATCAGTAGGTTATATAGTCTTCTATACCAAAATTAATAAATTAAGTGTACCAAACTTAATTTGGTGCATTTACAGGCTATACTATTAATTGGTGTCTAAAGATATTTCTCAAATGGTTAAACTGAATTTAAGTGGATTGCTGGCAGAAATATTTCTGGATTTGGAAAGATGGGTATCACTTAATTTAAGGATTTGGGGCAAGGTTAACATACTTAAAACCACCTCTCATGAAATCCAGAGAACATGCAGGTAGGGGGAGGGTGGTCTGCTGCAGACTCCACAGGTTGGATTCTTGGGAATCTTATCTCATTGAAGTCCACAGTGAATTTCTCTAGCATCCCAGTGGCCGTCACCACATTTTATTGCAATGAGTTGGATGACTCCAGTTTCCAAAATGAAGTATGTCTTTTCTGTTGACTTTCTACATGCTGTTCATAATTTTATAAACCTCTACTTAAGCCAACTTTTTTCTAAATTAAAAACACCAAACTCTTTAGTGGTTTGAGCGACTGGATAATAGGGGAGGACTAAAGTGGGAGAGACATCAGGGGATGAGTGAGTCAACTCAGCATGGACTAATAGTCAACTCAGCACTGATCCAAATCCACATCATTGTTGATTGGATAAACAACAATCGAGTTGATTATTACCCCACCATTGCCTATCATGTTGTCTGAAAGCAGCCAGAGAGGCATCACAAACAGTTCTTTTGGCCAACTGTCTGATCCCTTTGGTCAAATAGATTGTGCAGGTTTTTGAAACAATTTTTTAAACCCTGCAAAATCTGTTTACTCAAAGTAAATTCTATATACCACAAACAGTGACTACTTCTAGGGGTGGGGGGGAACTAACACTGTCTTCAGGCTACGTCAGCCAGCATGTTCAAGAAAATATTATTTCCAACTACTTCCTTTGATTCAAACATTTAGCATCATTTGCTGGTGGGAAAAGTGGCAAGAGCATTATTCATACAGTAGCGCCTAATTTATCAAAGGGTCTTTCCAGGCACTGTAGCTTTCCCGGAGAAAGGGGAGGAAAGAAACCATGCAGCCATCACTAATCCATCCAGACAATGTCACCCGACAAGTTCTTCCGTTGTGGAGGAATTGCCACTTCCCACAATGGACTCAGTGCTTGCCTGAGAAAGTATGACTATCATTTTGCGGTGAGAATGGTAGTCATGTTTGCTTATTTTTTTTAGAAAACATATATCGCACCATGTAGACCCCTCTATACTCAAGGCAATTTATAATATAGAATAAAATACAATTAAAAACACTTTCAAAAACAAGAAAGAAACAAAGAGACTAAAATATTAAAACAGCATAAAAACAGCATACCACTGGTAGATAAAACCCTCAAAGCTTGCCCCTGCTTCATGCTCAAAGTTTGCTGGAATAAAAGCATCTTCATTTATTTCGAGAAGATGAAAGCAGCTATGACCATTATGGCAAGTACATCTGGCCTTTTCCAGCCGTTTTGAATACCCCCACCATTTAAAACCAAAAACAGTGTGAGAGAACTTCCATTTTCTCTCTTCTAGGCATCAGAACTTGGGTGCTTTTCGCATCTGTTGTTTGTCACAAGTCCACTGATGTATCCTACAGCAAAATATTAAGTGCAAATGACAGAAAAATGTTCTTAAACACTTATGTATGCTTCTCAGGGAGCCATAACTCAATGAGGGTTTCAATTCCAGACATATGCATATTGGTGTCTAAGGATGTATGGCTGCTGTATGGGTATTTTGTGTTTGCTATGGGAAAAAACTGGTGTACCTGTAGCAATGGAAAGACCATAGTTCATTTTCATTTCAATAATCGTGCACCATCAAGAAGAACCAAAGCATTCATTAATCCCTAGCATTGTCAGTGAATGATGGGCAGATAGGACATGAACCGTGTACTTCTATAATGTCTACTCAGAAGTAAGTCCCATTGATTTTAATGCACACTTTCCTGGGAGTAAACACCATTGAACTTAATGGGATTTACTTCTCAGTAGTAGAAGAAATTGTCGTGGGGTTTATGTGTATGGGAAGAATGATACATTCTTAGTTGCTAAGGGTTTTGTATAACTGAAGTTTGTTCCGTGTTGGGCATAATTAGGAAAGGAATTATTATTGTAGTTATATCCCACCTTTTTTCCTCCAAGGAATCCAAGCCAGCATACATAATCCTCCTCCCCTCCATTTTTTTTTATCCTCACAACAACCCTGTGAGGTGGGTTGGGCTGAGAGTCTGTGACTGGCCCAAAGTCACCCAGTGGATTTCCATTGCCAAATGGGGACTAGAACCTGAATCTCTTGCACCTTCCCTCCCTAAATGAAAAGAAATAAAACCATTTTATAGTCCCAGAAAGCTCTGCATTTATGGAAGGAGCTTTTTATCCTTTACTCCTTTGCTGCAGCTCTACGATTTCGCTCATTATCTTCCTCTTATGATCTTAAGCTTTGGTCTGATGCACCCACACATTCCCTTGGACACTGTCTGGATCTTGTTCTCACTCGGAATTGCTCTGTGTTGGACTTTTCTACTGCTCACTTTCCGCTGTCAGATCATCACCTAGTTTCTTTCAATATTACTCATAATCCTCCTCCTTCACGTCCCGCTTCTCGCTCTTGTCGTGACTTGCAATCTATCAATTACGAGGCTTTTTCCCAGTCCCTAGCCTCCTCCCTTCCTTCTGTCTGTTCGGCTGTCTCCTTGGACTCAGCTGTCTCCTTCTTTAATTCCTCCTTATCTTCAACTCTTGATAATCTTGCTCCATCTACAACTCGGATAGTTCGCCCTTCTCAATCCCAACCGTGGCTCACCTCTTCCCTCCGCTACCTTCGCTCTTGTTCCCGGGCAGCTGAACGCCTTTGGCGTAAGACCAGGGACCGGGCAGACTTTGTCCATTACAAATTTGTACTTTCCTCTTTCTCTTCTGCCATCTCACTGGCCAAACAGCAGTACTACTCAACGCTGATCCAGTCAAATGCTAGGCATCCTCAGCGGCTCTTTGCGTCCTTCAATTCTCTTCTGAAGCCTAATCCGCCATCTCTCCCCGCCTCTCTGTCTGCTAACAACTTTGCCTCTTTTTTCAATGCTAAAATCCAAACTATCCGCTCTGATCTGGCCAGCTCTGCTCCTCTTCCAGTTCCTGTTCCTCATCTGTCAGCTCCTCCTGCAAATTTCTCTGCGTTTCCTTCGGTCTCTGCGGATGAACTGTCTACAATACTGCGCTCTTCGAAGCCTTCCACTTGTTCTCGTGATCCGATTCCTTCTCGCGTCTTTATTAATCTTATTCCTGCTATCCTCCCTTCCTTGCTACATATTATTAATCTTTCTCTGTCCTCTGGTTCATTTCCTTCTGCTTTTAAACATGCTACAGTCTCTCCCATTCTCAAGAAACCTACTCTTGATAGGCTATCTCTGTCTAACTACCGACCTGTCTCTTTGTTGCCGTTTGTTTCAAAGATCCTGGAGCGTGCGGTCTACTCTCGCTGTCTTGACTTTCTTTCTAGTAACTCTGCTTTGGATCCATTTCAATCTGGATTCCGTCCTCTGCATTCCACCGAAACAGCCCTTACTAAGATCACCAATGATCTCCTTACTGCCAAGTCTAAAGGCCATTATTCCGTTCTTATTCTCCTTGATCTAACTGCAGCCTTTGACACGGTTGATCATGATCTTCTCTTAGATTCCCTTCATGACCTTGGATTTTGTGGCTCTGTCTATAACTGGTTTGCCTCCTATCTAGCGGGTCGCTCTTTCAGCGTGTTGACTAATGGCAGCTCGTCTTCCTCCTTTCCCCTTTCAGTAGGGGTTCCGCAAGGCTCGGTGCTTGGCCCGTTGTTGTTTTCCTTATACATGTTGCCCTTGGGCAAGCTTATTCAATCTCATGGTCTCCAATATCATCTGTACGCCGATGATACACAACTATATCTGTCATCTCCGGAACTTTCTCCTGATGTTCACGATCGTATCTCGGCATGTCTTTCAGATATCTCAGCTTGGCTGCTTCATCGTCGCTTGAAGCTTAACATGGCAAAGACTGAATTGCTTGTTTTTCCTCCTAAACCTTCTCCTCATCTCTCATTCTCTCTTACTGTCAATGATGTTACGCTTACTCCGGTCAAGGAAGCTCGTAGCCTTGGCTTTATCTTCGACTCCTCGCTCTCCTTTATTCCTCATATTGAGGCAGTAGCTAAATCTTGTCGATTTTTCCTGTATAATATTGCCAGGATTCGATCATTTTTGTCTGTCTCTTCTGCCAAGACGCTTGTTCATGCACTGGTTATTTCACGGTTGGACTACTGCAACCTTCTTCTCTCTGGCCTTCCTTCTTCTCACATCAGCCCGTTGGTTTCTGTTCACCACTCTGCCGCAAAGATCATCTTCTTAGCACGCCGCTCCGACCATGTTACTCCGCTTCTGAAATCTCTTCATTGGCTTCCAATTCACTTCAGAATCCAATATAAACTTCTCCTGTTAACCTTCAAAGCTTTTCACGGTCTAGCTCCTTCCTATCTCTCCTCTCTCATCTCACACTATTGCCCCGCTCGTGCTCTTCGCTCCTCTGATGCCATGTTTCTCGCCTGCCCAAGGGCCTCTACTTCCCTTGCTCGGCTTCGTCCATTTTCGTCTGCTGCCCCTTACGCCTGGAACGCTCTTCCAGAACATTTGAGAACTACAAGTTCAACCACAGCTTTTAAAGCTCAACTAAAAACTTTTCTTTTTCCTAAAGCTTTTAAAACTTGATGTTGTGCAGACTTCTACTGTTACTTTCTACTGTTAGTTTTTCCCTACCCTGTGCCTGCTTACCCTTCCCTGTACCTGTTGGCATTCTCTTCCCCTCCTTATTGTTTTACTATGATTTTATTAGATTGTAAGCCTATGCGGCAGAGTCTTGCTATTTACTGTTTTACTCTGTACAGCACCATGTACATTGATGGTGCTATATAAATAAATAAATAAATAATAATAATAATAATAATAATAATAATAATACTTTGCTGATGCAGAGCTGTGTGGGACTATAAAATGGTTTTATTTCTTTTCTTTTTGAGGGGAGGAGTGAAGGTGCAGAAATATGCAACATGAACACTTGCCAAATTGGTTGTTTTATGATGGTTTTAATTTTTGTGAACCGCCCAGAGAGCTTCGGCTATTGGGCGGTATAAAAATGTAATAAATAAATAAATAAATAAATAAATTGGCTTTAAGGAGAGCCTTTTCTTTTTCTTTTCCCTCTGTACCTGAGAATTGTTCCGATTCTTTGAGTTCTGGATCCAGCAATCCAAAATAAAGAGTTCATTAAAGGGATATGCCCATCAGCAAAGTAATGGATAAAACCTCCCTCCATAAATGCACAAAGGTGGATTAATGGAGAATCAGAGAGCTCTGTGTGTGTGTGTCCAGATCTACACGTCGTTGCGAAGGCGCTTCCGTGCGCCGTTTTTAAATACGTACCTAAATGAAGCGCCTCTTTCTTCACTGCCTCATGTGCCTTTTCTTTCATTTCGTTTTGTTGGAGCGGTTCACACTCTCTGTCCCTTCTGTCCCTTCCGTCCCAAGTGGGCGTTTCTTAGAGGCTGGCTTTGGTGGATGCTTGTGACGTTCTCCCTTGCTCCCCCCCCTTTTTTTAAATTCCTCAAATCCCAGAATTCCCTGTTTGAGTTGTTGTGCTCATTGTGGAGAAGATGGAGTCCATGGATAGTGCTAGGTTATGAATGGTTTTTTCTCCCTTTGTCCCGAAGTTGCCGGTACACGTGTGCATGTGAGACGAACGAACGGGGGTTTTGTATAGCAAGGTTTTTTCTCCCTTTGGCCCCAAGTTGCCTGTCCACGTGCGCATGTGAGACGATCGAAGGAGGGTTTTGTATAGCAAGGTTTTTCTCCCTTTGGCCCCAAGTTGCCTGTCCACGTGCGCATGTGAGACGATCGAAGGAGGGTTTTGTATAGCAAGGTTTTTCTCCCTTTGGCCCCAAGTTGCCTGTCCACGTGCGCATGTGAGACGAACGCGGGGGTTTTGTATAGCAAGGTTTTTTCTCCCTTTGGCCCCAAGTTGCCTGTCCACGTGCGCATGTGAGACGAACGCGGGGGTTTTGTATAGCAAGGTTTTTTCTCCCTTTGGCCCCAAGTTGCCTGTCCACGTGCGCATGTGAGACGAACGCGGGGGTTTTGTATAGCAAGGTTTTTTCTCCCTTTGGCCCCAAGTTGCCTGTCCACGTGCGCATGTGAGACGAACGCGGGGGTTTTGTATAGCAAGGTTTTTCTCCCTTTGGCCCGAAGTTGCCTGTCCACGTGCGCATGTGAGACGAACGCGGGGGTTTTCTATAGCAAGGTTTTTTCTCCCTTTGGCCCCAAGTTGCCGGTACACGTGCGCATGTGAGACGAACTGCTATGTGTTTCAATGTAAACATTCCTGTTGGTTTAAACATTGTCTTTCAGTTGCGGAAATGGCTTATGAAGCCCTATGGGGGTAACCTTGCGACCCTAGGACAACCCTATGTTAATAATGAAAACGAGCGTGTAGCTGTGGGAACCGAAGTTAGGGATGCTATTTGCACATACTTGTGGCGCAATAGAGAGTTGTGTCGGTAAAATTAAAGTGTACTATAATTGCAACATTGTTGCTGTATATTCCTTCACTCTCTTCGCGACGTTATGTTTTGTGTTACGTTGTTTCATATTGAATAAAAACCTTTTGTATTGGTATCTGTACTTCCCTTTTCAACCAGTAGCCTCCAAAAAATGAAGTTTTTTTTAAAAAAATAACTTTATTTAAATTAATAATGTACATAAATAAAAAATAGCACTTCATTAAAAAGAGAACATGCATTCATCAGCAGACATAAAAACATCAAAATTAAAGGGTAATCTAAGGAGGGGTGGGGTGGGTTTGTGGGTAGAGGGGAGAAACTTAACATTATTTACATTCCAACATCCAGAAATGAAGTGAGCTTGACCAGACAGCAAAAGCAGTTCTGCTAAGAAAAATTATGTGCAAAAGTGCAGTTTTTGAAAAGGGGGGGGGGATGACGAAATTATCTGTTCTTACTTTAATAAATTATGCCATGAGGCAGGGGGAAGAATACATTAAAAAGCGAACATGCATTCATCAGCAGACATAAAAACATCGGCATTTTCTTCTAAAGAAAAATGTGAATGAGAACGCAGCGCCCCTCTCCTTGAGCGCGGGAAAGGTGAAGAGTAAACCGATCAAGCACATATGCACATCCCTATTAACAACTGAAAAACAATAAAAATGGGAAAGGCAACCGAGGAAAGGACTGAGGAAAATGGAACCCACCCACCTCTCCTCTCCTCGCTCGTGGGAAAGGTGACGAGTAAAGATGGAGGCTGCTTTTCGCGCAGGATTGGTGGGTTGGCTATAGGCTTTAAAGCACAATAGCCGCCGCTCTGTAAACAGCAGATTGACCGAACATGCACATATGCGCTTCCCTCTTAACTACTAAAAAAAAAAAAAAAAAAAAATGGAAAAGGCAACAGAGGAAAGGACTGAGGAAAATGGAACCCTCCCCCCTCCCCGCTCGCGGGAAAGGTGACGAGTAAAGATGGAGGCTGCTTTTCGCGCCAGATTTGTGGGTTGGCTATAGACTTTAAAGCACAATAGACGCCGCTATGTAAAGAGCAGATTAACCCTAACCGAATAAGCACATATGCTCATCCCTATTAAGAGCTAAAAAAAAAATTAAAAATGGAAAAGGCAACAGAGGAAAGGACTGAGGAAAATGGAACCGACCTCACCTGTCCTCACACGCGGGAAAGGTGATGATTAAAGATGGATGCTGCTGTTCGCACCGGAAATGGTATCGGAATTCGAAAGGCAACAAAATAAGTCTGGGCGGAGCGGGGCAGGGAGGAAAGAGCGAATAATTGTTACACGCGTTGGAAGAAGGAATGCCTTAAATTGACTTAAGACGGACTAAATAACAGCGCTCAAAAGCTGGGAAAGTGCAATTTTAAAGTACGCCTGTGTGTCTCGATGAGCTTCGGGGCGCACTCCAGTCGCACGCAAGCGCCTTCACAACAACGTGTAGATCTGGCCTGTGTCTTTATGGGGAGAAGGAATGGTTTGAAAGAGAAAAAAATTAAACATTCCTAAAAAAATCAACCAATGAAGGGATTAGCTTCAAACTTGGCATGCCTAAAGCCCTACTTAAGAGCTTCATCTCTTTATCTTTAAAAACCAGGGAGCTGTAAGCATTTTGGTTAATTCCAATCGGCTACAATGAAGCAGTTATCCGAAAAGGGAATGGAGGCAGCCACACCACGTCCATCACAACATCCATCAAGTACAAGAACCAATGAACTGGAGGGGGAAGGGGAAGGGGTGGGGCGGGGCGCAATGGAATGGGAGAGTGAATAAGCCACAAGATGAAATAGTGCAACAACGCATGCACATGAAAGTGACCGGCGCTTGCTTTACTAATGAAATGGAGGTCAAAATCGTGGGTCCATATCAGGAAAAAAAGTCAGTGTGATGGAGCTCAGAGAAGGCCCTCTCCCATATCCCACCATAATGTATGTCTTCATTGGTAGGACACAGTCTTATACAAGTCTATGGTGTGATCACACTTGGAATATTGGGTACAGTTCTGGTCAAAATACCTAAAAAATTATATTGTAGAGTTGCAGAAATGGGCAACCAAAATTATCAAGAGGAGCAACTCTCCTATGAGGAAAGGTTATGTCTGGGATTGTTTAGCCTAGAAAAATGGTGAGTAAGGAGAGGCATGATAAATTTACAAAACTATGCATGGTGTGGAGAATGTGGATAGGGAGACATTTTTCTCCATCTTTCATAAGATTAGAATCTGGTTTCATCCCATGAAACTGATTTGTGGGAGATTCAGAGTAGATAAAAGGAACTACCTCTTCAGTGCATAGTTAAACTATGGAATTGGCTATTGCATGATGTAGTGATGGCTACCAATTTGGATGGCTTTAAAAGAGGATTAGACACATTCATGGAGGAAAAGGATATGAATGGCCACTGATGGTTTGATTCACCATAGCTCTACGTATGATCTTATATTTCACTAATTCATAGAGATTCTTATTTTTTCCCCACTGGACAGTGGCATGTGGTTTGTTCCTTCAGTAAGATAAAGAGGAACTGGATAATGTGAATTCCTAATTCCTAAAGCTTTCTGCACATAGCTTGTTCACAAATGTGGTCCTACACCCCAAAATAACTCCATATGGCATCTGGTGCTTCCTGTACAAAGAGGAAGCATATGCTTGTACATTCAGAGTGAATAGCACTCTGTCTATGCTAGCATCCAAGGGGATTTCAGTGTTGATAATTCTTCTGGAAATCCCCACAGCCTCAGTGGTCTGACTGGCTTACTCAGAGCAACTTGCAGAAAAATTAGCATCAAAATGTCTGCATAGTACCTGCATCACAGCACAAACTCCAAGAACTTCCCCTGTCTTCTGTAGCACTGATAACTTACTAGGTTTCAAGCCCACCCCCACCCCACCCCCGCCACACTATAGGGTAATGCCCTCTTGCATCTCACCCCCATATATCTGCCACAATCATTAAGGGTGCTCTCAGGGGGCTGTCTTCATAGTTTTTTCCCTGCAGCTTGGTTGTGTTGGGAGGTCCTTTACGGCACATGATGTGATCAGTGTGCTTCCAACCACCCTTCTACTCTGTTCTTTTTAGTTAAAACGGCTCCCAGAATGCTTGATCTGCAGTGTGCCCCCTGTGCCTCCACATTATATCTTGGGTGTGACTGTGACAAAGCTGTGACGTGGGCTGGCCCTTCCTCCATTCACTCCTGTAATGTTCCCATTGAGAGACGTCTATGTGCTTCCTGCATTAATTAACTTTGGAACTTTTATTAATTCACTTCTCTAATATGTTCTTAGTTCTGGAGCTGCACAGCTCCAGAGTTGCAAAGGAACTGTGTTAATTCACTTATGTGATGTGGTGTTAGCTCCGGAGCTGTGCAGCTTCAGAGTTGCAAGGGGACTGTGTTATTTCGCTTCTGTGATGTGGTGTTAGCTCGGTGTTAACACTGTATTTAATCAGAAATCAATTATAATTAAGTATTATAAAGTTATTTATAACACTCTTTCATTTAGGTGCTGTTGTACAATTTTTAAAAAATGCAGGAAAATGGTTTGGGGCCTAATTAAAAGATCAATTTAAAATCAATAAATGGAGTGATAAAATGGTTCCCATTGAAAAGGCTGTAGTGAAAGTTCAGCCATCTGTTCCTTCCCATAACTTGGATTTTCTACAGTATGAGAAAAGATGGAAGAACCAAAAGGAAAACAAAACTGATTCAATGATGACATCATCTGAATGTCCCATAAAAATAAATGAACATATTGTGGTAATTCCACACTAAATTCTTAGTGTGGAAGTACCCACTAAAGTTCAAAAGATTTCCACTGTGATGTCTCTCTCTTCAGCTTTGGACTCATTTGGTAGCCCTCTACTCCCTGTTGATTCCAGCACCACTTTAGAACCTTGTGAAGTGGCACTTTTAGTCTTGTCAGGTACATTTTCAGGATTGAGGTCTCACATCAAATGGTTCCCAAGCATACAGTGTTGATAGAAAGGCAGGATACAAATTTAACTGATGACACAGACAAATAAAAATACAGCTAAAATGACAGGAGATAATCTAGTCTAGGTGATCTACTGTGGTTCCCATGGGTGCTCCAATGGCACCCATAAAGCTCTTCACTCCCTGCACCCTTCAAAAATGTATTTTTAATTTAAAAGAAAATATTGAAAAACGTTAGGATGTCAGCAGACAGGAAGAGAATGAAAAAGTTGTTTTCTGGCTCCATCCAATTTTCTGTCCACACAGACCTCTAGGGAACTGTGGCTTTTACCATCACAGAGCTGCAGTGTAAGGGATTCAGTAGCCAGAGGAATGTTCCTTTCCATACAGTTCTTAAATCTATAGGGTCTCTTTCAGGGACACACTGCCTAAGCCTAGCACTGCTGCACCCACTTTTGTTCACTTGGCACCTAAGTAATGGTCCTTTAAGCTCTGGTTGTTGTGTTCTTGTTCCAGCATGGATAGCCAGATCCTCTCCTGAAGCATGGATGAAGCCGCTTATGTCCAAAATCAGTGTGAATCTTTACAAAGGCATGCATGCTCACTGAAGTTTTCCATCCTCCAATTCTGGCTCCAAGAAGAAATGTCTAGTAAGGATATATTAGGAAAGACTAGACCAGCAGGAACTCCTTAAATTCCTTGCTGGTCTTAACTTCTGCAAATACTTATTGATGGTAAGATACAGGCACCCCATCGGCGAATAAAAAGACAATATATACATGTAAATGTTTCCTAGTCACCTGAGGCCCTTCTTTAGGAAAGCTCCTTGCAGCAAAAGACTGACTAGGCTAGGATCAATTATAGGACAGCATTACCAATAATGCTGGCCATTTTCTTGCATCTTAGGACAAACCATCTTATTGCCTTACGGGTCCCCTTCACAAAATATTGTTGACGATTTTAATCCAGGATGCCAGCTAACAATTTTGTTGTTTATTCGTTCAGTCGTTTCCGACTCTTCGTGACTTCATGGACCAGCCCACGCCAGAGCTTTCTGTCAGCTGCCGCCACCCCTAGCTCCCCCAAGGTCAAGTCTGTCCCCTCCAGAATATCATCCATCCATCTTGCCCTTGGTCGGCCCCTCTTCCTTTTGCCTTCCACTTTCCCTAGCATCAGCCTCTTCTCCAGGGTATCCTGTCTTCTCATTATGTGGCCAAATAACAATAGGCGACAGTTAATTTCTCAGTTCTTTTTCTCCTCTGTGTCCTTAAGGGCATTTTGTAGGTCAAACCAACCCAGCTGGTGAGTCTAGCCCTTCTTAGGGAACTTAAGAATGCAGAAGTACCCCCATCTGCTATAAGTCACACTTATTGTGGTCTGGATGAGGCACCAACCCTGGAGAAGTCTTACTTTAGAAAATATATTAATACTGCTTCACCCCATGTGCCACCGTGTGTGTTTTTTGGTCAGGGACAAGTGCCTTCCTCTTGTGCCAGCAGGAAAGGGAACTTCCTGTGCTCATTCAGTGCTTCCCATTCCTACCTTTTTGCACACTTGTCTCAGCCGAGTATGAATACACTGCTGACTCAGTTTTTTATCAAGCCAACTTCCCCCTTCCCTAAATTCACAGTCTCCTGTAGCACTAGGAAATCTTCTAGAAGCTCTGATTATTATTTTCATCCCATTGTCTAGACAAATTACAAGCTGTGAGTAGGGCCTATTTATAATGCGTCTTTGGATACATTATACAGCTTGAGCATACAGTATGCACAGGGCCCTTCAACACTATCTGTAATTTTAGCATTCTTCAAATACTTAAAAAGTTGTCACACAGAGGAGGGCCAGGATCTCTTCTTGATCATCTCAGAGTGCAGGACACGGAACAACGGGCTCAATTTACAGGAAGCCAGATTCCGACTGGACATCAGGAAAAACTTCCTGACTGTTAGAGCAGTATGACAATGGAACCAGTTACCTAGGGAGGTTGTGGGCTCTACCACACTAGAGGCATTCAAGAGGCAGCTGGACAACCATCTGTCAGGGATGCTTTCGGGTGGATTCCTGCATTGAGCAGTTGGTTGGACTCGATAGCTTTGTAGGCCCCTTCCAACTCTACTATTCTATGATTCTCAGGAGCCCTGATTTGGCTACTTTGTCATAATTCTTCATCTGAGTTCTCTATTAGTATATGATTTATATATAATAAAGTGTTTAGATCTCTCACTAAAATTCTAACCCTGTACACATTTACTTGTAAGTTCCACTGAATTCACCAGGACTTATTTCCAACTAAGCATCGATAAGATTGGGCTGCATATAATGGCCAAGTAATATGTCTAAGGGTGCAATTCTAAATCCATGCTGGCTGGGGAATGCTGATAATTATAGGACTTTTTTCGGTCTAAACATGCATAGGATTGTGCCCTAAATCTCCTTCTCCTTCATACTGGGCAGAATGACCTAGTAAACCCAGGTTGATGAAGCTAGTTCATATAATTGAACTGATAATTGAACTGATTGCTAAGCAATCTAAAATCCATGGAGTTATTCTACAAGTAATTTTATACAGTTTTTCAAAATGTCATACAAGAATTACAAGCAAAGAACAAAATGTTTGATTAAATCAGAACAAGTTAAAAATATAAATACAAATAACATCTCAGAAATAACCGGAGATAGACAAACATCAGAGGTTGAAACAATTCAATTGTCATAAAAACCCTGGCGGAAGAGCATGGTTCTCCTCATCTGCTAAAAAAAAAAGCCCAAGATGCCTCTTGGGGGAAGGGTGGTGCCACTGTCAAGAAGGCCTAATGCCATCAGCCTAACCTAATAGTGGCAGCAGACAGAGCAGGGCCCCTCCAAAGATCTCAAGTGATGGGCAGTTATCATATGGGAGAAATCAGTCCTTTAAATGATGATGATTAAAAACATTTTAACCCCTCTCTTCAGCCAAAAAAGGCTCCCAGAACATTTACAAAGACTATGGAATGATCTCCCCGACGAGGCTTGCCTGGCGCCAACATTGATCTCTTTTCGGCACTAGGTCAAGACTTTTCTCCCAGGCATTTAACAGCATATGCTGAGTTTTTTTTAACTGAGCCCAGAATAATTGTTTTAAATAGATATTGTCTGTTTTTATGCTTTTTATGGTTTTAAATTTTGTATATTTGTTTTTAATGTTTTAATTTCTGTAAACCGCCTAGAGAGCTTCAGCTATGAGGCGGTATATAAATGTAATTAATAATAATGGAATTCCTGAATCCTGCCCTCACGTTTACTCTAAACATAGAAGGGAAAGGTATTGGGAAAAGCAAACTTAGGCACTAGATCTTAGTTACAGAGTTCTTACAGGTTTTCTTCCTGACAAGAAAGAGCAAAGCAAGCTCCCTGCAGCTCTTCCTTCACTGACTAATGTACAGGGCTAGATTGGTCTCTCCCTTGCCATGGTTCTTCCAGGGAGGTGCCTCCCAGGGGCTATTAGTCTCTGCCTGTTGGATGACACCATAATGTGCCATCCTGGAAGCAATAGGCCAAATGAGATTGATAAACTGGTGAAGATCAACAAACTTGATATGCTCTACGAATTGTTAAATTTGGGTTCATAAATCTCCAGTGATCTCTCCCTCCACAGGAAACTGATCCTGCCAATGTTACCTTGAGAGAGGTCATTTCCTATTTCTTCCGGGCAACTCTACATGAGTCAAATCATTTAAATTCTCAAATCAAAATCCTGTCTACTGTAAGCTCCATGTTAACACAAGAATGTATGACAATCATGTTCAGTGAAGACTATGCTACAAAACTTATAGCATTAAACTCACTGTCTGTCAAATGAATGATTAGACCCTCATTGTGCTGAACTGTACACTTCCCATTTAGACCTGATGAGTATCTTACAGATTTCACCACATTGGTTTTGCCAAGAAAGTCAATCTAACCTTGCAGTTGCAGGAAACAGATTAATGGTAGTTTACCACTCTGAACAGAAATTCTTTTTGAAGTTAGCCTTTGGTTGATTTTGGCCAGCATCCTACAAAGCAATGTGCTTATGCAGCTGGAGATGTCTTTGAAGTTCACATGGCTGAACAAGCAAGCTGATTTTAAATTTAACAGCAACTTGCCTGTTTGGCCATGAGGGTAGCCACAATAGAAACTTCAAAGATCTGGCTAAACATACAGCTCTCATCTCTGCATGCACACACAGTTTTGTTGGATTGCCAGATTTCGTGGTTTTTTAAATCATTAGCGCCAAGAGATCACAATGTGCAACAAATAGCCTCTAAAACTAAGATACATGCTAACTGAAAGCATGCATGTACATATACACACACTTTTAAAATAGTGTGGGGACTAGTTCATGTGTAACGTTGCTGTTTGGCTATACAGACAGTAGGGTATAGCAATGATGTTCGGGCTTCATGCCTTGAAAAGGAGTGGATAGACTGTCTGAGTGGGACCTACACTTTAGTTAAAGGTTCTGAGCATGGCAACAGAGTATGCGTAAGCATATGCCATATATATAATCCACACACCCTGGGAGTACATGTATTAGCCCTGGGTCAATACAGGAATTCAATTACATAGATACAAGCTATACATATTAGCATGGTTAGTTTTATTCTTCTGAATTATGGTGTGCCAACTTTAAATATATACTTGCATGCAATGGAGGGCTTCTTGCACAAAATGAGAAAACAGCTACAAAACAAGAATATTGCTACAGTGTGACACATTTCAAATGCAGACAACCAGAATAAGAACCAAGTATTTTATTGAACAGACTCCTCACGGAAAGCCCACCAAGCAAAATATTAATCAACAGCATTGCCTCCTGCCCTGATGCTGTAGAGTTTCCTTTTTATACAATCGACTTCATAGCTGCTGGGGAGGATGGTAAGAGTGTGGCTTGCCTTAATATTAGTTAGGAATTGTAAAATCAATAGATGCTGCTTTCTCTGGGTCACAGGCTGGCAGCACTTCATCACCTCTCCACAGATGTTATTTCAGTGTTAATAGTAGTACAAACGTGTGTGTGTTGGGGAGTTTCTCATGGTACTTGGTATTTTTAGTAAGGTTATGTTTAACAGAAGCACTAAATATCACAAACCTACTGCTAATTTCCAGAGAGGTAGCTGTGAAGTGGCCAGTGTCCTTGAATGCTTGTGCCAGAATAAACTTGTTAGTCTTTAAGGTGCCACAAAACCACTTATGTTGGTAAAGAAACCACTACCATTAGTACTCAAAATGTGCAGAAATACCACTTGAGCCACATGAGTCAGCCAACCATATAATTTTGACTGTAGACTCAAAAAACACTTCAGAATAGTTCCTATAGTCTTCAACAAGACTTTGCTGACATTAGCCCAAAGAAAGACTCCAATATCAGACACACCAATACTTGCATAAAACTTTTATGGTGGCACAGTAAGTATAGTTAGGCTGCAATCATCATGCTACTTGGTATTTTTAGTAAGGTTATGTTTAACAGAAGCACTAAATATCACAAAACTGCTACTAATTTCCAGATGCCCCATTAAACTCAATGGGGTTACTTCTGAGTAGACATGTGTAGAATTGCAGTCATACACCTTCCTAAGTTCAAGGGAACTCATTAGCAGTAAGTATGGCTAGGGTGGCAATCAGAAGTCAGTCTCACTGATATTATAAATGATTTATTGGTAATTGCAGCTTTACTTACATGATTTATTTAGGATTGAGGCCTTGCCATTTGTAAACTGTAAGCATTGTTCCAATCTGGCAAACTGACTCTAAATACATTGGGTTGGATCCAAACAGTCTGAAACCAGTGGGACTGAATCACAACTAACTTATGTCCCATCGATTTCATTAAGTCTGCTCTAAGAATTACTAAACCTGGATCCGACCCATTTCCTTAGAAGGCCCACTGCTTTCAAAACGATTTGCTTTCAAGTGAGTAAGGAGTGCTACTTTAAGAGTACGACTAGAGAATGATCTCTCACCCACCCCACTTTTAGAAAAGTTATCTGGTTATACCTCATTCTACAAATGAAGTAACACGGTCAGACAAGAAGAAAGGGCACATTATCTATACTCAAATGGGCTCTTTTCCTCATTATATGACCTCTTCATATCCCAGAGCCCTGGCTCCAATCTTTGTCTACATCCGTCTTTTCTTTGGGTCTACTCTAAGTAGGACTAACACTGGATAACGTTATTTAAAGCCGACCATTTTGAAACGAGCCACTCGCATGAACGAGGTTGTCGATGATTGACGACGTCTCCCGCTCCGTCGGCATCTAGTGCCGCCAATACGCCTTCCAGCTGAGCGCAATCGGCCGCCGCCGCGCAGAGGCCTCCTCCCGCCTTCCTTCCTTCCTTCCCATCACGCAAACAGCGCCGGCGGGTCACGTGCCTCAAGCCGGGGGGCGGAGGCAGAGAGCCCGGCCTTGTGTCGGTCGGACCTGCCGCCATGCTGCTGCTTTCGCTGCCCGGTGGCCGCTGCCGCCTCAGGCCGGCCTTCCTCCCGCCCCTCCTCCCGCTCCTTCTCCTCGTCCTGCTGCCGGGCCCTGTACGGCCCATCTCTTTCCAGCTGCCAGGCAAGGCCCGCAAATGCCTGCGGGAGGAGATCCACCGCGACACGCTGGTCAGCGGCGAGTACGAGGTCGCCCCGCCGCCGGGCTCGTCCAGCGGCCCGTCCGCCAACCTCAAGGTGCAGACAGACAGGCAACCCTGGGAAAGGGGCTGCGAGCTTGAGTTTCGCGCGGGGGTGTGTGGGGGCGGGGGCACCCTTCTTCTTCCTCTCAGCGACACCGAGCGATTCGCCCTACATATAACGGCTGGGTGGCGGCGGAGTAATAAACCTGATGCTGTTAGCACGCTCCCCGCGTTTCCCCGCCGACGCGGGGCGGGGAGCCGTGGCCGGAGGTGGTGCGTGAGCCTCCTTACCCCATCCGTGTGTTACCGGCCACGCTCTGGCCTTCCCGGCCCTTTCACTTCTTGGGACACGTCAGCCTATCCCGTCTCGCCTGGAAGGCCGAAATACGGAAGGAGGAAATAGGCCCAGCTCTGTGGAGCGAAATGTGGCCCCACAATAGCGCCAGGCCCTCACCAGGGTTGCTTTTCTCTTTGTATGCAACAGGCTGTTCCCTGCTACAGCTCTCTCGCTGAACTTCTCAGCCGCCTATCCACGACTCCTCTTTCAACTCCAGCCAAGTTTTGCCTTCCAGCCCAACAGCCTTTGCTCCTGAGTTCTGTGCAAAACCTAGTACACTGTCCCTTTCCAGCACATATTGTAGGAAGACTATAGGCCTGGAGTGGGCAACTTGTGACCCTCCAGAATTTATTTATTTTTGGCCTACAACTCCCATCATCCCTCACCATTCATTATGTTGGCTAGGTTTGATGGGCGTTCTAGACCAAAAGATCTGGAGGGCCACAGGTTGCTCATCCCTACTTTAGGACAATGCTTAGAATAATAAGTAGCCTATGGGATTGCATCCCAAGCTGCGAGAAGATGAGAGCTCTATTGGCATTGAAGGGAAAATAGGAGAGTGGTTATTGGGATATTAGGTGAAGGAAGAATGGTAGTGATGAGGTGGTGCAGCTGTTTGTAATCTTCAGGTTGCCTGGCAGTGGTGATGCATCCAAGGCAGGACTACGCCCATGCCATGAAAATCAGGGCACTGGGTTTAGCTTTGGCAAGTGCCATTGTATATAAAAGCGGAATACTTGTTACAAAGATCATGCAGCTGCCACTACAAATGGCAGCTCCATTTTGAGTGTTTTCCCAGGTAATATCTAGTTTAGTGTGTCCTGTGCTATATAATCGGCATATTGTGTGTTCTTACACGACCCTGTTTCCCCCAAAATAAGACAGTGTCTTATATTAATTTTTGCTCCCAAAGATGCGCTAGGTCTTATTTTCAGGGGATGTCTTATTTTTCCATGAAGAAGAATACGGTACACATTTATTGTTGAACAAAAAAAAAGTCTTATTTTCGGGGGGATGCCTTATATTACAGCGAGAGGCAAAACTGGAAGTAGGTCTTATTTTGGGGGGATGTCTTACTTTCGGGGAAACAGTACCAGTAGCCAATAATGTGGGACAGAAAACACACAGTGGAATAAGCTGTAATTAGTCATTATGGAGAAGATCCTTCAAGTGGAGCTGTTTTCAGCAGCATCACCATGTTCTTTCTAATGTGTAGATCTGCCCTAAGTGTTTGAAGAAAGGATTGTGCATTCATAAAGTATTGCTTAGAGGTCTTTGGTTACCAGATAGTATGGTAGCAATGTGAAGAAAGAGAAGGCCAATAGTTAGAGTGACGTGTCAGTACTAGGGTATATAACCTGTATGTGCAACAAAGGCAGTATTCCTAACCACCTGTCCTTGGGAGCGAATCACATTGAACCTGTGCCCAAATGCCCCCCCTGCTTTCTATTATGAGACTTATTTTTTAACTTTAAAAGAAAATATTTAAACTGCCCACTTCCAAAGATGTACTTTGGAACTACAGCTGTATGGATTTCAAATATGAACTTTGTAGGGAAATATGTGTGGGGATGTGGGTTGTGACATAGAATGTTCTGTTATAATTATAATCCTGAGTTCAATAGTGTAACTTTTGCAATATAAGTTCAATAATATCCTAAATTGTTGCCATGGCAGTATTTCACCCCCATCCAAATGCTCATTATCCAGGAGTGCTGTAGCATGTTGGTTAATGAAGTCTTAGTTTTGTGTATTAGCCCTTCACTTTCTCTAGAAGGCCAGAGTAGGGCAAAGAAATGTCATACACTAGGAATCAGTGTTTGGGTCTTGACTTCAGCAGTTGACTGAGTAGCCCCAAGCAAATACACTGGCTGCTTATCCGGAATAAAAATGTCAACAGCAACTACTCATATAAGTGCCTTAACTGTTAGGGCTAGGTGTTCCAGTTATTAGTGATCACATACTAGTTTTCTTTCCAGAAGGACATAATGCTTTGTGAGTGCTCTTGCTCAGAAGAGCATTGTCTCAGAGAGGCAACCCATCAGGACTGAAGTGATTCTTTGTCACTGTGCCATTTTTGTTGCGTTCATGATACTTCATCGTTGTGTTGTGTATCCTCTAATTGTGACATCTCAGCACTAACAGTTATGCTTTCTGTTCTTGAGGAATGTATCCAATATGCCAGTTGGCTGCAAGGAGGAGGTTCTTTCCTGGCTGTCATCCCACTAGATCCTTGTCGTGTGGGTGCTTATTGTTCAGGCAGGCAATGTGGAGAAGAAAGCTGTGCTTGTGAAGGACGATGATGTTACTGTGCGTAATGCCAGAGCATTGTGGAACATCTTTCAGGCTGGTTGCTCCCCCATAATTGTGTAGGCTGACTTTTAAGCAGTTTGCTCTACGTGTACCTAGTTTGATGGGCATTGTGCCTGCCTCTATGTAGGCAACTGTCATCTGATGCCAGAGGAAAAGAAAAGTAGAGCTAGCCCAATATGCACCAGCTAATGCTGGAAAGGAACTAGTTTGTATGTAACTGGGTTTGAATGACATGATAACCGACAGTGGGGTAAATAGTCAAAGGTGGGGACTTTTTTACACCATGGTTGGTTATTCAGCTGAAATAACCAATGCAAATAACAAATGCTGTGCAGAGTTGATTATTTGAACAACATTGGTTGTCGGGTCGTGTACTGTTGACTATTTCGTCACACGTAGTTGGTTATTTTTGGCGACTACAGAGTGCCCTGGCAAGAGTGACCAAAGCAGTGGCTGCTGCTCTAGTCCAGCCAGCAGAACTCGCAATGGCTGATGGGATACGAGCAGGAGGACTGAGGTGGGTAGAGATGGCAGGGGATGTGTTAATCAAACACACCGTTGACTTATAGTCAACTCGACGCTGGCCTTAATCCACACCATAGTTTATTATAATCATGTCATGTGGGGAGTACCCCCCCCCAATAATCAACCATGGAGTTGATTATTAACCCACCATTGACTATTGTGTTGTCTGAATGCAGCCTGTGTGTGTATTAGCTCCTTTTCCATGGAAGAGCCATATTTGACGATCCCCTAACATCTTGTTCCCCTAACATCCCCTAACATTTCTAAGTGAAACTTTAGGTGACTTCTAACATGCTTTCAGAGTTCTTTAAAGCTTATTTTGTGTTTTTTATTTTAGCAATGGGGAAAACGTGCAAATGATGTGCTTCATTTAGTAATTAAGTTCAATTGTACAATTATTGTCTGGTCAGTGTCACCCGTAGCTTGCTCTGCTCAGAATTACTGATAATGTATGTTCAGTGAATAAATGAGATCTCCCATCACTGTCTACCCCTGTGCTCTCCTTTGAGCAACTGTGTTCTGTTGCAGTGAATGCTTTTATGGGAATGTTATTAGTTTTAACATGTCAGAAGAGGCTAATGAGGCAGATTTTTTTTGACAACTCTAATTTATCAGAATTTTTTTCACTAGAATTTTAATCTCTTCAACTGTGATGGGACTGAAGAAAAAGTATTCTAGGAAGATGTTAATCCTCTGACTCCTCCTACCCCCCCCCCCATATTGTAGCATAGGATTTGGTTGTTAACCTGTTTGCCTTTTGTATTCTTCATTTTTCTTACAGATACTTGACTCTGCTGGGCATATTCTCTACTCCAAGGAAGATGCTACAAAGGGCAAATTTGCTTTCACCACAGAGGACTATGACATGTTTGAGGCCTGCTTTGAGAGCAAGCTCCCCGTGGGTGAGTATGAAAGACCCTCTTCTTCTCTCTCCCTTCTCTCTTTGTCGAGTGCATTGAAAAGGTTAACATTTGGATGAGAGACAGGATGAATCTGCTTTGCCAAGTGTTTTGAGATCTTTTAGACGGAAAGAAAACATTTAATCACTGATGAAGGCCATTTGCTGCAATCCTTCCCAGAACTACTTGCATTTGAGGAATGGTGAAATCAGAATTGTCTACACTGAGAAGTTATAATCCAGGATGGGGCTCAAGAAGAACAGGATAAGAAAAATAGACTTTGGCTGTGACAGTAATCTCATGAGTCTCTACAAGAAAGAAGCCCCTTTCTGTCTTCCACATCAGATGGAGATGTGGATTCTTCCTGGAATTTTATTTTGAGGTGGCCCAAAGTTCCTAAAACCTTGCTTGCACACAGCAAAATTGACAGGATGTGGGCACAACAAACTGTTTCCTCCTATTTCCAGCCAACAAACACAGGGAGAAGACAGGGACACTAATTTTGCAAATTATTTCAATTTCTTCCTGAAGTAGAAATGACGTTTCTGTGCCCTTTTCATATGCCACATGCAGATGGGATCCCACCATCTTCACATTGATCATTTTGTACAAGAGGCGTGGAAAGATTCTGTTCATTTTGTTTGCTTTATTTTTAAAAAAATCTTTCTATAACTGTTTATATTAACAAATATCCAAAGCAGCTTATAAAATGAAATAATACAAAATCAGCAGCAATAAAACAAGATTAAAAAACCCAACCAATTCAAAATAAATATGCTGCCCAATCAGCCGGTATCATGATCACAAAATGCTTATTGAAATAATTTTTCAGCGTGTGAAGAAAGAGAACGGCAATAGTTAAAGGGACGTGTCAGTACTAGGGTATGTAACCTGCTACATGCAAGACACACAGTAATCCTAACCACCCGTCCTTGGGAGTAATTCACATTGAACCTGTGCCCAAATGCCCCCTTGATTTCTCTTATGAGATTTATTTTTAACTTTAAAAGAAAACATTTAAACTGCCCACTTCCAAAGATATACTTTGGAACTACAGCCAAACATATAGACGTGACACGTGGTTGCAGTGGCCAAGATTCTGTCATGAGAGGAAGAAGGGGAAATGTGCAAGATGTTGGTTGTGTACCCAGGCTGTGGGGACAGTTGCCTAACAAGTTTTAGAGTTGAATTTCCTTTGGGAGTGACGCACTTGCCCTTCTTTTTGGCGAACATCTGGGGTTGACATTCAGGGCAAATAGTCCATAGTCCTCCAGGCTTATCCTTTGCTACTGCTTCCGGTCACAACTGGGCAGCATTCAACTTGCAGAAGTCTTGCTAAGGCTTGAGGAAACCACCTGCTTCTCACTGTCGCAGCTGGATCTACTACGTTGTATGTCTCCTGTACTTATATAGGACAGTCACAGTAAGTGCTCCACCAAATGGTCCTCAAGGCAGCTAACAGCAAATGCAATAAATTATAATAAATACAATAAAACAGCGTTGAAATACAAAATAACAAACATAAAATCAAAGCAGGTAAAATATCAATAAAACCCATCAAAACAACCAGTTAAAACTAATTACAATATATTTCAAGTTAGCTTATGTGCCAAAGACTTGTTTCAATAAAAAATGTAATTGCCTGCTGGCAAGAAGATTATCAAAGACGGGGCTATGCTACAACTAATATGCTGGGAGTGAAATCTACTGCTGCTTTTATAAGGAAAGTAACTTTCTTGGCTGAAATCATACGTTTTGTGAGGACAGAAGGAAATAGGACTGGGATTTTGTCAGAATGCTTGTTTAACTCTGTTTGGCTTTTGAAGGGTGCCACTGAATTACCTATGCCCCCAAGATAAGTAATTAAAAGCTTCACATTTGTCTCAAACACCTGCAGTTCCTATATCAGCACAATGCCTTGTGGTTAAGCCTTTATAAATTCGAGTCTCCTTAAACAAATCTTAATAATCCTTTGTACCATCTATATGATTGGTAGTTTTTTTACATACTGCCAGTGCCATTGTTGAGCATGCTGTGTCAGTGAAAGCTGCAGGGTTATATCTGCCTTGGGATGGCAGAGCCAGGACAATAGACACTCTGGGCCGTTGGACCAGGTTGAGTCTGAGCATCTGGGATTTCTCAAGCACTTAGCCACAAAAATGAGGAAGAGGAAGTGAAAGGCACAACTTTTTGCGCAGAGACCCTAGCAGAGGGAAGAACTGGCTTGCAAAACGTAGGGAGGTCCCCTCAGTGAGCTCTATATTGGTTTTGCAGGGCTCTTTTCCTTGCGTCACTCACTTTGCTCCTGGGGTTGCAAAGTCGTGTCTATGCAATTCTTGATTGCAGTGTTCGTGCTGCTTGTACTACGTGCTGAAGATTGGGAGGAATGGATAGTATGTGCCAGACGTTTGTGTGGGATCAAATTTTGCTTACTTGTCTAAAGTGCAATATTGTGTCCTTCTGACCAGAATATCTTTTAAAGTTCCATTGTGTGGAAATTAATTTCCTAATATTATGTTTAATAATGGGCATATGTTCAAAGCCAAATCTGGAGCATTCCTATTCTTTTTCTTGCTTTTATCTGACTATAACTTGCCTTAAGTTGCAAAGATCCCATTTTGTTGAAAAGATCCTTCCTACTGAACATACTATATAAGGAGTGGTTGTTTTAAAGCCAAGTAACACTGAGCAGTGAGTTTTTATGAGTGGGAGTCAGGCAAACCTCACAATCTGACGGTTGGAGCTCTAACTGCCTGGCAGGCATAGAGAAAACTCCTTCAGGAGTTGGTTCCCCTCACTCAGCCTTTCCTGAGGGAAAGCCCAAATGAGGGGAGAAGCTATGATACAGCTCTTTGAAAGCTACGAGTGTGCCTTTCAGAAGGGGTGTCTTTCCTAATGGAAAGGCCAAGGGTAGGGGAGTGCATGTTGTTGGGTGCTGCTTTGCAAATGAGCACATAGCATCTTTGGTCAGCAGCACCCAATGCTCCCACCTCATTCAGTCTTTCTGGGGGTTGGGGGAGGCCAGATAGGGTGGGAGCATGTGCTGTTGGGCAATGCTTCTTAAAGACACCCCTTACGCCTTCAGACTTCCCCTCACTTGGCCTTTCCCGAGGCTCATCTGGATGAAGCACACACTCTTCCTAAAGTTGCAAGGAGAACCTTCAGGCACCTAATGCTTCTGCCCCACCTCATCTCTCCCGAAGGGGAGGGAAGATGGGTTGCTGGGTGCAACTGCCTGAAGGCATTCAGTGCACCTTTGGGAAGCAGCACCCAACACTTCTCTCCCCTCATAAGAACACAAGAAGAGCCATGCTGGATCAGTCCAAGGGTCCATCTAGTCCAGCACTCTCTGAAACCAGCTGTCGACCAGGGACCCACAAGCAGGACATGGTGCAACCGCACCCTCCCACCCATGTTCCCCAGCATCTGGTGCACACAGGCTTACTGCCTCTAATACTGGAGGTAGTACATAGCCATCAGGACTAGTATCCATTGATAGGCTTCTCCTCCAGGAATTTATCCAACCCCCCCTTTTAAAGCCATCTAAATTGGTGCCCCCCCACCTTTTCTGCTCTAAAGCAGGAAGCCCAACAGGGGGAAGGAGAGCTGCTCACAGAGGGCAGTGTGTGCTCACCATGGCAAGTGAATTTGTTGATTCTACTGGATTCTTGGTCCTGCTGGGATGAAGGAGGAATAATTTAGGAGTTCATGCTGCATGATATGCAGGTAGCCCCATTGCAGTGTATGCAGTGATCCCATTTTGAGTTTTATATGGTTCAGCAATTTCTGACTGGTTATGGGCAGGTTTTGTGGCAAAAATATTGTGCAAGCTATTTTCATATAAACCCCACATTTGATTTTTAAGGTAGATTTTTTTGCAATGATAGTAAAGAACTTGTTGAGGCAAGAATCAGGATATATTAGTGCATAAAGTGCTTTATCTTTTTAAAGGAGAAAGAAACATTTGTGTGTTTATAATGTGATCTTGCCTGTCAAACATATTTTGTTTGTTTATGCATACTTTTTATTGCAAACACCATAGGCATACCACATAGAAACGTAGCTTTTAGTGTTGAAAGGGACACTTTGAAATGTTTCTAATCAATACTGTGTAGACTTCCATGGCCTCTCTACGTTTTGAAATCCATTGGAGTACTTCTGTTATTTCCTTTATTTTTATTGGTATGGTGCTTATCCATCATGTGTTCAAAGCAGTTCTTTATTTATTCTGAAAGTTCTGTTTTGCTTGCAGTGAACTTGGCCTAGTATTACCCAGATGCTATTCTTCCTATCTGTTTCCAGGGGCTAGTCCTTAAGGACCCAATGTTTCTGCAGTTTACTCATCTGCAATGCATTCCTAGGCTTATAAGTTGTAATAACTTCATTGGGTTTACTCCCAAATGAATATTCATGAGAACATTATTAAAAATATGAAATTAATATTTGTTTATATATATTATATGTATACTGGTTATAATCTTCCTAAGCAGGTTACATGCTAACATGTTTAATATTTAAAACATTTAAAATGGTGGTGTTTAATATAACTATTAAAGTATTCAGTGAACAAAAATAAATTCACCATTAAAAACCTCCAATGTAAAACACTAAAATGCAGCAGCAGCATTGTATGAGTTATAAGCCAGGGAAAACTTGTGTAAACAGGTACATTTTCAGGAGGCATTTAAAACTCACCACATTTTCTGCCCATTGAACTTCACAGGGGAGGGAGTTCCAGAGGGTGGCTGCCACTGCTGAGAAGGCTTGCTTCCTAGATGTCACACAGTGACATCCCATTGATAGTGAAATTACTAGCAAAGCTTCCTCTGAGGATCTTAAAGGTCAGCAGGTTTCATATTGGGGAAGGCTGTCTGCTAGGTACCCTGATCCCCAGTTTTTTAGGATATGTCTAAATTAATTATGTAACTGTAATGTCCATTCCTATACTGGGAATTAATTTCCATAGAAATAGGCAGCAATGACAGTCTGGGGGTGGGGGCTGCTTTGCCCCTCTACTGTCATGAAAACTACATAAGGCATCTTGGAAGTTGTTAGTAGCAGCACCAATGGACAATGCTGTCATTTCCATCCAGTGAAGAAAGGCCTTTCTCTGCCCTACCCCCACATTGCATTTCATATACTGTGCTGTGCTGCCACCTACCTGTGAAATGCACACTGTAATAAAGCTTTTCTGGTTTGAAGAGGAAGAATGAAACATAAGCGTATGAAGGACTGCACATTCCCTTGCCAGGAAGCAATTGGCTTCCTGGCAAGGGAATGTGCAGCTGCCTGCATGGAGTTGGCTGATAGAATCATAGAACAGCAGAGTTCGAAGGGGCCTACAAGGCCATCGAGTCCAACCCCCTGCTCAATGCAGGAATCCACCCTAAAGCATCCCTGACAGATGGTTGTCCAGCTGCCTCTTGAATGCCTCTAGTGTGGGAGAGCCCACAACCTCCCTAGGTAACTGATTCCATTGTCTAACAGTCAGGAAGTTTTTCCTGATGTCCAGCTGGAATCTGGCTTCCTTTAACTGGAGCCCGTTATTCCGTATCCTGCACTCTGGGAGGATCGAGAAGAGATCCTGGCCCTCCTTTGTGTGACAACCTTTTAAGTATTTGAAGAGTGCTATCTTCTCTTCTCCAGGCTAAACATGCCCAATTCTTTCAGTCTCTCTTCATAGGGATTTGTTTCCAGACCCCTGATCATCCTGGTTGCCCTCCTCTGAACATGCTCCAGCTTGTCTGCGTCCTTCTTGAATTGTGGAGCCCAGAACTGGACGCAATACTCTAGATGAGGCCTAACCAGGGCTGAATAGAGAGGAACTAGTACCTCACGTGATTTGGAAGCTATACTTCTATTAATGCAGCCCAAAATAGCATTTGTCTTTCTTGCAGCCATATCGCACTATTGGCTCATATTCAGCATGCGATCTACAACAATTCCAAGATCCTTCTCATTTGTAGTATTGCTGAGCCAAATATCCCCCATCTTGTAACTGTGCATTTGGTTTCTATTTCCTAAATGTAGAACTTGGCATTTATCCCTATTAAATTTCATCCTGTTGTTTTCAGCCCAGCACTCCAGCCTATCAAGATCACTTTGAAGTTTGTTTCTGTCTTCCAGGGTATTGGCTATCCCACCCAATTTGGTGACCTCTGCAAATTTGATCAGCGTTCCCTGCACCTCCTCATCCAAATCATTAATAAAAATGTTGAAGAGCACTGGGCCCAGGACTGAGCCCTGCGGTACCCCACTCGTTGCCTCTCCCCAGTTTGAGAAGATTCCATTGATAAGTACTCTTTGAGTCCGATTCTGTAGCCAACTGTGAATCCACCTAATAGTTGTTCCATCTAGCCCACTTTTAGCTAGTTTGTTAATCAGAATGTCATGTGGTACTTTGTCCAAAGCTTTGCTGAAGTCAAGATATATGACGTCCACAGCATTCCCACAGTCCACAAGGGAGGTTACCATATCAAAAAATGAGATCAAATTAGTCTGACAGGACTTGTTCTTGACAAATCCATGTTGGCTTCTAGTGATCACCGCATTGATTTCAAGGTGTTTACAGATTGACTTCTTTATAATGTGCTCCAGAATTTTCCCAGGGATGGATGTCAGACTGACTGGTCTGTGGTTCCCAGGTTCCTCCTTTTTGCCCTTTTTGAAGACAGGGACAACGTTAGCCCTCCTCCAGTCATAGCACCTCACCCGTCTTCCATGATTTTGCAAAGATAATAGACAAAGGTTCTGAGAGTTCTTCCGCTAGCTCCTTCATTACTCTAGGATGCAGTTCATTGGGCCCTGGAGATTTGAACTCATTCAAGGAAATTCTTTGACCATTTGTTTATCAATCTCAAACTGTAATTCTGCCCCCTCAACTTCTGCTTCACTTTTTCCAGGGGGGTCATAGATCCGTTTTTGGGAAAAGACTGAGGCAAAGTAGGAATTGAGCACTTCAGCCTTTTCTTTATCATCTGTTATCAATTTGCCATCCTCATTAAGCAATTGAACCACCATTTCTTTCCTCTGTCTTTTACTACTCACGTATCTGAAGAAAGCCTTTTTATTGCTTTTAGCATCCCTCGCTAATCTCAGCTCATTCTGAGCTTTAGCCTTCCTGACACCATTTCGGCATTTCTGCGCCACCTGTCTGTACTCTTCTTTTGTAGCCTGGCCTTCCTTCCACTTCCTATGTATCCTTTTTTGTTTTCAGGTCATCTCTAAGCTTTTTGTGGAGCCACATTGGTTTCCTCTGTTGTCTTCTATCTTTTCTCCTTGTTGGAATTGTTTGTAACTGTGCCTTTAAAATTTCCTTTTTTAAATACTCCCACCCATCCTGCACTCCTTTTCTCATTAGGCTCATTTGCCATGGGACCTTACTTATCATAGTTCTGAGTTTATTAAAATCAGCTTTTCTAAAATTCAGAGTACGTGTATGGCTACACTCAACTTTTGTCTCCTTCATAATCAAGAATTCAAGTATGACATGGTCACTTTCCCCCAGAGTTCCCGTAACTGCCACTTTATCCACTAAGCCATCCCTATTGGTCAATATCAAGTCAAGGATTGCCAATCCTCTAGGATCCAGAAATTGTTGCTGCTGCATGTCCACTCCCTAAGGCAGAGCAGCAATGCCATCTCCTTTCTTTGGCAAAGATGATATATCTCATGAGATAGATGTGCATGCAGTAGGTAGGAGTTGGTTTGGGGTATGTGTGGAGAGGTTGATTGGTTAGCTAACTAGTCACACACACACACACACACACACACACACACACACACAATTTTTTGTTTTAAGGTTGGGGAAATCTCCTCATCCTACCATGCAAAGCAAGTTTTATACATGTATTCCAAAATTGAGTAATTTTTTTATCTTTTAAAGCAGAAAAGCAGTCTTGCATATTTTTGCTATTCATTTCTATAGTGGGCAGCATTACCTTTGGTGCTAAACTTGGACACTAGAACAACTGAGGCTCTGATAGGCTGGATCCCCTATCATAGACTTTATTGTGTCCTGATTTTGTTTTAAGGTATTTTTTTAATTAAACAATGCTGTGTCTGACATAGCATGGCCTAGTTGTTACTGTGCCATAATACTTCCATTCTGCATACCTACCACTCTCATGCCCTTAACAGTAACAAGTGTAAAAACAGCTGATCTGGGATTGGAGGATTAAGAAAGAAAGAAAGAAAATTTCTTTGAAGTTACTTCAAAGTAGAAATACTAAGAAGCAGTTATCCCTTTCCACCCCTAAAAAGTCAGACCAAAAAAACTCTACCCCAAACTGAAACATCTATGGTTCTTGGGGTTTTTTTTCTGCCTAAGCTGACATATTTATGCACACATATTTGGAAAAGGTAGTAAGTCCAAATGTTTTCAGTAGGTTTTACTCCCAGTTAAATAGGGATGGGAGTAAGCCCCATTAACCTCACGGAGACTTACTTCTGAGTGAACATGTAGACCAGGAGTGGGCAACTTGTGTCCCTCCAGATATTTTGGCCTACAAATCCATCACCCCTCATCATCATAGCCATTGGTGTGGATGATGGGAATTCTAGGCCAAAAAATCCAAAGGACCAAAAGTTGCCCACCCCTGCAGTAGAGGCTCTGATTATCATTTCTATTTTGAAGGGCTGTTTACACCAGAACTTCCAGCTGGAGGTGGATCGTCCCATTTTTCTACATCCTCTTTAATTCGGTCCACCTTGCCAGGCCCAAAACCTACTGATACCAATATGTCTAGGAACAGGGAGCCTGAGAATAAATTGCATATTTCCATCTGTTTCCTTTTAAGAGAATAGTTGCAATTCCTTGAAATACCAGAAAGAAAGGAATGACCAGAAGGTCATACCAAATGACACAGCATCAGGGCAGGTAAAAGAAGCTGCATTAATGAATCTAAATAGAATTTATCTATTTAGTAGGCAACCTTGTGCCCTCCAGATGGTTTGGTTTTCAACTCCCATCTGCCCCAGCCATCATGGCCAGTGGTCAAGGATTATGGGAACTGTAGTCCAGAACATCTGGAGGACACTAGGTTGATTACTTCTGGATTAGAGATAGGCCTGTAGTACTAAACCTGAACAGACAAGTCACTGTCACTTGCAGGATGAGATGTGAAACAATACAAACATGAACAATGGCATTTGTACTGTTTGTACCACAAAGCAGAATTCTTCAAGTTAAAACTGAATGACTGAGCTGGTGTGTTCACACTTCGGTTGCAAAATGTTCACTTGAAACTGAACTGAGCTTATGCTATGGGCTTATATATAGTTTTACAAGCAAAACTCACACTGAAGGTGAGTTTCAAAGGGGAGACTCTTGATCAGCAGAAATAAAGGAGAAGGAAGGGAAGAAGAAAGAGCATCACAGTGATTCAAGTGTCATTCTTAATTCTCCAGTCCCCAAATATTTCTGTAGTTGGCTAAGTGTTCTTTAACCTTGGAACAGTCTATTCTTTTATGGTTCATTCTTTTCTCTATTCAATCCAATGCACCACTTTGGGTTTCTACTTGCTTTTTGTTTGGATATAATTTGCCTTTTAGCTCCCTCCAGTTTGACACTAAATGATTTGTATGTTTCCTTATTGCTATGGGGTGGACTGAAGACCAGGAAATCCGAGTGCCGTGTGTTCTGCACGCTCCACATGCTTAGTTGCAGCTTGTTCTCATTACTTCTGGGAGTTCTTCTAGCCAATCCGATCTGCAGATTTTCCTGTGATTTTAGGCATAGTTGCACTGCTTCTTTAGCTGTTCAAAGGTTTGCATGGCAGGAGAGCTGCAAATCCCTCCCTAGTTGGAGGAGGGGGGTGGCTGGGAATTTCCTGGCAGCCCGAGCACTGCACACAATGAATCCTTTCATTGCACTTCCAGGAACAGGGCGGATGCCAGACCAGCTCGTGACCTTGAATATGAAGCACGGAGTGGAAGCAAAGAACTACGAGGAGGTACATCCCTGCTTTTGCTGCCTGTGCCTCTGATTCTCTTCCTACCAATCATGTGATATTCTATATGGCATAGACTAGAGCTCTCATTTAGTGGAGTTTTTAAAAGTTACTAATCCCAGTGGGGAGTGGGGAATCTGATGCTTGGCAATGTCATTTTTAACCATGAATTTAGATTTATTTAGAACACAGTTGTTCATTTCATCACTACCCATATGTCTAGGAAACTATGGATAAATGTGTTCAATGACACTGCTGAAAAATATGTAATCTTTAAAACAAAGACTTAAAACTTACAAGCAGATTCCATGAAGCATCTGTTTCACTAGCTTAAAGCTATGTAAAATGATAACATTAAAGGCACAATCCTATACACATTTAGACAGAAAATAGTCCTACAACTCCCAGCATTCCCAATATGGGGTTCCGCAGAGAGACATGCCTAGAATTGCACTGTAAATTAACATGGGACTAAATTACCTGCTTTATATGGTTATCAGTTGGGTTATAAGAAGTGCTCTTTTAGTCACTGCATAGACATGTTGAAATGTGTTCATGAGGTATATTATTATTATTATTATTATTATTATTATTATTATTATTATTATTATTTACATTATCATTTACATTATTTACACCCCATAGCCGAAGCTCTCTGGGCAGTTTATATAGGATAAAAACACTTAAAAACAATATACAAAAATTTAAAACCACAAAAACATACAAAAACAAACCCAGGCTAATTACATATTGCTAAATGCCTGGGAGAAGAGAAAAGTCTTGACCTGATGCTGAAAAGATAACAGTGTTGGCACTAGGTGAGCCTCGTCAGGGAGACTGTTTCACAATTAGGGGCCCCACCACAGAAAAGGCCCTCTCTCTTGTTGCCGTCCTCCGAGCTTCCCTCGAAGTGGGCACCCGGAGGAGGACCTTGGATGTTGAGCGCAGTGTATGGGTAGGTTCATGTCGGGAGAGACGTTCCATCAGGTATTGTGGTCCCAAGCTGTGTAAGGCTTTATAAGTTAAAACCAGCACCTTGAATCGGTCTCAGAAACATACAGGCAGCCAATGCAAGCAGGCCAGAGTGGGTCTTATATGATCGAACCTTCTGGTTCCTGTTATCGCTCTGGCCATTGCATTTTGCACGAGCTGCAGCTTCCGAACCATCTTCAAAGGCAGCCCCACTTAGAGTGCATTGCAGTAATCTAACTTGGAGGTTACCAGGACATAGATAACTAAAGCCAGGTTATCCCACACTTCGTGCCACCGAGGCCCCCTGAGCCTCAAGTGATAGATATGGTTTTAGGAGAACCCCCAAACTTCAGGGGTGTTAAACCCCATCCAGAACAGGTTTAACACCCTCCATCCAGTCAGCAGAACCACCCACTAACAGCATCTCAGTCTTGTCTGGATTGAGCTTCAGTTTATTAGCCCTCATCCAGTCCATTGTCGCGGCCAGGCACCAGTTCAGCACATCCACAGCCTCACCTGATGAAGATGAAAAGGAGAAATAGAGCTGCCTGTCATCAGCACACTCCAAAACTACGGATGATCACACTCAGCGGTGTCATGTAGATGTGGAGGACAAGATTGACCCCTGTGGAACCCCATACTGGAGAATCCACGGAGCCAAGCAATGTCTCCCAAGCACCACCTTCTGGAGTACCAAGTAGGAGCAGAACCACTGCAGTGCAGTACCTCCCACTCCCAACTCGGACAGTCGTCCCAGAAGGATACCATGGTTGATGGTATTGAAAGCCGCTGAGAGATCAAGGAGAATCAACAGAGTCACACTCCCCCTGTCTTTCTCCCAACATAGGTCATCATACAGGGCGACCAAGGCTGTTTCCGTACCAAAACCAGGCCTGAAACCCGACTGAAGTGGATCCAGATAATCAGTCTCATCCAAGAGTGCCTGGAGCTGGCTCGCAACCACCTGCTCAAGGACCTTGCCCAGGAATGGAACATTTGCTACTGGCCTATAGTTACTAAGATTGTCAGGGTCCAGAGAAGATTTCTTCAGGAGTGGTCTCGCTGCCGCCTCTTTCAGGTGGCCCGGGACCACTCCCTCTCGCAAAGAGGCATTAATCACTTCCCTGGCCCAGCCAGTTGTTCCAACCCTGCTAGCTTTTATTAGCCAAGAGGGGCTAGGATCCAATGCGAAGGAGGTTGCACAAACCTGTCCAAGCACCTTGTCAACATCCTCAAGCTCCACCAACTGAAACTCATCTAGGAAAACTCAACCAGTAAAAAGATGTGGGAGTGTTGAACATATTAGAGTGTCACCTTATGAAGAATCAGGTCAATCTAAAATGAGAATTCAGCCCTGAATAAGCTGCAGTCTATTTCTCACCCTTTCTTCTTCTGCCTCTTGGTATTTTCAGCATCTAACTTCTCAGTGACCCAGAAACATTTCTTTATATTCTGCCCATTTTGTTCTAGTGGATATATTTTTTGTTTATGGAGCTTTCTTATTTTTCCTTATAATTATTTTAAGAAACATCTCAATTTTATGTTTAGGGGAAAATAATTTTATGTTTAATGGTATCCAATATACAAAAAATGACTGCATTTGGACAGTCATACGTGGATTTAATAAGCGGGTATATGCATAAGACTTTTGCCCATGCACACAGCATCTTCCTTTATTTCTTTATGGTGTGCCTGAATGTGGAATGCCAGTTAATCAGAGTTTCCAAACCAGTAAATGTTGGTTACCAGCTGCACAACAAATCAGGATTTTAAGCCAGCTTCAAACCATGATTTAAGATTCTGGCTTATTACAAAGGCTGCAACCAAGATTTCCTGTTTCAGTTGAGATGGGAAACAATGGTTAATTGGAGACTTCCACATTCCATACAAGCATGCCATGAAGGGAGGGTAAAGGGGGCTGCATGCAAGGGGAAAAGGCTTTTTCCTATCTAAGTCAATTAAGCCTGGATATGTTTGTCCAAACCCTGCCAGTGTAAGATATGCTTTGGATATAGAAGTGACAAACACTTTGCATGAAGTTCACTGTATTGACGTTATAACTATGTCTTTGCAAGTTTGATCTTTTCCAGCAGATCAAGTCAGCCTCTTCCTGTTGGCATGCACATGAAGCTGCCTTATACTTTGCCCGAGCTCTTGGAGAGTCATGAATGCCAGGCAAAATGGATCTGTGGTCTGACAAACGTCTTTCCCAGCCCTGATGAAATTCTTTAACTAGCGATACCAGGCCTTGAACCTCAGACCTTGTGCACACAAGTGGTGATGCACAGCTCATTTGAAGAGCTTTGCATTTAGAGGGTCTTGGGAACAATCCCTGGCATCTCCAGTTAAAAGGCTCTCTTGTGAAACACCTTGGCCTGAGTTCCTGGAGAGGGCGAGCTGGTTTAGTGTTCTGGCTTTGGTATAAGACAGCTTCATGTTGTTGATAAGGTATGGATGAAAGTAACACATGTGTTCTAACACCCCCCTTTCATTCTACATTTTGACAATCATAAGTTCTCTTCCTTGATTTCAGGCTCCTTCCCTGGAACAGCTATAGAAGGATCATGGAAAGTGGCTTTCAAAGTTGCTTCATTTATGACATTTTTCCTACACAGACATTATTATCTCAGTGTAGGAAGAATTTCATTATCTGGTATAAAACAAACTGCAAGTTCATTTTGCTGTGACTACTTGGATTGGGCAGCCACAGTGGCTTCAGAAACAGTGTGGTCATAGAAAATAAACTTGCTACATTTCATATATGGAGGTGTACTTGTGTTTTCTTACACAGTAGATGTCTCTTATACAGTAGATGTCTCTTGTACAGAAAAGGCATGTACGAAGTAGATCTAGATATTGATCACACACTGGAGAGTGGTCACGCCCTCATGGAATGCGAAGATCTGTTACTGCAAGTTCTTGCCTTATTCAGTATCACCTATTGTTAGCACTGGAATGGCTTTTCTCTTTTTGTAGTAGGATTGCTCATTTAGGATAGTTATCTTCATCAGTGTCATCTGTATTTTGTCCCAGCTTAAAGCTCCAGGCTGGCCTACTGCCAGTTATTACTGATTGCTTTCTCATACTTGGTGCTAAAACCTCCATTGTACAAAATCATATGCTGTACAAATAGTTAAATATTGCTGATGCAAATCAGCTCCATGATGTATTTGCAAGGTGTTAGAGTACACTATAGAATCAGTTGGAAGTGATCTTTGAGGTCATCTAGTCCAGCCCTCTGCAGGTTGGTGCCATGTGAAGGCTTTAAAAGAATTCTTCCTATTTGCCCAATGTTGGTAATAGCTTAAGGGACAGTTATGAGCTCGGAGTCTGTAAAGGAGAGAGAGAGAGAGAGAGATCCATGCTCAGTCTCCAGTAGCTTAAGTTTAAAAGAGAGAATCAAGCTCCCATCAGCATAGCCAGCATAGGCTATGGTGAAGGATTCTGGGAGTTGCAGTCCAACAACATCTGGAGGTCTGCATGATCCCCAACCACGGCGTAGAGGTTTTCTTCCATCTCATTTGTCATCTGTGATGATTCTTATAGACCATTTGGGCTACTAGAAATCAGTATGGAAATCCATGCAATCCCTATGTGTAGATTGCACATTTCAGGAATGCTGATTTGAATAAATGGTCACTCACAAGAACTTTCACCTCGAAGTTCCCTAAGAAAGAAGGGGTGGTGGCAAGAGACCATTGGAGTCTGGTAGACACGTGTCACAAGGTATAAAAGCAAGACAGAACTAGTAGCTGACCTCATGAATGGATGTAATCAAATATTTCCAGGCTACTCAGGCTTTGTGCAAACTGTCCCCAAATTCTCAAAAAGTTTCTCCTGCTAAATATCACATTGGCCCTTTCTTTTCTGCATCTCATTTTAAAAATCTGGGCTACAAATTATATGGTTCTCTTGAAAGTTGTTGCTACAGTTTCTGGTCATGTGGCTTTCTAGGCAGGCCTGCCCAGAGGTGGGGCAAAGGGAGCAATTTGCCCTGGACCCTGGCAAAGGGGGTGGGGGGAGCAACAAGCATTTTGTATGTCTGTGTGACCACCACCCTCCCCAAAATTGCATTCCTCTGGGCGGCCCTGTTTCTAAGCCTAGTTTGTATCCTTTTAGAACTCAAATGTAAGGGCTTTAACTGAAAGGACAGATTAATCTTGTGCTGTTGCTACATCACAAAAAGCTGCTGTAATGTTTGTGATCACCGTGGTTTGGTTCCCCCTTGTGGCCTTGCAATGAACAGTCATTGTAGTAGATCTGTGTATTTCTTTGATCTATTACGTTAAGGCTGCAATCTTACACACACTTACTTGTGAGTAAGTCCGACGGAACTGAGTAGGGGTTTCTTCTGAAGAGAGATAGGTAGGATTAGGCAGTCAGAGTACAATCCTATTCATGTTTATCTGGAAGTAAGTCCTATGGTGTTCAATGGGGCTTACTCCCTAGTAAGTGTTTAAGATTGCAGTTTAAGTCACTTTGCAGTTTGAACTTGGAGATCTCAAACCCATGACTGAATTATTATACTGCTTTTTTGACCATGCAGTTCCTCCCATATGGCTTTTCTGGCTCACAGTTATTTCTATGTGACAGTCTAGTAAGCTTAAAGTTAATTTGCTTTTTATTATATTAAACATTATTTAAGTGTTAATTAAAAAGTGACTAGTGCCCACTCTTCTGTCCTCAAACCTGTGAAATAAACATAGTGTGCCCACTGCTATGGTTCAGAAGTTGGGAAAATCAGTGTTCACCCCACCAGGCAGGAAAATAATGCAGTCATGGCAACCTGGAGTAAAATTATTTTGTTATAATTAACAAAGGAGGGAAGTACCTATACCTTGCTTTCTCCTTAAATGGTATTAGCACATGCAATACATGGAAATGAAGCAGGAAATCATAGCTTCCCCTGTCTATGAATCATCCCATTGCCTTTATTCCCATTGGCTAGACACCGGAGGGGTGTGGTCAGGTTTATTGAACAATTGGGTAGAGTACTTCCTGTACTGGGACTAGGGTGTAATGTGGGAAATATAAACAATAGAGTTACAGTGCAGTCCTATACATATTTGCACTCCGATCGCTGCTTCTCTCTCCACATCCTTCAGAAATTGCTTGCTCCCTGCTCCTTCCTTAGCCAATCCATAACCTCTAGGAACTTCTACGATAGCTGTTGCTACTCCTACCATGCTGGCTGCCTCTTTGAAGTCAAAAATAGTTTGCCAGTGGGTGGGCAGAGCAGGGGACTGGGGAAGCTATAACATAGCCCAAGGCCTCCCCATCCTCCTTCCCTCCCGTTCCTACACATCTTGGCTAGATGGGTGAAAAAGCCCATCTAGCCTAAATGCAGAGCAGGAAGAGCGCAGAGGTGAAAATCATCTTCACTGTTCTTCTTACTCTGCATAGGATGCCCATAAGCTTCCAAGTTTAGAGGCTCAACAGGCATCACCATAGAATTGCTAGCATGCTTTTATCCAGATTGCAAACATATACAAGATTGCTCTCTTTGTTAATTGTATAAGTTTTAGTTGATTGATTACGGGCATTCACATGAGAAAAATATAGTTCTAACAAAAACAATAACTTTTACATGTTTTTGATGATGCACACATCACATATGTGTAATAGCAGGCATCATCTTATAAGAGACATGGTTCATTCTCTCCCTCACTGGATAGAACACCTCTTTTTAAGATGGTGCTTGCCACCTGCAATTTTGATAAATACTTGTGTTAAAAATCACTTGCATTCTAAAAAAAAAATCTGCCTGATTAATCAAGGGTACCTTTTAAATCAACTTAATCTAATTGATTGAACAATTAATACTGAGATCCTAGTTTTAAATGAAACCATCCTTGGCTTGAATCAAACAAGTGTCTATAGGCTTGCCAGGGTATTGAGCAATTTTCAGCACCAATTGGTCCCACTGTATCCTTACCACAGTGAGGTCCAGTCCATAGGCTGCTGCCCTCTTGTGTTCAGCCAGAGCTGCATGCTACACTATGTGGGGAAAGGGAGGTATTCTTAGGGCAACTTGTTGCTTGGCATTGGAAGTACTTCAGAGCATTAGAACTACTGTCTGTGTAGGATATCAGGGATGCAGAAATATTACTGAAACAACACATGTGTACTCTTTGGAACAGAGTTATGATAGAATACAGCCTTTATATTCTCCCTATTTCTGGCGCTTGGTCCCATTTCTTCTTTTTTTACAGTGAGATCCCAGCCAAATGGGGATCATGTCAAAGTAGCCAATCAAGACTGCTGAGTGGGGGGTCGGGGAGGAAATGTTGTCCCAGTAGCCTTGGCATTGGACTGACACATTCAGATTGAGTGGAAATGATTGGCTCCATTTACAATCAATTGATATCATGCAGCTACTGCTATATCTGAGTGTGTGGTCAACAACTTCAATGTCAATAATTTTTAAGAATATGTAGTCAAGAGGAGGGGCCATAATTCAGCAGTGAAGCACAAGCTTTGCAAACAGACAATCTCAGCTTCAGTCTCTGACGTTTTCAGTTAAAAGGAACTAAAGAAGCAGAACATCTCAAGACCAGTCAGAGTGGGCAGCACTGATTCAGATAGACAAAGTCTGACATCATATGAAGCAGCTTCATATGTTCAAAGATTAACTAAGCTAGCTGTATTTTTTGATCAGCACTCTCAAGTAATGCTAGCATAGCTTTGTTTTAAAACCCCACTAGCCCTAAACATTAACCTGAAATGAATTTGGAACTCAGGTAGAGGTACAAAGGTTTGTAATATGTCTACGCAAACAAAGATGTGCAGTAATTCTATATATTGTGGGGCTTAACATGCTCATTACCTAGAACCAGGGGTAGGCAAACTTCAGTCCTGTGGAATCTACTTTTATTTTTTATTAGAAACTTGAGATGCAACAACTGGAGCATGGGACAAAAGACATACACTTAAAATTAAATAATTCTGAGCCCAAGAATTTGTTTTCAAGGGCCAGAACTGAGTGGAGGTCAGTCCTTCCACATAAAAAAATACTCCTGACTAGTTCCCCACCCAGCTTTCTTCATTTCTATATAATTTAGTGTGTGTCAGAGAATCACTTCGTTATTAAACAATTGTGAGTCAGAAATCTTTGCTGATCTATTGCATATCATCCAGAGATCTACCAGTAGATCCCAATCTACCTTCTAATCAACTCTAGAACTGTTTTCAAGCTGTGTAATTAAAAGAAACATCTTAATGGAAATAAGGATTTGGGTTAGATACAACACTGGTTATTTTCTAGTAGAATAGATTTCCTTTTCCTCCTCCAGCTCCCTGTGTGCCTCTTTGGAAAGTTGAGGGACCCTCTGGAGCAGATTTGGGGCACACAGGGGGACTTTATGGAGGAAGGGAGGATGGGGAAGTCCCATTGTATAAGCAGAAGTTCTGTTGTGTGAGCAGACTTTCCTTTGCCCAGTGTTGGAATGAACCCTTGAATTGCCTCCTTAAGGCAGGAATGCTGTATGTTGAATGGGAACTCAAACTTAAATGGGAGTGATTGGTGTTGTCTAGCTCAGTAATTTGCATTCTCTTCCTTTGTCAGCTTGCTAAGGTGGAGAAGCTGAAGCCACTGGAGCTGGAACTGCGACGCCTGGAGGATCTTTCAGAATCTATTGTCAATGACTTTGCCTACATGAAGAAACGGGAGGAGGAGATGCGGGATACCAATGGTAAGTATTTGTGTGCCCGAGTCAGGGAGTAATATCATTGACCTCTCTCACACTAAGTCATATGGTATGGGAGTATGCTGTCACAATGCTTACTTGAAGTCTAGTCTGTAGTCTAGATAAGGATCTCTGAGACCTTGCAAGTGGGACAATCCACCTGTTTATAGTTGTATCAACTTCTGAACTTACTGTCATGATAATTGAACATTTTGCCACCATAACTATTTTGTTATAACATGGTCTAATGCTGCTGCCAATAAGCCCTCTTTCCACCAGCTTACTACAGATGAGTCCATTCCTTCTCTCTCTGCTCCCAGTTCGATTCTATCGTTTTTTTCTTTTTCACCCCTAATGAGGGCTGTTTGTATCCAGCCTTAAGAATTGTTCTTTGTTTCAGATAAAATGGGTACAATAATTGGGTACAATAATTAATAGCTTTCATTCAAGGCAGAGGTGTTCCATCTCTAAACACTGAAGCCTTTTACAGACACTGCTTGCATTTTCAAACACACTTCAGTAGCCATGAGGACTAGGATCATTAATTGTGCTTTTTGTTGAGTGAAAGCTAAGTATTTGGGGTTTCAGATGAAAGAATTATGTTACTTTTGCACGCATCTCTATTTTCTATGTGCATCTCCCATCTTTTTTGGTGCTCATTTTTATGTCAGCATTTCAAGTGAAGAGATACTAAACCAGAGGTTCCAAAATTTGAGGTGGTGGCCAGATTGCCTCCCCCTCACCAGGCCCTTCACTGGACAAATGATGTCAGTGGGTGTGGCCACACCCACTGACTTCACCAACCCATCCATTTTGTCTTTCCCCATGTTGAGAGGAATGCTGTGCCTTTCAGCACTCCTCCAAGCATCAGCCAAATCCTCAGCCTTTGCACAGTGTGTGTCGCCCTCATGAGGGTGCTGTGTGAAAGGACTCCAGCAGCCCTGGGAAGAGGGGCTGCTACTCCCAGTACCAGTCACTCATCACCCTTATCCCTCACTGTTAGATTGGAGATAACAGTGGGGATTCTTCCTGGGTGGCAGGCTGGTTTGGGCCTGATGGAGGGAGGTTTCTCATTCCTGTAGTAGATTGTGGGATTGCAGTAATCAAGGGCTAGGGACTTCTTAGCATTCCTTCTGAGTAACAAGCTTTTGTATTTTTGTTTCAGAGTCTACCAACATTCGGGTACTATACTTCAGCATTTTCTCAATGTTTTGCCTCATTGGACTGGCTACCTGGCAGGTCTTCTATCTGCGTCGTTTCTTCAAGGCCAAGAAGTTGATTGAGTAGCAGGAGGGACAGTTTCCCTTTCTTTAAAACCCCAGCGGAACAACACCATGACCCAGCTATGGCCGTTTAGAGGCACCTCGGAGTTGACCTGCCAAATGGAGCATCTTCTGGAATTGGCCCCAAAGGGGAAGGAGGGAAATGCTGGCACAGAAAACAATGAGGAAGCTTCTGAACTATTATTGGATAGATTTGGGAGGGGCGGAAGTTGTGATATTTGGGGACTCTTGAACAGGGATGAAATAAAACTGTCTCAGACAGCTGCTGTTGGCTTTTGCGCTGTCTCTTTCTCTCCTTCACAGCTGCAATTTGGTGACCTTTTCCTGATGTCACCAATGATCCTCTAAACCACTTGTGAATACACAGAGATTGTTTATACTTAAAGCGCTCCATTTTGTTACCACACAGAGTTTTGAGAGAGAATGGCTCAGATGTTCTTGGAGCCAAATCTCCCAGAAGCAGAACTCTCCCCACAATTATCAATAGCTACATTTCAAGAGTGGGGAAGAAACTACCAGTGGTAATGGTTTGTTAAAATATTTGATACTTTTGTTAGGAGCAGGAAGAACATAAGGGAAATGGGCTGTATTGCTTAGATTACAGAAGAAAAAGGTTGGTATATAGACTTCTCAGGAGGCTTTTGTTCTCATTCTTTTGCATTCTCTGACGTAACATCTTCTCTTGTTCTAAAATCCTATAGTTCTGGAAAGCCACTTGAATACTGTGAAAGGACATTTGTTTAATTGTAAGAAATACCTGTCACATGCATACTTGAAATGCACGCTCAGGTTAATTCCATTGGGGTGGGTGGGAATCTGCCTCTGTTATCTGCCAAAGCTATAATAAAATTGCTATTTGGACAGTATCAGACCTGTACTGTAACAAACTTTCAATCAAGTTACAGCCATATGCTTGTAGTCCTGCATCCATACACATTAGTATTTGGATACGTAATGGCAGGGAAATGAGCACGTGTGGGGGAAAGTAGGTGAGCTGTAGTTTGTTTCTAACTTTAAAAACATTTATATCTTTCCTGGGCTCTATAAGTTTCAGGACTTATATCAATGGTAAAAAAATAAATTCGACATGGTGGTTCTGAATCACAACAGCTGCTCAGTTCCATTTTCATAAAACAGGAACCTGCTCCTAAAATGTTCTGCAGTTTCTCGCTCCCATACATTTGCATTAAAAAAGGTGGTGTATAGGAAAGACTTCATCTGTTATTCTTTAATTGTCAGCACCATGACACTGCTGAAGAGGCCGCTGTTGGGCTTATTGGCCGGGTTAGGGGGGTATTACTAGGTCAACTAATTAACTGATAAATATTTGCCATTTTGTTTCCAGTTTGGCCTCAGGAATCCAAAGATGCTGATTTTATTCCCAAGCTCTGGTACAATTGAAAGAGCATAAAAAAGAACATTTACCTAATGACAAAACCAGAAATATTTATTTGTTGTTTGACTTCAGTCTTATACAAAAACATGTTGCAAAAATAGAGAGAGGGATACTCACAAGAAAAACTTCAAATGTGGAGGGCTACACTGGAACATCAGAACATTTTTTGTCCTCTTCTAGTTCTTTTCTTCTCCCAAAAACTGTACTGCGAGTTTTGCCTGCAAGTGTTCAACATTGCTTTTAAATTGAGATTCCTGGACTTTCCACAGTTACAAACTAAAATAGAAATGATGATGGAAGGTTGTGCTTCAGGGAATGTAGTGGCTATTTTAGATTACTCTTATTTATATTCCAGTAACAAATTTGCTAAATTTAAAGGAAAATAAGCAAATTTGGGGAAGTGTGTTCTCTTGTTTGCTCTTTTGAGTTCATCACTTATTTGCCAATCAGAAATTACCTTTTTAGGTAGTTGAAGTGATGACTTGATACCCATGAGAATTATGCCTTAGTGGCATTTGCTGTAGTATGTCCTGACTTTGCTCCTAACTCTTGTGGTATAATTGACGCTAAGTAGCACAGGTGGAAACCTGTACAGATGTATCTGTAAAAACTGGTTGGGGATTTGTCACTTTTCAATAAAACCTATTTTGGAAGGGGGGATTTTCTTTAAATCAGTGTCTCTGTAAATCTCTTGAATTCTTATACCTTAATTTACTTCAACCAATCAATATGTTTATTGCTCAATCCACAGATCATTGCAACACATATAAACTTGACATTTTGCTATACTATACGATAAAAATTACATGTGGTTAAAAATTACAGAGCTATCAAAAGCGTAACATGCATTACTAAAAGGATAGTAAGATAGGAGCACAGCGGACACACAGAAACCTTTAATTGCTTCTCAATGACATTTCATTTATATCTCTGAATCTTTATAACAACACACACCGATAGTATCTAAAAACTTTGCTCTACATCTATTAGCTTTCACTGCAAATAGTGCAACCCTTTGTAGCTTAATTTACTTAATTACTGTATTTCTTCGATTGTGAGACGCCATCGATTGTAAGACGCACATTAATTTCAGTACCACCAACAGGGAAAAAACCCTAAGACACACCCACAATTCTAAGATGGACCCCATTTTTAGAGATGTTTATATGAGGGGAAAAAGTGCGTCTTCGAATTGAAGAAATACAGTAGCTGTTTCCTTACAGTTTCTGTGACTTGAGTAGACTATCGTTTCTACACTGTTTTTCACTGTACAAAATGTGCCACAAGCCTTACCTCACTTATCCTTCCTACCAAGAGAGGTTTATGATTAAATAGGAACTTGAACCTGGGAAACCTGCAACTAAACCCCGAATACCACACTGGCCCCAAATAATAGACAGACAGAAGCCTGGTTCTTCAGTTGAGTAGTCTCCAAGTTATAGAACCAAGCTTGGCAACTGCTTTGACAACATATCGGTTAAATAAAATTCAGGGTGCTGGAAGATACTCTCCTAGAGGATTGTGTAAAAGTGAAGAAACTTTCGCTGTTAAAGCTAATCTTGAATTGTTCAATGCTGGAGAGGGATTGCCTGGAAGAGTTCTATATAAGTCACTGAGTTTCCTCAAGGAAAAGTGAGCAATTGTGAACAATTACTTTTCCTAATTCATCAGTTAATAAAATTAGAGGTTGGTTTTAAAGTGGAATCTAAGAATTCAACTTTTTAAATAAAAAGTTATTAAAGGTTTCTATTTAAAAAGTTGCTAAATCCACTGCAATTTCTCAAAGAGTAACATAAAAGTAGATAAGACTATTATCAATCAGTTTATACTTGCTGCTTCCCTCATCCTTGCATACAATGCTTTTCTTGCTGTGTTCAACCAATAATGAACCTCCCTGTTTGTAAAGGAACTATCCCATTTGTCGACATGCATGCCCACATTTCAAAGTAATGCCTCAGTTGAAGGATGGAGTAAAGCACTTTGGCCTCTCCCCACATTTTTACAGCCAACACTAAACATCCGCTACACAGTGTTCAGCCCTTGCTTCATGGCTGTGAGCGTATTTGTATGGTTCTTGGCCTAAGGAAAAGCGGTGGAAATGCTTTGTCCAGTGCAGTGGTAAACACACCGTACCAAGGCATGCATTGAATTCTGAGATGGGACAGTTGGCACAGAATGCCAAGATCATTTCACATGGCAAAGTGCAGAATGCTTGGGTGTGGATTTGGAGAAAAAGTAGGAGGCAGATTTGACACAGAGGCGGCAATTCAGTCATTTGTGAAATAATAGTAAATTAGCAGGCCTTGCCAAACTAGTTTGTAGATGTAGATGCACTTGGCTGCTGTCTGGCAAAAAATAAATGGATAACGTTAATAGGGAGAAGTGCATCATTCATGAAATGGTTCCATTTTTTCAATTAACTATTCATGCATTGTGTGAGTAAGAATGGAGGTGGAGCTACTCTACTTGCATCAACATAGCTACCACAGTGACATCCTAGCCTCCAAGCTTACGGGGGTTTTGGTTGGGCATACTCATCCCTCTAAAAGCAAACCATCTTCCACAGCAAATCTAACAAATTATGCACACACTTTCTCATATGGAGACTTGTTACTGTTGTGAACAAGTTATATTTGAAGGAACTCAACCCTTTTGCTGAGATTTGAATGGGTAAGCACATACTTTGCTACATTCCAAGATGCACATGTGTTGACACATAGACCTGGAATGGCTATGGTTAATTCTCTCCCCTTAAGAGCACTCATTCCCAATCAAAATTGATGCATCTGAAATGAAATATTTAAATACTTGAGAGTTTATAAACTGGTAATAAAGTGCGGCCAATAAAGAATATCCTTTTGTTTGTATCTGATTAGTCTCATTGCACAAAGAACTTGTAGTGAGGCTACAACTAGCCTGCTTTAGATATACCTTTTTTAGATCATGGGTGAGCAGAACCCCTGATCTAGAAACTACCTACTAGTAGATAGAGAGTAATTTGTAGTACATAAACAAGGCTTTCTGATTCAACTGTTTTAACTGCAGCAAATATGACTGCAAGTAAACAAAAATTCTCTGTAGCCTCTAGCCTTGAACTAATATCTCTCTCAGCCTTAGTGTTCATCATCTATAAAATAGTATTTATTGGTTGCCTACAGCAAGGTATTTTTGCACCTTTGCTGGTCAGTTTTAGAGTCTTCCGCTAGTAGTAACTTAGATATATTATTTATTTAATTTATTACATTTATATACCACCCCATAGCCGAAGCTCTCTGGGCAGTTTACAAAAGTTAAAAACATTAAAAACATATACAAAAAATTTAAACCATCAAAAGCATAAAAACAATATTGATTTAAAACAACTATTCTGGGGTCAATTAAAAATTCAGCATATGTTAACTGCCTGAGAGAAAAGGTTTTTTTACTTCTGTATTCAGGATCGTGGGGGAGATCCAGTAAGTAATTGACCCACCACCAAACCATTTTGCAACAATCTCTATCCCTAAGCACTATTTTGCACTTGAATCCAGTTAATAGTCCTTGGGGTTCTAGCAAGACAAAAAATTCAAAGTAGGTAGCTCTGAGAAGACCTGGGTCAAAAATTGAGAACTAAACAAGGTGAGAGTATATTCTGCAAAATTTGTTATAATGGTCTTCATTACTACAGTTAGCACTAATTTTTTCAAAGGCACAGGTTTGTTGGATAGGCATGTCCTTTTTGTAGTAAATGGATTTAGTACATTGGAAAATATTCCAGACAAAGCACAATGTAACTGGTCAATTATAAATTGAATATATTGTATTCTTGCTATAGTATATTTACTTTTTAAAATTATAATCATGGGAATTGCCAAACGAGGCTGACCCAAGAGTTTGCTGCGTGTGGCAGAGGACAAGATGACACCCACCGCATTCAGGTACAGAAGCTGACCAGATTGGTAGCTAAGCTTTCAACACTGGTGATGGGATAGCATCCTCCACTACACTTGAGGGTAGCAGGCTAGCTTAGGGGGCACAGAGCAGGCCTTTCGACACACACGTTTCCCCATCACTCACATCTGCTGCCTGAGGCAGCTGCCTCACTCTGCCTAATGCTAGGGCTGGCCCTGATGCCAAAACTAGTTTAAATGTTGCTGCTAAAACTGTTACTGCTCATTTATCCTTGGCCTGGAAGCAAGGATACAGTGTATGGTTGGCCACTTAGAAGTAAGTACAGGGGTTACACCTGTCTGGGTCACTGATCTGAAGAGGCCTGATCTGGTCCTTAGTGGATCCTCTGCTGTTGCCAGTGCCTGATAATCTGCTTTGTCCTCCAATCAAGAGAAAGTCTAGGCAAGAGTTGTGATGAGCTGCCACAGGGCCCTAGTCTGCCTCCCTCCCTCCCTCCACTGGTTGTGCTGTAGGATACAGAACGGTGCATGTGTTTACTTTATGCAACAGCCACTGCAGTGCTGCTCAGCTCAATCAGTGCTCACTTGGAAAGCAAAGAAATCCTTACTGCTTCCTTGATGGATGTTCAGCTTAGGGGCTCTAGGAGAACTGGAGGAGGTGGAGGGAGGGAGCATCCATAATACTCCAAATTCACTCTCTCAAACAATCCCTGCACAATCACTACAGACCACCCCCTCAATCCTAAAATCCAATCTCATTCCCATCCTATCTCAACTCATCTTGTGCCTGTTTGCCTCCCACAGGCACAGCACCCAGTTTATATACTTCCAAAATGTCGGATAATAGTGACTTGCCTTGGGGGCAGAATGAGTGTTGCAGCCAATGCAACAAGTCAGATTGGGAAAGACATTGCAAATGTGAAGGGTTTTTAAAGATGAAAATCTATCAGCATGATATATGTTTCACTGAAAGTTAGTCCCATTGGGCACAGTAGGGCTTATTTCCAGGCAAATACATATTGGATTACAACCAGAGCATATGGCGTAACTTGTTTCATACATTACGTGTCAGCAGGGGTTTATAGAGGTAGAAATGAAATGGTTTAATAGTAATAATAATAAATCTATTTGTTACCCACCTCTCCCTCTGGATCAAGGCGGGGTACAACACAAATGCAAAACACCATAAAATACACATAATTAACTAAAACATATATAACTAATACATTATTAAAAAGCAGCACATTATTAAAAGGCATCTTAAAATTCAACTGGGTAGGTCTGCTGGAAGATATCTGTCTTTATGCTTTCTTAAATTCCAGAAGACTCTAAAGTTGACGAATCTCTCCCAGCAGGCCATTCCACCAACTGTTTATATTGATCTTTTTTGTTTTATTATTTTAGGATACAATCGTATGCATGTTTAGACAGAAAAAAGTCCTATAACTCCCAGCACAGGATTGCACATTTAAATGCTTTTTTATCATAGAATCATAGAGCTGGAATGAGTTTTTTTTATATCTTTTACCTTACTTGGTAACAAATATTGATATTTTTTAAATCTCTTAAATAAGCAAACCGGAAATAATGATGGGGACTAGCAAGGGCAAACCTTGAGAAAATAGAATGGCATTCTCTGGGACTGGAATGACAACCCTTGGAAGTAGAATGACATTCTCTGGGCCAGAAATGCTGGTCCATGGGAATGAAAGAGCAGACCCAGAGAGGTTAGAAGGCTGGCCTAAGGGTCCGTTATTCAAGCCCCAGGCCTGTCATCCATTCCCAACCTCTGAAGGACTAATTTTGCTACTCACCACCATTTCGCCTTGTCATTGTAGTCAATACGATTTGTTTATTTAAGAGAATTCTAAGCTGCCTTTGAAAATACCAATACTTTCCCAAAGCAATTTCAACAAAATAAGAAAATCCTTTCAGGATTTCCTGTTCTGGCTGGAAAAGGAACACACAAATCCACATTACAACAATGGTCCCTCAGGGTTTGGTCAATCGCTCTTATGGAAGAGCTGACCCAAGTGAAAACAACAACTAAGAACGCCAGTATAAACAAAACTTCTATACAACTTGACATCAATTATAACTTAAATAATTAGGCACCAGGAAACATTAAAACCACCTCAGACTCATGGTCAATTATGGAAAAATTTGTCAGGAAAATAGGATTTGAAGAGAGTTGGATAAATGAATCAAGGTGAGGCAATCCCTGTATTGTAATATATATATATATACTCTGTATTGTAATATATATATATATATATATATATATATATATATATATATATATACTATATTGATGACAGATAGTGGTCAATGTATTTCCAAGTTGTCTTATTGTTTTATTATTATTATTATTTATTTATATAGCACCATCAATGTACATGGTGCTGTACAGAGTAAAACAATAAAATAGCAAAACCCTGCATTGATTTCAAGGGGGCCCAGATGTCCATTGGCATCCGCAGCTGTGCCTGTTTACCCTACCCAGTGCCTGTTTGCATTCTCTTCCCCTCCTTATCGCTTTACTATGATTTTAATAGAATGTAAGCCTATGCGGTAAGGTCTTGCTATTTACTGTTTTACTCTGTACAGCACCATGTACATAGATGGTGCTATATAAATAAATAATAATAAAATAGATCCCATTGCTATCAATGAGCATTCTTGTCATTCGTTTTAGTACGTCCTGGCAATGTTGGGTTCTTGCCAATAGTTTGCGGACGGACCGTTCGCGTTTCGCAGCAAGAAAGCCTCCTTATATCGCATAGAGTTTCGTCTCCACAGACCCACCACTTTCCCTATAAACATCCCCCGCCCCAGACGTACACACACACAATAACCCCTCCGAGCACCCTGTTTTCTTCTTTGCACGGCTCTGTGGCGAGCCGCTGCCACTCCACCCCCGTCTGTGCGAGTGCCCGCGCGGCAGCGAGAACGCGGCGGGGCTGAAGTGGTTCCGGGTCAGTGGAAGAACTAGCCAACATGGAGTGTTTGGGGGCTGAGGGGCCTCGGCGAGGCCGGTGAAGGGGGCAGTCCGGGGGACCCTGTCTGGGTTGAGGCACGGAGAGGGGCGCGCGCGTGCGCACAGCCCCGCTGAATCTGTGGCGGCGTCGGCGGCGTCTGAGACAACAGCAGGAAGTTTGCCCACCATCACCGTTGAGGGGGGCCTGAACTCCCCCTTATCCCTGCAAGGCTCCCCCTCAGCGTCCCCTTCCTCAGCCTTAGGCAGGCGGCGGCGGCCGAGCAGCAGCCATGTCGTTGGACCAGTATGAGAGGCACTGCGACTCCATCAACTCCGACTTCGGCAATGAGTCCTCCAGCAGGAGCGGTCCCCGGCCTGGCCCTGCCGCGGTCTTGGGCGGCGAGCAAGAGGAGTTGCATTATGCCCCCATCCGTATTCTGGGCCGGGGAGCCTTCGGAGAGGCCACTCTGTACCGCCGGACTGAGGTAAATCGGAGCCCTCGTGCCCGCTTTCCATTGCATTTATCAAGGTCTCTGCTGAGACCCCCTTAGTTCTCCCCCCCCCGGAATCCCAGCTCTTGTAACTTAGGAAGAGGGAGCGTATTAGATGTCTCAGGGGTGCCAAAAGGAATTTCTGGGCCTGGTGCACTTTATAGGGATTTGGAGCCTCCACCCCACCTGCAATCTGTTTTCTTGTTTATGCTGGTTGAGGCACACACTCATACACGCACACCCCTCCCCCAAGGTAGGCCACCATGATCTCACGTTTTTGAAAGTGAGGTATTTGAAGATGAAAGCTGGTGATTCCCCAGCAATTTTTACTTGCTAAGGCGGAAATCAGGTTTTAATTCTCCAGCAGTTCTCTGTCTTGCAAAGGAATTGTAATTCCATGCTTTGCTGGACTGTTGTGAGACGTGGGAGGGAAAGCATGAGCACTTTGGGCAGTAACATCTAACTGTCATTTGAGGTTCTCTGCAGGTTGGGGAGTTTCTTCCAAAATTGCGGGGGGGGGGGTAGGTTTCCCTTAAAAAATAAACACAACCACTCCAAATTTTATAGTTCCTTTGGCATGTTTCCCACATTTTCCTTGACCCCTCCATGGCTCCATCATTCTTCCTTGGGCCCCCAGACCAAACCTTTGTGTCTTCTCTCTACCCCATTTGGAGGATAAGTACATAATCTTATGCTTGTTTAGACAGAAAAAAATCCTACAGCTCCCAGCATTTCCCAGCTGGCCTTGCTCATCTTGCCATGTCTTCCTCACCCTCTAAATCCTTGCTTCATATTCCCTAGTCTCCTTTCTCTCGCTGCCCTCCCCCCACCCTACATGACATTATCTAAACTTTTCCTCCCCTGCATTTAAATGTGCTTAACGCCTAAAAGAAGATGTGCTGGGGCTCAAGCCCTCCAGCTCGGCTCTGGAAACCCCTTGCCTTAATCCAAAATATGTTAGGGGTCTAGTTGTGATTGCTTAATGAAGAGGGGAGAGCACCCTGTGTATGCCCAAAGATGTTGGCTGAGTTTGGATGTCATGCTAATCAACCGTGGGTGGGTGGGGTGGTAATAGGAACTGAATGGAAACAACCTTTGATTAGCGTGTCGTCCGAACTCAGCCACTATCTGCTTGCCATGCCTTCATGCAGCAATAAGAGCCCTGTTTAGACTTGGCTCAGGTTTAGCCTTACTATTTACTAGGATTGCAAACACTTTCTTCTGGCAGAGCTCCTGTGCCTCATAGCAACTGTATGATAGGAAGAAATCCAGCAGTTTAACTCTTTCCCAGGTGTGGAGAAAATGCTTTCCCCAAGTGTAGAGAAAAAGCTGCAATGGGAAAAGCTTTCTTGCTGACTCAATAACCTTGTACTGTAGGCCAGGCTGAGAGATACTCAGTGGTAGAAAGTTACTTAAGGAGCTTCATGGCTGAGTAGGGATTTGAACCTGGGTCCCCCAGTCCTAGTCCAACACTATAAATGTTACGTTACACTGGGAGCTGATATTATAGCTGGCTGCTTGGAAGGAGCTTTGTATTTATTCATGACAATGATGTTAAACCAGGGCCGAAAGTTTCTGCTTTTAGAGAATCTAGGAGATTTTGCTAAACTTCATTTGAACATGTTATAGCTCACTCTGATCGTAATTACTTCTTTAATTAAACACACCACTTGCAATTGTGTGAATGACTTTTTAACTGAAAATAACTGTTGTTGGGTGTAGGGAAAATCTGGATCTGGTTGGTGGTGAGCTTGGGGGTAATACTTTACTCCTGTGCTGTGGTTCTCACTAAATTTGTCCCTGAAGCTGCTGTTTGGTAGAGGAGGAAAATTTTTATTGGGCCAGATCTACACCAAGCAGGATATAACACTTTGAAAGTGGTTTGAAAACGGTGTATGGTGTGTGTCATGGGCCCCAAAGCAATGTGTAGAGACTGCCTTGGTGTCGAATGATTAATATCCGGCTCTAATTGGTATTTTGAAAACTACAGATTTTGTTTGAAAATGAAATATTGCACAATGATGTAGGGATATGGTTTCCATTTCCACAGCTTCCTTTACAAGGCAAAAAAGGAATGATAGAATGGGAAAGGGGAGAGAAAGAAGGCAGCTGTAGCACTGCATCATATTTCTGCAAGAATTTGCAGACATATCGCTTACAGTTCATAGAGGCTGATAACAAAGGCTACTCATAGGCAAATAAAACAAGCACAACACTCAAGGAAATATAAAACTATAGAATGACCTTGAATCTTACTACAAGGATGAAGTATTGATGCTAAATGTCCTCTAGCTTTTTCCTATAAAAACTCTGAATGGATTATCTGGCAGCTCCCATGAGCTAATCAATTCCTGTTATGAATATAGACTGTGTTTGGGTGGAGATGTGTATGGAATAAAAACACAATTCTTCCTCTGAAAAGATTATGACATTTGATAATTATTCAAAAGGAAAAGAGTGTCAATTGTAGATACTGGCAACGGAAATAGGGAACCTCCATTTGAATTCCATAGAGAATTGTTGGATGAATCAGAAAGTGCATAAATATTATTTTTTTACTTCTAAGAAATGAACATCCAACTTTAAAGGACATTTAACTAACTAAATTTCTTGTATTCCAGGATGACTCACTTGTAGTGTGGAAGGAAGTAGATCTTACCAGACTGTCAGAAAAAGAACGCCGTGATGCTTTGAATGAGATTGTTATCCTTGCTCTGTTGCAGCATGACAACATTATTGCCTATTACAATCATTTCATGGACAACACAACACTGTTGATTGAATTGGAATACTGTAATGGTGAGAACTCTTATCTAGTAAACAGCAAGCATCTCTCCCATCTTGGGTTCTGTGGTAAAAGATGAAATACAGAGAGGCTGTTTCTTGTTTATAGACACCCGGCTCTAGTGGCAGATCTAGAAACACAAACCAGACTCATCTTGGAGGATTGCCACTTGTGTGCCACAGATATATAATCTAAAACATACTTGGTAAGAAGCAGCAGCTTAGGAACAGAACTAACTAATTTGCTGAGTAAATAAAACAGAAACTTTAATAGTACACTGAAAAATAAGCAGTCTTTCTTTGCCTAAGGTTGTACATTAATTGTTGGTCAGCGCTATGACTAAATTGTCAATGCCATGTGGTACATTTGCATCTTACTGCTGTATCTTATGAACACAAAAGAGTGGCAGATCTCAAAGATAACATAGAAAATAAAGTCATAGAATATGGGGCATATCTGATGTTCTTGACATTTTCCTGATAGTCTTTTTTTCCTTGTGATTCATGCTTGTTTGCATTCAGGTGATATTTTTAGTTGATTGCAGAACCGTCTAGTCTGACTTTCTAGCAAAATGTACAAACCACATTCAATTCCATGACAAAATTCTTATTGGTTTGCATTTGAACTGCACCTACATGTAGAAGACCATGGGTAATATCAACTAAACACTAGTCTTGTCATCCTAGTAAAAATAAATCTGAAAGGTAGAATGTTAATTTTTAGGCTTATGTAAGTGATGTGTGTTTTGAAGAAGAGCTCTTGCAGATGTTGGCAGATACATGTTTTTTATTGAACCTTGGGATCAGTGCATTACAGTAAGCATGAAACAAGAAAGAGGAGGACCCTCAGTATGAAACAACAAATAAATCAAGGGATCCACAAGTGATGTATACTACAAAAGGCAAAATTATACATTCAGATTTAAACATTTACTGTAAATGTGTGGTATATGTATACCCAACAAAACAGGCATTAGCAGAAAAAGGGAAGCGTTTTGGATGCATAAACTGAAATCTAGATTTCTGGAGGGTTTAAATGATAATTTAGATTTGTCTGCTTTTTAAAAAACAAATTCTTTACATTCTTTTCCAGTCATGATATGAATAGGGTGTCCCTCAAATCAATTGGACTGTTCCTAACTTGCATGAACAGTTAAGGTTTCGACTGAAAATAGTTACTGTCTCTAACCCTTATAAAAACATTACTGCAGCTGATCTTGTTTTTACTATATAAAGCCATTTGGTGGTGTTCTCTTTTGAACAAGCCACAGATATTTTGCTCTGATTCTAAATAGCTTTTGGCAAATGGTCATTGAATACCTCATTTCTTCAAATTTTCAGGTAACACGTACTGGTAAAAGTAAATTTAATAATGCTTGCTTTAGAATTTTGTTGCAAGGTATTATTATTTTTTTGCCTTTCCATCTTGTTTCTTTAGATAGGTCGTGTTAACTGAGACGAACACAGTTTGGCTGCATATCAAAACATATACAAAAAAAATTAGTTTTATTTTCCTGATGAAGTACAAAAACAATACCATATTCTGGAGTTTTCGTTAAAATTTGCTATTGTTTACCATTGTTTGTTGTAAGAGACATCTAGAATTGTATTCATTTTGGTCACTGTTACACACTTTTGCATTCTTCAGTAGGAATTTGTATATTGTTAATAGAGACTCTGTATTTGTAGTTTTGTTATGTTTGTGTTAAATGTAGTTTAAATACAGCCTACTAATGTTTATTATTGTCACAGAGAGATTTTTGAACTTAAATTGTGTATGGTTGTCATTACACCTTACTACATTCTTAAGCAATTGGTCCAATGTTAATGAGAGACTTTGTGTATTTACTTGTACAAGCTCTGTTGGGTGTACATATACCACACATTTACAGTAAAAAATTTATCTTTTTAATTCTGAATGTATACTATTGACTTTTCTAATATTCATCACCTGTGTGTCCATTTATTTGTTTTGTTGGTGCATGACAGTAAGCAACAGAAAAGAATATGAGAAAAGAGGGACTGTCTTTTTCGATAGAAAAGATTTTAGGAAAACAGAAAAGTTGTGGAGCGTTTCTAGTAAATGCTGTTAAAATATTTATAATCAACAACTAAACCTTTCTTTTTATTTCAGGGGGAAACCTCTATGATAAGATCCTGCGGCAGAAAGACAAGTTGTTTGAGGAAGAGGTAACTTGAAAAGTTTGAGAAGCAATGAGACAAAGTCTAGCTTTGTTTTATGTGCCTAATTAACCTAGGATCCGTTTCATACTTTTTGCCATTGTAGTAAGGACATAACATCATTTGTGCCAGCTAGGAGGAAATAGGAAACCTTTTCTTTGAGGTTCCAATTGTGAATGGAACACTTTGATCTGTAGTCATTAATCATTCTGATTGCTTACAGTGTATCAAAGAACTTGTGATTACCTTGCGCTCAGACCTACAAAAAGTATTTTATTTATTTATTTATTTATTACATTTTTATACTGCCCAATAGCCGAACTATCTGGGCGGTTCACAAAAATTAAAACCATGAAAAGCACAACAAAACAACTAACAGTCTAAAAACACAAATACAAAATACAAAATAAAGAGCACAACCAGGAAAAAAACACACAGCAGAAATTGATATAGATTAATATACGGGATTAAAACAGCAAAGTTTTAATTTAAGTTAAATTAGGTGTTAAAATACTGAGAAAATAAAAAGGTCTTCAGCTGGCGACAGAAGGAATACAGTGTAGGCGCCAGGCGAACCTCTCTGGGGAGCTCATTCCACAGCCGGGGTGCCACATGAACATCTGTATCATGCTTCAAAAAGCAAGCTGTGAAATGAGTGGAAAAGCATTGTTCTGGATCAAGACAGGTTGGTGGAGCTCTGCTATGCCCGCTGCACTGACATGCCCCTTTCCGAAAATTACCATTTCTGCGGATTACCAGTTCCTATCTGAAACAATAAATTCCCAATGCGAAAGTATGGATCCCATTGGTAGTTGGGAAGCATTGGATACTCAGTGGGTTGTATCCAACTGTGTCTGTCTGCCAGTGTAACAGTCATCACTGGTGGAACAGACTCCCCCTTCCAAATCTGCTCGGGGGATGGGTGCAGTGTGAGAGAAGAGGGGAAAATCTCATTGCAAATGGTTGTCTACTTGTGCAACAATGGATGACACCCAATATTTTTAATAATTTATTCCAATTATAGAATGCAGACTTTTTGTTTATAGAATCCGGGATTTTTTAAAGCATAGAATTCTAGATCCTTTTCTTTTAGCATTAATTTCCAAAATTGAATTCTGTTTAGAGACAAGGTGTGTTTGGCTTGTACATGAATTCTCTTTCTTTGCAGATGGTGGTGTGGTACTTATTTCAGATTGCATCAGCAGTGAGCTGTATTCACAGGGAAGGAATCCTTCACAGGTAGGTGTTCAATGTGCTAGGGCTAATTGATGACTTAATGCCTGAAGGTGAAATACTACTTCTGCTTTGTTAGGTGCTTTTAAAGGTCTTTGTAACTGATTCTTCTTGAGTCTTTTATTTTGCTTTGTTTTATTGTATTTGGTGTTTTTATTCTTATTAATTGCCTTGAGCATTTCTTGTGGAAAGGCAGGGTAAAAAACACTGATAATAGTAGAAGTGTAGATTAAATGGATACAAAATAGTTTGCTTTGCATTTTTCTGAGCACGAAAATTAGAGTTTCTAATATAAATTACATACTGCCCTAGTGGCTGTCAGACTGGATCACTGCATTATGTGCCTCTACCTGGGGTTTTCTTTTGTCCACATCTGGAAATAAATACAGAACATAGGGCAAATGCCTATCACATCAGATATGTGCTTTGTGGACTGCACTGTCCTTTCATCCCAAAGTCAGTAAAACCCAGCAGCTGATTTTGTCTTGGCCCTAAAATAATGCATCTTACATTAGAAAGCTGTATATATTCAGAATGAAGCCTCATTGAGTTTAATGGCATTTACTTCCAGGAAAGTGAGTATAGGATTGTAGGGTGCTTCCAGACAAGGCTTTTATTGTGCCATCATCCTGCTTCATTCACAGAATTTTATGGTGAGTCCAGATAACATATTCTTTTGCTTTAAGCTCTCCTATGTTTCCCACCACTTCTATCTTTTTTCTTAATGTGGAAGATCCATTAAATCGGAAAAGATGGAATATCTGCAAAGTGCCATCTGATTACCAGCACTATGACCGTGCTGTCTGGAAGCACCATAGCTTCAGTATAGCTCACTGTGTTTTTTCAGTGCTTGTACTGAAATAACCCTAGAACAAAGTTTTTAAGCACATATGATTTGGAATTTTTTCTTTGGTTTTAATATCTTTGCATTATATGTTATATGGGGGGAGAATAGGTTAGCCTGTTTCTAAAAACTGAAAAATAAAATTATTATCAGTGAAGACAATGTTAGTGATATAAAATTACATGTATAAAAGTGAACATGAGGTTTTATATCCTCATGTGGCATAACACAGTTTAATTGATAGATATTGCAATAAAAATCTGAGACTCTAGGCATAGAGAGGAATAAGATACTTGCTTTCAGAGTAAAGGAGGAATGTCAGCATATTAAGTCTTGTGCCTGGTGACTTGAAGAACTACATCAAACAATTCTTTCTTCTCTAGAGATATAAAGACACTGAATATCTTCCTCACCAAAGCAAATCTTATAAAACTGGGTGACTATGGTTTGGCAAAAAAGCTGAACTCTGAGTATTCCATGGCTGAAACTGTAAGTGTCTGCAGATTTAATATTTTGATAGAATAAATTCTTCATTAATCTGTTTGGTATTTTATGTGTGTGTGTGTGTGTGTATTTTGTTAGGAGCTTGAGATCAGTTATTGTTTGCTTGCTTCCTACTCCCCTTCTGAATTACTTAACTCTCATTGGAAATATAAAATATTCTACTACTTTGGAATCTGCTTTTAGGATATTAATTTAATTCTAAAACTTTCAGTTCAGTAGATATTTTTTTCTTGGCAGATATACCTAGATTCCAAAATTTTAACTGCTGATTTGTATTAAACTACCTTTTGAGATAATTTCTAAACATTCCTACATTTTAATATTTCTAAACAATGTTAAAGGAGTTCTTCCTTCAAATTATTATTATTATTATTAGTAGTAGTAGTAGTTACTATTTATTTCATTTCTATACTGCCCCATAGCCAAAGCCCTAATTGTTAATAGCATCTGCAATTTCTTCAGTCTTGAAGCCGTTGTTCCTGAGACTATTATTTGTTTGATTTAAGCTGCAATCTTGTGCATATTTACTTGGGCATAAATATGCACAAGTAAACATGCACTCGATGGGGTTTATTTGTGAGTAAACATGCAAAGGATTGTGCTGTTTTTTTTAAATTTATAGTCTACCTCAGTGGTTGAGTTGCACTGGGTCACTTTTGGTTTCTTTAAGCTGTTTTGTAATATTGTGTAATATCTCCTTTCCTAATTATTATTACATACAGTTTTATAATTGAGCAAAATTATTCAGCAAGGATCTAAAATATTGTGTGATCTCCATTACTGAGATGTATAATGTATAACATCCATCCTCTAGAAACTAACTTTGAATCAAAAACAGAAACCTTGGGCTTGGTGCCATTCCACATACTACCGAATGCATTACTGATGAAGAGCTGTGGCCAGTCCTGGTTTCCCAATGAATATGCCTATGTAATACACCTATGTAATACACATGTTAGTCGTTAGATGTACTTTTAAAATAGCTTACCTATGCAACTTGAATAAATGAAATGTGTGAAGTACTGTTTATTTATTTATTTTTATTTATTTAAGGATTTTTATGCCTCCATTCAGCCAAAAAAGGCTCTGGCGGCTTACAGAAGTATTTCTTGACAGTCCCTGCCCACAGGCTTACGATCTAAAAGACATGACACAAAAGGAAAGGGGACTGGGAGGGAGGAGGAGGGGGGGGAAGGAAAGCAAATTCAGGCACTACAATCTTAGTTGTAAAGTTCAGCAGTTACAGATGACAGCAGGAGGGAGGGGGCTCTCAGCTGGAGCTGGAGCCAGGCACAGTGGAGAGGTGCCTGGCTGCTGCTACCTCCCTCACTGGTTGCGGACTTACACAATCAAGTCTTACAATTAGTGCTACTTCATTTAGAGTAAGAGTGCCAGACGACTTGTGGTCCTCTGTATGTTTTTTGCCTACAACTCACATCATCCTTCATCATTGGCTGTGCTAGCTAGGGCTGATAGGAGTTGTAGGATTGATGGGAGTTGTAAGCCAAAACATCTGGATAACCACTAGTTGTCTACCCCTGATTTGTAGTATGGTTCATGCAGTTTCATTATCTCTGGGCTGTCTCTATGTGGGGAAAGCCCCGGGGTGCTTCTGCGGTGGCGCTTATACAATGCAGCAACCACTGCGGATCCATCCGGGAGCTTTCCCCCAAAGCTCCAAAGTAAAAAAGTTCAGGACTTACCCCAACTTTTTTCTCCAGAGTGAGGCAAGGACAGCGCATCTGCCATCTATCGCTGTTCCAAAGTCATGGCAGAGGTGTGGCTGGGCAGATGGCAATCCCTGATTGGTCGCTGTCTGCCCAGGCAGGGGAGAGGGAGCAGGCCAGCGAGCAGAATGGCTGCTGGAACGCCCCTGCGCTTCCTCCAGCATGGAGAGAAGTAAAGTTCTCTGTTCCTTTGGTGGTGAAAGCCCCACGGGGTAAGGGGGGGAAACCAGGGAAGGACGGGTGGTGGTGGCGGTGCAGGAGATGGCACCCCCTCCTTCAATGGATGTAAACCCCACGCTCGCTCCTTGGTGTGAGGAAAGCCCCACAGGAGCGAAACTGAGGGGTTTTGGGGGCTCACCACAATGCATTGTGAAGCAAAATATATTTCCAAGACTTGATTTGAAAGAAATAACTAAAACTGACTATAGATTGCACGCCCAACATTTGGAGGGTTCCAAGATTGGAGCCTGTCGTCTTTCCAAAGCCCTGTTGGCAAGAGCCAGGAAGGGCAGGAGCTTTTATATTGTATTTTATATTATGGTTTTATACTGTTGTTTTATACTTTGAATGGTTTTAATTTTTGTGAACCCCCCTGAGAGCTCCGGCTATTGGGCGGTATAGAAATGTATATATCTGATATCAAGGAGCTGACAAAATATCTTGAACATTCTTACTGTGTTGTGTAGTTGGTAGGAACCCCATACTACATGTCTCCAGAGCTCTGCCAGGGAGTAAAATACAACTTCAAATCTGATATCTGGGCAGTTGGCTGTGTTGCCTTTGAGCTCCTCACACTGAAGAGAACTTTTGATGCAACAGTAAGTTAAACACTATTCCTTCATCTTCCATTTTTTTCTTAAGTGTGTGTTTGCGTGGGGTGAGAGGAGAAAGAGAGAAACCCATATTTTAAGAGTGTATATGGCAGTCAGAGTTCTAAATCAATTGGATATCTCCTGCCAGTGCCTTTGGTCTTTTTCTGAAGTCTCTTTCTGATGTCCTGGGCTTATCTAAAATGTTAGTAACGTTTGAATCAAAGTGGAAGGGTGAACAACATAGATCCACAGGATAAGGACATCTTCTCAAGCAGGTTCTCCAGCTCTATTCAAATTATTTCATATTTACTTTCTAGAATCCCTTGAACCTCTGTGTGAAGATCGTGCAAGGGAACCGGACAATGGAGGTTGATTCCAGTGTTTATTCTCCAGATCTCATCCAGGTGGTACACTCTTGCCTTGATCAGGTTGGTGAGATACAGTTTCCTTTCAGCTTCGTTGCCTTTGTCACACAGCTTCGAAGCAAGTTGGGGAAAAGCTGCCCAAGAACTGCAGCAACTTGGAAGTTGCTAAAGCCCTCTGTGTTTGGAGTGCCATTAACTCTGAACTTCCTGCTAAATGTATAACTTTTTATCCACAGTTAGGAAAGGACTTTATTAGGTGCAACAAAAATGCCACAAAAGTGTGCAAGAGTGTTCAAGTTCTTCTAGAGCTGAAAGCTTGCACACTCTTTTGTAGCATTGTAGTCAGTGGTCTTTTGTGGCATTGTGATCAGTTCTAATAAAGTTATTTCCCAATTGGATTTTGGATATCTTATCATGGCCTAGCGCAGCTATATATGTTTTTTTTAAATAACTGTTTGATTCTCTGGGCGCTTCCAGAAGAGGCTTTTATCACACCATTTCGCTATCTCATTCACAACGTTTACAGGGGTTTCAGATCACAGGAGTGTTTGAGTCTTCCATTATGTTTTCCTATTGCTTCTTCCATCTCTTCTCATACAGCAGAAAATCCATTCAGAGAAAAAAAAACAGAATAGTGGCTTGATTCTTTTAATTGGTATTGCTAGGAAGCACCCACTAGGTTTGGGGAAATGGGGGGAAGACCATAAAATGGATCTGGCCTAAGACTTTTAATTGTTGAAAAATGATCCCTTTCCTTAGGGAGTGACCTGTCACTCACCTCTTTCAGGATCCTGAGAAGAGGCCTACTGCTGATGAGCTGCTTGAGAGTCCCCTTATCAGCAAGTGCAGGAGGTAAACAGTCATACATACTTTGTACAGCCTTCATATTGGTGCTTCCCATATTCTGTCGCTTAGATTGGCCATTGGCTGATGAAGTATACCTTGAAATAGACTACTCCTTCTCATGATAAGATGATGTTCATATATACCTTTTAAAATTAAAAAATTAAGGTAGTGCCCTCCAAAAACATTGAAAAGTACATAACACAAGGCTTTGAAATGTAAAATGTGTATATTCCGGTTTTCCCTTCCCTGAGTTTTGGCTGTCTGATTCCAGGCTTCTACTTCTTCAAACTAGTCAAATACATTGGGTTGGATCTAGTGAAGCAGCATAAGAAGGGGCTAATGGAACATAACTTTCCCCCTTTTCCTCACCTCAGCTGCCCCCTGAGAAGCATATTCCAAGGGTTTGGGGAACCTGCAGAATTATGTGGTATGTGATTTAGGGGGCTGAGGGGATCCCTGAAAACTGGGCAGAAGCACTCCTGGATAGATAGTTTGCTGGTTTAATACCTCTTTCACCATTAGCCTTATTTTGTGAATCTGCACAAAACAGTAGTCAACTCACTTCAGAGTTTGTGGGATCTACTTTATTTTTTTACTAGAACTGGAGCCAGGGTCCAAAATAGTAGCTTAGGCAAGCAAAACCACATTAAGAATTAAAAAGCAAGATGTCTTTGAGCATATGCTCAGCCCAGAAGTTTGTGATCAGTACCAGAACAAGTCCTTTCACACAAAATCACCCAACTCCTTGTTTCCCCTCAAGCATTATTTTTTTGCAACCTAATTTAGGGGAAAGGTTTTTAGTTGTTGCTATCATTAAACAGTTGGGAGTCAAAAAACATTGCCAATGTAATGCAAATCGCTCAGAGGCCTACCCGTGGATCCTGATCTACCTTTTGCCCACCCATGCTTCAGAAAATGAACATTCTCACATAATCACAGGTGATGCGAGAATGAAAATGGGGCACACACTAAGGATACTTAAAACCTCAACAACCAAAGCATTGGGCAGAGCAGTCTTAACATCCAGATCCATCTTGCTCGAGGGAATTAAGATTAGGTGGAGCTGATATGTAGTGGGTGGGGAGCGAGCTGTGTGACTGCACATGTAGCTGTGGAGAACTTCATGCATGGAAAACTACCACTGCAGTTAGTTGGCATAAATCCCTGAATTGGGATCTTTTTGGCTCAACCGGGCAGAAAATGACACCCCCTCACTGCCAGGGAAAATGGGGCTCCAATCCACACACCTTCTGCCTTGGTGAGTTTTTTATATGTATGTATCTATATCTCCTATCTTTCATTTCAGTGGAAAAAGTCAACAGGTGAAATAAATCTAAAACATATAGTCTTGGCACACTGAGGAAATACGCTGTGGGAGGGGCCGTAGCTCAGTATGATAGAGCACATGTTTTGCATGCAGAAGGTCCCAGCTTCGATCCTTGACTTCTCACGGTAGGGCAAGGAAAGAATCCTGCCTAAAACTCTGGAGTGCCGCTGCCAATCAGTGTCGACAGTAGTGGGCTAGATGGACCAGTGGTCTGACTGTACAAGGCAGCTTCCTATGTCCCTAAGTATTCCACAATGTGGATACCATGGTCTGTAGAATCGCTTGAAATCTGAATGCAGTTAAAAGACTTGCTTTAGGTTAGGGCCATACTCTTCTAGAGATCTAGCCCTGTTCTGTGGTTTGTCATTATGTCTTGCCTTATGGCCTCCAGTGATCTTTATCTGTCCACGTTCCCTTACTATCTCTTATTTGTTTACATCTCTCTGGAGAGATTCAGTACTGCACTCAAACTCAAGCATAGAAATAGACTATTGGCTACATCCAACGTCACGCGAGTGGATGTCCGCTAATGCAACAAGACTTCCCTCCTTCCTTTCCACCCCCTATACCCCACCATAGAGTCCCTAAATCTGCTTTGGACAGTCCTCCAGCTGTCCAGATTTTGAGGGGTGCACTGGCAGCTGCAGGGGTGTTAATTCTGCGGACAGATGGACACCTTTGGATACAGTGAAGTTTTTAGTAATAGGCTGATGCTGTTCTTATTGCATATTCTTTATCCTGGCAGGGAAATGGAGGAGAAAGTTGTGCTGCTTAACGGGCCAAACAAACGACCAAGGTAATGGAATGAGTTTTGAAGAGTGGAATTGAAGAAAATACGTCCCTAGGCACAGTCACCCTTCACTACTCAGTGGTGGATAACAGTGAAGCAGCATTGCTTTTAAGACATTTTCAGTGCAAAATACGACAGAGAAAACTGATCGGGGTGGGCAACAAAAATTAAAATTAAATAAAAAATAAAAAATGGCATCTGGAGTGTCTACAGAGGACCTACTAGGGCAAACGTAGCTTGTTTGCAAGTGAACTTTGACCCTTTTGGTGCTTTGTAGTAGTTCTGGAGCACTAAAAGGGACAACGTTGCTTCTCTGGGTATCTTTCTTTTTTTACAATTTTGGGGAGTAGCACAGGCCACATGTTACCCACACCTGCTCTATGATAATGATATTTCAGAGAACTAGCTTCCACTCTCGTCAACTTTGCCTTCTATTGATTCCACACAAACTTTATTTACAAATTGTGCTATATTGTCGGATTCTTCTTTTCTTCTTTGAGATGAGATTCACTTGCTGGAAGAGGATCCTTAATAGTGGAAAGACAAACATTTGCATGTATAGTTATAAAATGTTAATGTTATGAACAAAGTTGCTAAAGTATTTGTGCACTGTCTCATTCACAAACATGAAGTTTGCTCATGTCACATGGAATTTCAAAAGCCTTGCATGTGCCATCAGATTGGATTTTTATTTGCTTTATTTACTCATCTGTTCCCAAGCTTTATGTTTTAAAACTTCTGATGCTATTTATGTGGCCTTTGAACAACATAAGCATTTAAACAAACACACAAAACAAACAAAAAGCGTTGGGGTGGACAGAACCCATTAAGGCTTATGTGAAGTGTTTCTGCCTAGAATCTGGAAAAGTAATTCTCTTCCAGCCTGTCCTTTATTTAGGGGCTTGGAAAAGCAATTCATGCTAAACAGTGTCTCCGTACTGATCTTTTGTGTTTTATAGAACAAGCACCATGAATGAGGCTCCCATTGCAGTGGTGACATCACGCACTAGTGAAGTATATGTATGGGGAGGTGGGAAGTCCACTCCTCAGAAGCTGGATGTCATTAAAAGTGGCTGCAGTGCACGACAAGTCTGTGCAGGAAACACCCACTTTGCAGTGGTGACAGTTGAGAAGGAGCTGTATACTTGGGTGGTAAGTAAGTGTATGGAAATAATTTGGAGGTTTGGAAGGGAGTGGTAGAATGAACTACTGTATTCAAATTACTTCCCCAGTCATTAATCTCTGGCCTCTGCCATCAGTTAGGGACCATGGGCCTCTAGGAATTCACACCCTCTATCTCCCAGGAAGGCCATCATAGTAAGAGAAAGACCATCCTGGCCCCATCTATTGGCCAAAGAAGGATTAGCTTCAGGGAGTTCGCTTATCTCATGCCCTGCAAGGAAGAACAGACTCTGGCTCCATCCATTGGCCAAAGACCTCTTGGGTGTAGGGTCTAGAGCACAACAACTTGAACCCTCAAAGATCCACTGTGAGCAATTTGCTAGACATTTTGCAAAGTTGCTCGTGTTCATGCTGACAGAAGCCATTGTTTTGACAGAGTCTGGGATAGATGGGGCTAGGGCACCATCTAGTCATGTGATAGATACTATTCAGCTTATGCACACTGAGGATGTGGACATACTGCTTGGAGGACTGAGGCCTCTTTAGATTGCTCTTTAGATCATTGTCCATCCTGGCTTATAAAATTAGCCAGAGTTGGGCTGGGTATCTGGGCCTCAGAGGAGGTTAATGCCTCCTTGATGGATGGTGGGATTCCTATAGCTTCAAAAGAAGTAATGGTGAGGCTCTTGTGGAAGAAACCAAATCTAGGTCCTATGGTTTTAGATAGCTACCATCCTCTGTCAATTTTGCTATTTTTGTACAAGGTGCTAGAGTGTGTAGTGACCTCACAATTCCAAGTAGTGTTGGATGATACTGATTACTTAGATCCATTCCAATTAGGTTTCAGCCTTGGTTAATGATTTGGATGGGGGAATTGCAACCTGTTGGTTCTTATGGACCTATCAGCGCCTTTTGATACCATTGATGATGGTATCCTTCTGAATCATTTATCTGGGTTGGGGTTGGGAGACACAGTTTTAAAGTGGTTCCTGTCTTTCTGGGGGAGCAGACTCAGAAGATGGTGCTAGGGGATTTTTGTTCCTCCCCATGGCCATTAGCCTGTAGGGTGCCACAAGATTCCATCCTGTCCCCCATGGTTTTTAACATTCTGCAAGAAACCGCTGGAAGATCATCAGGAGGTTTCGGCTGAAGTGTCATGATACTCAGCTCTACCTCTTGTTTCCATCTACACATCCCAGGGAGGCTCTTGAACTCATGAACCAGTGTGTGGAGACTGTTTGCAGTGGATGAGGGTAAACAAGATGAAATATAATCCAGACAAGATGGAGGTACGGTGGGTTGGGAAACCAACTACTCTGGATGGAGGTTTGCAACTGGTCTTAGATAGGGTTGTATTTCCCCTAAAAGCTGAAGTGCAGAGTCTAGGAGTCTTCCGGGACGCTGTGCTAACTGGGGAAGCCCAGGTGGCTGTGGTGCCTAGGATTATGATTTATGAGCATAGGTTGGTATGCCAGCTGTGGCCTTATCTGGGAAGGATGGGCCTTGTCTCAGTTATTAGTGATATCCAGGCTGGACTACTGTAATATGTGGTACATGGGGATGCCTTTGAAGATGATCAAGAAATTTCAGCTGGTGCAGAATGCAGCTGCCTGAGTGTTAGTGGGGGCAAGGCAATCTGATCATATAATACCTAAACTGTGTTAGGTACATTGGTTGCTAGTGTGTTTCCAAGCTCAATTTAAAGTGTTGGCTTTGACTTTTAAAGCCTTAAACAATTTGGGACCAAATTACTTGAAGGACCCCCTTCACCCATATCAGCCTGCCTGCATTTTAAGTTCAGCAAGAGCGGCCCTTCTCATTTGTCCACTTGTGAGGGCAGTTAGGTGGGTGACTACATGAGAGAGAGACTTTTCCACAGTGGCCCCACACCTCTGGAATAAGTTGCCTTTGGGGGTCTGCCAGGATCCATCGTTGCAGGCTTTATAAATGACCTTGAAAACCTACTACCTTACTCTGACCTTCCCCTGAGTGTGTGTTTTTGGAATGGGTTGTAGCTGTAGTTGTATGTAATAGGTTTTATTTCTTTATACTGGTATGTGTTGTTTTTAGGATGTTTGCAACTGTTGCTGTTTTTACTGTTTTATTGCCATATAGATTTTTTATTATGTGAGTTTTATTGTTGTATGCCACCTTGGGAGGTTTCCTGCCTGGAAAGGTGATCAAGAAATATTTTAAACAAATAAATAAATTGGCCAGAGGGACTAAGGACTTCTGATTTGTGTGGGTTTAGGGCTTGTGTATGTATGCATACATGTATTATAGGGCACTTCCAGACAAGGGTTTTACGTCGTAACCACCCTGCCTCATTTATGGAATTTTACAGGAGGCTGGGTGACATCGTCCATTTGTAGCTCATGTTTTCCCACCACTTCTTCTGTCTTTTTGCTTACCATGGGAAATCTGTTAAGGAAAAAAATGGAATTGCTATGCGATGCCTTTGGATTATTAGCACTAGGACCCTTCTATCTGAAAGTACCCCTTATGTATTGTAAGCCATCTTGAGACTTATTCAATCAAAAGGTAGGGTACAAATCTTCTAAAGAAATAATCTGATAAAACTGGGAAATGGAGCTAGAGAGGTAAGAATATAAGAGCCCAGTGTATCATATGGAAGGCTTATCTAGTCCAACATTTTGTTCCCACAGTGGCCAACCCGAAGCCTATGGGAAGCCCACAGGACACAAGTGCAATGGCTCCCTCCCAGTTATGTTCCCCAGCAACTGGTATTCAGAGGCAGTATGCCTCTGATACTGGAGATGATATATAGCCATCATGACTAGTAGCCATTGATGGCCTTATCCTCTAAGAACACTAGCTCTGTTGTGTGCATGGAAAGAAGGATGAAGGCAGTGTAGAATGAACCTTACCTAAGTCATATTTAATATATTTAATGTTAACGAAGAATTTTTAGGTACATTTTGAAATCGTATTACATCCCTGTTGATGGCACAGTTCTGTTGATGAGCAGAGATGTAGCATGCCTGTCCTTGTTGTTTTTTTGCAACCTATTGGCATATAAGGGATGATAACACTTGTTACCTGCAATCTGAGAATTCAGCCTTTTCTTGCTTAAGGCCAGGATCCAAAGCACTATGCATGCACAGGGTTTGTTCAGCTCCCTCCATATGGCAGTTGAGAGACATTTGCAGCAACCCTCCACAGGATGCATGAGGCTACTGCTGAAAGAAAAATCAGCCACTCTCCCCTATGTGTGTGCATGTGGAGATGGCATGTGGCTCCTAGTCAAAGTATATATTGTTTCTTTCTTGGTTCCTTTGCATCAGAGTTATGAGCAATACTCCTTGGAGCTATGGTTATGCCTTTCTTTACTGTGGTTTGGTGTTTTACAGAACATGCAGGGGGGCACCAAATTGCATGGCCAACTGGGCCATGGAGACAGAGCCTCATATCGGCAACCTAAGCATGTGGAAAAACTGCAGGGCAAAGCCATTCGCCAAGTGTCTTGTGGAGATGACTTCACTGTCTGCATCACAGGTAAAAGACAGATTAAATGTACCAAAATTTTGCTGTGGAAGAACTGAAACATTGACTGGGTTCAGACAACACAATAACCAACGGCAGTTTAAATAGATGACAGTTGGTTATTTAATCCACCATGGCTTATTGTGTTGTATGGTGGGAGATCTTTAATCAGTGGTTGGTTATTTGGCTGAAATAACCAACACTGTGCAGAGTTGGCTATTTGAACCACCATTGGTTATCGTCACAATGAGGTGCAATGGGTTAAATAACCCACAGTGCTTTATTTAACCCATTGTGGATTTCTGTTGGGAATTTTTAAATTCACAATGGTTTATTTGCCCAAAATAGCCCAATCTGATAACAGTAAGGGTTATTTAACCCATTGTGTGTTATTGTGTCGTCCATCGATCACTGTGGGTTATTTTGTTTGTCTACAGAGTCAGGTATAGTAGCTTCTTTTTGAAATAGTCCATGATGCCTTGCCTGGGGAGAGGAAACTGCTGCAGTACTGTGAATGCTGTCCTTCTGGCAGGAGGACTGCAGCTAAGACAGTGCGTGGGAGGATGAGTCAAATTATGCACAGTAGCTTAATAAGTTACAAATGGTAGCTTATTAGCTGGTTTATGTGGTGATAAATCATGAACTATTTAAAAAAGAAGCTACTGTGTGTGGTTTATTAATCCATCATGGATTAAAGTGACATCGAAATGCAGCCAGTATATCGACTGAATGATAAAATATCCTTTGCTAGCAAAAGAGACTGAAATGTTCAGGAAAAGGTAAAATACAGGTAACCTGCAGGGAAGACAAGCCTGCAACTGCTGTTATTCAACTTTGGAATTAGTGTGGTTTCCCAAGAGCAACATCTATGTATTTTTGTTTCATGTTATTTAAAACATTTACATTCTGTTCATCATATTAAATTTCAGAGTGGTGTATAACATAAAGTCAATACAATAACATACAAAAACAAAAATAAGCAATAAATGTTTGAGTCAGAATAAATTGAGGATAGCAACCTCTATATCTATACACAATATATTTATGGGGGATACTATAGATATGGAACACAAAACCCTAGCTTGCAATTAACCTGTCTTGATCTAAATAATTATATTACATTAGTCTAATTTCCCTATGTGAAAGATGGAGATGACCTTGAGTAGTAGGCAGCCTTTGGGCTCTTTAAAAACATACAGCAAGTAAATTAACCCTATCAAATTCATGTGTTCCATCCTTTCATGCAGATGAGGGCCAAGCCTTTGCCTTTGGCTCAGACTACTATGGCTGTATAGGTGTTGACAAGGCATTTGGCTCTGAGGTGCTGGAGCCCCGACAGCTGAACATCTTCCTCAACAATCCAGTAGAACAAGTTTCCTGTGGAGATAACCATGTGGCAGTGCTGACTCGAAACCGAGAGGTCTACACATGGGGCTGTGGAGAATATGGTATGTGACTTCCTATCTGCAGCCTTTAATCTTGTGGGTGAGGGTGGGGGGAGGAAGAAGGGGAAGTAGTATTACCCACAATACAGACTTTAGAAGAAATATATATACACCCAACTTCTTAGGTTGTAGGAAAATAACAACAATGGAGTTCCATAGAAGAGGCAATTGGGAGGCACAATTTTGGCAACTGCTGGGGACAGACAGGATTAACTTTCCTTGGAACAACTACTATGATAGACTTCAGAGTCAATTGGTATCCATCATTCTTGAAAGATGGATGGTCAGACCTGTATGTAGCTTTCAGGAATGAATCAGTTCTGTTAGTTCAAAATTGGAGAGTCTGCTTTGAATTCTGTAATTCTGTAATTATCTGTAATTCTGCCCCTTCTGTGTTAGAAAAAAGGCCCTTGGCTATTTCTAATTGTTGTCTCTTTCCAAATGCAGGCCGCTTAGGTTTGGATTCAGAAGAGGATCACTCAATCCCACAGAAGGTAAAATGGACTAGCCCATGGTCATATTTCATGGGCTCCAGGCGTGTTCACTATATCTTTCTTCTGGAGTTTGTCCATGTTTAAGACATCTTTTCTGAAGTTATAACAATATGTTGAGACCACCAATTTGATACTATTCAGTTAATTAATAGGGATAAGCTGGTAGAATAAAGTAATTCTAAATTCAGCTCATTACAGTGTGACCTTATTATGTTTTGTTCAGAAATAGAGTAGATGAGCCACTTCTTTAGGTAGTCCAGATTTTCTTGTATTTTAAGATTGACTTGGGATTTCATCTCTAGTTAGGCTTTTAGGAAACTGTATTATACAGGATCAGACTATCTGTCCATCTAGCCCAGAGTTCTCTACTCTGACTAATAGCAGATCTCCATGATCTCAGGCCGCAGACTTTCAGATCACCTGGTGCCTGATCCTTTTTACCTGGAAATGCAAAGGATTGAATGTGCAACTTTCTCCCTCTATAGCATCTGCTTTACCACTGAATAAAGCCCCCTCCCCATAAAAGTAATAGTGGGAGTAGGGGGGCTTCAGCCCTTTCCTCAACTGCTATTTCTCTACTCCATATCCCAGGTGATGCCAGGGATTGAACCAGGGACCTTCTCCATGCTCTATCACTTAACATATGTATGGTACTCTTATTAACTGGTATTCAGTTCCCATGATGTTTCATGTTTCTCTTTTATAGGTGGAAATTCAGAAGGCCTCCAATATTGTCTCAGTCCAGTGTGGTGGTGATGGCACCTTTCTGCTCACACAGACAGGCAAAGTATTGGCTTGTGGTCTGAATGAATTCAACAAGCTGGGCTTGAACCAATGCACTTCAGGGATAATTAATCATGATGTGAGTAGTAGTTTGGGGGGAAAGGTAGTAGTAGTTTGGGGGAAGGGGGGAATTATGTTCTGGAAATGACAAGGAAGTTATTGTGGAAGTTGTATCTATTTATAAATATGAATTAATTACTAAACATGAATTAATAAAATAATATTTACTGAGTGCAAAATTGGAACTCCAGAGAGAAAAGAAAAAACTGATATGATTTGCCATTTTTGGCAGTAGGTTCACTTCAGTTTTGTGTGGTGCATGTTGTATATATTTGAGGGGCCTATACAAGAAAAAAAAGAGTCTGTCCATTCAGAAATTGACTGCCTTAAAAGGACTGACACTTATGGCACTACGGCTTACTCATGCCCTGCATGGATGGATATTGACCCTAGTGTTTGACAACTCTAATGCCATTATCCTGAATGAACAAACTGTTTACTCTCTTCCCTTAGGCTTATCAAGAAATTCCATACACCACTTCCTTCACTCTGGCCAAAAAACTTTCCTTCTACAAGATTCGCACCATTGCCCCAGGAAAGACACACACAGCTGCCATAGACGGTGAGATCCAATCACACTACATTTACCCCTGCAATACAATTCCTTTTCCAAATAAGGGTACTAATTATTCCAGGTGACCACACCCAACAGACTAGTTCTTAATGCTATAATTGGGAGGAGAAGCCTGAAAGTTGACTCAGATGTTCAGAGCAGTGGGGTATATAAAGGAGTTTAAGTAATTATAATTGGTACTACTATGGTTTCCATTTCCTAGAGTGGACAGGAGTGTTGTAAGCAGTGTCAATTACTGATTGGTCAGCCTTGGATCCCAGCATAAATTACTTAAGGATGTTCAGGGAAGGAAAGTTTTCATCCTATCACCCACCAACAGCCATTCCATCAGATTGTAGAGTAGAGGAAGAGAAGGGAAACAGGACCATTATTTTGCCTCTGCTGAGAGACCAGCTATCTTTTTCTCTTCACGACTGTCTCTTAACCAGCAGCTATTCCATTAAGCTACCTGAAATGTTTCCATCCAAATTGGTGGTTGTGATAAGAACTGTAACTTTAAGAACTGGTGCCTGAGCTTGCTTATTTCTCTTTCTTGCCCATCCCATTTTCTTTGTATGTCATCCTTTTAGACTGTAATAATAATAATAACAACAACAACAACAACAACAACAACAACAACCCATCTTACCCCTGGTATTTGTAATTTGAAACTGCCCTAGAACAAGTTGGTTATGGAACCAACCACAGGAGAGAGGACCCTGGACTTAATCCAAAGTGGTGCCACCTAGGAGTGTTGTCAAACCAATTTGAAACAGTGACCACAGTGCTATCAGATTTAATATATATATTTAGATGGAAAATTACCAAGGAAGTCCAACAGGGTCTTGTTTGGTTTCAAAAGAGGAAACTTCTCTGAAATGAGGGAATTGGTAAAAGGGAAGTTGAAAGAAGATTAATCTCTTCAAAATGCTTGGAAATTACTCAAAACTACAATAATAGTTCAGCTAGGATGTATACCACAGCTTAAGAAAGATAGCACCGAGTCCAAGAGCTCATGAGTATTATTAATGAACAGTGTCAAGGAAGCTTTTAAAGAAAAGAGAAGGCTTCCTTCAGAAAATGAAAGCATTGCCCAAATGAGGAAAACAAAAATGGTCTTGCACAAAGGAAATGCAAGCAGACAAGAGCATTACTGACAACATCAGGGCTGACAATAAATAATTCTTTAAATATATCAGAAGCAGGAAACAAGCTAGGGAGACAGTTGGACTGTTAGTTGACAATGGAGTTAAAGGAATACCAAAGGAGGGTAAGAAGAATGCAGAGAAGCAAAATTAATTCTTTTCATCTATCTTCACTGAAAAAGATATAGGACAAATACCTGTGCCTGAAGTGATGTTTTCAAGAAGAGAATCTGAAGAACTGAGGCAAATAGTGCTGACAGAAGATGAAGTTCTTGACCATATTGACAAATTGAAAGCTAATAAATTACCAGGCCCAGATGGTATCCATTTTAAAGTTTTTAAAGAACTCAAATATGAAATTGCTGAACTTCTAACAAAAATAAGTAACATGTTCCTAAGATCAGCCTCTGTGCCGGAGGACTGGAGAATGGCCAATGAAACACCATTTTCTGCCTAATTTGGAGTGATTTCCCCCCTTCCCACCAGCAAATAGCCCCCTGTGCACCATCTCTCATAGTTCAGGAGAATCTTGAACTCCAATTATGAGGTGATGTTTAAATAATGTCCCACAGTCTAGCAAATTGTCCAGCAGGGTTTAGCAACTTCCTACCATGATAATCCCCAATGCTTTTTTTTAATTATTATTTCAGAGCGGGGTCGTTTGCTTACCTTTGGCTCAAACAAGTGTGGCCAACTGGGTGTTGGAGACTATAAGAAGCGTCTGGGTATTAATCTGCTCGGAGGACCTCTTGGGGGGAAGCAGGTCATCAGAGTTTCTTGTGGCGATGAGTTCACTATAGCTGCTACTGATGGTGAGTGTTGGCACTCGTAGGTAGGTCATGAATTTCTATAAGCCAGTTCTGCTGGGTACCAAAGATGGTTACTTGCCATCTTAAAGGAGGGAAGCACGAAAGGTGAGATACTTCCATATTGTCATTAGAGAAGAGGAACTTTGCTATGCTAGCATCATATGTGATAAAGCCATGCAAAATTTCCCACAGAAATATCATATGTTGTTCCTCTGGTTTGGTTATTAGGCATTCAAAATGGAACCCTTTGAGTGGAAATAAATGCAACTTTATGCGAGTCCTTGGAGGGTGGTATAGTGTGTCTGACTTTAGGCTTAAAAACCCTTTTTCTTCCCCAGATAACCATATATTTGCCTGGGGGAATGGCGGGAACGGCCGTTTAGCAATGACCCCAACCGAGAGAGCTCATAGTTCTGATATTTGTACGTCATGGCCTCGGCCCATTTTTGGTTCCCTGCACTATGTTCCAGACTTATCTTGCCGTGGTTGGCATACCATCATAATTGTTGGTGAGTATAAAACAGTTGTCTTCACTAACTATACATAACATGTAAAATGTAACTAGAGTTCACAGGGAAGTGTGGGTCATAATCTTTCTGACAAAATGTGTCAGCATGTATCTGCTTTCCCATGTTTCTGAAACACATAGCTATGGAAATGTACCCTTTTCTCTCTCTCCAGAAAAGGTTATAAATTCGAAAACCATCCTCCGTTCCAGTAGCAGTGGCCTATCTATTGGGACTGGTAAGTAATCAGACAGATTCATAATAGATAATTTCGTATTTGGTTGCATATATTGAAAAGTTTGAGCAGGATATGTTGCAATAACAGGGTATAGCTCAAGGGGTATAGTACAGTCCTTGTATGCAAAACGTCCCAAATTCACTCCATGGCATATCCAGGTTGGACCAGGATAGGCTCCTCTCTGAAATTCTGAAGATCTGTATTGACAGTCAGTATTGAACTAGGTCTATCGATTGTCTGACTTGGTCTAAGACTTTGTTCATATTGCAAAAACTACCCTTGTTCTAGCTTTTTCATTAATTTAATATTTGTTCTGATAGATTATTCTAACTTTATGGCTAGTACTTGTAAGAGGCAGCTTTCGGGAGGAGGTGACTGTTTATTGGGGTGTGGAAGAGTGGGTTAGGAAGTATGAACCTGTGATAAAGATGCGCACATTGGGACTCTGCAGGGTGCTTGCTAAGGTGAACTACTAAAATGGAAGCACTGTCTAGTCAGTGCCTTCTCAACTGATGTTCTTAAAGTTCTGCCTTCATAGTTCACTGTGGGATTATCTTCTCTTTACATCATATCATTCTGAGGCCTGGCAACATCTGCATTCCCAGGATTGGAAACTCTCCTAAGTAAGCAAGAGAAATGTGGAAGGTTTTTAATATTCTACTATTTTTGCTAGTGGCCCAGAGCTCTACAACTGAAGGAGGAGAAGAGGAGGAAAGTGAGCACGATTCTGAGACTCCCGATCCCAGCAGAGGCTTCCGGGGAACCATGGAAGCAGACCGTGGAATAGAGGATCGGATCAGCACAACAGAAGCAGTTGCAGATAGCAGTGTTGCTAGCAGCTCCTGCCCCAGCTGGCTGCGCAAGGTAATTTCTTTCATCCAGGGCTGAGAGGCCAAAGGAAAAATAAACAGTCTGTCCCCCAACAATGAGCTTGCAATTGTAGCTGAGAGGCTTCTTCCCAAATATTTTCCCTCTTTCAAGATCAATTCTTTACCATAGTTTTCTAATGTAGTAGTTGGGATTGGTCTTCAGGTGGGGCTTTTTTAGATAACAAGCATTCCAACTTAAAAACAAACCAACATAGTTTTGAAGGATGATCCATTTGGAATCCCAACATGGGCTCAGCCAAGGCAGAATCTGTTGCTGCTGCTTTAACATCTAATATGTTCTTAGTCTATTTTCTAGACATTAGAGTCAACTTACTACTGGAATCCTTTCAGTCAGTGAGTAAATCAACAGAGATGAGAAGTCCAGAGTCAATGGTTGTATTGAGTCATTACAGTGGAAACTATTTTAAGGACTTCTTTTGATGCGATGATTTTATTTTTATATTATTATTTTTTAAAGTATACTGTCCTAAAAATTGATGTTGAAGGGTGGTATAGAAATTTCTTAAATTTCCCATTCTAATTAGCTCCCAATAAAAAAGTGAATTGAAGCAAATTAATGACCCAGTTCACATGATGAAAACAATCCACCATAGCTTAAATAAGCCTCAGTGGCTTGTTGTGAACAATGGCACATGCTGGGCGCAATTTGCATAATCACTGTTTATCGTGTTGTTTGAACCCAAGTGACATGGCTTGTAGATTATCTGAATATTGTTTAACTCTCCAACAAGCCATGCTGCCTGGTTTGAACAACACAATAAGCCACAGCTGGGCGGTGATTATGCAAATCATGCCCAACACACACTGTAACTCACAACAAGCCACCATGGCTTATTTAAGCCCGTGTGGCTTGCTTTGATTGTGCAAACTGGCCCAATGCTTCCATGTATTCTAGATAACTTTCTGTGGAGACTACATTATTGTTACCCTCTGACTGTTCTTTCATAATACTAACAAGCAATTAGATTCTGTTAAACTGTTAAAACAATTGCTGCCCTTATACCTCACTACATTTAGAAAAGTGTCAGCAGCACTAAAAAAACCCACATTTTTTTTTTAACAGGAAGCTATCAGTATCCCTTATTCATATTTATCTACCTCTCTATCTCTCTGTGTGACTAGGAACTGGAGAATGCAGAGTTCATCCCCATGCCTGAAACCCCCTCTCTTGTGAGTCTGAGCTCTTCAGAATTGGACAAAGAAACTCTTCCCTACAACGAGCTGAAGGGACTCCACATGGCTTCGCCCACACCTGTTGATATTAACAAGTCCAAGACAGGGGCCTGGGTAATGTAAACTTCTGTTAAAAAGGGGGGGGGGGACTGGAGGTAGAAATAGGATCCATAATGATTGACTTATGGAATGTACATCTTGGAGGAGAGTATAATAAAGTATGTAAATAAAGTTACTAAACTCAGAAGATTTACAGCATTTGAGAAGGAATCTAATTAAACTGGCCTACAACAGATTGTATGAGAAAGGAAAGAGGAGAGGTGTTTTTTTAACGGTGATTAAAAATTGGTAAAAAATTAATCCCAAAAGTTATTAATCTGGTACAGGGAAAGATTGCTAAGAATTATCCAAGGCCAGTGCTGTTCAAGGGCATGTTGGTCTATTCAATCCTCCCCAAGAAACACCTTTTGTAAGAAACCTTTTTGCTCACTGCTCATTTCAAGAAATCAGATTAGGATTGGAAAGAGACAAGAAACAAATAAACCAAGCACTTCAAGAAATATGAGCAGCTATGAAATGGATGAAGCCTTTAGCTTTGTCATGTGCAAAGAAGGATGTTTTTCAGGTTTGTGACTTGAGATTTGGCATATGAGCTAATATTTCAGTGCAACGGATATCCAAAAATACTTCTTCCATTATTTAGTAACATTCATCTCTGGGTTCTCAGGAGCTCTGCTTTCACCTTCAAGCTATTGCTTCCTACCATGACTTGGGCATGCTTGGTTTTGAAGATTTCACACATTATGAGTAGGCATGTACATATTCCTAAATCTCCTGTCTTCTGTAGAAGCACCTCTTGGATTCAGCAGAGCCCTGTTGTGGGGAGAAAACATCTGTGGTACCAACTACATGTAAATGCAGTTTGCTGCAGGCTGAAGTGGAGCATCTGAGTGGTTTAATCTCCAAGTGCTTGGCTGCCCAGGAGAAGCTGCAGCAAGAAACCACCCGTCTCAGTGCCCAGGTCCAGATTCTCTCCAGGAGGACAGAAGGAACACCTCAGGTAAGGTTTCCACTGGAGGAAGCTGGCAGTTTACATGCCTGAGCAATTTGGACTATTTTGTAGCTCCTTGAAACTGGTAGTGAGTTCTATATTCAGAGAATTTTGAATATAGCAGCCATTGGATAAGATTGGTTGTGAATTGATTGAGATTCAGAGGCTGTCTTGTATTGCAATAATTTAGTAACGTCAGACAATCTTGCCAGTGGCAGCCTGAACTGCAAGTAGATGGAGGCCTCCTTATATCACTTCATGTTCATTTTAATTCCCCATCTTGGAGAACCCTGGAGGCTGGTAATCAGGATAATTATAAAAACACATTTGTTTTTCCTTTCAGCTCCCTATCCAATATCTAGAGCTTAACTTGAGCTCAGTAAGCTAATGGTAGAGGCAGTCTGGTCCCATAAATAAGTTCCAGATAAGTTTCTGGGAAACAGAATATTTTTTAGTAATATTTTCTTGGCTGTCTGAGCCAGATAGCCCCTGCACTTCACCACTTAATTCTTTGTACAGGTATTGAATAACAGGGAATATAGCACAATTGTGGTTAAATTGGACATTGTAATTGTCACCTGTAGCTTTATCAGTTGAAAGATTTGTTTGTTTTTCTGGACAGCTGACGGCTCATTCCAAAGCCACACAAACAACGAAGGAAGAGGTGGAAGCAGATCCAAAGCCTGAATTGGATTCTGACTCCTGGTGTCTCCTGGGAACTGACTCATGCCGCTTCAGCCTGTAGTCTTTTGAGTCCTCTGGAATCCATCCAATTTCACAGCACATTAACTGAATGCAGAGAGCAGCTTTGCTGGCTTCAGGTCCTTTGTGAACAAGGAGGTCAGGGTCTCTATAGCATCCATGTATGCAAGAGGGGAAGCACCTCCTTAAGCTATGAACCTGGGAGGGAATTTAGAGAGACAGAGCCCCATGTTCAAGCCAGGCTCTGTTCAGACATCACGTCAGCAACAAGCCCTCTCTGTATGCATTATGTCAGCCTGCCTTGAGGCCAGGTAGCCACACCACAGGAATGGCTCCAATAGCAGCATGTGCTTCATTTCTTTCCCAACTTCGCAAGCAGTAGTCACCTCATCTTCAGGTATTTGAAAGAGAAAAAGTGATTGAAGGGGAAAAACAAATAACCATCAACATTCAAATTGAAATGCTCTAAGTTACTTTTAGCCCAAAGTCAAAGGGGCAGGACCCCCAGTCTGTGGGGAAGTTGCTTGCGGGAGGGGAAGCCTAGAAAACATTTTGTTCTGAAAGTGTGTGAAACTTCCCCAGAAGAAATTATGTCTTTCACTTAGGTGCATTCTAGACATATTTCCTACGGCCTGTACAAAAAGTGTTTATAACTTTAACTTGAAGGATATTTGGAAGAGGATCTCTTTTCTTAGCATTCCCACTAAGCACTGTTCGGATGCAAAAGAATTGGCTGAATTTTCCAGCCATCCAAGGAGTCTCTAGTTCTACAGTTCACAACAGCTATATTTTTAAGCCAGACAAGGAGTGTGTGGATTTGAAATTAGACCCACAGCTATTGCTCAATCTGTTCAGCTTGGTTTGAATACCAAGTAAGCTATTGAAAGCCTTTTTTTGTGTGCTTCTCCCCCAAATCAGTATTTTTGTTTCCTGTCCGATACTTGATAAAACTGGAGCTGTGTCATTTTTAACAGAATGCATCCATCTAATCAAATTACTGGCAGTAGCTTGAGATCATTTCTTGTATTATCAATATTAAGCTCTATATGAAGGAACTTTGAAGATAGGATTTTCCACTTCTGGAAATGAAATATTTTTGCTAAATGGTTTACCTAACTGACTTATACCTTTGGCATAAATGTGACTTCTGGGAGCCACACTGCATTCCTTCCCACCATGGAGTGGGATTCCCACTGTTCCTTATTTTAACAACATTATAGCCAAACCTAACTTTCTAGAACAGTTGCCATATCTGCTTAGTGACCCTTTATTTTTGATTTGGTAGTCCTAGATTGTAATCTCAATCTCCCATATACATGTCTCTTAATATCCCCTTATAAATTCTTACAGCTATATACAGCTGATAAAAAAAAATTCTGGCTGGAGATGGGTGCCAGAGCATTCTGCTCGAATAGTGCATTTTTAAGGAATTACCTGATTTGTCTCTTAAATAAAGAGATGTTAGTGTGCCTTTCCTTACAGTTAGTGGTGAAAGGAGAAGAAAGAGCCTGAATATAAGAAATACCAAATGTTCAGTAGATTATGTTATTTGGTTGATTTCCTATCTTCTAAAATTATTGGAGCAGTGGTTGTTTTCATGAGAGAATGCTGTTGCAACTGCAGAGACTGTCCTATTATAAGGTAGGAACAGATAGTGTCCAGCAAGGAATTTCTGAGCTGATGGGAGTCACTCTCCTGCAGTGCACTGTCTTTATTTCTCCGTGCTCCACATTTGGCAAGGTTCCCCTTGAATCTAGTGGAGTACTGTATTACCATACTGAGTGAAGGTGACTTGTGCTCCACAGCAATATATGTGCCTTAAAAGGATTCACGTTGTCCCAACTGTGCCTGTTACAGACCACAATATATGCACCAGCCCTGCTATGCAACTAAAGAAAATTTAAACAAGGACTTGCCCTGGGTTAGGGGTGAAGGGCAAGTAGGCCAGGGTGCCTTTGATCAGTTTCAGATCCATTTCGCTTTCCCCTTTTCAGCAGTGCTAGCTCTGTATATGTACGTCTCTTACTAGCATTGCTGTTGATTTGTTATAGTGGAACACGGCATATGCTTGCACCGACACTCTAGCTGAAAACTAGTTTGTCATTATCTATCTTTGAAAGATTCAGTGGTGGAATGGTTTGAAGTTTTCTGTTTAAATAAATGTTGACACTCATTTGCTTCTGTGTCCTGATTCTTTGTAATAGAAGTGAGATAATGTATGCTTACCTGTAACTCAAGGACAGAAGTGTCATAGCAGTATCACCATTAGTCTTCAGATCTTGCTCAAGTGGAATAGACCTCATTTCCTTTGAGGCTACTTTGTTCTTTGTTCTACACTTGATTAAAGATTCTAGGATGGAAGGGGGGGGCTTTGTTTTCAGTAACAGGGTTTGCCTGTTTGTGCTGTCTCTTTTGGAATCCTCCCAATAATGGTATTGTTTGACTGTCTTTTTAGACATTCTGTTGCAAGGTATAAAAACTCTTAATAAGACAACCTAACCATTCAAAGGCACAACTTAACCCCTGTACAGTTTAGTACAGTTAAATACCATCAGTGCTGTTTTTAGCCAGTAATTTTCAGCACTGTATTACCAATAACCAGTGCATTAAGATAGGAGTAACATACATTGGTGAGAACGGCTATAATTACTATTTTTACCTAGTATACCATCTGAAATTATCTCCAACTTTGTTAATATTAAAAACTGTCTAGCTTTTTTCTACTTCTGTTTTCTTCTTACTGAGAAACCTGTATATTTTGCCTAAGGCTGGAAATAGTTTTGAGTAACACCTGGATGTTATATTTTCAAAACTGGGGGATCAACCACTATTTGTACCTTCTTCTGGACAGTCCCAGGTGTAACCTAGAATCATCACACCACCTGGTAGAACTTAATATGAATGTTTACCACCCCTTCCTCCCCCATTTCATCTTAACACCGACTATGGCAACTCTTGGCTCCAACATTAACTCAACCTTTTCCCCCTTCAATCCCCCCCCCCCTGCTTTTTGTAACATTTTGCCTGATGAAAAGATTTTGAAAGCTTGCACATTTTTTGCGCCTGGATCTGGCCTAATAAAGATATAACCTAATATGGATTTTGGAATCTTTCTAATGGCCAACATTGCTCCCTTTTCTTTGTTCTTGCTATACTTAACTTGCCATTGAGGGGTGGACATATATCTCTGTGACTTGAACAAAGAATAGTGATTGGGTTCTCTGTTTTCATAGAGTACTGATTCCTGAAAAAAGCAAGGAAACCCTTTCTGTGGTGCTTGGTGTAATAAGGCGATAGCACCTTCTCATCCCTGGTTTTTGGATGTGCATGCTTGGTATAAAAGAAACAGGTTTGTTAGATATTTGCTATTGGGAATGTGCTCTCCCAGCATCTGCTGAGGTATAAAGTGTTTCCTCCAAGCTGGTCATCCTTGAGGACAATGGTGTGTTTATTTAGAAACAACATGCAAAAATAAACAAGGAGTAGGCAAGCACCATGTGTGCAAAGGTAAAAACTGGACTAGCCTCAACCTTTTTGGGGTTTTGTTAGTAACAGAAAATTTGAAGTGCGTTGGAACAGTTGTTTTATAAACCCAATAAAGTGGCTTCTTCAGAGGAGAAACTATCTTAAACTCTATGCCTTATATTTCCCCAAAATTAAACACTTCAGTACTCTTGCCTACTTGTTTCAGTGCCAGTGATCTGCAGTTTTGCCCCTACCATCTTCAATGCAGTATCAATATTTTGCGCTATTGAATCAACATCTGTGTTTTGACAGTTTAGTCTCAGAGAAAATCTGTGGCAATTCTTATGAACCACACAACCTGTTAAAACATTACATTGTATAAAATGAGAGTCATACTGGGGAGGAAGTTGTAACATAGAGGCAATACATTCCTTCATGCTTTACATTCCCAGTTGCAATAAATTACACTTTTCGAATGTCATCCAAATTACCATCTTCCACATATTTTATTACAGACTATTCGTTACTGGGAGATGGTGTGTATACAGTGCCAGCCATTCTGCTGCTCCCCTTGTTTGCTGAACACTTTCTGTGGCTGATTTCTCTCAATCCCAAACCCAACAGCATAGGCATGGTTAATCCACATGCCCACCTCTTCAAGAACCATCTCAGTTCCCTTTCCCTAAGATTTGGTTACATATAGGAATCAAGAGCCATTCCAGATGATGCTAAGATAGGAATCGAGCCATTCCAGGCAAGAAACTGAACGATAGAAGCTCCTCTAAAGCAGAAGTGAAGGGTAGCATGTAATATATCCAAGTAGGTACCACTCTTTCCCAGCTGTTATGCTAATAATATTCAGATGCACAGAACAAGAATGCTCTTTGCTATAGTGGCCAGAAAAGGATTGGGCATTTGGATAGTTTAAGGCCTTCATTCCAGTTACAAGAGCAGAAACGTTTCTATCCCTGGTACATAAGAACAAAAAAGCCTTCAAAAAGCTGCATGGATTGAGCCAAGATTGTTGGGAGCTTGATCTTTACTTCTGCTATTTTTCAGTAGGACCTCTTTGCAGAACACTAATCCAAAGTCCTAAGTGGCACACAGAATTCCTGCTGTTTCTGCCAATTGTGCAAGGAAAGAACTGGAACCAGTTCGCATCAGCAACACAGAGGTGAAATGCACTACCTTAGAGCTAACTCTTATTCTCTTAGGAGGCACTGACCTTAGTATACAATACAAGGGCTTTAATAATATGTTTATAGCTTGTAGGCATCTCCCTGATTTTACACGTTTGTATTAAAAAGAGAAATGAAGCAGCAGCACTGGGAACATTGCCTGCTATCTGTGCTGTTAAACTTAGGGAAATGGCAGTGAGCCTCTATGACTACACCAGTTGCAGATCTCACCTTGGTCCACTACTAGCAACGTCTCTTTTGCTGTGGTGGTGGGGGTCTGTTCTTAATGTTCTTGCACTTGGGAATGTGTCTCTCAGCCACCTTAGGTGCAAACTGGCGGGTGCAATATGGACACAATTTGTAGTCTGGATTTTCCATGGCAGGTGCTGGGGGAAGATCTGAGGCCTTCCCCCCTTTGGAGATTACTCGCTGCACCTCACGAGCCCTGCGCAATGTCTTGATGAAAGATTCGTGCTTCTGCCTCCAGTTGCTTTGCTTAGGTATATCTCTGCTTTGCTTGGAAGCCTCAGAGTTTTGGATGGATGTTTTTTTCTGTGGTGCCAAGGGGAAATGGGAGAAATCATTAGTACAATCCAGTCAGCTCATAATGTGATATTTCCTGCCACTATTTTTGCTATTATTAGGATATTTCTAATACAGTAAATTCTGAGCCCATTTAAGGCAGTTAGACAAATGGAACAACACAGTGTACGTAGGGACATAGGAAGCTGCCTTTTATACTGAATCAGAACACTGGTCCATCCAGCCCAGTATTTTCAAAACTGACTGGCAGTGGCTTGCCAAGGTTTCATGCAGGAATTTTTCCAGCCCTCCCTGAAGATGCCGGGAGTTGAACTAGGGACCTTCTGAATGCAAAGCATGTGCTCTTATCAGCTGGGTATTTACTGCTTTTAAGCCATGTCATGTTCTAGATCTGCAATGGAACTGTGAACATCACTGCACTTGCTACCTAACCCAATGGCACCAATCTAATCATCTGATCATTTTAACTGGAAAGCAGATTAAACCCACTTGCACTTGGAAAAATCTAACAGGGAAATGGATGGTGAAACTGGACAGATATTCTGATATAAGAGGACTTTTAACTCCATTAGACTCTGTTACACCTCATGACTACATTTACCCACATCATTGGTGTTGATGTGCGCCACTGACAACAACCAAACATTATCTACCAGGCTATCTTGATGACATGAGATATCTTCAACCTTTGCACCAGGCAAGCAATTGGTCATGTGGTCTATATACCTGTCAAACCCAGCTGTCTATGTTTCTAATTATTGAATTGGCCACTACCACCCCCACCCCATGGAATTATATTGACACAAGCAGGAATTCGTTCATTCTCCAAAGAATAGCTCCCTTCTAAGGGATAATTTCTTACTCCCTCAGGGTAATGCCCTCCTCCCTGAAACCTTCCTTCATTATCTGTGACTGCAGAGCAGCTGTCACTCTGGAAGTGGCATGTGGCTATCACATCCCCAAAGGTCTCATCTATCAACCTCTTTCCCTCTCTCAGCTTCTCTGGTTCAACAATATTGGCTTCAAGGAAAAGAACTTGTTCCCTGAGGACCAGGAGATCCTTGCATCAAGATGTATTAAGAATTCCACATGCTTTTAGAGGAAGCCCTAGAGAACAGGATTGAAATTAATTTCAACCGGACAAGGTAGATGAGGTTCTTTCTTTGCCCAATGGGCAAGAGGGTATAATGAAGCTCATGCTGCTGCTGCTACACTGTTAAACTTAAGCAGGACTCATGCTGGTCAGTGTTTGGATCATGGACTGTCTAGCAGCCCCATACAAATCAAAGGAAGAGGAGGATATGCATTACCTGGGAGTAAGCAGATATAGAAGGAAGTACATGTATTACCTGGGAGATATCTGAGCCTTTCATGAGATGATACGTCTCTAATTCAGTGCCCTTTGCTCTAGCCTTGCTTGAATCAAACACTTTTCTCTTGGAGCCATGGTTCTTGCTGCAAATGCTTATGTGCTTCTCCAACCTGGAGCAGTAAAGCCTCCGTCCACAGGAACTGCACTCTCCCCAATTTTCTACGCTGCTTGGAGCTTCCATAATTAGTGGGTCTGCTGTCACACAGGCAATGTGTTGTGAAGGGGTTGCTGCAGGACGAGCTTGGACATGCATGGAAGTCAGTTCTGGGCTGCAAGTGGCTGAATTCTGAGGTCCATTTTCTCGAATTTTACTGTTGCTAGCCACCAACCTTTGTTTTTTTAGCCTTTCCATATGGAGCACCTCGGGAAGCATAGCAGTCCCCACTGATGCCATGGGGCTCTCCGGAACATGTACCTTTTGACCATTGCATGGGTGGGTTGTAGATCTGGAAGTATTGCTCTGACAAAAACCTGGTGCTTTCCTCTCAGGCAGCCACAGTCCTCCTCGCTCCCTTCTTGCTTCAGCCTCTGCCTGCTGCCTTTCCCACTGGATTCTCCGGAGCTCTTCTTCTGTTCTCCTCAGCTTCTCCCTGAGGAGGGCTTCCTTGCGCTGGATCTCTTCCTCCAAAGTCCGTCCAGCAGCCTCAAGTTTTTGAATGTAGCCTGGCTCTGCCCTTCGTGAATGAGAAGCTGCTCTCTTGGATTGCTCTATGGGAAAAGGAGATGGCACTCCAATGGGTTGAGCCTTGATTGCATGTGATCTTCCATTTTTCTCTGAGTTAGTGCCACTGGAAGTAGTCTCTCTAGCTGTTGGGCTCCCAACCTGCCAAGAACTGGGTAGGGGTGCATTCCCAGCTTTATGGTGAAAGACTGGTTTAAGCGGGTATGCCCTGTCCACACCTTCTCTCCGTTTGGTTCTCCAGTGGGATGGAAGAGTGCTGGCTTGACCCTTGAAATACCAGTTGTGAGGGCCAGCAAAATAGAAGCCTGCCTTCTCCAATATCAGCTGACTACTTTCTGCAGGCTGAGAACAGGAAGAGCTTCGCCCTTTTTGGATATGAAGTTCTGCCAGCTTCTTATCTTTGCTGCACAGGAGTTGCTGTTGGAAATTAGTGCTCAGGTGCTCTAACTTGGACTGCTCTTTAAGAGCCTCAGGACGACACCTCTCCTGACTTGTTGCAGGAAGACTGGGATTGGACGCCATTGGATCCATATGTGAACACACAGCAAGCTGCAATTGCGCCATTCAGCATTTCCAGTAAAACCTAGGAGAATGCAACAAGTTACATGCCGGCTCTCATTCTATAATCCTGTCCCCCACTATAAAAGGGGAAAGGAGAAGCAGGAACAAACCAGCCCTAGGGACCTTTATAGAGGTATGTGTAGGGCCTTGTTTTCCAAAAATGATTGACAAAACAGAACTGTTTTTGCAAATTGCTTCACATTGCATCAACAATATCCAAGATTCTTAGAACTGTACAAACGTATATATGACATATAATCTTAGGGACTAATGGAAGGAGCAAGCAATAGTTGGCATTGTAACAGATTCTCCAGTTATTTTCTTTCCCCCTTCAAAGATTATTGTAGAGGAAGGAGGGAGGAAATCACGGTATCTTCACTGAAGGTCTCCTGCACAGATTTTTACAGACAGAAACAACAACATGAACTGGTACAATTTACCACCCCATCACACATTCAAGGTTAGTGGAGGCAAACCTGTTCCATCCTGTCTGCTAGGTTCACATATCACCCTGAACTGCAGGCCTTCTCTAGTATTGTCTCTGTTGCCCAATTCTTTAATGAGGCTGTTAACAAAAAAATCTCTTTGTGTGTGTGTGTGTGTGTGTGTGTGTATATATATATATATATATATATATATATATATATATATTTCCTGAGATGCATTGCTTTGGGGCAGCCTTTGTCCTTTCCCAACCTGGTACCCCCCAGATGTGTTGGACTACAATTCACATCATCCCCAGCCTTCTGTAATTCATCACATCTGAAGGGCACAAGGTTGGGAAAGAGCTGCTTTAGAATAATAGAAACTATTAACATCCACACCGCAGGACAACGTTTTAACTAAATGCAGTCTTCCACTAAAAGATACAAGAGCTCCAGAAAAAAATATGCCAGCAGGAAGAAATGTACAATGGCATAGCAATATCCTGAAGTCAACAGAGCACCAATGGTGCAACAGAGGATAAGATTTCAACTAACTAATTCTGCAGCCAATCATGGCATGCTCAAGGAGCACATAAGACCCAGGCAAGGAATTCAGATCTCAAACATCAAGGTATGTTGTGGCAGGATTGCTATGGATCCTATGGAAGTGTTTTGTCAGTTTGACTATGTTGGGTTTTTGTTTCTGCGGTTGTAGTGTTGCCTCTGCTACTGCTTGAGCATGTGCTCACAACTAGATTAGGCTGAGATAGTAGCTATGCAGCATATTAGAATGATAAGATTGCTCTGACAGAATGTGTATCTAGTATAAATCAGCAAAATACAAGCTTCTCTGTATTGTATTGATTTCTATAGCACTCTTTACAAAAATGTGATATACAAAACTGAAAATAAAATAAAATACATTACAACTTATTATTATTAATTACATTTATATACAGTCCCATAGCTGAAGCTCTCTAGGCAGTTTACAAAGATTAAAACACTGAATATTTAAAAACTAATATCCAAAATTTTAAACCACACAACAATACATTGAAAAGCTTTTTAAAACAATCAAAACCAATTTGGCATCAATAAAGTAGTCATATTAGTGCCAGACAAATTCTATATATGGGGCATCACAATCGAGAGTACCCTCTCTCTAGTTGCTACCTGCCTCATCTCACCTGAAAGAGAGCCTCTGAATATGTCCCTCAAAAAACAGGGTGGTTGTTCCTTCAGGTCCATGGGTCCCAAGTCATTTATCCATTAAAGGTAAGCACCAGCACCTTGAAATGCACTCAGAAACAAATTAATGGACAGTGTGAAGTTCTTTAAACAGGTGTGACCACCCTTCACAGTTATCAACCTAGTATTCTGAACCAACTGCAGTTTCCAACCAGTCTTTAAAGGCAGCCCCACGTGCAACATATTACAGTAGTCAATCCTAAATGTTATCAGGGCATAGGTAACTGCAGTCAAACTATTTCTGTCCATGGGTTACCAGAAGAGGTGCATCAACCTAAGCTCATGAAAACCCCTTGACTACCAGGGGGTGGAGACTAATAATAATGGCTGAAGATCACTATCCTGCTCTATGTATATAGTATCTAGCTGACTATTAGTCAAATCTGGAATACTTAACTAGTATGACAACTGCCATGACAATTCTCATGCAAAATGAAACTAATTAAATATAGGACATAACTATAGGACAGTATTTTCAGTGAAACCACTAACCCTAAATGCAATCAGCAGAATGTATGACAATGGCAATGTGGCTTGGCACTAACCTTAAGAGAACTGCAGCAGATGTTTAGCCTACAGTGGAACATTTATCAGATCTCAACAAGAGATGATCCACAGATGTGAGCTAGGGCCACAGATTTCAGAAAACAAGCCAGGTTCCTGTCAAAACATACACTTTTTAACAATGACAGTTATTCAATACATTCATAACTCCTCCCACCCCCAAGTCAAACAAATCAATATAGTAACAACAACTAACTGGCAAATCTTATGGAAGAGTGGAATCATTGTTCAAATGCAAATTAAGGAAAGAAGCAATTGATTGGGCCTCAGCTTCTAGATACACATGTTCTGTAGTTGGTGTAACCTGATTGCTTCAGAATCCGTGTACATTTTCCTCATATTACTTTGCATTCAACTGTCCGTGAAGAGCCTGAAGAAGGCTGACCCTTATTTAAGATTTACTTCTCATAACCGAGTGATGTCTCTAAAAATCACTCCTAAATTAACTATACCTGTAGATGCATTTACTATTATGTTCCATTCCCAGGGGCAACAGTAATGGAGATGGCATCCCTTTGGAAGTAGAAGGCTGCCAGTGGAAGCTAGCAGTAGGCTAGGCTTAGAGTTAAAGTAGTAACATGTTAAACTCCCCTTGGGAGGCTAAGGGGAGACATGATAGAGGTATACAAAATTATGCATGGTGTATAAGGGGCATCCCATGAAGCTGATTAGTGGGAGATTCAGGACAGATAAAAGGAAGTATTTCTTCACATAGTTAAACTATGGAATTCATTGCCACAAGATGTAGTGATGGCCATCAATCAGATGGCTTTAAAAGGGAGTTGGATAAATTCCTGGAGAAGGCTGGCTAGCCATGATGGCTAGCCATGATGGCTATGTGCTACCTCTATTATTATTATTATTATTATTTATTTATATAGCACCATCGATGTACATGGTGCTGTACAGATAACACAGTAAATAGCAAGACCCTGCCGCATAGGCTTATTAGAGGCAGCAAGCCTATATACATCAGTTGCTGGGCAACATGGGATGGAGGGTGTTGTTGCACCCGTGTGGGTCTTGTGAGTTCCTAGTCGACAGCTGTTTGGCCACTGTATGAACAGAGTGCTGGACTAGATGGACCCTTGGTCTTATCCAGCATGGCTCTTCTGTTAATGCTCGCCTCAGACAACTGCCCGTTCAGTTCTCTACAACGCAACGGGCACAGCGGTCTTCCACCTAGAAACGTGATGAAGCCGAGTGAATACGGCTCGGTCGCCATGGCAACTTGGACTCAGACTCCCCCACCCCCTTCCCTCGTCCCATACGGCCAGCCAGGCCAGGCTCACCTGCCTCTTCTTACGAGAGCCTCCAGTCTCCCGTATAGCTGTTTACCACAGTTACCTAGCAACGAGCTTGCGGATGCTCCATCTGATTCCGGTCTTGGGGTTTCCGGTCAGTTTCGAGGGTCTTAATAACCTAACAAACTATACCATACAGAGAGACCTTCTTTTTCTACCTCCCTGTGTGTGCCTCGATGCGTATGTATAATGGGTGGTTGTTTTTAATTCAATTGGTTATTCTGTGCCTGCGGCTCCAGACTATTTCCCCGCCCCCAGCCCCGACTATTGGTCATTTTAGCCAATCGAAGGCTGTGTCAAGTAACCTGGCTCGACTGACAGCTCCACTTCCGCTCTACGTGCTGGGGCCTTTCTAGTCACCTGGGTGGAGGGCAGCTCCATGATAAGCCGGTTCGGAGCCGTTAGTGGCGGTTGGTGCGCCGCAAACGCACTGGCCGCAGGGTGGCTTGCGTCGAGGCGGACCCTCTCCCACGCGGCGAGGCTGGTGGGAGCTTTGAGCTGTTAGAGAGAATTTGCAGCGACCCCCGACCCTTCAGGTCCCCCCAGACGCCCTCATCTTCTACATTCATGAAGATGCAAAATAAGGGCGGGAACCTGTCGGAGCGCCCCTGTGTCCCCGCCGTGCGCTTTGCCTTCCCACCTCTCTCTTGCCTGCCCTTATGGGGCAAGACACCGGATTGAGGGAAGGGCGAGCGGGGCAGGGAGGCGGGGCTCTCTCCCTGCTTGACTTCCACTGGGTTGAGCTGCCGCTGCCGCCGCCGCCACCGCCACCACCCTTTACACCCACATGGTGCAATTGTTGGAGGCCGCTGGGGGGACCCCCCTCTCCCTGCATAAGAAGGGGGGGATATGGGGTTGCCACCTGCATCTCCTTTCTTGTCTAATTGCCTTTCTGTTTTTGGTCCAGGCACCGCCGACCATGGCTGAGGGAGATGGCCTCGTTTCAGTGGATTATGAGGTCTTTGGGAAAGTCCAGGGAGTGTTTTTCCGCAAACACACACAGGTGCGTGTGTCCTTCCTGTAGGGCAAAGTAAGGGCTAGGCTGGCAGCAGTTTGACTACTTTATTTCCCCTTCTCTAGTCATTTGGCCTCAGAAGTGGTGAGTGCTCAACTTTGAGGGCCTCGGGCTGTAATCCTGTATTTGCTTATGTGGCGTAAGCCCCCCTTGAAATCAGTGGAATTTATTTCTAAGTGGACATGTATTTGAGGTGCTGCTGGATTCTGTTCTTAGAGTCAGCCATCCTGCTTTATTGCATGTTGTCAGTGACAAAGAACATGTTTCTAAATAGACTCAGTTTGCATTTCCAGAGGGTTAAACAGCTGACATCTCACTCTTTTAGGGTATTGGTTCCTGCAGAAGTATATTCTGTGGTTTTCTTCTCATTCAGATTAATTACATTGCCTTGGGGGGTGTTTGCATCTGCATTTCTCTTTTTGTTTAGGCTCAAGGAAAGCTGTTAGGTGTGGTTGGCTGGGTCAAGAACACTGACTATGGCAGTGTGCAAGGACAGATCCAAGGTCCTACTGTTAAAGTGCGACAACTTCAAGAATGGCTTAAGAAGACAGGAAGTCCCAGATCTCAGATTGATAAAGCTGAATTCCACAATGAGAAGAAGATTGCTCATTTAGAGCATAGTGACTTCTGCATTGTCAAATAACAAGGCCCAGGTGGAAAAAGCACAAGACTTATAGAATCATAACCTTATCTAGAAGAAAGTCTTCCCTTTAATGTACTTTTTCTATTGCTTGCATGCAATTTGTTGATTTTAAGTGTTATTTATTTGTTTATATTGTTTTTACATTGAATGTTCTCATCTATCGGCTGGTTTACTGACTGATTGCTGATTTATTAGCTGCTGTTAATAAAGAAATTCCTTAGGTATATTATGCCCAAAAGTGTATGCAAAAATCGCATTATCATAATGTAAGGTTTGAATTGAATTAGCAATGTTGTATTTTTTTCTTCAGTTATGTTTTTTGTTAGTTTGTTTTTAGTTACCACACCATATAAAATGTGTTTTCTTGTAGATGTTTTTTTAACTGTTTGGTTTTCTTAGAATGGGTTCAGTCTATAATCTGTATAAGAAAGCTAATTCGTACTACTATTCTGTCATGCTCCAGTCAGCTTGACCAAGAAACAAACCAAGCTGAGGCTATCCAGAGGAAGAGACAGAGTAGTGCTGGATCTAGACAATATTCTGTTCCTACAGTGGTCAACTACTTTAACTATGGGAAGCCTACAAGCAGAACATGAGCACAATAATATACTCTCATTCATATTCCTCAGCAACTAGTATTTATTTATTATTTATTTATTACATTTATATCCTGCCTTTTTCCTCCAAGGAACCCAAGGCGGCATACCTAATCCTCCTTTTCTCCACTTTATCCTCACAACAACAACCCTGTGAGGTAGGTTGGGCTGAGAGTACGTGACTGGCCCAAAGTCACCCAGTGGGTTTTCATGGCTGAGTGGGGACTAGAACCCAGATCTCCCAACTCTCAGTCCAACACCTTAGCCACTACATCACGCTAGAGATGGTATATCGCTGATATATAGCCATTGTGTCTAGTAGCCATTCATAGTTTTATCTGCCATGAAAATGACAGGATCAGCTATAATTTCTCAGTAGTTGGAGTCACTGAGAATAGGGAGCAGGTTTAACCCTCACTAGTATTATCCTTCAGGTGCCAAATCATGCTCGGCCTGTAGTAGATTATTGCTGCTCCAGTGCATCAATCATTTCTTGCTGTGATACAAAGCCAGTGTGCCCATGCTTGAGTGTAGAATGCCCTATAACATCATTGTGGAAAAGTTGAGGGCCCTGGTTAGGCCTCATCTTGAGTATTGCGTCCAGTTCTGGGCACCACACTTCAAGAAGAAAGCAGACAAGCTGGAGCGTGTTCAGAGGCGGGCAACCAGGATGATCAGGGATCTGGAAACAAAGCCCTATGAAGAGAGACTGAAAGAACTGGACATATTTAGTCTGGAGAAGAGAAGATTGAGGGGAGACATAATAGCACTCTTCAAATACTTAAAAGGTTGTCACACAGAGGAGGGCCAGGATCTCTTCTCAATCATCCCAGAGTGCAGCACTAGGAATAATGAGCTCAAGTTTGTTGTTGTTTATTCGTTCAGTCGTTTCCGACTCTTCGTGACTTCATGGACCAGCCCACGCCAGAGCTTTCTGTCGGCTGTCGCCACCCCTAGCTCCCCCAAGGTCAAGTCTGTCACTTCCAGAATATCATCCAACTATCTTGCCCTTGGTCAGCCCCTCTTCCTTTTGCTTTCCACTTTCCCTAGCATCAGCCTCTTCTCCGGAACCAGTTACCTGGGGAAGTAGTGGGCTCTCCCACACTAGAGGCATTCAAGAGGCAGCTGGACAACCATCTGTCAGGGATGCTTTAGGGTGGATTCCTGTATTGAGCGGGTTGTTGGACTCGATGGCCGTATAGGCCCTTTCCAACTCTACTATGAGTAGCAAACCTTTGTTAGAAAAGTCTAGTTGTGTTATTCTTTGCAGTACCAAGTAATATGGTACTTGGGAAGAAACTTCACTGACTTAAATAGTATTTTTTCAGAGTAATTTCCCTTACGTTCTTACTTGGTTAGTTGCAGTATGCTTTATTTTTTATGAATGGTGTAGGTCACCAATACAACCCTCATTAGTTACTTCCCATTCTACCATAATATGTATTTAGCCAATTCTATCTCAAATTCTGCTCCATTAAAATAAAGGCATTTAAATGGCAGAGCCTATCTATTTTACATAAAATGGTTTACCAATGCTTTGTTCATTTGCAATCTGTACTGCATTGTTAATCCTCAGATGTGGCTAGCAACATTAAAAAGGTTCTAACCTGTGGGGCATATGCACACTGCAAACCTGTTTTAAGCTGACTATTCAAGCCCTGATTTGGGTGCTAGCTGATGTATTCAGTACAAATAACTCCTTGATTAAAGAGCAGTGGAGGAAGCAAATGTTTTCTGGTAATTACCTTAGTGGTGGTATCTACACTTGTGGCATGTGTTAATCACAGAATCTATTCCAAGTGGGGTCAGATGCCATTCCACTTCTTTTCAGGTCGACTTATAACTCACTTTTCAGACATGTAATTGAGTCTGGTCTAACCATCTTACTTCTTTGGATGCTGCATAGAATAATAAAGCCAGCAGGAGCATCTAGAATCATAGAATAGTAGAGTTGGAAGGGGCCTATAAGACCATCTAGTCCAACATCTGTAATGTGAATGCTACATTAGAAACCAAACTGTTTTAATTTGCAGCACAACAGAAAACAACAAAAACAGTTCACAGTAACAGCAATTTACACTCATATCTTAGATACACATGTTAGTATAAGCAGTCCATATGTCTGAATAAGTATCCAAATGAGATTGATCACTATAGGATATACACCCAAATGTACAGAAAGTGGTTAAATTCTCAGACTGTTGGATAATAGCTAGTGGGTGTTTATCCTTCCAAGCTTCTTGTATAACTGTAGTCATAAGGGCTCTCAGGCTCCACTGTTGCTGTCCACTTGTTCATCTCCAATGCAACGGGAATATAATTTAAAAGCATAATGGACACCCACAAATGCCAGATTTTCCTTAAAATTAATACAAACTATAAATTCTGACCAAAAAGAAGCCACCACAGAACATGCCCATACCAGTGAGGCATTTTCCACATTACATTGCCAACATCTAGCAGAGCTAGCTAATTTCTTAACTCTGTATTGTCCAATATACCCCAAAATATCATTTTTTGTTGAATCGATGTCAATCTTTAATCCAGAGAAAGAGTACATATTGAAGCTAAAGCAGCTTTGCATTGAACAGGATATATTCTAATTATTTATTCCATTCAATCCTAACATTCTGAACATCCAGTTTTCTGCATTCCAATAAACATTTATAAAGAGCTACTATAGGTTGATTAAAATTAAATATATATGAGAGGCAGGGAAACAAAAAGTTCAAGCTGGATATTTTTATCTACCCTAATTGTAAACAAATGTATTTATGCTATTTGTTTCCTTGCTCAAATATTTCTTTTGCTATAATCCTACTTTGGGGAAATGCCTGAGTATTGCTGTACATCTTTTTGAGTATGTGGCAGCATAAAGACTCCAGCAGAAGATTGCCGTAGGTAAAAGAAAAAGGAAGCTGCTCCAAATAAGGAATAGAAGTGTGTGAGACAGAGGATTTCGTTAATACTACAAGTCCCAGAGTTCATTGCAATATAAGTACGGTGGGCACTGCAGTCCCTAGAGTTACACCTCTGTGGTGATAGAACAGGCCATCTTTCTTCCTCGGCGCTACCGTGAAGTACTCAGGTGACTGATACGGTAGTTAATAGCACTAGCTGAGGGGGCGGGAGATGCTGGTCAGTTTGGATACCGTTGAGGTGAATTCTCCCGCTCTCTGTTTGGGGAAGGCAGAGCAAGGACGGAGAGCGCGGAAGAGAAACGGGGGCTGCTGTGACTACGCCTGGGATGAAAGGAAGGAGGAGACAGAGACCGTCCTTGCCTGTGCTGCAGAAGCAGTTGTTAGGAAAACTGGGCTTTTGACGGCATCCCTGGGCAGGTCAACTTCCTCCTGTTTTGTTATGGTGAAGGCTGCGCTACGGGCCTTTCTCTTCCCCTGTTGTCAACATCCGCTTCGAAGCCAAATAGGTCTCTCTCCAGACCTATTTGCTTTGAGAGGCAGAGGGATGGGGATTCCCCCATCTTCCCTTACCATCTAGAATCGCTTCATACTCTAGGGAGGAAGGGGTCCCAGGTGTATTTTCTTTTCGTAATTTATATAAAACCTTGTTTCTTTTATGTATGACCAACCCTTTCTTCAAAGTCACCCAGTGGACATGGGGGCGGGGGGGGGGGAAGGACAGTTACCCTATTTTATCCTCTCAATTATCCTGTGTGGTAGGTTTGGCTGACAGTGAGTGACTTGGCCTGATGTGACCCAATAGGTGTCAACACAGAGTTATAAGCATGAGCTCAGATTGGCCTAGTTCAGCCTGTGCTTAAACTATTACACCTCATTTGCTTTGTATGTAGTCTGTGGCCATAGCTAGACCTAAGGTTTATCCCTGGATTGTCCAGGAGTCAAACCTGTTCATCTAGGTGACACACAGGGGATCCAGTGCTCAGGCAGGGGTGAACCCTGGATGATCCCAGGATAAACCTTAGGTCTAGCTGTGGCCTAAGTTCTCAGCAAAGGGGATGGTTTTGATCAGCTAAAGCAGGAGTTATATCTCCAGATGTTTAAGACTTCAACTTTCAGAAGTCCCTGCCAGCATGGCCAGTAGTCAGTAATGCTGGGTTTTGAAGTCCAAAACATCTGGGGATCTACTTTCTGAGCTAAGGAACTGAGTTTGGCTATTTGATCTGTACTTTTCTTTTCGACTTGTTAAAAATGTTATGCGTGGCCCTATGGTTTGAAGTGCAGGCAATCTAGCTAACTGCATTCAACTAGAGTCAAAACAAAAGAAAAATGTATATGTGTGCACATCCACACACATGCACAAAAGGTAATATAACTAGACTGAATGAAAAGTATAGAGTAGTAATAAGCAGAAAGTATGTTGGCAATATAATATAGGTTGTATACAGCATATACCATCCATGTGCTAACTTCATGTTTGCTATGGAGATTCTGTATTGGTGTCCTACAATTGTACCAGTGTTAGGTTGAGGAGAACATCCTGAATACATCTGAGGTGCTTCTAGATGGAGGACTCTTAGTGCTAACACTCAAAAGCCATTGTGCAGCTATTTCTGTATTTTTTTCTTAACTGGTTTGGGTTTTTTTTTCTTTTAAGGAAAAAAAATACAGAACTAATGGTGGAAAACATAGGAGGGCTACAAATTGAAGACATCATTGTCTGAATCTTCCATAACATTTTGTGAGGCCATGTAATTGTACAATGAAAGCTTCATCTGGTAGCCCCCCAGCATGTGTGTGTGTGCCTATGTTCAGTTTTAGGCTAGTATTGACACCTCTAAATTGATTACTTTTGGCAACCCAGATGCTTTAATTTATCAACAACCAGTTATTTGTCACAGTCTACGTTTGGCATCAGTAGCACTGGATTTTGTGTGTATGTGAATGTTCATAAGCCTTAGATAAAAATACAGAACTGATTATTCTGCAGTTGTTGTGCTTTTCTAAAATTGGAACAGGGTTTTGTTGACTAAGAAAACAGAAATGGCCACGGGAAAACACTAGGGAAAATGTTAAGGATATGAGAACTCTGGCCTAAAACCCCTATGAACTTAAATTAAGCTTAGAATTTTTTTCTGTTTGTTTTCAAACAGGAAATTCAGAGAAAGAGAAAGTGGCAATGCATATCCAGTCTTGTGAGTTTTTCATCCTCCTGCTCTTGCGATGATCAAATGCTTGGCTGAAGAAGTACAAGGCAGTTTACGTTCTGGAGTGGCTATCAACTCACTGAGCCAGTGTGCTGAAGAGCTAGTCCTTAACAGCATAGATGCTAATGCAACATGTGTAGCTATTAGAGTGGATTTGGAAACTTTTAAGGTCCAGGTGGTGGATAATGGCTGTGGGATGGAAAGAGAAGAGCTCAACAAAGTGGGGAATAAGTACTTTACCAGTAAATGCTGCACACTGGAAGACCTAGAAAATTTAAAGTTTTATGGTTTCCGTGGAGAGGCTTTGGCAAGCATTGCCAACATGGCCAGCATACTGGAAATATCATCCAAGACAAATAAGATAGCAAAAACCTTCTTGAAACTATTTCACAATGGAAAAGGACTGGAAGTCTCTGAAACAGAATTGAATAGACCAAGTGTTGGAACAACAGTGACAGTGTACAACTTATTCCACCAGTTACCTGTGAGGAGAAAGTGCATGGATTCTATACTGGAATTTGAAAGAGTGAGGCATAAAGTAGAGGCTCTTTCGCTTATTCATCCCTCTGTTTCCTTTTCTTTAAGGAATGATGCTTCCTGTTCAATGGTACTTCAGCTATCCAAGACAAAAGATGTGTGTTCCCGGTTTGCTCAGATTTATGGTCTAGGTAAATCACAGAAATTACGAGAAATAAATTATATGTCTGGAAGATTTGAAATAAGTGGTTTTATCAGTTCTGAAGGGCATTACAATAAGAACATTCAATTTTTATATGTGAATAATAGACTAGTATTAAGAACAAGATTGCATAAACTCATTGATTTTTTACTAAGAAAACAAAGTGTTATATGTAAGACAAAAAGCGGAGCATTGACTTCAAGTCTCGCTCGTCATCGCTCAGGCCCAGAGCTCTATGGAGTCTTTATTATCAATGTGAAGTGTCAACATGATGAATATGACGTGTGTTTGGAACCTGCAAAAACTCTAATAGAGTTTCGCAGCTGGGATGCTGTCTTAACTTGCATTGAGGAAGGAGTAAAAGCATTTTTAAAGCGAGAACATCTATTTATTGAGCTGTGTGGTGAAGACATTAAAGAATTTAATGAAAGCAATGGCTTTTGTTTGGGTGACACCACTGTTTTACAGCCTTCTCTCCCCGGGGAGAAGGGTATAGAGGAGAGTTTTAAGAGTGCTTGTGATAATATTGTGGATTCTTATGAAATGTTTAATCTACAATCAAAGTCTGTCAGAAGGAAAATAACTCTTGCAAAGAAGGGATCCAATGACATAGGACCTATTAACAATGTCAAAGGAATAGATGTTCACCCAGATTTAACTGGTTCTGAACCTGTTCATGAACTGCGACATAATGAAATGGAGCCACACAAAAATGGCACTGCTTCTGATTTTCCAAAATTGAGTAATTTGCATGAAGAGTCAAAAATGTCTGTTAATCTACAGATTCAAGTCTTGAGTTCCAAGTGTCCAGAAGAACTTGTTGGGCAGGATAGGTCAGTTGTTTTAGAAATAGACAGGCACGCTGGTACATCACTTTGTAATGATATAGGTGCAAGTAGTTGTCAAGATAGAATGCTTCAGGAAAAAAGTCCTGATACTGCCACTATAGGAAACATTGAAACTATGGGAAATGCTAATAGGTTTAAATGTCAACTTCCTTTAGGGTGTGGTTTGATGGAAAAATCTAAGGCAATGAAAGAGGGAAGAGAACCTTACATAGGGTCACAAACCACTCAAGAAGTGGTAATGGAACATGAACCATTGAAGTTGTGTTCCACTGGCCTCATAACACACTTGATGCAAAATGAGCCACCACATAAAAGAACAGAAATGAAGAATTCACTAAACAGACAACCTAAACTGGGTCCAGTAAGTGCCAAGAACTTATTTGAAGAAAAACAGGGGGGTTCAGAGCAGACTTCAAATATTCAAGAATGTTTGAGGATAACCAACAGAAGAATATGCACAGCAAATACAAATGAATGCACGCAGAAGGGAAATTTGCCAGGTCAAAAGAATGACGTAACTTCAGTTCTTACAGATGGTAGAGTGGACTTTGTGACATCACATATCAAAGATTTTTTTCCTGTTGCTCCTTCAGGTTCTGTTCATCTAGACAATGCAATCAAGAATAGGCAGATGACTGAACTTCCACTTAGGTCTGCAACTTGTGACATAACTAAATTAAGCTTGCAACCAAAGCTGGGATCATTGGATAGATTCAAGAGACATTATGGTAGCATAAAGAATACAACACCAATAACTGATGTGGAAAAGAGGAATGAGGTTGAAGTGCCAGTCTATGTCAGGTCTCTTACTGATGAGAATACGGATCTTCAAAACTCTAGTATTTGTGAAGTTTCAACTAAGAAGCATATTGTTTCTAATAATAGTGGCTGTGATTGCCTTCTTCCTTTAGAAAAGTCTCAACACTTCACAGAAGAAAGTCTATTAAGCAAAAACATTTTTCAAGTAAGTCCTCTGACGCTGACAGATTACTCTCAAATCAGAAGGAAATCTCTTTCTGGTACTAAATTCACGGGAACACTTGCCTCTAAAGTGTCTAGAATGAAGGAAAGCTTTAAAAAAGTTTTAAATACAGAATCTACAGAGCAGCCTTTAGAACAACCCCAAGCATGCTCAAGCCAAAAAGATGAAATCAGATGGGATTTCTCACCCCAAAACGAGTCTTTGCAAAGTGCTTGCCACATAACTCAACTTTCCCCAAGAGAAGTAGGGACAGAGAATCACTGTTTTGCCTCTGTCTCTGATAAGCGAGGTAATTCCATGGTAATCCCTAGCACAAGAGTAGGGGATCTGGAAGATACTGCCAACCATTGTTTCATTGACACTGATGGAGAGTATATAGCCTCTCAAAACAGAAGTTTAGTTTTGTTGAATAAAGATGTGGATTCTGAAGGCCTTTGTGAAGATACAGCCATTATGGATGGATCTACAAGGCAAGCCATAAAAGGCTATGAATTCCACAGTGTGAACTTGTCCAGGAACATGGAAGATGCCACAGATGATTCAAGTATAATTCAAACTGAGGAATCACAATCTCATTCTCCTAAGTGGTTTCACCACTTTGATGCATCATTGGGAAGGATGGTATACATCAACAAAATGACTGGACTGAGCACATACAGTGCTCCTCCCGGTGAGGAACCTCAAGCTGTATGTACTAAAGATATAAGCACTCTGTCTGTAAATGTCATGGAGAATGGTAAGTACACAGTGTGTAACTTTGAGTTTCATCAATCATATAGGATTGTTGTGAGGATGAATCAGAGTTAAATCTTTCATCCATAAAAATTTAGTGTTCATAGAAATGGTCTCCACAATTCATATGCAGGTAGAAAATGTAAATAAATCTGCAGAGTTCAAGTGAATTTGGGTATCCAACAAGCTTGTTAAAGTCATTTTCTAGTACTTTTGAATAGCCTTCTCTTGTTTCAAGAATTCTTTAAAACAGTCATCTTGGAACGATGTGACATCCCAGATTATTAGCATGGCTCCAGAAGACATCCAAAATATCTTCAAAGTTGGAAATATAGCTAATGGATGTTCTGTTTACAGAAGATATGTTTAGATGAAGCCACATGGAGGAAACATAGTAACTTTCAGTTATCAGGACTTTTTGGAGTAATTGCATTCTGGCTTGAATGATGAGGAGCTATTGTAATCAGAAGGCCTTATTGTACTTTCCAATATTAAACTTCTGCTGCTAGGAGGAAAGTGTCTCTGGCTCATCTCCTCTGGCTTCTCTCCCTTCCTGGAACGTTGTTGCTCCCCTTCAGGTGTTTTTAGCTCCGGCTATTGGCCGGTATAGAAATGTAATAAATAAATAAATAAATTTTGCTCCACCCCACTCCAAAGGGGCTCCCCCACAGTTTAAAAACTACTGTTCTACTGTATCTATATAGTTAATGTGCAAGTCTCTTTGCTGATAACTCTTTGGTACTTTTATGTAACATTGCCTTTATCTTTATTTCTCCATTTTAAGGTACTGAACAAGTTGTAACTCTGTTCTGTTATGTTACGGTACTAAGTGCTCTTTTAATCCAGACTCCTTTTTGTAAAAACATCTACAGTAGTAATTCTTTTGTTGAGTATTTAGGATTTCAATGCAGATGTCATCCATTTAGAAGTGAGTTTATTGTGCCCTTCCTTCCAAGACCTCAGAAAGAGAGGAGTTTGGCAAGCCAGGATTTTAGAGGTAGGCCCAGTTTGCCAGGACACAGAGTACTATGTTAAATAATAACAAACCAAAGAATTCTGCCAGCTGTCCAACAGGAACTTGGAGTGATTCAAGGTCTCTTAACAATGGGACTTGTATGAATCACTTGATGTGTGGAATCGGAAATAATTCTTTTAGGGTAAAAATTAATTACAGTGTGACAGTGTCATTTCAACTATGAAGTGCCCATTTTTGTGTAAACAACATGGTTTGTAGAGGAATTACTTAATCCCCCTTCTGGTTATCCCTGTTCAATGGCAACAGATTTAATTTTTTAGATCTTTATCAACCGAGGAAGGTTGAATCATTGTTCTGGTATGTGTTTTTCTAATGGGAATAGAATGGGCAGCTAACTTCAAGCCCTCTTTAACATTTTGAGGCACACTAGAGAAAGATCCAGAGTTTGTTTTAACAACCCATCTCCAAAACCACAGAGCTGCTTAAGTACAGACTTGGGAAAGAGATGGGGAATCTAATTAAACAGTTCCTTGTTTCCTTCTGTACAAGTACTGCAATAAATATGATCATGCTGCATTTCGTTAAGTTTGTTTTAATGGAGAGGAAACATGTCAAATATGAAACAGCCCCTCATAGTTTCAAGACTGTAGGTGTGTTCTCTTCTAGATACTCAAGGAGACTCTCTCCAGTCCTTGTTTTCAGAGTGGGATAATCCTGTGTTTGCTCACTGTCCACAGGTGGGTGGCATTACATAGCCAATATTTGTTGGGAATTGTTTCAGTTTTATGTTACCTTGTGATTTTTCAACGGAGATAGGAACAAATTTTTTTTTAGAAACTTATTGTATTGTATATATATTCAGAGACCTGCCCCCAGTGGCTCTTTTTACTGATTGACTCTACAAATCCTTTTTCTGTTGTATTCTGCAATTTAGAAGTTGGTGGTGGTTTTGCTCATACTTTCCCAAAAGTTTATCCTGTTTAATTTGGAAACTAGAATGCTTTTATAGGCCCCACTTACATTATCAAAACAACAATCGTGACTGAGGATAGAACACTGTCCCTAAAATGGTTTGTAGGGCAGTTTTCAATTCTCACTGGAAATTGCATAGTATGATAATTACATAGCCATGGGATTATTTCATAGGACTAAGTGGACTCTTTACTGATAAGGAAACAACAATGTCACCCATTGTAGTTACTGTCCATATAAATTCCTTTACTCATGTGGGGCCGGGCTATTTTTATTGTAAACATATAACATATTTATTTGCATTTGAGTCCAAGTGAGTTCCAAGGATCCTATATCCAAGTAAATGCAAGAAAGTTCCAGTGTTTCTAAGTATAATATATGCCCATTAAGATGTACATGCATATTTGGCCATGTAGTCAAGCCAAAATAGCAAACATTGTGCTGTTGTCTTTTTAAAAACAACCATGGGGATAAAACCTTAGTACATCAGGAATAGCTTCCTTCACTCAAAACAGTTTAGCTTTCTCTGAGTGATGTGCATGAACATAAGAAGAATTATAGAATCATAGAATAGTAGAGTTGGAAGGGGCCTATAAGGCCATCGAGTCCAACCCCCTGCTCAATGCAGGAATCTACCTTAAAGCATCCCTGACAGATGGCTGTCCAGCTGCTTCTTGAAGGCCTCTAGTGTGGGAGAGCCCACAACCTCCCTAGGTCATTGGTTCCATTGTTGTACTGCTCTTACAGTCAGGAAGTTTTTCCTGATGTCCAGCTGGAATCTGGCTTCCTGTAACTTGAGCCTGTTATTCCGTGTCCTGCACTCTGGGATGATCGAGAAGAGATCCTGGCCCTCCTCTGTGTGACAACCTTTCAAGTATTTGAAGAGTGCTATCATGTTGGATCAGACAAAGGTCCATCTAGTCCAGCATTCTGTTCACACAGTGGCCAACCAGCTTCTGACACGAAACCCACAAGCAGGGCATGAGTGCAACAGCACCCTCCTGCCCATATTCCTTAACTGGGGTACATAGGCATATTGCCTCTGATATTGGAGGTAGCACATAGCCATCAAGATTAGCAGCCATTGACAGCAGCCTTATCCTAAATGCTATCAGCATGCATGTATGCAGGGTGGCAGCATCTTACAATTTAGTAGACTATAGTTTTACTAGTTCTTTCTATATTGATATTAGAGTGGGTCATCAGTTTTTTTCTTGAATAGTAGTGAGACAGATTCAAATGTTCCTCTTGCGCATGTGGATGCTGCACTACTGATGTAACAACTGTATTCAGCTTCCCACACCGAGGTTGGCCAGATTGCATGGGAAATATGCATGCAATTGATATTTGAATTGGCCTTTAAGCTCTATTCTGAACATATTTTATTTCAAAATTATCAACATGCTTTTGTGATCTGACATGTCTTATTCCGGAGGGTAGCCTAAGAATTCTTTTGTGATTATTTGTTTTATAGGTTGCTGTTGATGTGAGCAGTAGGCAAGCTGATAGTCTTGCTGTGAAAATCCATAACATTGTGTATCCTTACCAGTTCACCAAGAAGATGATTGATTCAATGCAGGTAAACTTGCTGGCATTCACATAAATGGTAGTATTGCAGCTATCACTTGAAAAAGAACATCTATTTCTGTTGGGCTGAATAGTTAATAGCTTTTGTTAGTGGATAATGTTTTCTTGAGGGATGTAAACAAGTTTGTTGGGTCATCTCGTGAAATCTTAAGTATTTTTGTGGAATGATTAAACAGTTAATACAGAATTATGTGGATTTTAAAAAATAAAATGTCATCATCTGAATGTGTTTCAGGTCCTTAATCAAGTGGATAATAAATTTATTGCTTGTTTAATCAACACTAGGGCAGATGAGAATGAAGAGACAGGTAAAAATACTATTTCCTCTTACATATAGGGGTTTTAACATTTTGCAAAACCTGGCTAGAATACCATAACTATTGCGATGTTGATGGTCCATCTAACCTAGTATTCTTCTTGTTTCTCAGCCAGTTTAGGCCATGCCAATTGTGAGCATATGCTAACATGCACAATATTTAATTGTGATGTGCTTCTGCAGATGTATTTTATTTTGCATTTGCAAGTAATATGCCAAAAGCCAAATCTTGTGTGTGATGGCACATGCATATAAACCGCTCACCATAGTTTGAAGCTGCTGGGAGGGAAATAAACAATGTTGCCAGACACTGAAAGGATTATGTGAATAGGCTGGCAGAAAAAAATAGGAGTACTTAACTCATCAGTACCTAGAATCAGTAATGGGCTGGATGAAGGCCAGTAAATTGAAGCTGAATCCTGGCAAGAGGGAAGCCCTGTGGGTGAGTAGTTCCCAAGTCTGGGAGATAGACTCATTGCCTGTTTTGGATAGGGTTGTACTCCCCTTGAAAGATCAGGTTCATAGTCTTGAGGTACTCCTAGATCCATCACTGTTGCTGGAGGCCCAAGTGGCCGTAGTGGCTCAGAGTGCCTTTTACCAGCTTCGGATGGCTTGTCAGCTATATCCCCTCCTGGACAGGGATAGCTTCGCCATGGTGGTACAGGCATTAGTAACCTCAAGACTAGATTACTGCAATGCACTCTACGTGGAGCTGCTCTTAAGGCTGCTCCAAAAGCTGGAGCTAGTGAAGAATGCAGCAGTTTGGCCCTTTTTAGGATGTAACTCCTTTGCTGAGGGAATTGTACTGGCTGCTTGTTCACAACCAGGCCAGGTTTAAGACAAACTGAAGCTGAATCCAGACAAGATGGAGGTGCTTGCTTTCAAAGGCCCTAATCTGGGTTTGGAGGTGTGTCAACCAGTTCTGGATGGGGTTATACCCCCCCCAAAAGACTGCGTTCACAGGTTGGGGGTGCTTCTGGATCCATCGCTCCAAATGATAGCTCAGATATATGCAATGGCCAGGAGTGCCAACTATCAGCTTCAGCTGATATGCCAGCTGCACCCCTTCCTAGAGTTGGAAGACCTAAAGATGGTAGTGCACACACTGGTAACTGAGGCTCAACTTCTGCAATGTGCTTTACATAGGGCTACCTTTGTGCCTAGTCTGGAAACTTCAACTAGTTCAAAATATGGCAGTCAGATTGGTCACTGGTATATCTAGGGGTGACCATATTACACCAACTCTAAAATCACTTCACTGGCTGCCAATTAGTTTCCAGGCAAAATATGAAATGTTGCTTATTACCTTTGAAGCCCTACATGGTTTGGGTCCAGGTTACCTGTGGGATTGCCTTCTCCCATACAATCTGCCCCGCACACTTAGTTTCCTCTGGGAAGAATTTACTACAGTCAGCCAAAACTAAGCTCACAACTGTTACCCAGAGGACCTTCTCTTCTGCCACTCGCAGACTGTGGAATGGCCTGCCGGGAGAGATTCGTCAACTTAACAGTCTTTTCGAATTCAAGAAGGCTATAAAGACTGATCTCTTCAAGTAGGCCTACCCAGTTGAATTTTGAGATATTTGACTGTTATTTTAATATTGTATTAGTTTTATATGTTTTAATAAGTTTTATGTATTTTATGGTATTTGTATTTAATGTTGTTCCCCACCTCGATTCAGAGGGATAGGCGGGTAAGAAATATTATTATTATTATTATTATTATTATTATTATTATTATTATTATTATTATTATTATTATTATTCTAGTACTAGTGTACAAAGCCCTAAACAACTTGGGACCAGGATACCTGAGAGAGCACCTTATAAACTGAGCTCATCAGATGGCATGCCTGTAGTGGTTTCACATGGACCTATGGTCCAATTGGAGTTCACCAGGAGAAGAGCCTTTAGTGTGGTGGCACCCTTCTTATGGAATTCCCTGCCATTGGAGGTCAGGCAGGTGCCAACATTGTGTTGCTTCCAGCGTCTCCTAAAAACTTTTCCAGGAAGCATTCCTTAAATGCCTAGCCACAGTCTTTATTGGTATTTTGTTTTTAATTAATTTAAATATAGTGTTTTGTTTTATTTTTAACTTTGTGCTATTGTAGCTTTTATGTTCACTACTCCAGAATCTGTACAGGTATGGAGCAGTATACAAATGTTGTAAATAAATAAATAAAACTGAGTTAAGATATTTAAACTTTAGAAATGTGACACAGACATTTCAAAATTAATTAAATAAAATTATATTAATACAAAATTATTAAAACCAAACATAATGCTACCCTACATATGAACATATGTGAAATATGAAGCTACTTTATATTGAGTGAGAACATTTATCCATCTAACTCAGAATTGTCTGCTCGGACTGGCAGTGGCTCTGCAGGGACTCAGTCCGAGGACTTTCCCAGACCTACCTGGAAATGCTAGGGTCCGCACCTGGAACCTTCTGCATGCAAAGTATATGCTCTACAACTGAGCTAGAGCCCCTCTGGTATTTAGAGGTATTGATGCTGTGTGTGGTAATTGGGACAACTCTGCACAAAATGCATTTGATGGAACGGCATCAAGTCAAATTATGAGAATCATTGCTCAGTTGATAATGTCGGCTCTTGTGTTTCAACCCTGAGTAGGTTTGTCCCCTAAAATCAAATGACTTGCCTGTAGGCCAGGTGTAACAGTTTGTCTTCCGCTGTTCAGTTGAAGAGGGGCATTGTAATGTAGTGGTTGATGTATTGGACTGGGAGACCTTGGGTTCAACTCTTCACTCAGTAAAAAAACTCTCTGAGTAGCCTCAGCCAAATTGCTACCTCTCATTCTAGCCTCCTTCACAAGGCAAAGATAAAATATATATCAAAATTGTAGCATATGCTAAGATTATGATAAGATGATCATCTCCTTTTATTACAGTTTTAGATGGAAACCTTCTTGTGTTGGTGGATCAGCATGCAGCCCATGAGCGTGTCCGCCTTGAGCAACTTATCACAGGTAGAGAGCCAGGTGGTCAAAGAAAGTGGATTTATTGCTGGTAAATTACTCTGGGAGATATACAAATTGTATCAAATTTTTGTGAGGTTTAGGTAAATTTAATAGTAGAGAATGAAAATATGGCATTGGTTTGATTATATGATTGCTCAATGAGGACTAGCATCCTTAGTAATAGCACAGACTATGTGGGTTTCTTCTGGATTTCTTTTCATCTCATATTTAGAATGTGAATTGTTTACACTGTCTCTAGCAAAGGATGTGGCTTTTTCAAGCCTTAGGAGATTCTGGCCACAACTCTGTAAAACACAGCAGTAGTCCATTGTGCCTATAACAGTTCATTGACCTTCTCATCAACATGAGCTATGAATTTCTTACAAGAGTCCAAGAGAAACTTTTCTGGTTGTAGCCTGGCAGCGAAAATTGCTCAAGAATGTGAAAAGCTCTCTACAGCTGTGAGAAGGGTTTGTTGAAGGGTTTAAATGGAATCCCTATACTTGTAACAGTTTGCTGTGTTATTTCATGGCATGGTCATTTGTTATTAGAAAATGTTATAATAGTTGTTGCCTGTTAGGATGGCTGTGGTTGATACTGGCTGGGAATCCTAATGTGTCATTAACAAGCCTGGTGCCATATACAAAATATTTCTGGCTTAATATTTTTGTCTCTCATCAGCTGCTAGAGAAAAGAATGACACTTCTATCTGATTCCAAACCCTAGAGCTGTAGGGCCAGACAGTAAGGAAAGTTGCTGTATGTAAATTAAAGATCAATGCATTTGTTGTTCTGCCATTAGATTCCTATGAAAGGCAGCCTGAAGCATTGGTCAAGAAAAAACTATTGGCCTCCACTGTGTGTCCCCCATTGGAGATTGAGATAACAGAGGATCAGAGGAGACTCTTATGGTTGGTACCCAACTGTCAAATATATTGGCTTTGTCTTCAGAGAACAAGGATGCTTCCAGACGAGGCTTTTATTGTACAATCACCCTGCTTTATTAATGAAATGTTACACCATCCATATGGAAGTACCCCAAGCACCTATTCTCTGAGTCGTTCCTATTCTATAGTGGGCAAATTATGCTGGTCAAGTTACATGAGTTGCAGCATGAAAAAGAGAGACTAGGTGTAATCCTATCTGCATTTATCAATAGGACTTACTTCTGAGTAGATGTGCATAAGATTGCATTGCCAGGCTGCAATTCAATATCAACTTTCTTGGAAGTAAACCCCATTGAACAAAATGGGAGTTATTTCTGAATAGTCATGTATTGGGTTGCACTGTAAGAGGGCAAGAGCAATAATATTTGCCAAGGAACTGGATATGTTAGCCTGCAGAAAATAAGATGTCTGGGGGAAAAGGGTCAGATTTCTTATGTTTTAAAACAGGGGTACATCCCAGCACTGCCCTTACACTCTGAAAAAAAGTTATTTTTTTTTAATTGAAACAGATAGTGTCTGGAGCACTACAGAGCATTCACAAAATCAAATCAATCTTGTTGGAAGCTAGATTTGACTCTTTTAGGGCTCCATAGTGCTTTGGCTGCCATTTTTTTGGTTGTTGAATTGACCAGTGAGCAATACTTTTTAATACAGGGATGGGAAACCTCTGGCCCATAGGCCAGATATGTCCTGCTGGTGTTACCCATACAGCCCCCAAGCTTCTTCCCCAAGATCTGTCCCCTGTCCCAGCAGGGAAAAATCTCTTCTTTCTGATGAGCATGTAATTGGAGATAAGAGCTTTCCCTTGCTGTGCATTGAGAAAGGAAGCATCTATTGCTATGCAGCAGGGGAAAGCTCTTACCTCTAGTCAGCTGCTGATCAGAGATAAGTGATTTCCCCTGCAGTGGAGAGGGGGTTGGGCCTGGAGAGGAAGTTAATGAGTGATTCTGTCCTTTACTGTACCCCATTTATTTTTGAGAAAGTAATTGCAGCTAGGGAATTTGAACTCAGGGGAAAAGGGGAATGTTTGAGACTGATCCTCTATTTCAGAGTTTTCTGCTTAAATTTTAACTTCCAGGTGCTGCCACAAAAGCCTGGAGGACTTAGGCCTTGAATTATTATTTCCAAAGGACAATCCCTCTCAGATTCTTGTTGGGAAAGTGCCATTGTGTTTTGTGGAGAGAGAGGCCAATGAATTGCGTCGTGGAAGGCAGACAGTGACTAAGAGCATTGTGGAGGTGAGATGTGGATGCATTATGTCTGCCCTAAATGTTGAATAGCAAGTAGCTTGGAGGACATGTCTGCATTAGAATTGCATTTGCTCCCTGACCAGCATTTCACCATCAAACCAGAAGTCAGAGAAATCCTGTAAAGAGAAGATAACACACAGTGTGGAAAAACTCTGTGTGTACCGCATGCTTTTCATCTTATTTACTTTAAAGAAAGGTTAGGGACTGGCACAGGCCTAGCCCAGGACCTGCGTGACCTGTGGAGATCAGATGCCCTCATTTAGCATACCTGATCCCTTAAAAAAAGCCCTGCACAGATGCACATTCAGTCATTTTAACCTCAGGATTGCTTCTTGAACTAGAAATTGAATTAACGTGAATTTTATAAAGTTCTCACTAAGAAGCACTTTCTAGAACTGCATTGGGAGTTTTATTTGTTAAGAGAGGTATGCCTGCTATACTAAGCTTAATATTTTGAGAAATGTCAGTTGATACTTGTTTTATTATTTCTAAATATCTAGCAAAGAAGTGGACAACCACCTGTCTAACTTAGTTTGTATGTATCTTGGCACATTTGCCATCTTGTTTAACCTGGAAAAAGGGTGCATTCAATTTTAACATTGGTCATAATTGTGGTTTTATGTAAAATGCATGGAGACTACACTTGTAAGTTAATCAAATATAATTATGTAGGTAGCTATTTTCCCAAACCAAGAAACTGTGGAAGCAGCAGAAACTACATGTGATGCTTGCTTATAGGCTGTAAGGTGAGAATGCAACCTCAGTTGACTGACTTTTAAGTTTGTAGTGGTTTATATTTGCATTTAGCCATAGGCCGTCACAATTAAGTTGCCATAAAACAGAACAAAAGAAAAGTGTTAAGCAAGTCACGTATTCACAAAGCAGCTACATAATTTATTTGCAGCCATAGTGAATATGGCGACTATGTAACTAACAAAAGGCTCATCTTAACACAAAAGTTACACTGTAATAACCTAAGGTAACATACTGAGGCATTAGGAGATGATACATATTAAATTAATTTCTCCTTTGTTTCTACATGCAAAGGACAACACAGCATGTAATGTGTGAGGTCCTCAATTTGGCTACAATCATAAACACAAAATCATTTGGAACATAGTACACTCTGATAAATCCACTCCAAATAGACAGAGGTTTCAGTAAAAGCTGTTGATCTTAACAAATCAGGGTGAGAAACAGGAATCATTCATAACTCCCCTATCTTTGCCTGCATCCTGATTAAAGACTCAGGCCGTAGCTAGACCTAAGGTTTATCCCAGGATTGTCCTGGGGTCAAACCTGTTCAACTAAGTGCCACGCAGGGCAACCAGTGCTCAGGCAGGGACGAACCCGGGATGATCCTGGGATAAACCTTAGGTCTAGCTACGGCCTCAGTTCCTCATAAGAATGTAAGAAGAGCCATACTGGATCAGACCAAGGTTCCATCTAAGTCCAGCATTCGGTTCACACAGTGGCCATCCAAATGTCAGCCAGGAACCCACAAGCAGGACACAAGTGCAACAGCACCCTTCTGCCCATGTTCCCCAGCAACTGGTGCACACAGGCTTACTGCACCTCAGGACAGTGTAACACCTATGAGAAAGCAAAGTCTCCATAGACTGGCTACATTTCCTTGCCAGCTCTTGGCAATGCTGTGCCTATCATCCAAACCTCAATTGTTCAATCCAGTACCGTTTGGCAAGATGGGCATCGTACATTCCTTTCAAGCTTAGCCAGTATCTAAAACATACTGGCGGCAATGGATGGCAATCTTAATTCTGTCCTAAGAAGGGGGGCTGGCATGTCAGGAGGAAGTTCAAGAATGTTTCTCATGAACATATTTTGGAGAATCTCCAAAAATTACTTTGGCTCCTTCACCCCATATTTCAGCCCTACGCAACATGTGGGTTATGAGTTTAGCTGTAAAAACGTTAAGAACAGATTTAAATAATTGGCCACAACTAGAATAGAGGAACATTTGCAGAGGTAATGGTTTTACTACTTGTCAGTTTAATGGCAGCTAAATAACTTTTTAAAAACATACACACACATAAGGTTTGTATCAAAATTCAGCTCTAGATATTTAAAATAGCCAACCTGTTCCACAAAATCCAACCTGTCCAGGGCCCATTTGAAGTTCTGATGCCTTCTCCCAAACTCCATGATTTTAGATTTAGAATAATTAATTAGTTTTTCCTCTCTACATATAGACCCCAAACTAGCCAACATTCTCCTAAGACTTATTCTATTAATATTCTATTAATATTAAATGGTTCTGTCAGGGCTCAATACAAACCAAACCTTGCTTGCATCATGACGCAGGAACTGGATAAATAAATAGTTGTAGCCAATTTGTGTCATAACCAATCCCTATCCAGGAAATCAAAAGCAGATGCAAAATCTTTAAAGGCTGTAAACACCCATCTATTTGGATCTTTGGTGTACTTTGAAATAATAAGATTTAAGCCTGACAAATTGTACTCTTGCCTTTCCTAAAGCTAGAAGGCTATTCATGTATAATGGAATTATCATTTTCCAAGCTTGTAACTTTTGCAATAGATCCGAAGTATGTACCTTGAAAGCCACATCAAGCAGACTAATAAGCCTATAATCCTTTGGTCTGAAGAATCTCCTCTTAAAAAAGAAATAGGGACTATTGTTTTCCACCCAAAGGAAAGGTTCCAGATGTATGTATAGAAGTAAACCACTGGCTAAAATTGGAGCCCACTAATCAACATCCAAAATGAAAACGTCCAGGGGGATCATATCCTCTCTAGTTGTTTTGCTCCTCCGGAGAGAAGAAATCAAACAATTTCTGTTCAGGTAAGTCATACAAGGAGTTCAAAATCTTAGATGGCTGAACATCCAAATCCCCACTGAAGATATCACTAAAATGAAAAATCCATATTCTTGGAGTAATTGAGAGTGCATAAGTCAGATTCCTACCAGAATCCTCTTTACTTAATAGGATCCAAAATTTACATTCACTCCCCCCAAGAATGGATTGCCCAAGTTCCTCCATTTTTTCTATTTGGAAAGGTTCTATTTTTCTTTCTAAGCAAATTCTTACATTCCCTCCAAAACTGTGTTAAAGTGAGAGTGGCTTCATACATTTGCCTATTTCTATGTTCTCATGCAAGCTTATCTCTCCCCCCCCCCCCCCAGGTTTATAATCCTGGTCAAACCAGGTTTGCGCAGTTACTGTAGGTAGTCAAAAAAGGTCTCGAGATATTTAACCTATCCTAATGAATATTCAACATTCCCTGCTTATTCTCCAAGGCTTGGGATCTAATCTTTTCAAGTCTATCATCACCTAATAAGATCTTAATATCTGAAGCAATTTGACTGACTTGTATCTTTTCCCACTTTTTAGGAGTTCATTCGAGAACAAGTTGAGGTATGACATTTTGTGTTGTGTGTGTTAAGAGCTATGATTTGCAGATGATTCACATGTTACCCCTCTGCATGTTTTAGAAACTAGAGATTTGAGCCGAGTCCTCATCAGCGGATAGAACAGGCAGAGGAGAATGGAGAGGACTTCAGAACTGTCCAGTACATTGCTTACTCTGGCCACCGGTAGTCCATGGGAACACAAGAAAGTACCTTATATTAAGTCAGACTGTTAATCCATCTAGCCCAGTATTGTCAACTCTGACTGGCAGTGGCTTTCCAGGGTTTTAGGCAGGATTCTTTCCCAGACCCCCTACCTGGAGATGCTGAGGACTAAACCTGGGGCCTTCTTCATGCAAAGCATGTGCTCTAGCACTGAGGTACGGCCCCTCCCCTCATTCAAGATGCTAAAAGATCAGAGCCTCAGAAAGAGGGAAGCTCCCAAAATGACTGAAGAACAATTCCTAGAAGGGAGTAAAGATATATCAGTCAGTCAATAAAACCTTATGCATTTTGAGCAACTACTGGCATTTCATGGTGTTTGTATGACTGTGTATATAATCTGTTGTTTCAAGACTACAGAGTCAAAATCATGCTATGCTCCACATGGCTTGTTGTTTTCTTGTGTAGGATTCTAAAACAGGTAGAAAGGGATTTAAATCTGCATGTTCCCTCATTAGAAGGGTAAGATGAGTGTTGGTCTATAAGAGCTAATTCACATCTTATCCTTCTAATGTGAATAACAAGTGAGAGCTCCCCCAGCATTTACTGAGGGAGAAATCCAGAGAAATGCATCAAATGCAGCTGACTGCTAGTGCTGTGGATGACTCCAGTTCAGTTGTTCTAATACTATAGTTCCTCACTTTCTCTAACTGCTGTGACTTTTCATTCTTAACCTTCTTTAGAAAGTCAAATATTATCCTTCTGCTTTCAGCTGTTGCAGACAACAGGAGGGGCACAAGGAACGTTGCCATTAACAATTCTGAAGGTGCTGGCTTCTCAGGCTTGCCATGGTAAGGAAAGTATTTCTTTGTGAAACTTCATTATTTCACAGCAAACTTTCTAGCACTTCGAGGCGACAGGAGTAATTTCATTAAAAGCAGAGCAGCAGGGATCCATCATACCTCTTGTTGGAAAGCATGGGATATAATTCACTGCTTTTTAAAAAATGCTTTGGGTATGTGGCTCTTGGAATACTTTCTGAAGATAATCACTACCTTTACATCTGCTTGTGAGTGCCCAAATGTATCTGGTCAACCATTACTTGAAAGACAATGCTGGATTAGATTGGCCTGACTGATCTAGCAAGGCAGTTATTACGTTCTGCAATTAAGGAGCACCGCTGATTCCGTGTTGGGTGGAGGAAGGGAGTTGAGCACTTCAGCATTCGCTTGAAACCAAGTGATACAAGTGGCAGAAAGTGGTTCTATAAGTTGTCTTTTTGTTGGACCATGAGTAGACTTCCTAGATCTTCCAAGAAACTAAGGGCTCATCTACACCAAGCAGGATATTCCTCTATGAAAGCAGTATATAAAAGGCAGGATCTACACTACTACTTTATAGCGGTATTGAAGTGCACTGACAACTGTTGGGGCCCATTGAGACACATACCATATACCGCTTTCATACCATTTTCATAGTGTTATATAAGCTTGGTGTAGATGTGTCGTGGACCCCAACAGTTGTCAGTGCACTTCAGTAACGCTATAAAGCAGTAGTGTAGATCCTGCAGTGCGCTTCAGTACCGCTATAAAGCAGTAGTGTAGATCCTGCAGTGCGCTTCAGTACCGCTATAAAGCAGTAGTGTGGCTCCTGCCTGTTATATACCTCTCATACTGCTTTCATAGCGGAATACTCTGCTTGGCGTAGATGAGCCCTAAGAGTGCTTCCAGACTGAGGGTTCCTAGCCCTGCAAATTAGAAGACACTGTGCTGCTCTTCCATCTTTGTCTCCTTAACAGATTTGCTGTGATGGGGGTGGGGTGGGGGGGTGGACAGAAGAAGGTGTGGGAAAACAAGTCGAAAACGGCAACATCTGGACAACACCCCCCCCCCCAAGTTCCATGAATGAGGCAGGACAATAGCACCACAAAAGCCTCATTCGGAAGTGCCCAATGGTTGCTTTCAAAAAGACAAATTACACAGCTAGCACCTCTTTTCCTGCCCTTCTTGAGAAGTTTCTTCCCACAGCCAAAGAACAAATATAGCCTTTTGGTTTACCTCCACTTAGATAAATGTAACATCTTACGTTTAGGTACAAAAAATAAAGTAGTATAGGATGGGGGAGACCTGGTTTGGTAGCAATACATGTGAAAAGGACCTAGGTGTCTTACTGGGTTACAAGCTGAATATGAGCCAGCAGAGTGATGCAGCACCCAAGAAAGCTAATACAATCTTAAAACTGCCTTAACAGAAACAGTGTTCAGATCATGGGAAATAATAGCTCAATTCTATTCTGCGTTGGACAGCCCTCATTTGAAGTACCATATCTAGTTTTTCTTTCTCACTGGCTCCGTCTCTCTGTCTCTCTCTCTGTAGGCATTTGGCCTTTCAAATTGCTATTTTTAATCTCCCTGGCATGTGAGTTTATTTTTTAAAGGTAATTTTTTAACTTGCAGTTCTATCTCCATTACGTGTTATTTGAACATTTCATTTTCAGATGTACAAGAAGTTGTGTGCTGTTGGTTGCCCTAGTAAAACAGAGATGAACACAATGATTTCTGTTATTGAGGTCTCTCCTTTTATGCAACTTCAATGCCAGGAAGAAACTGCTCCTATTGTAGAGTTACAACTTCCACACTTTTCTCTTTTCAGGTGCTATTAAGTTCAATGACAGCTTGACTTTGGAGGAGAGTTGCCATCTTATGGAGTCTTTGTCCTGTTGTCAGTTACCCTTCCAATGTGCTCACGGGAGACCCTCCATGTTGCCTCTTGCAGATGTCGATCACTTGCAGCAAGAAAGTCAGGTATGCTGTACAGCAGATAATACTCCACAGGATATGTTGACTGAGTGTGTCTGTTCTACACAGATTTCATATTAACTGACAACAGGACCTAGGTAGAACACCCTACTTCAGTTCTCTTCTAGTTCAAAGGCAACATGCTCCACATGTTGCCCGGGGCTTAATGTTAACGAAGGGGTTTTGCTGTTCTTTTCAACTGCATCCCGAAATGGTCTCATGTACTGAGGGACCGTCTTATCTTATTTTTCACAGTATAGAAATAAGTTAATTGTGCAGAAGACTCAAAATGACACTCATGAGAGTAGTATGGTCCAAACTATTGGGAGTTGGACCTGGGAATAATTAATTAAAATGTTAACTCAGCAATGGACCAGTGAGTCCATTGCTGAGTTAACCTTTATTTAAAAAGCTAGATTAAATTGCTAATACCCATGTTGTCGCCTGATAACATCTGCTTCACTAGTGGAAGAAATAGCAAACTGAGTATTCTAGGGAAGCTCATCATATATATATATATATATAATTCAAAGTCGGGAGTTGATTGCTTTCCTGTTGACTAATTCTCATGAAACACACTTCATTGGAAAACTCTTGACTTGCTGTTTCCACAAATAACAATGGTTTTCATTATAATTTAAACTCAGGATTTTATTTATGTCCATAAAGTTGGCTTTTTGGTGTGTGTGTTTTTTTAAGAATTAGGCTATCTTCCATAACAATGTACTATAAAGTTTATTAAAATATATAAAAATGTCAAGTATAATTAAACAAACACAATTAATTGCAAATTGGAGCAAAATGAAATATGAACACAAAAAAGTCTCTGTATACCTTTACAAACACAGGTACAGGCTGAAGTACAATGATATGCCAGTAACATACAGCGTGTAAACAAAACATGAAGGGATTAAGAGACACCTACAGTTAAAATTAACCCACTCAAAGTTTGGTTAACACCAAGAACATTGTATTTGAGGATGTTTTCTAAAGATAAGAGATGTAACACTTTGAATGATTTTATTTTCCTCTGCGAACTGTGTTTGAGGGGAACCAACTGCTTGTTATTTTTAATATATACATCCATCTTTCTTCCAAAAGGACACAAGTAGGGCCTCAACGAATTTGTCATAGATGAAAGGAATTATGCTTAAGAGTGTTTGAATATTCATCCTCAATTTTATTATGGTCACCAACCAGACTTTACACATACAAAAGAGTAGGGCAAAATTACATACAAATTTGAGAAATATGCAGCAAAATCAATACTGGAGAGAGACCTTATTCTTATAGCATTCAAAAAGAATTTTGCAAAAGCCTCAATTGTGTCTCTGTGGCCCTGAAGCAACAAAGAAGTGCATTAATTTCTAATCTGGTGTCAAGCAACAATTTCTCTCTAATCTCTATATAAAAAGAGCAACAGAGTAGAACGTATATTGCACTTCAGTTGTTAAACTGCCACAGTTTGCCATGAATAAAATGGGACTATAGTGAAATAACATGCAGTTGTTTTGAATGCAAAACCAGCCAAAAAACATAAAGCAATTGGAAAAATAATGAGCATCCCTGGAGCACTTGCTATTCCTTCTACTAGTGAAGCAGATGTAGTTCAGACAGCAATGTGGGTTTTATCCTTTATTAAAAGAGTCACACAGTTTGTAATATTCCAACACAGGTAATTTGAATAGAGAGCAAATAAAGTATTTTAAAAAATCACATTTGGGGTCTCACTGAGAATCAGGTCAATTGTTGTAGATTAGTTAACTAGCATGCATTCCAATTCCTATGTAAACTTTAGGCTTTTTCAAAATAATATTTTTCTTTTGTGAGTGCTTTCTGAGTAATTTCTGTGAACAAAAGCATGATAAATTGGATTTGTAAGGATGGACTTTTGAACAGGACCAGACAAGAATCTTTGTGAGTACTCTGGATGAGGAAAGCATGAGCCTTTCAATTCCCTTGTCATTTTTCGCATTCTGATTGTCAACTCCTCCTATAACGGACCTGTGTAAAAGCATTAGGCACATAGATGGTGCTGAGTCAAGAATTAGCAGTAAGTGCTAGCTAACAAGAAGGAGGATACCAGTATTTATGCTTTGTTGGGACAGCCCTACGTTTGTCACTTGAGAAGACACGCACTTTCCGTAACATATGACAAACAGTTTTGATTTATTGTGCCCAAAAAGCAAATTAATAAATTTGAGGATGCCTTAATTTGAATGTCAGTTTATACAGGACATTTATAGTCAAGTGGACTAGATTATTTTCTTAATGTATTTATTGCCATGTTATTAATTATCTCTTTTTCTCTAGCCTAAACCTAATCTGGCTAAACTACGGAGAATGGCTAAAGCCTGGCAACTCTTTGGGAAAGAAAAGGAACCCTGCGGTGAAAGTGTGAGGCCTATTTCAGAAACTCAGTGAATGCTGCTGCCAAGCACTTCCAGCTGTTCCTACTCTGGAACACAAATCGCTCTGAAAGCACAGCCAGAGAGACGAGCCATCACCTGTAATACTTCAAAGTATCTTTCATAGGAGCCAAAAACATAATGCCTGTCCTAGGGAATGCTGAATGATTTACCTTACAATAGAACTGTGTAAAGTGGTTTGGAAAGGCTGTCCCTATTTTTTTAAAAATACACCTTTACTTCATATTACTAATAGAAACTGGACTAAGCCGTAGCTACAGGTAAAGTGACTTCACATCAGTGCAGTACTTGTCAAATTATTGGAGTGCCTGTCCTAGCATTTTTATATTAGTTCTTTAGCACCAGCTACATTTAAAAGCTGGTTTCTATTAGGGAAATTTCAATGCAAGCTGGAGCTTCCAATTGCATTACTATAAAAACCCCAAAGACATTCCATCTGAATGCTTATTGTAGTATTTTGGTGCCATCTTGCACCATGAGTTACCTTAATTTGCTTGAATGCATAAAGTATCCTCAAACCATGCTTGAAACAAAAAAAGAAGCAGGGCCCTCTCTCACGATATTAGTAAAGAAACTATTGTGCCTGAGCCACTAACTTCTAGGTTTCACCACCACAACCACTCCCTGCTTCAAGGAGCAAAGTAGAAGAATAAGAGCTAAATTCATTATAGGTGAATTTGTCTTAACGGACTACAAGCAATTATTTCCTGTTCAGATCATCACTAAATTATAGTAGGATGTTACAGTGCTGCCTAGCTAGAACATCCTCAGGAAATAATTATGCTGTATCTTTCAATAAAGTTGACAGAACATACCTAGGACCAGAGGAGAAGATCAAAGAAAATCTCTTTTAAAGATAGTAATTTAATTTTCTGCAGTTTAATGTTTGATTCAGCTGCACTTTCGTCAGGTGAAACAAATTACACATCCGTTTTGTGGTATAAATAATGTCCATAGCTCAAAGTTCACGATCATCTGGGTGGTAGAGTTCACTCATGAGACGATAGATGTAAGAAGGAGCATTGCCTCCAATGTTAGAAATGAAGAGAGTGATAAGTTCTGGAGGAACATAGTCAAAGACTGGGCAGTAAACATTGACTTTGGACAGAATCTCCCCTGAAAGAAAAATATTCACGTGACTGAGAAATGAACAACCGAAGAGTACAAAGCAATTTAGGCTTACAAATAGTGGATTGAATCTAGAGTAAGTTATTGAACTTAAGTCCCGTTGAAATAAATATGAAAAGTTAGGCATGATTAAATGAAGACTCATTGATATCAGTGGGAACAACTTCAACTGGTTTAGGGTGCTTCCAGATGGAGGGCTCCTAGAGCTACCAGTCAGAAGGCATTGTGCAGCAATTCCATATTTTTTCCCTTAATGGATTTGCTACATACACAAAAGATGGAAGAAACAGTGGGAAAACATGGGAGGTTCATGTTTGGACCCCCCAAAAATTCTGTGAATAAGGCAGAGTGATCGTGCTATAAAATGCTTATCTGGAAGTGTCTCCAGAGTGCAATCCTAACCCCTAACCCCCAGATTCACTGGCTACAAGAGGTTAGGATGGTGTGGAGGTTCCCTCCACTGGTGGAGAGGAGTTGCACAAGCAGCAGGACACAACCACCCTGGAAGTCCCATTTGTGCTATTTATATTATTTATTATTTATTTCATTTCTATACCACCTGATAGCAAAAGCTCTCTGGGTAGTTTACAGCAATTCATTAAGTAATAAAGCACAATATAAAAATACAGCATAAAAATTAACATCTATGAAATTTAAAAGAATTTAGACAGCTAAGAACATTTTCAGTAAAATACTAGACCTTTTTAGATGAATGGCATAAACGCCCCATTAAATGTCTGGGAGTAGAGGGCAGTCTTAACGTGGTGCTGGAAAGATGACAGTCTTGGCACTAGGTGGGCCTAAGTGGGAAGTTCATTCCACAGTCAGGAAGCCACAGAGAAGGCTCCCTTGTCGCCTTCCTCAGAGGAGGCACTTGGAGGGGGAGTCCCCACCCCCAGATGTTGATCATAGTGTCTGGATATGTTCAGGTCAGGAGAGGCGTTCCGTCAGGTATTGTGGTCCCAAGCCGTGTAAGGCTTTATGGGTTAGAATCAGCACTTTGAATTGGGATCAGAAGCATACAGGCAGCCAATGCAAGTGAGCGAACTGGTCTACAGGGACAAGGGTGACTTTGGATCCACCCCATTCTCCCATGAGGTAAGCTGGTGCAAGTAGTTTCCCTCCCATTGCTTTCAATGGGAGGGAAGGAAAATTAGAACTGCCATGTGAAACACCCATGAAAAATCCCACTCTAGCTTCCTGTGTTCAAGCAGGGCTCTGGTTGCTGCAGTGGCTATATACTGGATCTCCCCTTCGGGCCATGTTAGATTGCTCTTGCCTGCCTGAATCCAGCCCAGGGCATGGAGTGCAAGCATCACAGAGTGTGCGCTATTATTTAAACTTGGAATGTAGAACAGTTATGCAGTGCAATCGTAAGCATGTATACTAAAAACAACAACAACAACACCCCACATTGAGATCATCACTTAGGATTTCATCTTTTAAACATTACATGTACTATAACAGAAATCTCAGCCAAAGTTATATTAGCAGAGTATGACAAGCTCCCTTAAATTTGGAGGGCTGGTTCTTAATTTTTTAAAAATAGTTATCAGGTATTTAAACAAAGAGAGAAAAGAAGCCAAGATGATAAATAATTAACAGGATTTTACCTTCTGTGAAAGGCAACACTTCCTGTGGAGAGACAAACTTGTGGAATGAGTCATCCTCATTAAGGAACTGCAGGAGAGAACAGCAAAGGCATTATCGCTATCATTCTATGCAATAGACGGGGTATATGTGCTTTCATTCATACATTTTCAAACCTAATGTGTGTGAGTGTGTTTTTGAACCAATTAAGCTCACTCTCCAGCTTCTCAATTCTGTGTCTGATATTACTTTCTGTGAGTGTATATTGCATAGAATATGGTCTATACCATATACCTTGTTATATTTCAGTAGAGAAAGTGTTTGAATGGCAGTAGGTACCTCAGGGTATTAATGCAGTTACTTTGGAGCCTTCTTTATAAGATTGACTGGAATTTTGCAACTTGCTTGGACTAGCAGGGCTCCATTAGTCTATACACTTTGACTTATCCTTTTGCTGCAACACTCTCTCTGAGCATTTTTGTTCCTCCTGATCACACAGATATCCTTTAAATGTTACTGCTCCTACCTGTGGTGTGAGCTTGAACATAGGTGCACAGACGATGAGAGGGGTGGAGTGGTGTTTGGCTGCTAGTGCCAAGGTGTGAGTCCCACTGACAGCTATCAGTGCCCCATTGGCCAAGATAGTCTTTGTTCCGATGATAACCTGCAAAATAGAAATCTGTATTAAGAAACAGAGCATCATAATGAATTGGGATATGGAAAAGAGTTCGTTTCTAAACTTGTGATCATGTGATATCATATTGATGAGTATTCCTAACCTGCTGTAACAAGTGACTAAGAAAACCAGTTTTGATTGTCACAAGAGAGTTGATCCTTAGCCATATGGGGTTTGATCAGGATTTATGATAGATCAACAGTGCTGACGGAAATGGACTTTGCCACTCCTTCTTTCCCATGGCAGTCCCTCCACCCCTCTGAAAGCGCTCCACAGAATGTCAAGAGACCCTGCTGAATGGGGTGAGCTGGAGACCCCCAACGACTGGCCAGAGGGACCATCTGTTAGTGGAGCCCTTCCTCTTGTGGCAGAAAAATCCTGGATCCAACTCATGGACTAAAACAATTTCTCTTTCCCCCATGTGGATCCTCATTCACGATATAGATATCCACCACCTTGGTCTCCTATTTCCACCTCCCCCAAAAGTGTAACTAAATAGAAATTGTCTGTTAGGCCACTCAGGTGCTGGAAATGTTGCCTCCAACATGATGCATTCTATAATAGGAAAACAAGAAGAGTAACTTTATACTTCTCCAGAAACTGGACTTCTGGGAACTCACACTTTGCTCCTCTCTCCAGTATATGGTTCAGGTAAGCATAATAAATCTGAGGAGTAAGACAGTAATGAGTGGAGGGCATGAGTAAAGAGCAAGCTTGGGTGAACAAATCACCAGCCTGCTGCTGTATAAAATACCACACAAATAAAGACTAACTTTTATTTGTGTGGTTCTCCTATGGTACCAGCAGCCCCAAGAGGAGAGGTCCACATAGCAGCAGAAGCAAACCCAGCAGCTCCATCATGCCTACCTTATTGACTCGAGACATGACAGCAAAAATGGCTGCATCACTCATGACAGTGGTTTCTATATTCTCTTTAGACAAACGGAGAGCCATTTCATGACCCTGTGAAAAGAGGGAGAAATAAAGATTTTCATAGGAAGGGCCAGGCAAGCAAAGTTCATAAGCTAGACTTTTAGGAGCATCATAAATACATGGTTCATATCATCAAGTTCATATATCATACAAATAGTCCCACTAAATTCAGTATTATTTCTATTAACAGCAGCTAGATAGATGCCTTGACAATATCCAGCTCTCCTTAATCCCAGGATCTGGTATCAGAAGTCTGAAAAATGTCTGAAACATATCTATCATGGTTTGTTACTCATATCCCTGAAGTAGCCACTTCATACTTTTTAAAAAGGATTAATGCTAGTTGCCATTGCAAAGACTTGTGGCAATGACTTCCATATGTTGGTTATGCACTGTGTGAAGAAATGCTTTCTAAACACTGCTATCATTTTCTATTAATGCCCAGTAATACTATTTTGAGAGACCAGTATTTCTAATATTTTAGAATATACACTCTTCATACCACTCATGATTTTATAAGCTTCATGTTACTCCCTAGTAACCTTTCCCCCAAATGTCTGTCTTCATAATGAAATTATAAGTTGCCCTGTCTGCCAGAGCCAAATATTTAACACAGCAAAACACTGAAAATACACTGGAGATATTCACTTATTCACTTGGACCAGCATCCTCTTATTAGGAAAAGTAAGAAGTGTGTCTTAACATATTTCCTGTTTATAAAGCCTATGCATTATCTCATAGTGAAGAAACAAATATCTTAGATTTATAATAAAATTAGTGTTCCACAGTAAGCACTGAACATTGAACAAGTGCAGCACAGAGATCAGTCTTTTACCTGGCAAAAGGGTGCGCATTCAGCCACAATGACATGGAATTTTCTTTTACGTGCTGCCTCCTTCAGGAAGGCCTCCACTGTGTGTGAATACCCAATGGTCATGATCACTTCATTGGAGTGAATATGCTCCAGTGCTTGCATGGCAATGTTTTCAGTAGTGCCCTCTGCAAGGAAAAGACATCCAGCCATGAGAGGACAGACAGGTCCAACACCTCTTTTCACTGAATACTAACTAGAAAATAGCACACCTAGGGTAACGATATGAAAAGGACGACAGGGGTCCTATATCTTTAACAGTTGCATAGAAAGGGGAATTTTTCAGCAGGTGTCATTTGTATGCATGCAGCACCTGGTGAAATTCCCTCTTCATCACAATATTTAAAGCTGCAGGAGCTATACTAGAATGGTCAGATACAAAAGAGGGCAGGGCCCCTGCAGCTTTAACTTGTTTGTTCTGGCAGGCTTTTGGCAAATAATCTGGACCACCATCTATGCCTAGGACTTTTAAAATTGTCATGTATTTTGAATGTTTTAATATGGGAATGTATTTAATATATTTTTTAACTTTTGTATATTTCTATTTATAGATCTTAATTGTATATGTTTTAATTTTGTAACACCGCTTTGAGGCCCAGCATTGGGCAAAAGGCAGGATGATGATGATGATGATGATGATGATGATAATAATAGCAGTAATAATAGTAATAATAATGTTCTGCTTCTTTTCTGATTTTCCTGCTAATAGGAGACTCACTATTGGAACCTTCCCTCTCATTTTACTAGCAATTGTCTAGTTTCTGCAGTTATTTCTGTTATTATGCTGGCCTCTCTTACCTAGTTCAATCAAGAGCTCACTAATAGCTTCAATTATATTGGCCCTGAGTGGAGCATAGTAGGTGTTGAAATCCTCATTGAGACCTCCTGAGGTCAAGAGTTTGTGCAGTGACTCTTGCTGGTCACTCTCCTCACTGCGCCCTCGGAGCCTGTGGAACAGACAGACACTTTCAATCCAGGAAAAACAAAAAGAAAATACACTGCTGATAGAAGACTAGGATACATGCTTGATTGGGCAGTATGGTTTCCCACTGAAGAAAGACTGATAACATTTTATATTTTATTTATTTAATGTACTTGTGAATCGGCCCTCCACTCAATGAGTCTCTAAACAATTTATGGTAAAACAATAAAAATACAACAATTTGAAACAGACAAAACCAATAAAACAAAAGCAAAAATACACACATTGCAATAAAACAGGAGAACCTTCTAAAAGCAAAGAATGGCAGAACAGTATATTTTTTACCAGCTGTCTAAAGGCCAATAATGAGGGTGCCAACTTAATCTCCCTGGGAAAGGATTTCCACAACCAGGGTGTTGCTGCACAGAAGGCCCTATCTCAGGCCCCTACCTACCTCACCTCTAGGGTAAGACACCCAACAAGGCCTCAGATGGTAAACGTAAGTTTACCATGGGTAATAGTTAACATGTTCATTATTTTTCATTTATTTATTTCATTTTTATACCGCCCAATAGCCGAAGCTCTCTGGACGATTCACAAAAATTAAAATCATGAAGAGCATAAAAACCAACAATCTAAAAACACAAATACAAAATACAATATAATATAAAATACAACATCTGGTAGTTCATATATGAGGAGGTGAACTTTCAGATATCTGGATCCAAGCCATCATCTGGGTACATGTTTGTCCTCTTAAAAATCAGATTTCATAGGGTAACGTTGTTCACACTTTCTAGTAAGAGTGTTTGGCAAAAAATAAAACAACACTTGCAGTGCAGGTTTAACACGAGGAAAGGGTCTATACAGTAGCAATGCATATGTGTCGCATGAATGTTTGAGACTACAAAGATAACTTGATAGCACCTTCCTATAAAGGTGTCTGGGTGGCTGTATATTACTTTTCAACACTAAGTTGTAGGTAAGGTAATTAAGGGGTGAAATGAGTTGGCTGAGTTCTGACCACAAACATTCACAATTAATATACTGAAAATATCCTCAGAGGGTGCCAAAACAGGGAGATATATGTCAAACTGAAGCAACTTCACCTGCCGTACTCCTCACGAATTATCTTCAGCACTCGTTTCACCATGTTACCCACAGTGGTCTCAGATGGCTGGGCTGCAGTCATTCTTTGACATTCCTTACAAATCAGTTTCATTAGATCTCCTGAAATGAGAGAAAGTTCTGGTTACTCTCTTTCAGAGTTCATTCCTGCCCACAGTGCAATGGATCTATTTCCCCAATAGTATATATTCCAAGGATATTTCAGCTTCTCCAAAGGCCCACGTGGGCTATTTGATATGTCACACTGCCACCTCATCTTTCACATGGGATTGTGGAGGGAAAGGTGTGTTTGTGGGGAAACAGAAAGAGGGAGATTATATATAACCAGGCCTTTTCCTTTGCTGATTTAAAACAATCTATCCAGATCAGGATGATACATCTAGAAAGAAGCTCCTACATGTCACAAGTGAAGAAAAGGTAAGGGCAGGATCACCTGACGAAATGGAGAACAGGCCTTCTATTCGTTTTATGATTTGCATTTAATAATTCTGGCAGATGCACCTCGTCATGTAGTAATGGGGGGAAACCCAGCAACTTCCATCATTAGCTCTTCTACACAGTCCTTAAAGAATGCAAGAGTCACAACTGGTCATTCTAGGTGGAAAGACCCGTTTATGCTTAGGCTTAGCAGATTCGTATATGCTCATGATTGCAGTTGCTTTTGGAGATATATGAAAGTAATCACGAGGTTTTTATTTATTCATTTTCGGGAGAAAACCCAATCTTTCTTTTCTCTTACGAGGTAGAGCGAAGAGAGCACGATTGGGAATAAAGCCTTTAAACATGACTACAGCCTGTACGTGCGACGAGGGCTCGATGACTTAACTCCCTCCTCCTCGTTCTCACCCGCATTGTCCCAGCGCCCGTTTGCTACGATCCTCCGCAGCAGCCCCACCGTCTGCCGGGCAGCTTCCTCCGAGCGCGGCCGCTTTCCGCCCCGTTTCAGGAGCGCCACGAAGTCTTCAATCTGCCCGGACAGCTCGGACTCCCTCTTTGTTGTAGCAACCGACATCGCAGCAGCTTAGGATGAAGGATGGAAGGGGCACAGGAACGGAAAGGAAAGAGACGCTGTAGCTAGCCGGACCTCCGCAGAGAAAGGACGCTCTTCCGGGTAGATCCGCTGCCATTGGACGTGCGACCAAGTTGCGCCCGCCTATTTAGAAAACGTACGTCCAATCACCAATTGTATATTAAGCACGATGCGTTTCTGTGGGGGCAAAGAATCCCCATTAAGCGCGATCTCTCTTTAAATCGGGGGCGGGGAAACTGTGACTCTCCAGATATATTGTTGGACTTCAATACCCATTAGCCCCAGCCAGCATGCTCAATGGCCAGGAATTAAGGCTGTTGTAGCCCAAGCACAGGTCCCCCAGTCCTGTGTTAAGACTTATGCCAAGCACTATATAACAACTCTTACTCGTTTCATAGTGCAAGAAACCGAAGGCCCTTTAGTCCACCTACCACTGGTTGCAACGTTCCAAATGCCACTGTTTTCTTGCCAGAGGCCAAGGGAAGCTGCACCCGTTTTATTTCTGCCTATCTCGCAGCTGTAAAAGAAGGGATGGTCCTTTCGACCGTACGAAGTTGAAGGGATGTTGGCAGTTGCAACATGTCAGGTGCTTGTGCTGCAGATGGTAGAAAAGCTGCACCTGCTAAAAAAAAATAACAAACCTCACACACAACTATTAAAACATAGGTATTTTCCATTGTCTCTAATTTGCCTAGGGCAGCAAAGAAAAAAGGATGGAGCAGGAAACCTTTGGATAGTTGAGAGTGGTGGAGCGGAGCTTGGGGGTAAGATGGTGGTGCTAGCAGCAGAGAGGGCAAGGCCGTGATCGTTGAGGGTAAGGCAAAGAGCTTGTGCTGGCTCTGGATGCAGACAGGAATCTAGAATATTTAAATAGTTGCCCCAATTTTGTGCTTGTTTAGACAGGAAAATAGGACCCTTTTCTGTCTAAACATACACAGGATCAGGCCCTAAAACAACGTCAACAACTTCTTTTCTTATTGTCTCTCCTTGAATACTCTCATCACATTTAATATGACCCAAAAGAACAGAATTTTGGGGAAGAACTCAACTTCACAAACTATTTTTAGCAGATTGGGCATGTGCGAGAACTATACTTAAATCCCAGCCTCTAAGGCTCCAATCTTATTTTAATTTACCTAGGAGAAAACCCCATTGAGTTCAATGGAACTTATTTCTGAGTATATATTTATAGAATTACGTTGTGAAGGTGTCTTTTCAAGAGTACTTTTCTGAACTCTGCAATCTCCTTTACTTGATAGTGTGTGTTTTTAAATCCATTTTAGCAATATTTTTGTATATATGGCCAGGGGAAGATAGAGATGTTAGTACATTATTATATGATGACCCAAGAACTAGATTTCTATTTAAATTGTTAGAGCCCTTTTGGGGTTTTGTTAAGATTTGCTTTCCAGTAACAGCCATGATAAATACGTCCTCATAAGAGCATTTTTATTTGCTGTAGCAGTATATAGAATGTGACAGAAAACTTTCCAGTCAGTTGCCAGTATTGGAGAGGGCATGCAAAACCAGAGTTGCAGTTGTTATGATCTCAAAGGTTAAATGCATGCTCATGCCTCCATTTGTGATTATTTAATCTGACATAAGCACCATATAAGAAGAGCCCTGCTGGTTCAGACCAAAGGCCTGTCTAGTCCAGCATCCTGTTCCCCACATTTGCCATTAAGATGCACATGGGAAGCCCACAAGCTGGTCATGAAGGCAATAGCCCTCTCCTTCAGTACTTCCCCAGCAACTGGTATTTAGAGGCACGCTGCCTTTGATTTTAAGGTGGCATATAGCCATCTTGACTAGCCTTATTCTCTATGTATTTGCCTAACCGTTTTAAAACCATTCAAGTTTATGACTATCACTTCATCTTGTGGTGGCAAATTCCATAATTTAAATATGCGCTGTACAGAGAAGTGCTTTTATCTGTCCTAAAGCTCCCATCATTCAACTTCAGTGGATGACCCTGGATTCTAATATAATGAGAGAGCGAGAAAAAAGACCTTCTAGCCCAGCGGTTCTCAACCTGTGGGTCGCGACCCCTTTGGGGGTCGAACGACCCTTTCACAGGGGTCGCCTAAGACCATCAGAAATTTGTAATTAGAAATAAATATTTCACAATATATAATTACATATTGTTTTTGTGATTAATCACTATGCTTTAATTATGTTCAATTTGTGACAATGAAAATACATTCTGCATATCAGATATTTACATTACGATTCATAACAGTAGCAAAATTACAGTTATGAAGTAGCAACGAAAATAGTTTTATGGTTGGGGGTCACCACAACATGAGGAACTGTATTAAAGGGTCGCGGCATTAGGAAGGTTGAGAACCACTGTTCTAGCCCCTTCCCCCATACAACACATAGTTTTATATATCTATATTATATCCCCCTTACTTTTCCCCCCAAACTAAATGTTGTAAACATTCTTTGTAGGGGAATTGCTCCAGCTCTCTGACCATTTTGGTGCTTTTTCTAGCTAAACAATATCCTTTTTGAGGCAGGAGATTCAGAACTGTACACAGTATTCCAAGTGTGGTCACGCAATAGATTAGTATAAAGGCATTCCTTTCCTAATGATGCAATTTGCCTTTTTGACACCTGCCATACACTTGGCTGATGTTGAGCTATCAATTAAAAACTTCCTGATCAGTCACTGCTAGTTCAGACCCCATCAGTGTATATGTGAATATTATTATTATTATTATTATTATTATTATTATTATTATTATTATTATCTCCCCAATGTGCATCATATTACACTTAGTTCTCCACTATTTAGATAATAAAAATGAGACCCGTTCACAGATTACTGCTACCCTTTTCTGCTGGCATCCTGGCTGTGGAATGAGCTCCTTAGAGAGGTTTGCCTGGTACCTACATTGTACTCTTTCCAGTGCCAGATGAAGACCTTTATAGCATTTTATCATCTTAGTCTTTTAACTCTGCTGTTTTAAATCTATATTTTAAGTCTGTAAAATCTCTGCATTGCTGCTTGGTTTTATTCTGGTTCTACTTTTATATTGTGGTTTTATATTGTGATTTAAGTTTCCGTATTTTATACTTTAAGCTGTACTCTGTGGTTTTAATTTTTGTGAACCTCCCAGAGAGCTTTGGCTATTTGGTGGTACAGAAATGAAATAAATACATTTATAAAAATTAAATCTTTTTTATTGTGATTTTAACAAAACAAAATGAAACAAAATGTGTAGAAAAAAGATGTGTAGAAAAAAAACAAAAGATTACATACGAAAGAAAGATCAGTGTTCTATTAAATACAAAATTCTAAAACAAAGACAGAAAATAATATGTAAGCATAAAGAAAAGCAGATCAAATATTCATATATTTATCCATTCATGTGATGCCTGTATACCACCTGTTCAAATGTTGATAACCTTGTTAGGCCTTCATTGTATTATAGGAGGTGAACTTTTGTCCTTCCAATGTTGTAATATCAGCCTTTTGGCAGTCAAAAGGGCTTGAAAAATCAATTTGCGGACTATACGTTAGTTTTCAAGAAATCGGCAAATAATTTAGGAGGACATGTACATCTTCCAATATTAAAGAGTGTTCCAATACAAAGTTTAACCATACTATGACGTCCTCCTGAAAGGAGGTGACTACCGGGCATTTCTAAAACATATGGCTAAAAGAAGCATTAAGTGTATTACAACTATTAGCCAACACTCTGGAAGATATATATTATTTTCTTCAATCGGCATAATTTCAGATCAGTTAATTGAATAGCCAGACAAATCACCGAAAGCATTTATAAGGGAGTCATGAATTCAAGTCTCTCTCTTACTTTCAGCCTTCAGAAGAGGAAGTGTCTTTTTCTGGCATTCAGATGCCTACCATTTACTTTGTTATATGCTGCCAGAAAAGGAAGATCATCGGCCAAGCACTTTCAATAGACAGTCCAGAGTGCAGCATATCCACATATAACTTCAGCAGTTCATCCCTTCTGCTGGGGGCAGCATCCTCTTGAGTGCTCATAGGAGAACCAGAAAACCAGCATGGTGGCTACAGGATCAGTTTGGACATGGTTCAATTCCTGGCTTTGCCCTGAAGCCTCTGTAGTCAGGGCCTGTATCAAGGATAGGCATGGTTGGGCACCTCCCAAGGTCCTAGACCTAGGCAAGGACCCACTGCCAAGAGCCCCCTAGATTTGCTCCTCTCTTCACCATTGCAGCCTGCTTGTTCACTTGCCTCTCACTCAGGCCCAGACAACAATAGCGAGAAGGAGGACCAGTAGATGCCACTGCATACTTGCATACTGGCTCTTTGCCTGTCAGACAAGCCAGTAGGAGCAATGATGAGAAAGACTCTTCAAGAAACAGGAACAGCTGTGAAATGGATGAAGCCTTTAGCTTTGTCATGCCCAAAGAAGGACGTATTTCAGGTTTGTGGCTTGAGGTTTGGCAGTGATTTATATATGAGCTAATATTTCATTGCACCGGTTATCCAAAAATACTTCTTCCATTATTTAGTACATTCATCTCTGCTTTCTCAGCAGCTCTGCTTTCATCTTCAAGCCACTTCCTACCATGACTTGGGCATGCATTGGTTTTGAAGATTTCACACATTACGAGTAGATATGTACATATTCCTAAATCTCCTGTCTTCTGTAGCAGCACCTCTTGGATTCAGCAGAGTCCTGTTGTGGGGAGAAAACATCTGCAGTAACATCTGTGTCTGAGTGGTTTAATCTCCAAGTGCTTGGCTGCCCAGGAGAAGCTGCAGCAAGAAACCACCCGTCTCAGTGCCCAGGTCCAGATTCTCTCCAAGAGGACAGAAGGAACACTGCAGATAAGGTTTTCACTGGGGAAAGCTGGTAATTTACATGCCAGAGTAATTCGGAGTGTTTTATAGTTCCTTGAAACTGATGCTAAGTTCCAGATTCAGAGAATTCTAACTTGATTCAGACCTCATGATAACCCATGATGGGTTAAAGAATTCCACAATTGCTTATTTAACCCATCATGGGTTATCAATGATACATTTGGCCAAAATAACCCACTTTGATAACCCACGGTCTGCAGAGTGGATTATTTAACCCAACATGGGCTATTGTATTGTGTGGTGGTCACAGTGGGTTATTTTAGCTGGCTTCCAAGTCGCTTGGCAAGAGTGGTCAAAACTGCTGCCACCGCTCTCCTCCAGCCAGCAGATCCCTTTTCCCATGATCTGCCTAGCAACTGATAGTGCTCACAGCATGACCCCACCCTAACCCTTCCCCTGGCAGTGCGTTCTGCAGCCTCCCCAAATGTCAAACACTGTCCCGGTCTGGTGCCAGCAGCTGCACAGGGGTGCTATTTTGCCTTGTGTGCATCCTTGCCAGGGGATGCTGTTTATGAAGTTTTGTCCAGCCCCTGCAAACTTCCATGGAATTACAGCCGCCACCCCCTTTTTGGCGAAAAGATGCTTTAGCTCACTTGGCTTTGCCAGTGCACAGGATTCTCAATGGGCCTTGCATGCATCCCTGCTAGGGGAGACTGTGTATGAAATTTAGTCCCAATCCTGCAGACTTCCAAGGGTTGATCTGCACCACCCTCTTTTGGTGCACCTGGGCGTTTCGCTCCTTTGTGTGCAATTGTGCAGGGTTTTGATGCACGTGGCTTTGGCAGTGCACAGGATTCTCAATGGGCCTTGCATGCATCCCTGCTAGGGGTGGCTGTGTATGGAGTTTGGTCCCAATCCTGCATATTTCCAGTGCTTTTGTCGGGGTGATGCTGGAAGCGCTGAATTAAGCCCCTGCACTTTACCCCACACTTTTCCCTTTTCATTGGGATATCGTAGAAGGTTAAAACAGGCTGTTGCTGTTAATGGGTGAAACAGCACCGGGAGGACTGCAGCAGGACAGGGGGCGGGTGGTGGTGGGGAGATGACTCCGATGACACACATTGTGGGTGTCTTGCTCAAGGGTCCTCAGGCACCTGGAGCTAGCACTGAATAGGCAAAAGACCACTGTATCCACTGCATGTTTACTTGGCAGTAATTCCCGCTGAATTCAGTGTGGCAGACTCCCAAGTACGTAGGGACATAGGAAGCTGCCGTCTACCAAATCATACCCAACATGTTCCATCTCAAGGTTTCTGAATTAGTCTGTCATGTCATAAGGACATTGCTGCTGACCCTGGATTGTAATAATGGGCAACGCTTTATCTAATAATAATAATAATAATAATAATAATAATAATAATAATAATAATAATAGATTTATTTCTTACCTGCCTCTCTCTCTGGATCGATTGATTAAAAACATATAAAATGAATACATTATTAAAAGGCATCTTAAAATTCAACTGTGTAGGCCTGCCGGAAAAGATCAGTTTTTATGGCTTTTCTTAGACAAGGCTCTCAGCTGCTAACCTGAGTTGGACAGCTTACTGGAGGTAACTTATCACATTTTTGTTTCCATAATACTGTTCATTGACTTGAAGCCAGATATTTGCAAAACTAACAAAATAAGAGAATGCCTTGTGCCCTGGAGTAAAAGAAGGGCCTCTTTCCTCTAGGAACCTTCCCCCCCTTTTTTTTTTTGGTCCAATAGCATAAATTGTTGTAAGGCTGATTTGGAAAGAGTGGGATGAGGTTTGAGCTGTATCTCCCAGCCACAGATTAATCTTGGCAATTCTCAGGATCGTTGTTATTTTTTACCCATAACTCCCTTTGGTGTTCCCTGATCCAAATAGTAACAATCCCACGATATCTCAGTTGAATGAGACGTTTCTGAGGTCATGCTCTTTCCTATACATGCCCATGGAGAGCTTCCTGCTCAGCTTCTGGATGTCTGCAGACTGCTTCTGATTGGCTGGGTTTGTTTGAGCCCAGCCTAGTTTGTCCTTTTCCCTGGGCCTTTCAGATAGGATGCTACTTTGAGTTGTCTCCAGTCTTGGACCCCGGTTTCTTTCATTTGCCCTGTGTCTCGCATCCTTCCTACTGGCTGCAATATCAAAGTTTTGGATTAAGGCAGCAGTTGTTATTTCAGCTGTGGGAGGCGGCTCCAGCGTAACCCGTCTGAGAAAACCCATCTGGCGCATTCCCAGGGAAGGTTGTTGCAACATTGGCACCAAGTGCCCTCAAGAAACAAAGGGGAGAGAGGTGATCTGACAAGGGCAAGAAGTGAATTGTTCCGCTCCCCAGACACCAGTTCCCCACGCCATTCCCTACGCCATTCCCCACGCCATTCCCCCTTCTGCCATCAATCCTCAAGGAAAAGCAGAGAGCAGCAGATTGCATCATAACACTTAAGGAAAAAAAGGAATTGTAGAGTTGGAGGGACCTCAGAAGTCATCTAGTCCAACCTTCTGCTCAATGCGGGATACAATTAGAGCAACCCTGCTCAGATGACATGCTAAGCCACAGTGGTTAAGCATTTGAGCTAAACGTTACGGCTCAGCGTGCTGTGTGAACCATTCCTAACCATGGTAGCTACATAACCACCGTTTAACACACTCACTAACCATTTGCCTTAACAGATGGCTGTCCAGCCTCTAGTGAAATGCCTCCAGTGGAGGTGAGCCCACTGCCTCCCGGGGCTGTCTGTTCCATTGCTGAACAGCTGTTTTGAGTAGGATGCTTCTCCTAACATTTACCTCAACACTGCTTTCCTGCAATTTCAACCTTTGATTCTGGTCCTGCCCTCTGGAGCAACAGAGAACAAGTCTGCTCCATCTTTGGACAGCCTTTCAGATATCTGAAGACAGTTATCATGTCTTAAACTTCTCTTGTCCAGGCGAAAAATACTGACCTCTTTCAACTGTTCCTCAGAGGACTTGGATGTTCATCAGACAAGCTTTTAATCGCACGCTCGTACTGCCCACTTATGGGGGTCCTTTAGATGATGTCTGCCTCCTGCGTGCCTCCCATTCCTTCCGCTCATTTTTTCCTTAACAATCCATTAAAAAACCAACAACAGAATGTAGCATGATCTCCTGCTGTGCTCAGGAAAAGCGAAGCGAAAAAAATGGCCCCAGAGTGGGCCACGACATCTTTGTTATTTCCTCTTTCCCCTCTGGGCAGAAAGAGGAAGTAATGAGGGACAAAAGCGAGGGCAGAGAAATGATGGTAAGGAAGTGCTATTTTCCCCCTTGTGATGAAGCTCTTGGTTTCCATCATCCCGGCGTCCTTCTTGACGATGGTGCCTTGGCGCTGCGAGCTCTCAAACCCCTGCATTTGTGTTCCTTCACGTTATCCTCACACGAAGGAGTACAAGGTTTGCAGCGAGGAGGTGCGGCTGTGCTAAGTGCCTCCTTGGTCCCTTCAATTTTTAATTTTTTTAAAAACCTTTTTCAGAGGAGGTGCGGAGGCAGCCATTCCGCTCATGCCCGTGCACTGGGGCATCTGCGCCTCCTCGCATCCCCCCCTTTTAAAGCTTTTTTTGGCTTCTCCCCACACCGGAGCAGCGCAGAGGTGGGCCAGCGGCCATTCGGCTCACTGGCCTGCCCCCTCCCCCCGTCTGGGCAGATGGCAACCAATAAGGGTTCACCATCTGCCCAGACATGCCTCCCATGCAGCTCTGGAGCAAGGCGACAGTTGGCAGAAGCCGTTGTTGCCTTGCTCCAAGAGAAAAAAGTTGGGGTACATCCCCAACTTTTTAAATTCGGAGCTTCAGGGGAAAGCCCTGGGATGGCTCCCCAATGGCTGTTGCATCCTATAAATGACCTAGCGCCACTGCGGATCCACCCCGGGGCTTTCCCCTCATCAAGACAGCCCCTTGGTTGCCCTCCCCTGGACACAATTCAGCTTGCCAGTGCCTTTCTTAAAACGTGGCCCCCAGATGTCACTATTGGGTTGGGTTGTTATTACTATTCTGTCATAGTGAATCACAAATCTGACCACCGTGAGTCATCCTTTAATCACCCAACATTTGGATTATTGTAACGTGCTCTACGTGAGGCTGCCTTGAAAAACTGTTGGGAAACAATTTATTTATTTATTTCATTTCATTTCTATACCGCCCAATAGCCAAAGCTCTCTGGGCGGTTCACAAAAACTACAGCTAGGGTAAAATGTGGCAACCATTATTTTGTTAGGAGTGCACTTTGTAAACCCTATCACACTGATCTTGGAAAAGCTTCACTGGTTTCCAGTAGTTTACAGGCACGATTCAAGCTGCTGGTTTGATCTATAAAGCCATAAATGGCTTGGAGCCAGGATATCTGAAGGACCACGTCCTTTTATACGAAGCTGTCTGTAATTTATTATCATCATTGGAGGCCCTGTTATATGGCCTAGAGGCTAAGTTGTGGGTACTCAAGGTAGGGCCTTTTTGGCAGCACCACCCCATTTGTGAAATTCCTTAAGGGAGGTGTGATTGGTTCCTTCCTTATTTTGTTTTAGATGGGCATTAAAGAGTGTTTTGTTCTGGCAGGCTTTTAATGTTGTTTAGTGTTCTGTGTCATTCTTTCTTTCTTTTTTGTGTTATATCTGTTTGTATACATCCCTGACCCAAGTAGCCTACAATGTAAATTTCAATAGTCAGGGAGACAGTTGGGTAGAAGAGAGAACAGTGGTGGCTGATGTTGCCAGTGTCAATGGGGCGGTGAATCCACTCTGGGTTTCATTCAGAACCAGTCAGAACACTAAACGAGTTAGCCAACCATGGATAGCTCCTTTATAGTTTTGATTGACACCCGGAGCGAATTTACCACCCCACTGACATTGGAGACACCAGCCTCCACTGGGAGGGAAAGGGGAAGCAGAAATAGGAAGGGATGAATATGGGCGAGGGGGGGGGGAATACAACTGTATGTTCTCTGGCTTGGATCTAGACCAGGTCATACCTAGAGTAGACCTATTTAAATTTACGTAAGTCCCATTTATTCAGTGGGTCTACTCTAAGTAGGTTGGATTCTGCCTGTAGGCGTTGTTTCAGATGGAGATGAGGACAGTTGGTACAGGAGATTCTATCACGATGTTTCTAATTTGTCTGTACGTTATGTTCAGCGCTCACTTTGTTAATTCAATTGATTGCCTACTGTGCCTCAACCCACGTGCTACTGTCCTCCCGCAGCCTTCCCGGACGCATATGATGAAGTCGGCTAGTGTGCCTCAGCAAATCAGGTAGCTGCTTAAGTACTTTTAAAGCTCAGCTAAAAACTTTTCTTTTTCCTAAAGCTTTTAAAACCTGATTTTGTTCTGACTTTATACTGTTAGTTTTACCCTACCCAGTGCCTGTTTGCATTCTCTTCCCCTCCTTATTGTTTTATTATGATTTTATTAGAATGTAAGCCTATGCGGCAGGGTCTTGCTATTTACTGTTTTACTCTGTACAGCACCATGTACATTGATGGTGCTATATAAATAAATAAATAAATAATAATAATAATAATAATAATAATAATAATAATGCCAAACTTTTTATTTCTTACTGTCAGTCTTAGTTAAGACCAAAGTCCCAGGAAGGGTCAAGGAGGCAGTAGAGCAGCCTTCCCCGAACAGCATGTGCTGGACTACAGTACCCATCACCTCATGCTAGCTGTTGTAGTCCAATACATATGGAGGGGGCCAAATTGCAGAAGGCTGCAGTAGAGAGATGGGGGAAATATTTTGCCTAAGAACAAGAGACAAGAGGTGTAGAGGTCCCAATTCCAATTACTGATGGAAAAGAGCCAGCCACCTATATGCGCCCCAACGGGGATGCACAGTTTGTACCAGTTGCCAGAAGCAGAAACCGAAGCAGTCCGGGTGGGGTGGTGGTGGTCGGGATGGGGGCAGGATGCAGAATCCACATAAAGGAGAGCATGAAGAGTCTGTATCGTGAGCTGTAGGGTGTGATGCAGGCCTATGTTAAGCACCAGGAAGGAGTCTCTTTGGGGAAATGCTGGATTTATTTTGGATAGAGCAATATTTGAGAGATTCCGAGCCAAAGTAAATGGGATGGGAAAGTGGCCATTCCTGGCAGCCTGAAGTGGTGGGTTGGTAAAAGCCCAAAGCAGCTCCTTTTGCTGCAGTTCATGGAAGGTGGAAATTGCTGCTTAGGCTGCAGACATCAGACTTTTCTCAGCATGGAGACTGCCTGATTCATCTCTCCGCTCTCCTTAACCTCCCTGGGGACCAGGTCAAACTTCCTTTCACTAGAACTTCAGGCTTAATCCTAATACCTAGCAGATCCGTTTGGATTTATGCAGGGGACTAGTCGCCTTTTGGGAAAAGATGGGTTTGGGGATGAGGAATAGTTGCAGATAAGCTAATGACAGATGGCGGGTGGGGAGATTGGTTTGAACTCCTAAACTCTTTCCTGCTGTGCTGAAATTACCCTCCCCTGATGGAAGTATATCTGGAATCAGGCTGCCCTTTTTATTTGCCGCAGAACGGGGCTGCCTTCCCACAGTTGGAGCCTGTGTCCCAGGAGCCTTCCTGTAAGCGGCTATATTGGCAAGAGCCCTAAAGGTCAGTTTATAAGTGGGCCCCACTCTTTTCCCAGGCTGTGTAGTCTGCTGTGCTGGCACAGCTCGCAGCCCTAGTAAAATCTCAGAGTGTGGCACCGCTGGGTTGTGCCCTTGGCCGGGTTTGCTTGCTTCTGTGCATGAGTCTGCCTTGGGCTCTTTTGGTGCCTGACGGTGACCTAGATAAAGGTGGTGACCTTTCAGCGCAAAACCCTCTAAACCACCTTGGGACCCTCCAGATGTGTTGGGACTACAACTTCCTGAATCTCTGCTGGGAGACGGTGGGTGGGAGTTCTAGTCCAACATATCTGGAGAGCACCAGGTTGGGGAAGGCTGTTCTAAGCTATTTCTACTACAGTTCTTGTTTTGCTTGTAGGCCACGGGTGTTTCTGCCACTTTTATACCTCTGAAAAAAGGAGCAATTGAATGGGAAGAGACTTCCAAACTTCTGCCTGTTTGTTTACTTTTCCTTCACATAAACCAAACCCTAGGAAGAAACAGGAAGTAAACGTGGAGCACGAGGCCCATTCAGTCCAGTGTTGTAATCACGCTGCTTCTCCCACACACAGCAGGAGAGAGCAGCAACCGGACTTTTTTTGTTTTTTCTTGCGGCAAAAGGAAGGCCAGAAGGGGCAGAAGGTAGATGCCGTCATGTGAGGGGCAGACGCTGTCATGTGAGGGACCTCCAAGAAATCCGTGAGTGCCCAGAAACGAGCATACAATAAAACACTCGGATGGAGCTCTAATGGAGAAGGAAGCAGAGATGCCAGATGTCGAGGGCCTTTCCAGGTGATTGGTTTGAAGGAAAGGAATTGCCAGTGCTTTTCAGCTAGTCTTCTATTGCAGAATTGCCCTCATTCATAGAATTTTACACAGGGTCCACATGACAAGGACTTCCACTTGTATTCCTTCCATATTTGTTTCTTCCATCTTTTTTCTTACCACACACACACACAAGAAATCTGCATTGAGCAGGGGGTTGGACTCGATGGCCTTGTAGGTCCCTTCCAACTCTGCTATTCTATGATTCTAAGGCAGGAAATACAGAATAGTGCACAATGCCTTTTGATTGGTAGTTCTGGGCAAGAGCCATTCAGAGGTGAGCTTGGTGGTAACCCAAGATGGTAACCCTCCCGAGTAGTTTACACGGTCCCTGGATTGGATTGCAAGTCTTTTGTCAAGCTGCGGAGTCTGTTGCATTTCTCCAAGCCGTGGCTCTTGATTGATTTTTGCTGCCCCATCTCTGAATTACTTTCTTTCTTACTTTTTTCTACTGTTGTATTTTACCTGAGATGTTCTGCTGCTTCATGCCTATATTTTTATTTGTGGTATTTTATAGTGATGACTTATTGGTTTGGTTTTTAGTCGTATTTGTTTTTATTCTTTAAGCCACTTTGAGACCTTTAGGTGGAAAAACTGCCTATAAATATAAAAAAGGTGGAAATTTCTGAGGAAAACATTTTATTCAAGTTCTTTCAGATTTCAATACAAATCATATAGCAAACAAGAAACAGTTTAAACTGCATCGCACTGCCTTTATTTTATACCTTACGGCTGCTTTGCTGGATAGACATCACAGGTCCAGAAAGAGAGGAGCTGTATAGGCACATTTATTCATGCCTATACATTTCAAACAGCTCTTCAGTGTATTTCCACTGAAAAGCTGAGTCATTGGATGAGACGTCATCTTTCCTCCTGCCAAGTGTGCTTCCTATGATGGGAATCCCAGACGTGCTCATCTTCATGTAGCAAACCCATCTCCTCCCTCCCCATTTATCCTCCCTTTTTCTAAAGTTCCTTATGTTAATCTGGTCTTAACAGAGGTGTTTGTGGAGAAATCTGTTACATTTCTACCGAGACTGGTCCATACACCAGCCTTCCCCAATATGGCAGCTTCTAGGTGCTTTGGACTACAACTCTCATCAGCCCCAGACAGCACGACCAATTGTCCAGGATCCTGGAAATGTGTTTTAACCTGTTGGGTGTTTTATTGTGGTTTTAATTTTTGTGAACCGCCCAGAGAGCTTCGGCTATTGGGCGGTATAAAAATGTAATAAATAAATAAATAAATGTCCAAAATATGTGGAAGTCACTGGGCTGGGAGAAGGCTGCTTTATGTTCTCTGCAGTAGTGGGACAACTTTGAGTCTTTGACTTAAAAAAAAAAAAAAGTAAAGAGACAAGCGAGCAAGCTATTTCTAGATACATACGCGCGCGCACACACACACACACACACACACACACACACACACACACACCAGCAAAGTTAGCTATCTGGCAGCAAAAGCTAGTCTTTCCCCATGAATTATGTGAAGAAGGAATATTTCACCACTGACGCTGGATCCTAACTAGCGCTACTCCAGCATGAAAAATAAAATCTTTGGCTTTCTTTTTCATCATCTGGAAAGGCAATATGGCAACAGTAAGTGTCTCAAAAAGGTGTGGACACACAAACCTGAGAGCAATGTGTATATAAAAGAAAAGTGTGAAACTTTAAAGGCAGATTCCAGAGGGGCAGCTGTATTAGTTGCGGCAAAACTGTCTTGTGGCACCTTAAAGACGAACACATTTATTCTGGCATATGCTTTCATGGACACTATCCACTTCACCAGATACATGATGTCTGAACCTCAAATTGACAGATTTATATAAACATGCTGGGGGCAGGGCAGAGATGCAAACTGTGTCAGAGAGAACTCAAATGCAAAAAAGTACAGATTGTAATGATGACCTTAACAGACGCTGTTCAAAAACATTATTGGGTGATAACCCAGACATTGTTGCAATGATGGGCCAATTAAGATATGATTAAAAATCATTTTTGAACACAAGAAGAGCCATGCTGGGGCAGTTCAAGGGTCCATCTAGTCCAGCATTCTGTTCACCCAGAAACCAACCAGCTGTCAACCGAGAACTCACAAGCAGGACCCAAGTACAACAGCAGCCTCCTGATCCTGTTCCCCAACAACTGGTGCACATAGGCATATTGACTCTGATACTGAAGGTAGCATATAGCAGAACTGCAGAACTTGCAACTATTGAAGCTGACTGAGTGAGTCGCTGTGGAGTCCACCCTAACTTCCTTCAGGGGAAATTAATAAGAGATACTGAGTCAAAGAGGCTGCCTATGTGTTCAACGTATCTTTACTCCCATGGTATTGCTCATTAGTGGCATCTTACAGATAAAATATCGCTTTTCTGAAGAAGCCGGACATGGCGAAACATTTGTGCTTTTGTGTTATGCTGAATTTCTAGCAAGCTTTGTTTTCTGTTCAATTACCTGTGCGACACTCAGCCTATTTCTGCTTACTTTGTACATTGCCAAATAGTTATTTTTTATTACATTGGTTTGTCACTCATTATTGTATATTTTTGTACAGTTGTATGCTCTGTAGCATTTATTTATTTTTCGGTTCTTATTCAACTGGTACCCTATTTTTGTCTTTCGGTAGCATATAGCCATTAGTACTGATAGCCATTGAACGCCTTCTTCTGCATGAATGTCCTCATTCAAACCCCAGCAAATGGAGCTAAATCTCTTGATGACTCACACTTTGCCCATATGTAGCACAACCCATAAACAGTACAATCACAGCACTGATTTGGTAAGTATGACTGAATCCTAAATCTTCCCTGCCCAGCACTGGATGGAGGCAGTCCATATGTTAACCTACTGCAATAAGAGAATACTGCTGCAAGGAAAAGAGCTATCTCCTAAAATAGTTGGTCTTTTAGGAGAAGAGAGCTGCTTGCACACTAGCCCTTTTGCCTGGCATTGATATCACACAGTCACACAAATATTCTAAAGCAACCTTCTAAGTTGCAGTTAGGAAAAGCTGTTCTAGAGAATCTAGAGTATATTGCTGTTAAAACCTTGCATTCCAGTGTTTTTCCTGTTATCCTTTCCCCTTCTTTTTCCCTTTTCCTTCAAATAAACAAAAAAACTCCTGATTTTTAGTTTCTGCCTCCATGCCTTAAAATGCAGTTGCTGTGCCAGCCTTTCTTGTGTGGACAAGTGCTATTGACTCACCTGCCATAGAGGAATGGTCTGCGATGCAGGTGGTGATAGAGGTAGTAAAGCCACACCTATCTGCATCACATTCCCTCATTGGACTGCTGCTGTTACTTATCCTGCACCCATGGTGCCTTTTCAAATTGGTCAAAATTCACATATTAGCTGTTTGGGGTAGAGAGCAGGGGGTTACATCCTGGCCCTCCACCTCAGTCTCTTCCCCAGCAAACAGTTGATCTTTACCCTGCATTGGCTGTTTGCACCTCCACTCTCCATTATATGTCTTGCAATGCAGTCCTTTCCACCATTACTTTTCAACAGCCCACGTTTCCCTTTTTTCTTAATTTTTAAATTTTTGTTTTGTTTTTGCCCTAGAGCAGGAGTTGGCAACTTGCGCCCCTCTGGATATTTTGGTCTACAACTCCCATCAACCCTAGCCAGCACAGCCAATGGTGAGGGATCATGGGAATGGTAGGCCAAAACGTATGAAACATTCTTGACCATTGGCCATTCTGGCGTGGGCTTCTAGGAGTTGAAGTCTAAAACATCTGGAGAGCTATCTTGTGCCCACCTGTGTTCTACAGCATGAATGTGTAAGTTCAATTTTTAAAAGAAGCAAATGTTCAAATTTTGGGAGATTGCTAGAGCTGGCGTAGTACTGTGCTATGTACTTTTGCCTTGGCTGTGGAGTAGGGTGAGCATTGTGGATTTTAATGGGAGATATAGCACTATACTATGCTGCTTAACCACAAAAGGGTTAATGGAATTCATTGACTTTAATGCATTCCATTAACTATTTTGTGGTAAGCAGCATGATTTAGTGTGTTGTCTGAACCAGGCCTATGTAGACCTGCAGTGATAGATCTGCTTCCAGCTAATAGTGGAAGAGCAAGACCTTATTAGCGTTAAGGGGCTGTAGGGTGGAATAGGCCAAGAATGCATAGACTGAGTTAAAGTGCTATTTCCCACCACCACTACTATTAGGCTTGGAGAGAGATATGCCCTGTCTTCTCAGCTAAGAAGATATCATCAACACAATGCATTCCAATGACCACCTGCATGGTTTCTTCTAGAATTCCCAGAGCAGCTGCAGTATGTACTGCTTTTCTCCCACAGCATGTATGCATTCTTAATTCATTTATTGTTGTTCAGTATGTGTATTTTTCTGAAGTTCTGCATCCTTCACAGTCCTCACCCCTCCCAGCCCTCATCCATTGGTTTAGTGCTCTGGTAAATAATACCTCAGCATCACATCTGTGCATGGGAACCCTGAGTTTGGGATTACAAGGATACAGTTGACTCAGTTCTAAGACTCTTCATTTTACAACCTGCTGTACAGTTCTTATCTCATTTATGCTCACAACAATTCTGTGAAGCCAGCTGGGCTGAGAATATTTTGTCCAAGGCCACCCAGTAAGCTTCACAGCTGATCTCCCACACTTAGGTCCAGTTCAACTGTACCATACTGACACCTGCTTTCACTCAAAAGGGGCTCCCCTTTGGCGTCCCACCTATTTTCCTCTCACACACAAATTCCATCTTATCTCATTCTGGGTTGATGTTATTATGATGCTAAAGCCAGCTGTATCTATTATGATAAATAGATATTTGAGATGGGAGCATAGACTATTTGAGATTCTGAAGTCTGGGCCACAAAGCTCATCTATCTGTCCGTCCATCCATCCATCCATCCTTCCTTTTATCCTGAAAACGGCCCCCAAAGCGACTTACAATTTAAAATGTTAAAACAATTTTAAAACTTTAAAAACGGCAATAACACTGCAATGAAGAACTGGAGAAAAACAATATTTTAAAAACAGAGCAGAGTCAATATGATTAAAGTCACTCAAAACCATGCAGAACAACAACAACAACATTAAAATCTTAATGGCCACCCAAAACTAAACAAAGAAGGGGCCAGTCTAACCTCCTTATAGAAAGACTTCCACAACTGGGGTACCATCACAGAGAAGGCCCTGTCCTATGTTCTCATCAACCTAGCTTCTCTTAGTGGTGGGATACACAGAAGGGCCTCCAAAGGAGATCATAAACTATGGGCAGGTTCATAGAGAAGGAAGAAGTCTTTCAGATGTTTAGCCCCCTACCCACCCACGCACCCCCACAAACCATTTAGGGAATTTAGGCCTGAGGGCCAAATTCCATTTTGGAGAAGCTCCAGAGGGGGAGCCAAAGGCAAGCGGGACTGGGCCAAAATACTAGTATATTTTAGCTGAAAGCTCTTACTGCCAGTAACTAAACCTTAGGGAAGGCATTTCAGTCTTACAAAGGGAAAACAACTGCACTAAAGCAGGGAAACCACCTAACAATCAGTGTCTAGTAGGGGAGGAGGCGTGGCCATTTGCAAAACCTGGCACAGATTTGGCTCCTGGACCTGAGATTTTGCATCTCTGGGGGGGATCTACACTATTGCTTTTAAAGCGCTTTAAAGCACTTTGAAAACGTTTTGAAAACTGTATATGCAGTGTGTCCTGGGCCCCAACAGTTGTCAAAACTTTTATAAAGCGCTTTAAAGCAGTAGTTTAGATCCCCCCCGGTTAGGGCTTTATAGGCAAATAATGAGCACCTTAAAATGGACTGTAGTTTAGTGGTGGCAGCAGCCATGTGTTTTGCATGCAAAAAGACCCACAGTTCAATCCCAGGTAGACCTTCTTCACTTCCCTCCTTTGCAGAGCATGGCTGCTTTTTGGATTGCTCCCACTGTGCGTCATTGTGACAGCTGTCCACCTGCACATGCTGCAGGACGTATGTGCATGCATGCGCATGCAGTATAAACAGTGTTTGAAGGCAGTGCAAACACAGCCCCACCAGACGTCCTCAGCCTGCTCTCGCTATGGTAACAGCCCTGCTCTGTTAACTAGCATCTGGAGCCTGCTGTTTGTTTTTGTCCAGGCTCAGAACTCTGCAGCCGATTAAGCAAAATCGCCATGGGAACGGGAATCTCTCGGGCTGCCAAGCTCCCTTCATGTGGTCCACGATAATGGCAAGGCCTTTTGTCTGCTGCAGTTCTGAGAATAGGTAGGTCAGGGACCGGAGGGGAGGACTCACGTTAAACCCTCCTTGTGACACTGCCCCCCGTTTCCTTTTGAGACCCCAACACTGGAAAACCCAGTCATGGGATGAGCCCAGGGTGTAAGATAGCGATCTAAGTTTCCTAATTGACAGAGAGGCAAATCCAGCTCAGACCAGGCCTGACCTGCCATTGTGCCCTTAACAGCACGCTTATATGCAGAGAGCAGCTGGTTGAGCATGGAGAGATAAACATAACCACCACCTAATGTCCACAGGTCAAGCCACATTTAAAGACATAGCTACAAATGGCAGTTGAAGAGTTGGCAACCCAGCAATGATCATTCTTGCAACAGACCCGGGTGGACCTTCACTGTTTACATTTCCCAGGCCTCAGGTTGCCAGGCCCAGAAAGGGGGCTGTCTTGACGACGATGCTTTGGCGCTGCGAACCCTCAAAACCCTGGGCTTTTGCTCCTGCGGGGTTGTACCAGGTGATTCCCACACCAAAGCGCGAGTGTGGGGTTTACATCAATCATTAGTGCCCCCCCCCCGCCTCCCTGGGCTTGATTACCACGCATTGACAGCCAGCTCATAAAGGAAATGGAGAACTTCCCAGCCAAAGAAAGACTCTTCCCCTCCATGCCAGAGGCAGCGCGGGGGCATTCTGGGGGCCATTCAGCTTGCCGGCCCACCCCCAGCCCTGGACAGTGACCAATCAGGGGTCACCATCCCCCCAACCATGCCTCGATAGACAGTGGATGCACCATCTTCACCTCTCTCCATGGACAAAAGTTGGCGTAAGTCCCCAACTTTTAAATTTCGGAACTTCTGGAGAAAGCCCCAGGACGGCTCTGCAGTGGCTGCTGCATTGTATAAGCGACATAGAGCCACCCCGGGGGCCCCTGCTCTGCTATTGAAGGGGTTTTTAACTGTTGGGTTCTGTTTATTCCTTCCCTTGTTTTGATTTTAATTGCATTTTTTATGTTGTGGTTTAATTAAGATTTTGTTTTTAATCTTTATTTTATTATTGGTAGCTGCCTTCAGCACCATTTTTCGTGGAAAGGCTGGATAAACATTTAAATCATCTTCATCGTCCATCATATATTAAAGACACTCGTTATTTAATTCTTATCATTTAATCCCTGAACAAGCAGCATAAATTTGTTGTCTCTTTTTTTTTACACTATATAATGGCCTAATCCAGGCTCTAAGGAAGGATGACCAGATGAAAAGGAGAACAGGGCTCCTGCATCTTTAACAGTTGTACAGAAACGGGAATTTCAGCAGGTGTCATTTGTATGCATGCAGCACCTGGTGAAATTCCCTCTTCAACACAACAGTTAAAGCTGCAAGAGCTTTCCGAGAGTGACCAGATACAAAAGAGGGCGGGCTCCTGCAGCTTTAACTGTTCTGATGAAGAGGGAATTTCACTAGGTGCGGTATGCATGTATGCAAATGACACCTGCTGAAATTCCCTTTCCTCTACAACTGTTAAAGATACAGGAGCCCTGTTCTCCTTTTCATATGGTCACCCTACACAGGACAGCATCCGCTACTGTGCCTGAGGTCAGCAGGAAAGCTTAGGGGCTGCAGGACAAGCTGTGGTACTGGCATTTATTTTTTTTATCTGTATTCCTCCTTTCCAACAAGAAAATGAAGCTCAAGGCAGCATGAGAGACAGACATTGTTGGTCTCTCTCACACACACACACTCTCATACACACTTCTGTTCCCCATTTCTTCCCCACGCAGTGGACTGCCTGGAGAGGGACAGATCGCTCTTACCTGATATCAAGACCTATCACTTCTGTAATTAGGCTTTGGCCTACAGCTTGCCTACCTGCGATCCACAGGTTGGCCCCTCAGAATTAAACAGATTTGCAACAAGAAAGGAAAATTACCATCAGAGAATCAGCATATGAAATTTCCACCATGGAAAATTTCCTCAACCATGTCTGTAACTGATCATCTGTGCTATCTAAAGTTCCCCTCCTTCACAAAATGAAGAAAAATACTGACAAGGAACACTGGATCCTTTTTGTGGGAGATGGAATTCAGCACCTTCTAATTACATCTCCTATATTTACCTACCTGGAGCCTAAGGTTTTCACTTGAGGCCTTCCTCCAGGTACTCGCTTCAAATGAGGTGAGATGGGAGAGGACCTTTTCAGTGGTGGTGACCCTCTCTAGCGACTGGCATTTTGGGGGTGTTTTTGTTTTGATTTTTGAAGACCTTCCCCCCACCCCAGGCATTTCAGAAATAGTTTTAGTGCTTTCAGATTTCTGCACTGTTAGATCTTCTGTGCTTACTTTTACTTTGGTTTTACCCTGAGCTATTTTAACTTTACTGTTTTATTTTAATCTTGTATTTTATTATTTACATTTATTTGTATAACAACCAGAGAACAGCAGTTTTAAAATGTAATAAATAAATAACTCTCCTTACTAGCCAGTTCACAATATCTTGAAAAAGCTAGCAGAAAGCTTCCATCTATGGGTTTCCACCAGCCTCCAAACCTACACAAATTATGCCTCAGAGCTAAACCCAAAAGCCCTGCCATCAGTCTTAGGCAGCATCCCTGTAAATTCAATTGTGATATCATCTGTATTTATCTTAGGCAAACTGTCACCTCCAAAAGCAGAAAGGCAAGACCTACTATGTTAAAACAGAGATGGATGATTAAAATGTTGCAAGTTATCCTGGCCCATAGGATAGGGATGGGGTATAAATATAATACATATTAACTAAACATATTATATTAATAAATATTTCTTCTATGCAATCATTGCTTTAAAACCATTTGAAAAAGCATTCTTGCTGCTGCCTTTTGCTATCTTTTAAGAAGTCCATTTTTCCTTCAGTGCAACTTTTTAAAATTAAAGGCAGGTCTGACTGAATATGGACAAACTCCTCCTATAAGACATGTTCTGCTTATTGTGGACAAAGCTTTCAAAATACAGAGAACCCATAAAATTATAAATGGGTGGCAATCCAAGGCATGTTACAGAGGCCTGATTCTTCCTTTCTAACAAAATTGCTCAAAAGGAGCCTGGGATCCTGCCTCATAAATGGGCCTCATTCCTATGAGGGCTGCATCAGAGTCATGAGTGAAAAGATGCCAATGTTTATTTGCTTAGCAAGATTCTGGCCCTGTTAATATAATTGTGAAAGATAAATGTCTAGTGGGTGAACTGTGCTCCATCATTGCTTCATCTGTTGAATTTCTACCTATTGGGTAGCTGTTGAAAGCACAGGAACATTGCCAAAACAAGCCTCCTAAGTGGGCAGGAGGTAGATTTGGATTTAATGGCAGATTCCTGGGCAGGTTGCAGTAGTTCTCCCAACTGTTTAGGGTGGGCAGCTGCAGGGAATCCATGGGCCACACTCCTGCCACTGCTATCCCACCACCAATATATAGCAACATGGTAGCGGTAGCAAAAAGAACAGAAGTTTGCAACTGAATTTTGATGACAGACCACAACAGGGGCTTAAAAGGGAAACATCGTTTATTTATTTATATTACATTTATATCCTTCCTTTTTCCCTCTTGCAATGAACCCAAGGAAACTTACATGGTCCCCTTCTTCTCCATTTTATCTTCACAATAACCCTGTGTGGTAAGTTAGGTTGAGAGTCAGTGGCTGGCCCAAAGTAGGGTGGCAATATGAAAAGAAGAACAGGGCTCCTGTATAACAGTTGCACAGAAAAGGGAATTTCAGCAGGTGTCATTTGTATGCATGCAGCACCTGGTGAAATTCCCTCTTCACCAGAACAGTTAAAGCTGCAGGAGCCCTGCCCTCTTGATCAGTCACCCAGTGAACTTCATGGACACTTCCTGGTCCCTAAGATCATCTTCAGGGGTCCTTCTCCATGAGCCCCTGCCAAAGGAAGTGAGGCAGCTGGCTACCAGGAACAGGGTCTTTTTTGCTGTGGCACCCCAACTGTGGAATGAGCTCCCTAGAGAGGTTTGTCTGGCACCTACATTGTCCTCCTTTTAGCACTAGGTGAAGACCTTTTAATTTTCCCAGTATTTTAGAATCATAGTCTTTTAGCTGTGCTGTTTTAAATCTGTATTTTAAATCTCTGCATTGCTGCTATTTTTATTCTGGTTGTACTTTTATATTGTAGTTTTAAGCTTCCATACTTTATATTTTATGCTATATCTTGTGGACTGCCCAGAGAGCTTCGACTATTGGGCTGTATAGAAATGAATGAATAATAAAATGGTCAAGTGGAGACGTAGAAACCAGATCTACTGAGTCCCAGTTCAACAACAACAACAATTTATTTCTTACCCGCCTCTCCCTCTGGATCGAGGCGGGGAACAACATTAAATACAATACATAAAACTAGTTAAAAGAGCATATAAAACCAATACAATATTAGAATAACAATCACAACATCTTAAAATTCTAAGGTTTAAAATTAATCTGCGTAGGCCTGCCGGAAGAGATTAGTCTTTATGGCTATCTTAAACTCAGAGAGAGTATTAAGCCGACGAATCTCCTCTGGCAAGCCATTCCACAGTCGGGGGGGGGGGGGGGTGCAAAAGAAAAGGTCCTCTGAGTAACAGTTGTTAGCGTAGTTGTGGCTAACTTGAGTAAACCCTTCCCAGAGGACCTGAGTGTGCAGGGCGGATTGTACAGGAGAAGGTGATCCTGCAGGTAACCTGGACCCAAACCATGTAGGGCTTTAAAGGTAATAACCAATATACTTCGCCCAGAAAATAATTGGCAGCCAGTGAAGTGATTTTAAAGTTGGTGTTCAACACTCCAACCACTACACCTCACTAGCTTGTTTTCAAGCTAAATGTGTTCCTTTTAAGCCTCCCTCACGGTTTGCTGCTGTCATCTGGCTGCAAACTGCTGGGGGGGTGTGTGTTTACCACTGCACTGCCAAATTTCAGCAACATGGGGGGAGGGAAGGAACTCCACTAAAAGCTCCCCACCCTGGGTTTAAACATAGCTACATCTAAAACAGCGGTGGGCAACATCTGGGTCTCCAAATGACTTGGCCTACAACTTGTGTTATCCTTCACCATTGGCTATAGTGGCTAAGACTGATGGGAGTTGTAGGCCACAGCTTGCCTGACTCTTGTTGAAAAAGTCCCTTTCAGCCTCTTTTCCTTAGTTAGCCTGCTGAAATGAACAAAGCTTAGGGAAAAACCTGGAGTGGAGTTTTGTGCAAATGGATTGTGAGCTCCGTTCTGATACTGAAAACACATTTCTTGACATAGGACATACTCTAAATGTATACACTTTTCCTTAATTTTACCTCCCCATCTCCCCATAGAGCCACTATTTTGCCTCTGGCTCTAATGGGGAGACCCCAGCATTCTAGTAAAGAAGAAATTAGATGCTGTAAGCCTGTCACCTGCTCACCTTGGATGGAGTTCACATGTAAGATCGGGAAAGTGTTCAGGCAGAACACGACTGCTCAAGACCGGCTGCCACGGGCCAGTAAAAACCAAGACAAAAATGCCTGAGATTCAATTATCCTTTTCATTTCAATCTACTCTGGGACAAGGCTGACATTGCTCACATGTGCCAGCCAAATGTACTTTATGGCTTTGAGCAACAAAAATAAACAGTGCTGTTCTGGCCCTGTGCAGCTGGAGGTGAGTAACTAGCTGTAGCTTCCTGCTATTGCTGATAGAAACAAACAGCAATGCACGTGGCAATGGAGATGAACAACACAGACCACTTCCCCCAATTGTCAGCCTCCTGAGCAAACAGAGCCCTAACACACCTGGCCTGAAAGACCCTGAAGTGTTATAGGAATTAGCAACATGTGGTTCAAGAATGCTCTGACTTAAAATCTTCTAAAATCAGTGGCTGAGTTGGTAGTTCTATATAATTTAAATCCAGTTGAAAGAAGACCAGACACAGATGATAGCCCACCTCCAGGAATGTTGGAGGTGGTTTGACAGAAGATCTCCTCATGGTATGTCCAATTATTCTCCTTTTGCTTTTGGTAAACAGGTTGTGTAGGTTTTTGTATTGTTTAAAAATCCTGCAGAACCTCTTTGACCAGATGTGCTTGTGGGTCAAAAGAACCATGGAGTGTACACCTTCAGGAACGATGCTGCTCTCAAAGCACTTTTCAGCTGTATTAAATCTATTGTCTGTCAAGAGCCAAAGCCTGCAGGGTCTCCAGTTAATTGCACCCTAGTCCTGATTTGTAATACCCATTATTATTCCAGCTGTGATCTTCAAACCCTGCCCTTTTCAACTGCTTTCTAGTGGTTTCCGCTTTGTTGTGGAGCTTCAAACCACCCCAATTATATTAATGCACCTTAAACTGGAAAAAATACCATAGTTCTTAAGAATTATTTGAGTGGATTAGCTTCTCATCTGGCACACACACACACACACACACACACACATTTCCTTTCTCCCACAGTCGCCTTTGGTTAAATTGTATTTAGGAGGCATTTCTCCTGGAAGCATGACTATGGATTCTCCTTGGGAGTATGGTTATGGGGACTGTCATGATGAAAATTTACCACTATACCATTATAAATAAAAAGCCATAAATTGACCCAGTCAAAAGTGATGACCCAGCTTCCCCAACATGGTGCCTACCAGATTTTTGGGACTACAACTCTCTCTCTCATCCCTGACCATTGGTCGTCCTGGCTGGAACAGGTGGGAGGTAGAGCCCAAAATTTCTGGAGGGCACCAGTTTGGCGAAGGCACCCCTACTTTAGAGATAATCGAACTAAGGATATAATACAGATTCTTTTGAATCAATGGAGTTTTATTCCTGCTTCCAGTGGAATGTGGACTGCATAGAAAATATAACAATGGTTACAGACCAATCTTATGAATGCTTGTTCAGGGGTAAGTCCCACTGAGTTTCATCTGTTCTCAAAAAATATAAGAAACATCCCTGTTTTCCTGTCTCCAGAGAGTATGCATTGTTTCTTCCTTGTCCCTCCAGATTTCCTCTTACTTCTGAAGAATTTTAATGGAATGAGAGTTATGCAGAAGAGATCAACACATTCAGGATGAATCAGTACATATGATTTATCCTTTCATACATACATAAATCATCAGACTTCAGATAACATTCCTTGGACTAGCAAGATTGCTCTTCAAGGCATGTATGCAATAACCACATAGCATGTTAAATATTATTTGCATTTTTGTGTTTGTAACCATGATTCGTACTTCTCTCTGTCTTTGCCTTTGTGGAATCTTACTTGTGATAATGGCATTTCAAGAACCTTGCATTCTCTCATTCCAATAGGAGATTCTGCCCACCCATAAACCACCCTTTTCACATATCATGAAACCACTGGCCCTGGACTAATCCAGCACAGGAGCTCACAGGGCTGATTCTGTGATGTGTGAAATTATTAGGTGTATTTGTTATGGAAGTGTGGGCTAGAATCCACAGAGCAGCTTCAGCGATATTGAATGCCTGCCTGGTTTTGGAAAGAATATTATGAAGTTTGTTGCTGTTGTTTCACATCAACAATTAGTTTCGTTGTTAGGCTGGCTTCTTTCTAATACATTCATAGATGGCGGCTGTAGAGATCGTGGGACAAGGCAGTTCTAGGAGTGTGTGGGGAACGTGTACTCCTCTAGATATTTTTGGACTCCCATTCCCATAAAACCAAGTCACCATGGCCAATGGTTAGGGACGATGGGAACTGAGGACTGCAGGGCCATCACCACTGTATTAGTGAATCTTCCACTGCCCAGCTATGTCTTAACACAATGCTGTTAAACTGGCTTTGAAATGAAACTGGACTCTGTTACTCATTTCCAATCACTTGTCCTTATTGTTGAGAGCCTTTTTGCACAGAAATCTGTGCAGATCATATGATATCAACCCTTCATTTTATCTTCCCATTCTTCATTTTTAATTGTCTTTTTATTTGATTTTAATTATAGGTTTGTATGGTATGTTCTGGAAGCTCTTTTTAGGGCCAAAATGCAGAACATATAAATAAATGTGTGATGGATAGATAGGGGTGTGTGTGTGCATAAAGTGGCCTTCCAACTAATTTGATGTCTCAGATAACGTGGGCCACATACACTGCAGAATCCATACCGTGCCCTCTGCAGCAATCTGTAGCATAGGAGGGGCTCCTTACTGATCTGAACCACACACAGAACTCCCTTAATTGAAAATCTCCCATGTCAAACATTTCCCAGCATTTTGGGGAAAAAACTAATGCAAGAGGGAGAGGGTGAACGCCCTGTTCTGAGGTGGTCCAGACTGGAAAAGAAACTACCCACATTAGAAACAGCACATTTGAACTACCCGAATCTCTGTTATAAGCCAAGGATTAATTTGGCTGCTCCTAGACTGTTACCATTCATCTCACTCACCTTCAGGCTCCAACCGAGAAGTGTTTCAAACACACACAAACTCATATATTTATATGAACATTGTGAAATTTAATGCTAAAGCCAAAAACTTGTAAAATTCCAAAGCACAACTGAGTTATATAGCATGATAAGTAACAATCAATGTTTTTTTCAAAAAAAAATCTTTTGTGCCAGGACAACGCCCACCTCTGCGTTTGAACAGCACAAAGCAAAATAAAATATTAATCCTGATTTGGCTGATGTGCAACAGCTGAAATAGAGATTATTAGTAACAACGAATAGTAACAAAATGAATTCTGTTTCAAGGCACACGTCCAAGGGCAGCAAAGTTGAAGTTCATGCTGACTTTTGAGTTTGATTTCTTAATTTTAATGGTGTATAGCAAAAAAAGTCACAGAGATTCAATAGGAAAGGCATTTCAACTCTTTAGAACAGGGAAAAAAACTACACACGAGTTGGGAAAATATTAAACTATTGGTGGTTGGAGGAAATGGAGGGGCAGGGGAAGGAGGGGCCTTCTGGGGAACCCTGGAGGGTCAGATTGGGACCCTGGGCCTGAGGTTCCCCACCCCTGATTTAAAACAATGGAGCTCCATCCTTACACTGTGTTTGGTATCAAGCATCCAACCATTAGCAATGAAGAACCAAAAGAATTTTATTTTTGAAGTTATGTGTTTTGGGAGAAAACAAAAGCACAGTATCTTACTCAGGGGAGGAAAGAGTACCAAACCGGTAGCATTGATAGATCAAGCTTTAGGATTCAGAGCATGAGTGGGTAAGGGTGCAGTTACACTGAATTTGAATCTTACATTAAAAGGGAAATAGGAACTGCCTGATATTGAGTCAGATCATCGCTTCATCAGTACAGCACTGTCAACCCCAGTTTACACATTATTCTGGAGAACTCGAGTTCCTTGGAGAGCGCCTCCATACATGGGGTGGGGGGTTTCCTGGCCCAATACACACACACCACGCTTGCATGACGGAGTTCTACAGATGTCTATCAGCATGCACGTAAGATCCCGCCTCATGTGGGCTGAATGCACGATGGATGTGGCTGACACGCTGTTGGCAGCAGGGGTGGAATAAGCCTACACTACCCAGCAACTGCCTCACAAGTTCTTTGAATGCATGAAAGCTTGCCTGCATCCCCTTCTTAGGATGGCCAGTGGATAATCTCTAAAGAACCATCAATGACAGAATAGAATGTGAATTTGAAAATGTCTCAGCTGAATGTTCAACTGCAAGTTCCTTTTTTTAATGCTGACTCTGTTGTGGCAGTTCTCATATCAGTATTATCATCAAACAGATGTTGATACTGGTGACATCCATAAAAATGTTTGTGAGGTTTTTGCTTATTTGGCTAATTCTTATTTTGCTTTCAGTCTTTGGCTCCTTTGATGCTCAGTTGATATTTTCAAAGCATTTTAACTTCTCAGTTAATTTTACTGGTTATTACACACCTGGAATAATTTAGTTATTAACTTTCAGTGCAACCCCTATATTGTCACATCATACATCTTGATCACTGCTTCTCCCTCTTTGGTTGTTATATTTTTAATTTCTAAGTGCTGATTTTACTCTTACAGTCTCTGTTGTTTTAAATCTGTTACTGTATTTTAAATCTTTGTCAGCTAGGTTTTATTTTGGTTTTAATTTTGATGTTATACTATAATTTAAAACACTTATATTATATTTTATCATGTTGTATTTTATGTTCTTAGTTGTAAACTTCTGGGTGGCATTGAAATGAAATGAAGTAAAATTTGTGGGATGATGGACTTTCTAAAATTATACATTAAATGTCTAGTTCAGAATACACTCTATAAAGCCGAGGGAAAGCCCCATGGCACGCCAAGGTAAACTGAGGCATAGATAGTGGCAGTTCAAGTGAAGTTGGTCACTGTTCAAAGAAACAATCTGACCAAGAGACCTTATTTAAGCCAAAGTGGTGTGCTTGCCAGGCAGCTTTGGTATACTGGAGCCACCACTGCAGCTTGGCGACTTGTCTGAACTTGGCGGGTATGGGCTGTGCCTGGGTTATGCCATAGGTTATTTGAGGGCTGTTTAGCACACGCGCGCACATACCGCATACTAGTCCCGCAGGCAGTAGGGAAGACCGTCTGTAGAAGTGGAACGTGTCACGGTGCAGGCAGGCGTACACTCGATGACCGCGGAGGTTACTATGGAGCAGGGCCTTCTTCCAGGCGGAGGTCATCCAGGCCCTTCCCGCTGACACACGAGGACCCGCCGTCCTGCAACGCGTTTTGCACACACTTGTCTAGACAAGCCCGGCTACCGGAAGCGTCCTCCACGAGGGCTCCGGGGACGCCCTGCAGGCAGGGAGGGAGTCTGGAAGGGAGGAGCTGGAAGGTCTTCACATGGCTCTGGGGCAGCCGGCGTTGCTCGCCCAGATCAGCTGGTGATGGGGCAGGAGGCGCCCTGGAGCCGGCCCCTCTCTCAGCTCACTTAGCAGCCGCAGAAGTGTCTGAGTGGGAGGCGCAACGCCGGCTTCTCCTCCTGGCGCCCGCCAGGCTCCTTCGGCGCAAAACCCACGCGCGGGATCCGGGAGACGCGGCGGCGCGGCTTTCCCCCAGGGCTGCTACTCTGAGAGGCTGCGCAGGGATAACCTCTTTCTTGCTTGTTACTGGAACTCCAGGGTGGAGGCAACTGTCGCCCGCCGCGATGCAACTTCTCAGCGGCTTCCTTCTGGCTCTCGCCCTGCAGATGGTGGGCGCGCAGGTGAGGGAAACGTCCGATCTGGCCAGAGCAGCCCTCCTCGGTGCCTGGCAGGATGGATATGGGGGAGCCCTGGATGGGATCCTCATCCCGTAAAAAGATACCATTCTTGCTTGCCTTGCCACACACTGCTGGCCGTGCGGTTGCCTCCCACCCGCCCCGGGAGTGAGCGAAAAGACGTACGGTCGGTTTCTGCAGCTGGCGCTGGTGCCGTGCTGAAATGCCAGGAATCGGGGCTCAAGTCTGGAACTCACATCCTCTGTCTCGGAAACCTTGCCCCGATTCCAGATACGTGGAAGCCGTTTGTGGTTATTGAGCGGTGAACTCCACACACGCTCGAGAACTGCTACTGCCAGGTGTTCCAAAGCCGAACGCTAAAAAGAGGTTCCGGGACTTAAACCCTGTTGAGTCCAGGCACAAAATAAAATTCTTGCTTTCATGGTATTTGGTGCTAAATTTTAAGGGTGGAACTAGTATTGGGCTTATCTTCTGAAGTGTTTCACTCCTAATCTGAGATGGGTAGGAGGTGGCTAGGATTACTTAGTAATGTGGGGGGGGGGAGCACTCTGCGCGTGCTCAGAGGCACTGTGACTATCTCCTATATTCCAAGGCAGAACCTTAGTATTGGAGAGATGTCTCTTGGGTTCAGATGGGGCAGGAAGCATACTCCTTCCCGTTTGGTGCCCCCCAGTTGTATTGAACTACAACTCCCATCATGATCAGTCAGCAGGTCTGTTGTCCATACTGGGTGGGGATGATGGGAGTTGTAATCCAACCTATCTGGAGGGCACCAGGTTGGGGAATGCTGGTTATGTGAAAGGCCTGGGGAAGCAGCAATTCCTAGCAGATTATTCAGTTCTGGAATGACTTTATTGGCTTGGTGAATTATGTAATGTGATCACAATATAACTGAAGAGGTCCAAACTTTCCTGCTCAAAATCAATTGACACCCTTTAATTGCCTCATCCTATTTGCAGGCAGAATGCACTTTCCCACCCTTCCTTATGGGTGAAACTGAAGGTGCTTCCAGTTGGACAGCTCTTAGGGCTACACCCTGAAAGGCCTTGTACAGCTATTCTGTCTTTCCCTTCTTAAAGGATTTTCCACGGCAAGAAAAGTGGTGGGAAAACATGGGAGTGTTACAAATGGAACACCATGTCATCTGAATCTCCCTGTAAAATTCTGTGAATGAGACAGGGCGATAGCACCGTAAGCACATAAGAAGAGCCCTGCTGGATCAGATCAAGGGTCCATCTACTCCAGCATTCTGTTCACCCAGTGGCCAACCAGCTGTTGGTGGGAAACCCACAAGGAGGACGTGAGTGCAACAGCACCCTCCCACCTAAGTTGGTGTATACCATTAAAAAAAATCATCTCAAAGTACTCTGAAATTTCAAGCAGTGGCAGAAGGAATTACAGAACCAGTTCAACAGAGAGTGTAAAAGTGTAATCTTGCATATGTCTTATGCAGTATCTGTACAGCCATTTTCAATAATGTGAATATCATGGGTAGTATCCACCCCCATCCTCAGGGTCTTGCTTCTTTCTCTCTTTAACTCCTGTGTCAAGTTGCTGCACCCAGGTAGACTTTAGGACTAGGAAAAACCACACAGATACACTCACTGAAGTCAAGAGCACCGAGGCTGAAAGCACCTTAAGGGTTTTCTGGAGTTATTAACTGGAATGGAATGCAGGTAAGCATTTGCCTGCCTGTCTGCCTCCCAAACTTCCGACTGAATTTCTCCGGTGCCAAGCAACCCACTTCCTGTCACACCAACAAGAAGAGAAGCCTCATGCTTATGGTGGATTGAGCAGGAGCAGGAGGCTTCCCTGTCTTCTGAAAGGCGATTTCCTGAAGAGGATCTATCGTTTCCTCAGCATCACATCCTTCGGACATGTCTGGCTGGGATTTTGGAAACCAGGGGTGTCATTTCAGCTTTATCAATCTCTGCAGCCCAGGGGGATGCCTGCCTCAGTCCTCCACCAATCGGCATGGCGACTTTCCATGCCTGTTAGTTCCCTCTGTGCATTGTGGTGACATCCTTGCCCATGGACATAACTTGGACTCCCGGTTGTTCGTAACAGTGTCCAGCTGGGCCCATGGGAAGTTACCTTCTGGCTTAGCACATGTCCTTAGGCACTAACCCAGCCTTTCCCAACCTGTTGCCCTCTGGGTGTATTAGACTATAACTTCCATCATCGCTAGCCAGAATGGGAGTTGTAGTCCAAGACATCTGGAGAGCATTAGGTTCAGGAAGGCTGCACTAGACTCTTAAGGCAGGGGTGGGAACTCTCCAGTCCATGGACTGGAAGTCCCCATTGCACCTTTGGATCCAGTCCACCGCCTCCCCTCAATGGCCTTGCCTCCTGCCTGAATGAGACCCTTTTTTTTCCTTTCTAAGGCTAACTGCTGCCTGGGGCGGGGGTTAATGTTCAGGGGGTTGCAGCTGGGAGGAAAGAACAAACCCTCCCTGTGTGCTGCTGAGGAAGAGCTAAAAGTTTAAGGTTTTTACAACCTTCAAAATTTTCTGACCCAGGACTCCCCTTTAGCCCAAATATGTTTTTGGAAACCTACTTCTTAATATTTGACCATGTATTTCTATGATGGTAGTTCTGTCCTTGCAACCCACCCAGTAGTGGGTCCTTTTGACCCACCATTTGAAGACTAGCAGCTTAGAGGACACCTCTCTGTTGGTCACACTGAATAACTTTAAAAAAATATGCATTTGCTTTGGTTAATTATTTAAAATAGGCAAGTGTCAAACCTTGAAGATGTTCACTGGCATAGGGAAAATAAAATAAATTGAGCTGAATCTATGGAAAAAAGATTTTAATCACATAAAGAAGCCCCCAATTAATTGGGCACCAAATTATTTAAAAATACTTCTAAAACAGGTATTCCCCCTTCCTTTTCCTCAGTTAAGAGGGAATATCTCTTCTAAAATGATACCTACTCCAAGTTGTGTGTATTATTTAAAACTAAAGTATGCATTTTTTTATTTCAGAACTAGTTTTGCCCATATGCAGATTTACGGAGCAATGCTATTGCGTGTGAGAGAGTGGAGGATCACCACTTCCTCTGGCCAAAGTGGGAGATGAGGGGGCGAGTTTCATCTCTCCCGCTTCCATTGTGTGTGTTTTTAAATCCTTCAAGAGTAGCATAGTTTTCCTCTCTTGCAGGCATGTCAGGGAAACAAGGGGGCTGTTGGCTTTTAGTCCCATGGGGGCGTGTTAGGGATAGAAAGGGGCTTTGGCTTCTGCTGATCCAAGGCCTCACCCCTGATATGCCCTGGAACACGTGTTTCCACTCCCCCTCTATACTGCCAGTGTTACATCATGTCAACAGAGCTTTCCACCAGTATACCAGAAGTTCCTGGGGGCTCCTCTGAGGGCATAACTGCTCCCCACTTGTGCAGCCTCATCCTACAGTTTGTCAGAGGCCAGATGACAAGGGTATAGAATCGCAGCCCAAATCAATCAACTCATATAATTGATAGGTTAATCAAATAAAACTCCTATGATTAATCTGTTAAAATGTCTTAAATCAGAAGTAAGATTTATTTTATTTATTTATTTAATAGATTTATATACCATTTACTACATTTAAACATATCTTTGAGCAGTTATTCTCTCTCTGTTTTGTTCTACAATTTGCATTTTTTTAAAGACTTCTTTACAGTTCTGAATGTAGTAGCTCTTCCCTATTACATGATGGAGGAGCAGATATATATCCAAGTGTAGAATAATGTTCAGTACTAATACCTGCATCATATTATCGGTACCATGGTCCAAGTATGTGTGGCCTCCCACGTTAGCTAAAGAAAGGTATATACGAAGCTGCCTTATACTAGAACAGACTATTTGTCCATGTAGCCCTATACTGTCTACTCTGAATGGCAGAGGTCTTTCCCCTCACCTGATACTTGATACATTTAAGTGGGGATGCTAGGGATTGGGACCTTTTGCATGCAAACATGTCCCCTACCATCCTTTAACCTGGCTCTCATTTGCACTTACACCTTTTCTTACTTTCTGGAGCTTTGAACATCTTCGCTGAATATTTCTTCTTTGTCTCAGGTTACCTCTATGATCAAAAGCTTGCTTTAAAGAATATTCTACTGTGTTGATCTAGCAAAATGGGATCACACAATTAGTAGCTCAAGACAGTCACCCAATGGGATCCAGTTGAGTGCAGAAGAACTGAAAATGCAGTTACAGTAGAGTAGGGTGACCATATGAAAAGGAGGACAGGGCTCCTGTATCTTTAACAGTTGCCTAGAAAAGGGAATTTCAGCAGGTGTCATTTGTATATATGGAGAACCTGGTGAAATTCATACTAGAGTGACCAGATTTAAAAGAGGGCAGGGCACCTGCAGCTTTAACTGGTGTGATGAAGAGGAAATGGTGTTTTACTCTTTACAGCACCATGTACATTAATGGTGCTATATAAATAATAATAATAATAATAATAATAATAATTAATAATAATAATAATAATACTGTTAAAGATACAGGAGCCCTGTCCTCCTTTTCATATGGTCACCCTACAGTAGATAGCAAACCCATGCTGGCTGCTGCTGCTGCTGCACATAAGAAAGAAATTAATCTGGGGATTGATCCTTCAAGTGGATAAAGCAATGTAAGATGCTGGCATTTCACGGTATACCAAGGAACCACTGTATATATGGGGTCATGGTGGATCAGTGCTACCCAACTGTAAATAATTGCCATGTATATAACTGTTGTTGTTCTGTAATGTTTACTTTGTGTGGTGTTTGTGAGGCTATAATAGGGTGACCATATGACAGCCGACAGAAAGCTCTGGCATGGGCTGGTCCATGAAGTCACGAAGAGTCGAAAGCGACTGAACGAATAAACAACAACAATATGAAAAGGAGGACAGGGCTCCTGTATCTTTAGCAGTAGTACAGAAAAGGGAATTTTGCTGTTTTATTTGTATATTTTGTACAGCACCAAGTACATTGTTGGTGCTATATAAATTAATTAATTAATAATAATAATAATTTCAGCAGTTGTCATTTGTACGCACGCAGCACCTGGTGAAATTCCCTTTTTATCACAACAGTTAAAGCTGCATGAGCCCTGCCCTCTTAACCAGAAAGCCCACGCATCCTCCTGTGTTGGGATTACCCGCCACCACACCACATCAGCGAAAGCACGGGGTTTTCCCAAAAGCAGCAGCAACCCTGCGTCATCAAGGCAGCTGGCTGGTTGTGAGTTTATTTGGCTGGTGTAGAGGTTTAGGGAATTTTGCCTGGGATAAAAGAAACCATTAAGAGGCTTGTAGCAGCAATGGTGTCTTTTGTGCCCTTAATTATTGTCACTAAGCATCTTTTGAAAACCCCAGAGTAAATATTAGTATTCCCTTATGTGTAAAATATCTCTTTAATAAATTAACTTGTTTAATAGTTCATCTTGTCTCTGTCCATCTCATGCCTATGTCTGTTATACCAGACTACTAGGAGGTTTTAAAGTATTCTCAGAGAATTGGTGGCAGCAGAAAAGGTTCACTTTGTGGAATGTGGAATTATAGTGGCAGAGAGTTCCTTAGGCTCTGAAACATAAGCATTTCCTAAAAATAAGAAAACCTAGGTGGGATTGACCAATGAAGAACCAGTTTTCCCCATGGGTGGTGGTAGTGCTGGGGAGTAAAAATCCCCCCCATACCACCTTTGTCGTTAGCTGAAAGTTACTGATCAAATGCACATTGCCCATCACATTATTTCACTTCATGTTAGTTGCACACACCTTTTTGCTTATCCAACTGATTTCTCATCCAATCAAGCATGGTTATGAATTTTAATTCTGAGACACTCATCAATACTTCATTTCTCTGTTTAGAAAGTGGTTATAATCAAATTCATATGCTGCCTGAAAAAGGTCTTGTGAGGCTCCAGAGCTTACAGTCAAATTCACAAGAAGAAACTCGTCCAAAACTTCATTTATTTATTTATTTTCATTTTGTTTTATTTATTTATTTTCATTTTATCAGTGTAATGTCTTATTCTAGGACCATCAGGGCAAAAAATATTTTAAGAAGAAGCTGATTTGTTGCTGATCGCATTAGGAATGGAGGCCTCTGCCATTTAGGGCACACACATTCAATCTTCTATTGCCCTTTTGCATCTTTCCATGTCTTCTTTCTTATCGCTAACAATCTTTATTTGCCTCACCCTTCCTTGTAAAAACTTTAGATTTTCTGGATCCAGGAAGCTGTGCACTAGACTGACATCTAGTGTCCCTAACTTGGCATTTCAAGAGGTTTGCAAGGGGATATGGCAGCACTACTAGATTATTATTAGCAGGATTTTAGGGAAAGTAATTAGAGGTACTGAAGCTAAAGCTTTTCAGGGAGTCATGTCCTCTTACTTGGAAACTCTTATCCTTAGTTCCATATACATGCAAGCTGAGTGTATTTACTCATAAGTGAAGCAAAAGCACATTGTGCCTGCTTACAGACATATTATTGGCAGCGTTATTAACATTTCTATACCACTCCGGTATAGAAATTCCTTCGGTAGTTTTACATAAAAAGAAAACCCAAAGAACAATTAAAATGCAAGTCTTCCATATCTGGGCCTGATACTAAAATATGTTATTTTAAACTTGGAGCTGGTTTTAGTGTTGCATTTATATTGCATTTTTTATTGCGAATCAGCCTTGGTAGTCTTGATCAGGTGGAAAGATAGAATATAAATTAAGAACTTTGCTCAATAAATGTTCTGGCCTCTAGTAAACCCTACCCTGGAGCTTCTTATTAAATATGTATTTTTAAGCTTTTGGCGTAATTCTTTAGGCCACGTCCTATTTTGCAGGGATAGAAAACTCGGTCCTCTCCAGATGTTTTGGACTATGACTCCCATCAGCATGGCCAATGGTCAGGGATTAAGGTAGTACAAAGCATCTGAGAGCACTAAGTTGCTTATTCCACCTATACTGAGACTACACCTAAGAACATGTAACTGAACTAAACTCATATTCCTCCCTAGTTTATCCTCTCCTATGTCTTCCTCCTCTCCTTATGCATGGTGTGGAGAAGTGAATAGGGAGACATTTTTCTCCCTCTCTCATAATACTAGAACCTGGGGTCATTCCATGAAACTGATTGGTGGGAGATTCAGGATGGATAAAAGGAAGTACTCCTTCACACAGTGCATAATTAAACTATAGAATTCACTACCACAAGATGTAGTGATGGCCACCAATTTGAATGGCTTTAAAAGGGGGTTGGCTAAAATCCTGGAGAAGGCTATCAAAGGATGCTAATTCTGATGGTTAAGTGCAACTTCCAGTATCAGAGGCAGTAAGCCTGTATGCACTAGTTGCTGGGGAACATGGGTGGGAGGGTGCTGTTTCACTCATGTCCTGCTTGTGGGTGTGTTTCCCACAGGCAGCTGGTTGGCCACTGTATGATCAGAGTGCTGGACTAGATGGACCCTTGGTCTGATCCAGTATGGCTCTTGTGTTCAGTATCAGAGACAATATGCCTATGTACACCAGTTGCTGAGGCACATGGGTGGGTGGGTGATTTTGCACTCATGTGGGTTTTCTGTCAGCAACTCATCAGCCACTGTGTCAACAGAATTCTGGACCCTTGGTCTGATCCAGCACCGCTCTTGTTATGTTCTTTGTTGCCTCCACTGTGTCAAATACTGGATTTTTAAGCTCCTCAGGACTCATAATCTTGCTACTCTCTAATGCATCATGTCAATACATCCATAAGTGTGGTACAGTGGCTAAAGTGTTGGACTGGAAGTCAGGAGATCTGGGTTCTAGTCCCCACTCAGCCATGGAAACCCACTGGGTGACTTTGGGCCAGTCACACACTCTCAGCCCAACCCACCTCACAGGGTTGTTGTTGTGAGGATAAAATGGAGAGGAGGAGGAAGATTATGTACACCGCCTTGGGTTCCTTGGAGGAAAAAAGGTTGGATATAAATGCAATAATAAATTAAAAAATAAATCATAAATCATAATAAATAACAGAACAACAAAAAGGCTGCAATTAACTAAGGCTGCAATCCTATGGTCCCTGAGAGAGCATCCCAGATCCTATGGTCCCTGAGAGAGCATCTTCAGATCTCCCCCTGTAAGGGTGGAGAGAAAGGTCCTTTTTTGGAGTGGGAGATCCGACTTCGCAAACCCCCTCCAGGTGCCCCAGAAACTGCCTTGGACCTGACCTCTCTGATGTTAACAGGGGCAAAACAGGGGTATTCCATAGGCATGTTGGCATGACCAACAAAATGGGGAGGGGGAGGGATTCTATGGGCGTGTTGGTGGAATGCGGGAAGGCTATGGATCCACAGGAAATATAGCTTATCTTCTGTGTCTTATCAAAATTACTGAAAAGGCACAGATTTCTGTCTTTACATTGAATTCAAGTTTCCCTTGTAGTATGTTTGGCTACTTTTCTCTTCCCAGAATGCCTTGGGGAAATCACCATTTCTCCCTTCCCTCTCTTCCCCCATACCCTTCTCCCTAGAGACAGAACAAGGTTCGTCCAAACAACACCACTGAAGGGGCAGGTGAGTATGAAGCTTGTTTCTCTCTTACATTTGTGAAAGTGGCTGCAAGGGGACACGTGAGAAAGGGACAAAATTGGACGCCCCACATCTTTCTCTTTCTTTTGGCACATCAGAGACTTGTTAGTTGGTTCAAGCAAAGGCTGTTAGCAAGTTTTCTAAGCATTTGATGATGTGAAATATGTCTTTGTATTTAATGTGCAGTTTTTCTAAAAATGCAAATAGGAGTCATTGGTATGTGTGTTGTGGGGGAGAGAGAGAGAGAAGTATTGGGATCGCAGCAGATGAGGGGTGGGATGGGATCTAATGTAATTCTTCCTGCTGCCACTGCAATCCTAAGGAAAATCCTCCTATAAAGCTGGTATTTGCATAGGCAGGAAATCCTATTTGCATAGAGAGGAAATCTTCAATGGGGGATTTGCTCATTCAATGGCACATCCAGTTTGGCTTCCTAAATCATCTGCAAGAAAGATGCAGCTAGTTTAGTTGTTCAGAGCATTGTGCAAATAACCCAAAGGTTGAGGACTGGGGAGGGTCCATAGCTCAGGTACAGACCACCAGCTTTGCATGCAGACGGTCGCAGTTTATGCCCCTGGCATCTCTGGTTAAAGGGATTAGGTGGCATGTGACAAGAGAAACCTCTGCATGAAACCACAGAGAACCACAGCCACTTAGGAGTAGGCCAGCTATTTCCAACTTGGTGTCATCCAGATGTGTTGGATTGCAACTCCCATAATTCCCAGCCAGTGCGGCCATGTAGAAAATACTGCAATGGTGGGGACTTAGCACAAGGTTGCTGTTCATCAGTTATCTGATGAGCAGAGCAAGATCCCTTCCTGTGTTTTGTGTGTTTTAAACCATTTTGTATCTTTTTAGTTCTATCCTTTGAGGACGTTTGGAATCGCAGCTACTGCCAGCCCTTGGAAAAACTGGTCAGTATTATGTCAGAGTACCCTAGTGAAGTAGAGCACGTATTCAGTCCTTCCTGCGTCTCCCTGCGCCGCTGCAGCGGGTGCTGCTCCGATGAGAAGCTCCAGTGTGTCCCGACAGAGACGGCCAACGTCACCATGCAGGTAGGAGATTGTGCTACGTGGTCCTGGTTGTCATGAAGTCCCAGATTGAAGATTTGGGTCCCTCCCTACTCTCTCTCCAAGTAATAGTTGTCTGGATGACGATACGCACATCTGAGAAGCTGAGGCTCACAAAGGTTAAATAGACCCCCAGAGTAATTCCTAATGTTTAGCTTAAACAGGAGCTGGAGATTATTTCCCTATATTTTAAAAACATTACAATTCTGGCAGGTACAGAGGCAGTCTTGTCATGAGGAGAAATGAGACACTTGCATCAGGGCCAAATTAAACTATTAAGAGCATAATACTATGTCTAATTAGACAAAAAAGACTTAAAATGTAGGATTTTTTTCTGTCTTAACATGCACAGGATTGGGCCCTAAATATGTGTATGCAGTTAATGTGTCTTGTTTTTACTTTAAAAATAAAAAATGATATGTGTATGTATGCTGATCTGGATTGGGACCAGAGCATGTGTGGAGGTCAGGTAAACCTTTCTTCTCATGCTGTATAGTTCTAGCAGAAACCAAGTCCCTGAATCTGTTAATTGCCTCAGAGAGAAGCTGCCATGGGTGCCAGTGGCAGCTTCCCTTCTGAGGGGAAATTCACAGAGAGATTTCTATTGGAAACAACACTCTGTGGACCTCATCCTGCTTGTTGTCGTCCCCTCTGGGCTGTTATTTTTAAAGTTTTAAAAAAGAGACACATTATTAACCCATACATGTGTTTAACGTATTGTCAACGTTGACCCTCATGCAGCAGATCTGCCTCATAGGGCCAGGAAATTCTCTTGCACAAATGCCATTGAAATGAATGGGAAATGCTCTATTCCCTCGGAACATTTAGTGGAGGGGGAGGGAGGGAGGAGAGGGAGTTGCCTCCTGGATTTTCCTTCTCTGACCCCAGAATGTCTTGGGCCAGCTGTGTGGCAGGAACAGAGGGCGGCAGAGACTTACTTCGGTTTCACCCTTTCAGGTCATGAAGATCCATTCAGAGAAGCAGGCGCCCTACGTAGAGCTGTCCTTCGTTGAGCACAGGAAATGTTTGTGCAGGTATGCAATTCCGTTGTGGCGTTTGGCAAATGCAGGGCAGACCCTACCACGAGGCAGAGTGAGAAGACTGCCTCAGTCAAAATGGCTGAGGGTCAGCAGTGGTAGCCCTGCCACCATGGTTCATCTTGAGTCCCCTGTCTGTTCCTCTCTGTTAAGAGGACTGAGCTGTGTATGCTGCACAGCCTGTTTTGGGCTCGCTAAACTAGCCTGTTGTCTCAGATACAGTGGAGGATCCCATTGCTAGGGTTGAAGGAAGATTCACCTGTCAGTCCAGTCAGCTTATGTACATGGAGTAGGGAGTAGATGCCATTGTGTCCTTTACCTCAAGCAGCAAAATACCTTGGGCCAGCCCTGGGCAAACCTGAGTATCCAGTGCATGACAGTGTTCAAATTTGGGGAGGGGGGTTCCTTCATGAAACTGTGACAAGCCCCTCCCCTTGACTCCCCCTAATTTTAGCTTCCAAAAAATTAGCTGAGGGAGCCAGCACAAAAGGTGAGGGGGGCTTAGCGCTCTATGGAGTACTTCACACGAACAAAGTAAGGCATATTTATGACTGGCCACTCACAGAAGTTTGCGGGTACTTTTGATGATGATGTCAACTTCCTGCACATCTCCTGGGCCTTCCCCCGGTAGTCCCGTTCTAAAAAAAACACCTGGATATCCTGATTCTTCTGAAATACCATGGGATTTTTTACTGTGTGCATCTGAAGTTGTGCTGCTAAGCACCCACTAGAGGGCACTGTTCCATTCAATGCTATGAGGTTGGGAAGTTCTCAGTTACAATTCATGTGGTCGCCCCTCTCCACCTGTGTAATGCAGCCCATTACAATTGTGCATGACAAGCAGGAAGCAAAGCCCCTGTAAGGCAACACAATTTCTCCCTAATCTAAAGAAGCCCTACAATTCAAGCACTGGTGGTTCAGAAATCCTATTAATGTCTAGCTGGGGAAGATGTTTTAATTGCCATCGTAGCAATCTTCGCTGATCCCCACCACCCCTGGATTGAAAAGGACTTTTTCATTGGGTTTCTCAATCCTTTTAGTCTTACATACCCAAATTAGCAAAAGTAATGTAAACTTTCCAAGGGGTCAGAAAGTTGACTCACGGCCTCTCTCAGCAGGAAGCAATTGTTCCACCGTTTGCTCTGCTTTCAGGAGCACAAAGCACACTATTCTCCAGTGTGGAGCTCCTTTAGAGTTCTGACTGATTCTGACTATTTATTTATTTATTTATTTATTTATTACATTTCTATACCGCCCAATAGCTAAAGCTCTCTGGGTGGTTCACAAAATCTGGAGCAAATTCACTGCCTCACTGACACTGGAGCCATCAGCCTCCACTGTTTTTCTGTGAGGCTTGTGTACAACCTGTCAGAAATAATTAGGATTTGTTGGCTCCACTACAGCTAAGGCTGCCCGAGTAATTAGATTTCCCCAGTCTGCCACTCCTTAACGAATGAGAATTTAGAACCCAGAGAGGTGGCTGTCCTAAGCTGTCAGTTTCATAGTAACCCTATGCTCTTAAAGAGATCCCTCACATTGTATATGTTCTCTGTGATAAAAATAAATTAATAATAAATAATAGAAAATGTGTACCCAAGCAATTTAACTTTTTTGTCAGAAAAAGATGGCTTCTGTGATGGCACAGATTATGCAAATGTGCATAGTTTCTCTTGTTTTTCATAATTCTGCATTTGCACCATTTATCCTGGTTTTGCTGGTCATGGGAAGCAACAAAGAGATGTCCAGGCCACTGAAGGCCCATCCCCAACCTCAGAGATTTAAACAGAAATCATTCATATACTTTCAAGCATACCGTCACAATCACAAATGCTAGAAACTTGCTTTAAAAACAAAAACATTAAACTAAGATTCTCAGGAAGCCAAATTCTGCACCCAGTGACACATTCTGTATGTTTATGGGCTCCAGCAGAATTGCAGCATATATACAGGTTTGCAGGTGGTCTGCATGCCTCATGTTTAATGAGACAGCAGCTAGGAACGTCTTCAGACAAGCATTTTATCACACTCTCGGTTGTCGAATAAAAGTAGAAGAGGCAGGTGCGCTGCAAGCAGCATGGCCACTTGTCCCCACTCTTGCACAACAACCCATCAGTTTTAAATAAATGGGTTGTTGTTACATCTCAAACCCTGGGTAGTGCAACAAACCATCGTTTAAATAACCATGAGACCCAGGCCATGTTGTCATAAGACTGTTAATGTAATTTCTTTTGGGTTTGCGGGCCCAGATCAAGGAGGCAATTGTTCTAATCAGTGCATGGGCCATACTGGCTGGGAATGATGGGAATTACAGTCCAACACTCTAGAGGGCACTCATTTAGGGAAGCCTGGCCTTGAGTAAGAGTAAATAGGGATCTGGATTCAACGATAGAACATGATAAGGGATGTGGGGAACCTTGGCAACTATGCAGCAGAAGAAGGTGGCATGAGTTTGAGTAGTGTGAGCAAGAACAAGACACTGAGTTGCTTATAAAATGGGATCCAATGCCAGTGTATTCTTTGCAGGCCCAGCATTGCAGGGCATTTGCCAGGGCCTTTGGGCTTCAGGAAGGTTCATGTCTGAAACAGAGCTATCTTGCCCCCTGTAGATCACCCTACCTTTCATTGCTTGTCCCATGGATCTCCTGTGACCTCAACGTTCTTGATGCACTGCTGATGGCGCTTTTCGTGTTGCACTCACAGCCGTCTCTGGAGCTTTCTGAATTGAGTGGTGGTGGTGGCGTGAGGGTAGAGGCAGCGACAGTGGGCCTGTTTAAGAAGGACAGCACAAGGAGCTTCACACCCCCAACTGGTCACCTTTAGAGGCTCTGACCTTTGCCTCTTTGCTAGTTCCACAGTTTCAGGTCCTTTAATATCCATGAGTGTCCCAAATGTGACTGTGAAATTCTCTTCTCCCTAGGCCTCGACAAAGTGCTGTGAAGTCTGGGAGGTAAGTGGAATGACTAAGGATTCTGGATGTTGGGACTCTTTGCGGTGTCTCATCTCCCACCCACTCTTCTTTTTTCCCCCTCTTCCCTCCAAAAGGGGGAGGAGACCCAAGGGACGCAGCAAGAGGAAGCGGGCAAAGCAGAGACCCAAAAAATTGATCTCTAAGTGAGTATCAACACCAGGGAGAGGGGGAGGAATAAATACTGTGAATCATGGATAGAGGTAGGTGTCTTCTTCCAGTAGTGCCCTGCTTTGGCTCCAATTTTCCAGCATGGGTGATATGAAGCTGGTGGATTCCACTGCAAAGAAAAGGCCTATTGCCCATCTGAAATCATCATAATTACTTCCTTAAATATTCATTACATGCTTATGTCTTCTACTGCATGTATCTCATCATCCCTATGGCACTTTGGGTTCTGGCTTTATTTTGGCGATAGCATCTTCAGGTTCTCAGGCCAAAGAAATACGACTTGTGTTGCAACTGGCACCAGAATCATTTTTGAGATGCTCTTTTTCTTTATACGAGTTATAAAGAAAAAGTACCTGTTTAGTACCTATGGAGAAAAGGGGCTATTTGCTCAGTTCCAGAAGCAGGCTTTTGATATAGGAGCACTAAACAATTGTAATAGCATCTGCAGTCCCGATCCAGCTAAAAGTAGTTGCATTTAAGTCCGATTGAAATAAATGAGGCTTAGGGTGCAATCCTATGCATGTTTAGACAGTAAAAAGTCCTATAACTCCCAGCTTTTTTCAGCCAGCTATGCTGGCTAGGGAATGTAGGACTTTTTCTCTTTAAATATGCATAGGATGTGCTCTTAAAGCAGTTGTAGCTAATGTGTCCCATTTATTTCAACAGGATTTGAGTAGAATTCAATCCATCACTTCCAATCAAGTTTGCAATAGTGCTGCTGGTCGTGAGGCATTTCTGTGGCCTTCTCAGCAATAAATCTCCCAAGATTTCCACAACCCTGAGTTTTCCCTTGCTGTTGGCCTCACCAATTAATCAGGCCAGAAGCAAACTTTTAACCTGAGACTAAACCTTCTGTTGACAAATTGCACAGACTAACCAATTAAAATTTCCACCTCGAATTAAAATGCATTTCATTTGCTATATGTCATTTGAAAGCTAGCCACAAAATCTTTTCATGTAATGCAGCAGCTAAAGCCTTGAGATAAAAAAGAACAAATACCAAGGGCTTGAATGATTTGTTTGCTTTTGTTGTCCAGAAAGTAAACTTTAACCTTCCAGGAGAAAAAAGCAAAACAGTGGTTTATTTGAATAGGTTGAAGCCCTTATCTACAGAGAAAGGGAGGATATAGAAAGGATTTGAAGAGATAAAACTAGCAAGTTTTCCATTTCGCCTTATTGACGTGAGAAACAGCTTAAACGCTTCTCGTTTGTTTTTTTAAAAATCTATTTAGTATCCATGGATCTGGTTTGCCTCAAAGAAAAATAACATGCAGTCTGAAAAAGTGAGGCCTAATAACAGCTCATCTCAAGAGTGTCTTGATGGAGACACTATAAAGTACATTTGGTGGCAATCATTGGTTTGTTTAACAGCCACCCCCAACCTAGTACTCTCGAGATACATTGGAGTACAATTCCCAGCCAGCATAGTGTCTCATATCAAGCTGACCCTTTGCAACTTTTATACTTACAATTTTATACTTTCTCAGCAGTATGACAGATAAAATAGATGTTTTATTGTTATTATGAACATTTGTTTTGTGGTAATTATTTTAAGTTTTGTGACTTATGGTGGTTGGTGGCCAGGTGTCCTCTTTTATTTCATTTCATTTATTACATTTCTATACCGCCCCATATCGAAAGCTCTCAGGGTGGTTCACAAAAATTAAAAACCATTAAAACACATTATACAAAGTACAATGTGGGGTCTTCTATTTGAACTGCTGCCAGAGGACCTTCCTCTGTTTGAATGGCTGTCCTGTTCAGTTCTGGTTTTAAGATAAAGGACCACAGTACATGGGCAGCACACTGAACAGGCAGGCAAGCAGGTCATCTCATCCGCACTACGGGGAGATGTAATGTATTTCTGTTAAGATTAGAACAGTAATTTCTAAATTTGCATCTATCCATATAAATTACCATATGCAAATGTTATGCAAATTTCCTTTGTCCTCTTTTTGGGTGATGCATTTTCTCTTTATTAATGATTCATAAGTGGCCACCCTAATAAAGAGTGACTCAGGCCTTAGCTAGACTTAAGGTTTATCCTGGGATCGTCCCGGGGTCATCCCTGTTCATGTAAATGACACACAGGGGATCCCAGGAGCAGGCAGGGATGACCCCGGGACGATCCCGGGATAAACCTTAGGTCTAGCTAAGGCCTGAGTTACTTAGTCTAATCTGGAGGAGACTAGATTGGAGAAGGCTGGTTTAAATGCAGAGTTAAGGCATAAAGATCAGAATCCAAAGAGCTACTTGAGATGCACCCATAGGCTTGGGTATGTACTGTGAGATTTTTACTTTTTCTTCTTCAAAGCAACAGACTCTCCTGCTTTATCACAAACGTTGCTATTTCCCCCTACCCCCACAAATGCTCCCCATTTCAAAAAAGAGGTAGCTAGGTGACTTGCAGGGCTGCTGCTCAAGAAACGCAGTACCAAAGACCCCTTATGGCCAAGGGGTGGACAATTAAAACAACGAAAAGCCAACCAGAGCATTTCCTATGTACTCAGTGGACAGTGCTGTACCCTTAAACTTTTTTCTGTTTCTTTAAACAGAGCAGCTGTCTTTAACTGTTACCTGCTTTACTCTATAATACTGTGTGTGACAGCAGTGGTTGGTTCATCACATTGACAGCTTGTCAGAGCAACTGTCAATCTAAGGCCGCAGTTGGATGTATATTTTACCTGAACTCTCTGGGATTTAATTTTGCATGAACATGCTTACGGTGGCCTGCAAAGCTGTATGTGAAAATTGTCCCAGCTCTTTGTAAGAACCAAGCCAAGTATCCTAATCCCTTAGACATGCAAGCAGAAATGTGTACACAGAGGAAATTGTTTAACTGGAGAAATGCTCTTTCTGCGGTTTCTTTGGACTTCAGGGTTGAATTTATTTACTGAGTATTTCATAGTGTGACCTTGGTAGTTACCTTATTGTTTTACAGTTAACTACTTCAGGATTGTTAGCTTGGATCCTAAGACAAACTAACTTCATTGAAGGAAAGTTTCCTTTTCCCCCTTCCCTCACTGCGGTCCCCTGCACTCCTTGAAAAGACTCTGCAGAGGCAACTCCTGAGCAATAAGAACTTAAGTGGAATGTGGGACGGGGTGCAGAGAACTGCTGACTGGAGGGGGGAATGGCTCCAAATTGTGCAGACCTCAGTTCCCAATTCCCCCAGTGGTCTCCTGCATCCCACATTATTCAGGAGGGTTCCTGACCCTCAGGGGGCTGTAGGAAGGGACAGGAACTGTCCTTTACTGTCCTTCTGTGATCTTCCTTAGTTGTTTTAGCATCCAAGCCATTGATAAGAAGTGGTATATAAATATAAAAATAGACAGCATGGCCTTAATTCTTGAAAATTATTGGATCCAATGGCTAATCGATTTGCCTTGCCTTTTGGGTTATGCTAGAGCAGGGATGGGAATGTGTGGCCCTCCAGATGTTGTTTGACTGCAACTCCCTCATCCATCACCATCGGCTATGCTGGCTAGGGATGATAGAAGTTGCCGTCCAACAGCATCAGGAGGGCCACATGTTCCACATTACTGTGCTGGAGCATTTTATTAATAAACCCAAATTTATTCTGTGTAATTTAACACTTGAACAATAAGCCCAGATTAGCAGTATGAGAAAGCGAAGTCAGTCAATATAAGATATTCACAGAGTTTTCAAACATAACTGCCTGGGTTTGGACGACATAATAGTCAACGGTTGATTAAATAGTCCACAGTTGACTATTGTGTCATCTGTCGAGCCTTTTCCACACAATGGTAGGTTGCTTCCCAGAAATAACCAACGAAAATAATCAATGGTGTGCAGAGTTTGCACAACCGTTGATTATTGTGTCCTGTGGTGGGCTCCATTGATTATTTCATGGGCCTACAAAGTCAAGAGGCAAGAGTGGCAGAAACCCTTGCCACTCTTGCCCAGTGGGGCTCTGTAGGCATGTGTCAGCCGTCCCAGGATGCACATATGGACCTTCCCGGCATGTGCATGCACTTCCTGTGACATGCACATGCTGTCCCTGGGTGGGGCACTGTGATATGTGGCATCCCACATGTTCCCAGGTACATGTCCCTGGGTGAGGCAGGCCGCTGTGATCGGCGGAAGGATGTCTCCTGTGGTTTGACGTTACATGTCAAGCCGTTTGACGTTACATGTCAAGACGTTACATGTCAATTGCCCCCCTTCCCCGCAATCCATTTTGATATGGGGTCAGGAAGATGGCAAGAGAGCTCCTTCTATCCCTCTGACCCCATATCCAAATGGATAGCGGAGCGGGGCGGAGTGGGGGAAATATCTCTCCTGCTTTTGATAGCTGCATGAGAGATCCTTGTGCTGTCGCCACTGCCCCTTCTCCATGAAGAACAAATGGGCAGTAGAGCAAGGATCTCTCCTGCAGCTGACATGAGCAGGAGAGATGTTTCTGCCCCCCATCCCCATTCTCCACAAGAGAAGGGGGACGGGACACACAAGCATGTCTCCTGCTGTGCTGAATGGAGAAATGCAGGAGAAATGCTTCTGTGTCCTGTCTCCATTTGCCACAAGAGAAAAGGGACAGGACGCACAAGTGCCATGCCAGGAGACATGCTTGTGTGTCCCGTCCCCCTTCTCTTGTGGCCAATGGGTATGGGGGCAGGAGCATCTCTTCTTCTCATGATAGCTGCAGGAGAGATCCTTTCTCCTCCTCTGCTCCTTTCTACACCCCCCTGCACCCCACCAAATCTGCTTTAGAGAGTCCCCCAACCCTTTGGAGCAGATTTTGAGGGCACACAAGGGGGTGCAAAGGGAGGAAGAATCCTCATCCTCCATTCTGCTAGTGGATGCAGTGAGAAGACTTAGTTGGATACTACCATCCTAATAATATAAAGCCACTCTGTTGCAGGAAATACCATTCCAGATGTCCACTTTCCATGCCTAATATTAGACCCGGCTGTCTTTTTGTTGTTGTTGAGCCTGTTCTGTGCTCTTTTTCCAGATGAAGATGGCTGGTTTATCAGCAGGAGGGCAATGCCACAGTGCCTGCATTTATTACTCAGTCCTCTTCAACACTCCTGTATACATGAGCCAACTGCATTTTTGACTGATGAATTCTGGGGGACTCACAGCAGCTCACTCACTTGCAACTCCTGAGCAAAAAGAGAGGAACAAAGACAGTGTCACCATGGGAAATATTTCAGGCTATTATGAAGGAGATGCTTCTGATAATTGCTTGCAAGGATGATGCACCAGGCACAGGTGAACGGAGCAGTTATAGAGGCGGCCACATACTTGTCTAGGTCCATTTCCTGCCAACATGTAGGCAGTAGTTCATGCTGACATCTGCAGAATCGGGATTAAAATGGAAGTCCGAGAAGAGAGCAGTTGGCCTTGTTTGCAATATACAGCATTATGTCGTTTGAAAAACTTAGAATGAACGAGTTCAAGTCAGAAGCAAACATTACTTGCTGAATTATCTGGATGCGATGTCCTGGCTGGGGATTGAGGTGCCAAAACAAAACAAAACGTCATTCAAGCCAAGCTTTACCAACCCCTGGCTTAAGCCTTATTATTATTTTTTAACCAATGCTAATGCATTGCGAACACACTCTGTGCCAAGGACTCATGTTTCAGAAGAAGCAATGGTTTGTCACTCCCAACACATCCAGATGGCATTTTTCCTTGATGAATTGGATGAACTAATGTTCCTTATGAAGTAGTTTCCTGGAAATTGTGGGGAAAGTTTCCTCATTCAAAGGCAGTGGACGCTGTTCTGAAAGAAGTTCCAGCATGTTACTTATGAGGGGAGGCAGTGTGTGTGGTGCTCAGGTTGCTGCAGGTTTAATGCACAAGTAGAATTTCTCCTAGTTCTGGTAGCCACGCAAGAGAGAGCATTGAGTACTCTCAAATCCTAAGATATGTGTTATTATAAAAGTGCACAGAATCACTTTCCCCAACAGAATTACAGCAGTATCCTGTGCTTGGCCAGTCTGCCTCTCTCTGCTGCATATTTACCCATTGCAATCACTTTATAACTATCAGCTGCAGACGGTGGTTGATGTAGCTGGCTGGGGGGTGGGGAAGGGGGATTGGAAAATACTTTCGCAATCTAAGCAAGTGAAGAGTTCCAGTACAGACCCTTCCTGCTTCCTACCTGTTCTCCACCCAGTTGTGTCTCCTCTCACAGGTTTGTGTGACACACCTCCCCACACTTGTCAGTGGTGGCGGTGGCCAGCATATTCGTGCCCATCCATCTCACAAGCACAGTGGTCCAAAAGTCTGTTAGTAATTAGCCATATATGAAAGGGAAACAAAAAAATAACTGCAGGTGGGCTGTATGATAATAGTCAAACTCAATATGGATAGTTGCAAAGCAATATATAACATTACTGTTGAACTCTGAAATTAGCTCTGGGAAGAAATCTTGATGCCATTGTGGACATTTCACAGAAAATGTCTTCTTATAGCATTGCAGCTACCCCAACCAGGATATTAAGATCTACTACAAAATGAGCAGAGCATAACAAAAATGTATATAATGTCCATATATAAATCAGCGGCATGTTTGCATTCTGAGTATCTCATGAATCCTGCATTCTTTCTCTTGGAAAAGGGATGACTCAGCAATGAAGTGAGTGATATATATTAAAATACTTTTGGTTGGGGGGTGAAACTAGGAGAGTTTGCCTTAGTTATCTTTCATATACCATAAGAACTACACCAAATGAAAAGTACATCTATTAAATTTAAAACAAGGATAATGATGTATTTTCCCATGCTGCATAGGTATTCTGTGGAATGCTCTGCCAAGGGATATATGGCATAAATAAATGTGTTCAAAATGATATAGGGAAAACGTTAAAGATAGGAAATATCAATAGCTATTAATCAAGGTAGGATAAGCACTGATCATTCCAGTATCTGCAATTGCTAGAGGTTCCTAATGAAAACAGGAAATGGGGTGTTCCCTAATGTGCTCTGTGTCCATACATTTCCTATACAATATCTCGTACAGGCCGCTGTTAGATATATATCTAGTTGGACCTTTGATCTCACCCAATAGGTTTGTTGTTTCTTATATTACAATAATCTGAGTGCAACTTAATATTGAACCTGGCCTTGAGTGGGAGTCTTCTTTTATGGGGTGCAATGGGACTTGGGTTTTCTGCTTTTCCATTCAGTGCAATGCAGCAACATTCCAAATAAGTTATTCTAAATAAAATGTTATGATCAAAATCCAGATGCAGTTTCTATTTTCTTTTTTGGTCAGCTCACCGCAACACCTCTTATGAAAATACAACCTCCAAGAACAAGTGTATCTTGGATGTATGATGCATTAATGGCCATTGTGACCCTTCATTATTGCTGAATATCTTACTACAGGGTGGGAATGCATGAGCCAAGGGATGAGGATTTGGGAGAACGTCTGTGTACTTTGGGGAAAGTAATTTGATACCTGCTATTCTCTACCTGCAAAGTGAACATAATAAACTAGGGAGCTGTCTTGACGATGGCGCATTGGCGCTTCGAGCCCTCAAACTCCCACATTTGAGCTCCGTGTTGCGAAGGAACCAGGCCGGGGGGGGGGGGGGCGTGTATCAATGGGAGTGGGGGAGCCACTCTGCTGCATCTTCTCGAGCCAGCAGGGAGCTCTGGGGCAACCAACCAGGGCAAGATCTTCCTGTACCACAGGAAAATGGGGATCGGTGAAACCGTTTCTGCTGGGTGCGCCTTTCCCCCTCCCTGCCAGTGGCACCCTCAAGGCCTGTGCACTGGCAATGAGTGGAATGTTTCCACCGGACAAGGGTGGACCTTCAGCTGCTCAGAGAGCTATCAAACTGGGCTCCAATGGCCTTGTTTGCTTATTGTTGTGGGCATGGAGGTGTTCCAGTGGCTGTTCGGCTCGCCCTTCCTCCCTGTCCCGGCTGATGCTGACCAATTGGGTAGCCATTCCCTGGGACACACCTGAGCTGTAAGACCAGAGCAAGGTGACAGGTGGCAAATGTGCGTCGGCCTTTGCTCACAGCAAAAAGTCAGGGTAAGTCTCAACTTTTTTTAACCAGAGCTTCAGGGGAATGCCCTGGGACAGCTCTGTGATGGCTGCTGCATCATATAAATGACAGTGCGCCACTGTGGATCCATCCTGGAGCTTTCCCCTTGTCAAGACAAGCCCTAGGCCTTCTGTAGAGAAGACTTGTAAGAATAAATACAATAAGACTGTTGGCATGCTGGTATATTGTGATAAGGAAAACCAGATAAGTTTATTGATAGTGGTAGCTGAAAGTTCCTGTTCAAATGAAGTTTCACCGATCCCTGTTTTCCTTTGGCACAGGCAGATCTTGCCCTGGTTGGTTGCCCCAGAGCTCCCTGCTGGCTCGAGAAGATGTGGCAGAGCGGCTCCCCCCACAATTGATACACCCCCCCTGCCTCGTTCTTTCGCATGGGGACAATGCGGAGTGCAAACGCAGGAGTTTGAGGGCTCGAGGTGCCAATGCGCCGTCGTCAAGACAGCCCCAGTGTGAGGCCAGCGGCTTATGCTGGGGCTTGGAAAGCAACATCAAGATATTGGACGGTAGAACCTGGCCTGCTTTGTGCTTTCTAAGGTAGTTTCTACACCTGCCTCGCCCCCCCCCCCCCCGGGGATTGTTCCAGGATCATCCCAGTGCATGTAAATGCCACACAGGGGATCCTGGGAGCAGGCAGGGATGATCCCTCCATTTTCCTGGGATAAGCCTTAGGTGTAGAAAGGGCCTAAGTTAGCCTAATGCTCTCAGGTGCAGCAGAGATGCTATCCTCCTGTCACCAGTGTTGACGGTGTTTGGTTGTTTTTTGTACCTGAAATGGGGGGGGGGGGGCACCATCTTGTCCTTTGCCTCTGGCAAGCAAAATGGCTTAGGCCAGCCCTGGTTGTGTGAAGTAACGATAAAGAAACCCCCCCTCGTGCTGTTGAACATGGGTAGTATGTCTTTCCCTCAACACAGCCCCACATATCAGGGGTCGGGGAAACAGCTACCAAAAAATAAGAAAGGCTTGAGTGCTGGCCCTTCTTTTCAGAAATTTAATAATGATAGTGTATGAGTGTGGGGGAAGAACTGAGGTAGCTATCACGGAGTACAATCACCTATTTATTCGGGGGAAACACGCCCAGCAGAAGCAATTTCAATTTCAGTTCTAGTTTTGAGCAACTGCTGGGCCCTCCGCCCCTTCTCTGCCGGCTACTGCTTTTGACTTAATTAACTGCGTTTGCCCCTAGCCCCGCGCATTTTCCAGCCTCTGCTGTAGCTGAGACAACTGCCGGGGCTCCCCCACACCTCCCCCTTCATGCAGTTGCTTAGACTTCGGCCTCTATAAGCAGGTTCTGCAGACGCTGCCTCTTTAAGAGAGAGCCGGGGAATGGGCAGCCTGGCGATTGGTAGGTTATTCTAAAAGCCTGGATGATGAGCTCATCCGCAGCCAATTGGCGGACTCGTGGACCACCACGACCCGGCGATCTGGAGACTACACCTGATTCCTAGTCAGAGAAGACGGGTCCCAGGACTGGGATGGAAGCCGGCGCGGAAGAGCCTGTGCGCCACCTGCACTTCTACCTCCCAGGCTCCTTTAGGTACTGCCTTGCCCCCTCGCATGCCTGTGGCACCTGCTCCCTCCCATATGCACCTGTGCCTTGCCAGCCCAGCGCGCACCTACGTCACGCCCGGGACCAGATGCTTTCAGATTGCAATGCATTGTCCTTGGTTAGCTGGGGGCCAGGAACAGAACGGGATGGGTTAGCTCATCTGCTTCCCTTGGCATTGCCTATTTGCCTCTTTCGGTTCTGGGGTGGGGGTAGCAAAGGTAATATGGCCATCTCCCTAGTGCGGCCTTTTGTAATGACAGCAGCGGATGCCTGCCCTCTTAGCACCACTGCTTGGCTTAAGCCTTTCTGGGATTCCTCTCGTGTGTGTTTCTGTCACGACTCGGCCCCTGCTGCCAAGCTCTGATTGCGCCAAACGGTGGCATTGTCGTGAGAGAGGCTGTAGGACGCCTGTTGCAGCCAGAAGGATCCTCTAGCACAGGGATGAGCAATAAGTAGATCTCCAGATTTTGGACTTCAACTCCCAGCACTCTCAACCATTGGCCGAGTTGGCAGGGGCTTCTGGGAGCCGAAGTCCCAAATATCTGGAGATTTACTTTCTTCCCACCCTTACCCAGAGCACCATTGTCTCCACAGCGGGATTAATGGTCTGTAACTCCCTACACCCAACCCAGCTCCACTTGAAACTAACCATACCAACTAGTCCCACTGCTGTTGTCTTGCTTCCTGTCTGTTTGCCACTAACAGTAACAAGAGCCAGAAATAGCCACTGGGGTTTCATTTCTGCCTCTAAAAAAGATGGTGGAGAACCTGAAAGTAATGTGATTCTTAAACAACCCCACTGAAATGGTTCATCCACACCTTCCCCTTTCCCCTATATTCTCATCTCTATAAAGTTGGGCTGCAATATTTGTTTGATTAATTGGTTAGAAGAATGGATTAAAAAACTTTTAGGTCAAAAACGCCCCTGTTTATTTGGCAGCAATTTAAAATAGGTAATCGCAATACAGTAATTTACAAAGACCATAGATGGTTGCACCATAGTGCAGTTAAGTAATTTAAGACTCTGAACTTAGCTGTCTTATGAGAGACCCCTCTCTGGATGGCAGTGTATGATTTCACCTACTTCAAAATATGGTAAGCCAGCATTGCTGTGTTTGGGGGGTCTCCTGCTGCTCATTTGGCACAGTAGGACTTCTCCCCAAAGTCAGACCTGATGGCACTGTGGTTGGTATCCTCTTAAGAGGCTTTTTTTCCTGTGCAGGAGGGAATCCTTTTTCTAAGATGGTACTTGCTGAAATTTAAAACAGAAATAGGGAACCTGTGCCCCAGCCAGCATGGCCAATGGGCAGAGATGATGGGAGTGTAGTCCAATAGTGTTTGGAGGGCCCATGGTTCCTTAGCCCTGATATATAAAAGGTAGATTGATATTTTCTTCAGCACTACTGTTTTATTCATATGCAAATATAATTTAATTCACAAATTGATTTTAACACCTATGCAGTTAATAAATTAAGATAGCTCTCATTTGGTGACAGCAAAGATTTAAGAGTACTTCCAGATGGATGCCACCTGGCACTACCAACAAAAGGCATTATGCAGCTACTCTGTCTTTTCTTCCTGAACAGAATTTTTATAGAAAAAAAGGAGAAATCTCAGGTAAAAACAGGAGGGTTACAAATGAAAGATGACGATGTCTGAAACCCCATGAAACAATGAGAAATAAATGAAATAATAATAATCTCTTGTGAAATGTTATGAATGAGGCAGGGTGATTGCATGATAAAGCTTTGAGTAGTATCTAGAGTTATTCCTACTTAGAATAGACCCATTGAAATGAATGAGAGGTAAATTAGTCCCAACTAACTTGTCCCATTCAGTTTAATGGGTCTATTCTACATAGGAATAACATTGGATATTATCCCTTGGTCTGGAAGCACCTTCTGTCTTGCCTGCAAGCCCTGTTCCTTTCTAGTTCCGGTCTGTAGTCCTTTTCTGTTTCCCCAAACCCTTCACTAACCTGCTACTAGCTGCAGCCTTCTTTTGTCTATCTCTACTTCTGTCTTGTCTCAAGCAGTACAAGAAATGGACTGGTGAGGATTTCTTGAGAATGGCCAGTTTTTAAACCGTGTCTCGAGTGCCAGTTGGGCATGGATTCGGAGTCCTGTACCCGAGCTTTCTCCCAAGCCCGAGTGTATCTTGAGCAGATTCGAAGCCGGGTCGCACCAGGGGGTGTTGATGTACATGGAACTGGGAAGCGAGACTACCTGGTGGATGCTGCGAAGCAAATCCGTCTGGCTTTGGAGCGGGATGTAAGCGAGGATTATGAAGAAGCATTCAACCACTACAAGAATGGTGTGGATGTGCTCCTCAATGGGGTGCAAGGTATGGTGGGGACATGGAAGGGCTGAGTTGCAAGGCCCTTGTCCAGCTTGCAAATGACCACTTGGCTGGTCTGCTGCAGTGTCTTCCTTTTGTTCTTTTAAGGGGCAATCCTATGCGTGTTCAGAGAAAAAAGTCCCACAACTCCCAGCATTTCTAGCCAGCCATGTTTTTCTGTCTAAACATATATAGGATTGCACCCTAAGATATTGTGGCTCTCTTTGTCTTACCACAAGATATGATAATATTGAAAAACAAGATATGGTAATACTGAAAATCTGTAAAATATGGTTCGGAATTCTACATCTTGAAAATAGGAGATCTGAAGTTATTTTGAAGCCCTTATAGCTGCAAAGATATGCTTGAAGTTGAGGACAATATTTGCTGGAATCTCAGAAGCCAGAGGATTTCTGAATAAGATTTCCAGTGGTTGAGGGTTGTGCTCTGGTGCCCTGCAGAATGCCTTGGCGTGGTCTACATATGCAGCTGGATGAGGTGGTAAGAAAACCTATACCACTTCTGTTTGCTGTTGGGAGATACAAATTTTCATTTCACTCTCATATATTTTTTTCTTTCCTTCTGCAAGTTAGAAAAACAAACACATCAGGAGAAAGGTTGTACCTTCTCCTGCTCCATGCTGTGTTACTTTTCTAGTTGCAGGGAGATTATTTTACATAGGGATTTTTTTTAAAAAAAATGTGATCCTCCATCTGCAGTCTGAAATGGTACAGTCCATTCTACTTGTTCAGGACTCTACCACTTCATTACCACACCTCATTCTGCTGCATGTGTTGATTTGGCTCCTGCCCATCCAAATGACTAGACAAAACTGGAAAAAATGATGCAAAGTAAGAGAAACTTTGGAAATCTGCAAAATTTATTCATGGTTACAGAATTCAGTTTCCTAGTACAGCGCTGGATTGCCGGGCTGCTGAATTTTAATTTTTCAAAGTGCAGAGTACAAATGGCCATGGTTATAGGGCAAGTGTTGTGATGTTGGGAAAACTCAAGGACCTAGGGAGAACCACGTATTTAATATGAGGGCTAAGAATGATTGATGCTCATGACTCTCACACAGTTGATCCTAACAAGGAGCGCCGTGAAGCTGTGAAGCGGAAGATCACCCAGTATTTGAAACGTTCAGAGGAGATCTTCAACTGCCATCTACAACGGACTCTGGGGTATGGAAATTCCACTGAAACGGTGAGAAACTAGGGGGTTAGGGATGTCGCTTAATGACTAAGATAATACCTCCAGGTGCAGGCTGTTATTGAAGCATTTGGCACATGAGAAATGTGCACGGAATGAGAGTGAGAGGGCACAGTAGATGGATGTGATGAGCAAGAACTGGAGTTGCATCCTCAATGAGCTTCATGCTCGTTCTGTATTTCCTCTTTTGAAAAGAGGAAGTAACTGAAGAATGAAAACACTAGCTGAGAAGCAAAGGTAGGGAGCGTGTACTTTAAATACCTGAATGTTGGAAGCAAGAATATGTAAACTGAATACATAAACATTTGCAAATATATTACCTAAGATTTTCTGGATTTCTGAGCACAGAAATTGGATTTCGTTGGTATAAAAGTATACATCCTGCTCACATGAGGGGGCTTCTACTTGCATTAAGTTTATCAGGGATCACGATCTCACAGAGGCTTCTACTTGGGTGCAAGAGAATGTGACTGGAAACCCCTTCAGACCTTTCTCCTCAACATCGAGAAGTTGGGGACTGAACAGGGATATTGGGGGTGGGGGTTACATATGTGGCCATGTTCCTTCCCCCATTTTGGCCTTGTGTGAGCAGGCTAAATGCCTGCATAGAACTAAAGTTTGCTCAACCCTGATGGAGTTCCTTTGCAATACTTAATAGACACTCTGGATTTTTGTGTGTGTAGGGTTAAGATAGTTTTGTAAATTGGGAAGGATTACAAGTGCTGAAGCTTCCAACAAAGGATGAAAACACCAACTAATTTGTGTTAGATGTGTAGATACAGTTGGCTTCCAGGGATAAATAAACCCTGAGTCCTGCTACTTCCTCCCTCACTCCACGCCAATCTCGTTAATTTTTCAACTGAAGATGTTTATCAATTCTTACTGATCGACAGGGTTACAGCAGCCTTCGCTTTCGGCCAATTAGGACTCTCAGCACACCAGTGGAGAACCTGAGGCGCTGTAAAGTTGTGGGAATAATTGATAAGGTAACTAATTGTTTGCGCTTGAGAATAGCTTGAGGGCAAAAATGTTCCAGAAGCATTGCCATGTTGTAGGCTGTCTATTCACTACCAAGCCCAATCCAAGGTGTTGGTGCTTGCCTACAATGCTCCAAATGGCTTGGGGCTCAAGTAGCGCCTCCTCTCATATCAAATTGCCTGTGCATTAAGTTCATCAAATGAGGCACTTTTTTGTACTTCTATATTTCTCAAGAAAGGGCCTTCTCTGTGGTGGCACTCTGACTTTGGAATTCTGAGAGGTGTGCCAAAGCTGTACCTTTTTCAGTGCCAGGTTAAAAGCTTTTTATTTGCACCAGCCTTTTAAAATAAGAGTTTAAAATGTTATATTTTAAAATTCAAGTTAATATCTTTTTTAATTTTATGCCAGCTAATGTTATTGTTTATTTAGATTTTAGATTGTTTATATATTTTATATAGCTTGATTTTATTGTATTGTTTTTAGATCATTTTACGTACGCTGCCTTAAAATCCTTTTTGTGCTGAAAGCACAGTTTATACATTTTAAAAATAAATGTTATGCAGTTGTAGCAAGAGCAATAAGAACCCTGGGGCACTAAACTAAACTACCTATTATGATGTGAGTTTTTATGGACTAGAGCCTTATCATGACTATGGCATTGCTTTTTTCTTATTCAAAAGTAAGTTCAGGGACCTAAATGAGATCAAGACCCTAGTGTGAGATTGGGGGGCTTTAACCCTTTGCTGGGGTCCCAATCCAAATTCTCCCCCCCCCCCGCCATCACACCTGCAATTTGCTTAGATGATAAAAGCTCCCATTGAAGTGAGTGGGGGCTTTTTCCTATGCAAATTGCAGCTGCAGGGGTGTGTGATTTGGGCAAAGGGTAAAAGCCCCCTACTCCTGTTCTAGGGCTGTGATCTGGTCCAGGTCCCTGCACTTACTTTGAGTAAGGCAAAAGCATTGGCATATCCCTAGACTGTCTCTGGGCTTTGGCAGTCCTTGAAAGGGTGGTGTTGATCTATGCTTTTGTGTTGCTTATAGGTGCAGATAGTGCAGGACCCGGCTACTGGGGGGACCTTTATACTGAAGGTATGTGCCTCTCCTTTCCTCTGTGTCCTTTTTATTTGGCAATCCTAGGCACAGTACTACCACAGAACCAACATGGTTTTGAATCTTTCTTGACTATGGCCTAATCCAAACGAAGCAGGATATTGCACTATGAAAGCAGAATGAAAGCAGTATATAAGAGGCAGGAGCCACACTACTGCTTTATAGCAGTATTGAAGTGCACTGACAGGTTTTGGGGTCCATTGACACATATCATATACTGCTTTCATAGTGCTATAGCCTGCTTGGTGTGGCTCCTGCCTCTTAGGGCTCCATCACACCAGTGATTTATCGCACACTCCACATGCCTGGTGTGCAGTTTTGCAGCCCGATACCCACATGACGTCGTTCACGTCCTGCACTCATTTCAGCTCTTATCCTCCATGTTTCATTTCTTTTTGGAGCGCAGAAAGTCTGGATTATTTTCCCTCCCTGCGAAATAAATGCTCTCCTCCCTCCTGTGTATTTCTGTGGTTGCGTTCTATCGACCATGCCGTTCTTTGTTGGGGGCGTGTGTGTCTAAGGGTGGTCTCGCTAACAAAAGAGGAGGGCTGTGCGACTCTCCACTCAGCTGTGAAGGGGGAGGGCGTGAGGTCCATTTAACTCTATGTTCTTACTCCTGAGTAGCATGACCAGGGGTACATTTTCACCTTAAAAGAAATGTGGAAAATGCACCCTCCTTGCCCATAGCTCCCTCATTTTTAAAGATAAAGAGGTCAAAATTGGCACACTGATAGCTCTTCAGTAGAGTTTTCAGCATACCAAGTTTGAATAAGATCGGTCCATCCCTTGATTTTTTAGGATTTTTTAAATTCCCACCCCCTTAAACCCTTTTCCTGGTAGTCCACAAGTGCAAAGGATCGATCCTTTGATCATGCTAAGCCGTTGCATTTCCAAGTTTATAAAATAGCTATCTGCTGATTCCTTCACTAAAGAGTAAATCCCATTGATTTCAACTGCATTTACATCCAATTCATACTGAAATCCCATCCATGCTTACCTTTAAGTAAACTCCATTTTAGTAAATCTGTCTCTGTTCAATGGGGTTTACTCAAAGGTAAGCATGCATGGGATTTCAGTATGAATTAGATGTCAATGCAGTTGAAATTAGTGGGATTTACACAACCCTGCAACCCTCTCCAGTTCACACTCCAAAGCCTCCAGGCAGGGTGAGGGGAGTGGACGTAGCCTAGGCAACAGGGAATAACCACAAAAATACGTAGGAGAGAGACAGAGTTTTCAAGAGAAGCTACTTCCGAGGAAAAAGCAGTGCAAGACCAGGAGTGTCCCATGTCGATTACTAGGGAGGGCGAGGTGCCCAACTACCAACAACCAATGAACTGTAGGGGGAGGTACAAAGGAGATCTGAGCGTGCATCTCAACTGAACAACAGCGATACGCTGGTGCGCAGGAGAGGAGAGGTTTAAAGATGAATGAAACGTAAAAGCACAAAGGTATAAGTGCTCAGGCTTTCATACACTACGGAAACGAAGGCGGATAATTTGAGGGCAAACCAGGGCAAACATGTAGGTATGATGGAGCTCTTATATACCGCTTTCATAGTGCAATATCCTGCTTGGTGTAGATTAGGCCTTCATCTTGTTCTGTTTGTTTGTGAGACTATCACAAAGCTGAATCTAGTTTGGGAAGTTTCCAACATGTCCTGTGATATTGAGGGATTCCTTTCCTTTTGCATATCCACCACTTTTAGAAGAATGTAATACATCCTTCTCTTGTATGTTCAAATATAAGCTGCCTTCCAAAGGAAGACTCCAAAATCTATGTGGATCAGAACTGTTGGAACATTCCAAATTGCTGAAAATCTTTGGTTGGTTTGCCTGATTCTATCAAGAGAGTCTTCAGGGCAAACAGGAGCTACTGCCACAAAGCATCAAAACCTATTTTATATGAAATAATTCACAAATATATCCAACTTTCAGGTTCCAGGAAGTCACTGCATCTATCACCGGTGAGGTGATGTTTGCCCTGTCCTGGATGGGGTTGCACTCTCCCTAAAGGATCGGGTCCATAGTTTGGGGGTGCTCTTCGATCCAGAACTGTCACTTGAGGCACAGGTGAACTCAGTGGCAAAGAGCACCTTTTATCAGCTTAGGTTGATATACCAACTACGCCCTTATCTGGACAGAGATAACCTAGCTACAGTTATCCATGCTCTGATAACCTCTCGCTTGGATTACTGCAATGCGTTATACGTGGGGCTGCCTTTGAAAACGGTCCGGAAGCTTCAGCTGGTACAAAACAAGGCAGCCCGTTTACTAACAGGGACTGGCTGGCGAGATCACATTACGACAGTCCTTTTACAACTTCATTGGCTGCCAGTCCAGGTCCGGGCCCAATTCAAAGTGCTGGTAATGACATTTAAAGCCCTAAACAGTTTGGGGCCAGGTTATTTGAAGGAAAGCCTCCTCCCATATGAACCTGCCCAGACCTTAAGATCATCCACAGGGGTCTTCCTCCGTGAGCCCCTGCCAAAGGAAGTGAGGAAGGTGGCTACTAGGAAGAGGGCTTTCTCCGCTGTGGCACCCCGGTTGTGGAACGAGCTCCCCAGAGAGGTCCGCCTGGCACTTACACTGTACTCCTTTCGTCGCCAGCTGAAGACCTTTTTATTCTCTCAGTATTTTAACACTTAATTTTAACTTAAATTTAAATTATACTGTTTTAACTCTGTGTTTTAACCTTATATCAATTTTGCTGTGTGGTTTTATCCTGGTTGTGCTTTTTATACTGTATTTTGTATTTGTGTTTTTAACCTGTTGGTTGTTTTATGATGGTTTTAATTTTTGTGAACCGCCCAGAGAGCTTCGGCTATTGGGTGGTATAAAAATGTAATAAATAAATAAATAAATAAAATATCACTCCTTGGTTTATGGTTGAAGAACCTGCGGCCCTCCAATTCCTATCATCCCCAATCTGTATGGCCAATGGTCAGGGATGATGGGAGTTGTAGTCCAACATCATGTGGAGAGCCATAGCTTCTCCATCTCTGCTTTGGATAGTGTCCATTGTTGCATTCTAGCCTATCAGACTTAAGGAATTTTAGACACAAGCAAAACATTAAACTTGTACCCCTCATGCCGATGCTAAATTATGAGGCATCTGGACTTGCCTTATCTCTCGTGGCTTGTTAACCATCAATAGGGCTTCCTTGATACCCATAAGAACAGCCATCCAGCCCAGACTTCTCTTCCCACAGTGGCCAACCAGAAGCAACTGCATTCTATAGTAAAAAGGCAGTAAGGAAAACGCATGGGCCCTTGCCCCAATGGAATAGGCCATTGGGCTTTTCTGGCCAGGGGCTGTCCAGTTGGTCGGTCTACAGCTCTTGATTCCATATTCCCTTTCAGAGCCTCCCCAAATCTCATGTGGAGACCCGTGAAAGGCAGACGATCATCCCACATGGGATCCCTTTTATGGCTGAATTGTTGCGCTACTCTGTAAGTGAGGACTCCATCTTCCTCCACTTGGAACATGTGAAGGGTGAGTATTGTTGTATACCCACTCCCATCTCTTAGCTTCATTTGGTGTAAATTTTGTATGGTTCAAATGGGATTATTTTGTGTGAGAGGCACAAAATTTATCTGTCTATATATAAAGCTGTGGGAGTTTGTATGTCTGGAAATGTTTACCCACTTCTAGATGAGCTACAGACTTGAAATTTGGGACGCTGATAGGTCTTCCTGTACAATGTTCCCCCCAAAATCCAAATTTTGTGGTTTAACTATTTTTAAATAATTTAAAACAAATCCTATGTGGACGCCTACAACTCCCAAGGAAGTGCCTCTCAGAGGATGGGGCCACCTGCGGTCCGCCAAACGCAGGCTGGGAGGTTCAGGCATTTCAGAGATCATGGGGAATTGCGCACGGCCATGTGGGCGATCGCCCAAGATTTCTGAAATGCCTACACATCCCAGCATACCTTACCTGGAGCTGCCAGTGTCCACTGAGAGCCACTTCCCTCCATTCCTCGGTGATGCTACTCCTTGAGAGAGCAGCAAGGAGCAGCGTTAGCAACAAGCGGAGTGAAGTGGATTAACATTATTTGGGGACCCAAGCAATGCTGGGAATATCTGCTAGTGTTTGTATAAAAGAAGGCCTCTAACAAATTGGAGAGGCTATGAGAAGTACCAGTGGGCAGCATTGGCAATTGTTGGAATAAGATGGGGAGTAGCCTTGGCTTTATATTTGACTCCTCGCTCTCCTTTATTCCTCATATTGAGGCAGTAGCTAAATCTTGTCGATTTTTCCTGTATAATATTGCCAGGATTCGAACATTTTTGTCTGTCTCTTCCGCAAAGACGCTTGTTCATGCACTGGTTATTTCACTGTTGGACTACTGCAACCTTCTTCTCTCTGGCCTTCCTTCTTCTCACATCAGTCCGTTGGTTTCTGTTCACCACTCTGCCGCAAAGATCATCTTCTTGGCTCGCCGCTCCGACCATGTTACTCCGCTTCTGAAATCTCTTCATTGGCTTCCAATTCACTTCAGAATCCAATATAAACTTCTCCTGTTAACCTTCAAAGCTTTTCACGGTCTTGCTCCTTCCTATCTCTCCTCTCTCATCTCACACTATTGCCCCGCTCGTGCTCTTCGCTCCTCTGATGCCATGTTTCTCGCCTGCCCAAGGGCCTCTACTTCCCTTGCTCGGCTCCGTCCATTTTCTTCTGCTGCCCCTTACGCCTGGAACGCTCTTCCAGAACATTTGAGAACTACAAGTTCAATCGCAGCTTTTAAAGCTCAACTAAAAACTTTTCTTTTTCCTAAAGCTTTTAAAACTTGATGTTGTGCAGACTTTATACTTTTAGTTTTACCCTACTGTGCCTGCTTACCCTACCCTGTGCCTGTTTGCATTCTCTTCCCCTCCTTATTGTTTTACTATGATTTTATTAGATTGTAAGCCTATGCAGCAGAGTCTTGCTATTTACTGTTTTACTCTGTACAGCACCATGTACATTGATGGTGCTATATAAATAAATAATAATAATAATAATAAAATAATAGAGTAGCAAGGGAAAAGGATGGGAGATGCAAATGCATGCACGAGAATGGAATTACTTGTGTTTGTGACCCAAAAAACCCTCTGAGATGTTGGGTATGTTCTCCAGTAGTGGCCTGATCCAGCTACTTCAAAGGAAGATGAAAGAATCAACTTACAGAACAATCCTATGAGGATGCAGAGAAACCACCACTTTCTAAGCCCTATGGGGGTGGGTGTCCCTTTGAATTGGGGGTGGGGGAATCCTCCCATAGACCATAACAGGAGGGGGAATCACTATGCTAGGTGGAATAGTTTTCTCTCTTGTCAGGCACTTGTTGGTTGAGTGAGGTGGCTTTGGGTGCTATGGATCCAAAGCGTCCCCTGATCCATCCCCGGCGTGCCCCTTCCCCCCAGCCCTAATGCTTCTGAAATACAGCTGATGTTTAGCCTGGAGAAGAGAAGACTGAGCAAAGACATGATAGCACTCCTGAAGTACTTGAAAGGTTGTGTCACACAGAGGAAGGCCATCCCAGAGTGCAGGACATGGAATAATGGGCTCAAGTTACAGGAAGCTAGATTCTGGCTGGACATCAGGAAAAACGTCCTGTTAGAGCAGTATGACAATGAAAGCAATAACCTAGGGAGGTCGGGGGCTCTCCCACAGTAGAGGCATTCAAGAGGCAGCTGGACAACCATATGTCAAGTATGCTTTAGGGTGGATTCCTGCTTTGAGCAGGGGGGTAGACTCGATGGCCTTGTAGGCCCCTTCCTTCCAACTCTACTATTCTATGATTATATGAAATTTAAGAGGCTGAGCTTTCTACTAGCATATTTGGGGCTCCTTGGAGGGCCTCTGATGGAGCAAGTGCTGCCCTGTCATCAGACTTCTTCTCCACGTTGGAGTAGCTCTTCTGCAGCATCCTACAGCTCATCAGAGACCAGTGGCGTAGGAGCATTGCAGCCTAGGAAGATAACTAACCTGTAAACTAATTTTCCCTTCAGGAAACTGGGGTAGGAATCTTGTTTCTGCACATGCATTGAACAAACAGTGTTACAATAGCTGAAACAGCACCAGCTATCTCTGGCACTGAATTGGTTCAAGAATCTGCCTTCCCTGGACAGAAGGGCTCTGCTCATGGAAGGTGGCTCCACCCAGTTTTAGGGAGTCCCCCACACTACACCACACCTCACCCTATTTAGCACCCTATTTCCCTCAAACCTCTATGTAGCATTTTCAGGTGACAGAAGGGGTGCGGAAGTCAGTTTCCACCACACACGTAAATGTGGATTCAGCTCACAGTATTTGGCTGTCTGGTTGGCTGTGCTCCAATCTTAGCATGGTTAGGGCAGAACAGGATGAGAAATAACCAAATAGGCAATTCAGTGACATGTCAAAAATATTGGACAGGAGTCTGATGCACAGGACTTGTAGGTGTTCCCTAAGACAAGCCCCTCAAGTTATTTGACTATAACAGAGCTAGCCAATGCAGTTGAATATTCCTTGATTGTGCAGTTATGAGCACTGGCTCTCTAGTTCGCAGTACAGACAATTCTTGTAATGTCTTGTCCTTGAGCTCATAGCAGTTTGTTGTACATATTTTTGCAGGTCAACCACTGTGTGCTTGTTAACTTGAAAGCACTGGGCATGCGGGGTCTTGCCAGGCATGTTTGACATGTCCTTCCTAAGGAGTTGCCCTGTGGGGCCAGCATATTTTAAACCAGCCTTCCGCAAGAAGGCTATTTTAGATCATACCACTTATCAGACTGACTGCAGAGATACAGTAGGTTAACCAAGGTTTGAACGGCACAGAATTTTTCTTCATATAGGAGTGGGGTTGGGAACCTTCCTGAAAAAATAATTTTCTCTGTGCAACTTAAAATTTTGCCCCCTTGTCCACCCAATTTAACCAGTTAAGTCAACAAAAGAGATCTGAACTGTTTTGGATTCTCTCTCTTCTCTCACAGTGTTAATCTCCACAACCTGGAATAATGGACGAGGAGGCTTAGCCTTTAGGGATCTAGAGTTGAAATGTTTCCAATAGCTATTATTATTATTATTATTATTATTATTATTATTATTATTATTATTATTATTATTATTCCTCCTCCTTCCGTTTCCCACAGGGGGGACCCTCTGGCTCCATCTTCACTCACATCCTTGTTTCCAGCACGATGCCTCTGACTGCTCCCGTATGCAGAGTCCAAAGCTCAGCTTGGCTTTGGGGCAAACCAGTGAGGACGGCTTCATTGGAAATCCTCAAGAAGCTGATTCTACGTCCCAGCGGAGCTGTGGCGACTACCATGAGAACAGTGCTGGCCCAATCTTTGCTCCTGTAAATCACCACCTGTTGAGAAGTGATGACCATTCATTGACTCGGTCACCTGCCCACATGCATGCCAGAGCAGTGACCGACCACAGGTGGCATATTGAACCTGCCACCGGGCCTTTGGAAATTACTGGAGGAAAGGATTTAAGTACAACACACGCTTTGTTTGGTGCAACAAAATCGGATGTAAAACCAACACCTCAGGGACAGAGCCACTTGGTCAGCCAGGGTCTGATTTTCCCACCACGGGACTCATTTACCACAGTTGATGAGATCAGCAGCATACCTGAGAGGACCACTCCTCAGCGGGAGCCAAAACGACAGACAGGTGAGAGATGCAATCAGTCACACCTGATGGCAGCAAGAAGATGCGACATGTCAAAGACAGAAAGCCCATGTCGGCCAATGCCTAGCCTTGCGCATTCCCCAGCATCTCTCCCAGGACAAAGGCAGATCTGTCCTCTTCCACCGAACCACCGCAGTCAGGAGAATCAGTGGAAGGTGGCACAAATGAGAGATGAAGGGCGCTTTGTGCAGGAAGAGCTGGTTCTTGATCCCCAACAGGACAAAAGCCAGCTGCCATCAGGACAATATGGGTTTCCTGTACATCAGGCTGCCCAAAGGCATGACTCTGGAACCTGGGATATAAAGGAGAACCAGATCCAAGTTTGGGCAGCCCAACTGGTTTTGGCTCTGGAGGGTCTCCACCAACAGGGGGTCCTGTGCCAAGATCTCAACCCACGAAATCTGCTGTTAGATGATACTGGTAAGTTTCTCTTGAGAAGGGGGTGGAGAACTGCTTAAGTCCATGCTAGGGGGAACCTGTGGCCATCATCCTGGACCATTGGTCATGATGTCCAGAGTTGAGATGGGAGTTGAGTCCAACATCTGGAGACCTACAAATCCCACCCACCCCTGCGCTTTTGTCCCTCATCCAGGGTAGCTGCAGTTTTAGTTTTCATTGGAAAGAACATTGCTGTTTCTTTTCTTTTGTCTTTGAGTTTCATAACACAACAGAGAAACAAAATTTCCTGCTACTGCAGCTTTCCCCAACCAGACATCTTCCAGATATTTTTGACTCCAACCCCCATCAACCCCCAGCCAGTGGTTTGGAATGCTGAGATTTGTACTACTGTAGTGTTCAGTCAGGTTTTTGTTATTGGACTATGTTTGGCAAGAGGACTATCTGACAGTGTCTTTTTCCTCAGCCCTAAAGGGCCTTTGTGAATTGATGGCGCATAGTGCTGTTTAATGCAACAGGCACCAGAGATCTAGACTGTGAGGCAAATCAAACTTGCCAGGTTTTAGCCACTGGGGTGTGGGGGATACTTCCATCATTCCACAACGCCAGAATTCAGCCCTATTTGGTGCTATTTTACATCTGTAATCAGACACCACCACTGCTTTTAGAGCAAAACTGCAAAACCATCAGCTAGGGAGGCAAGTGGCAGAAATATGAACAGTGCCTGCTTGTCTGTCGTACGCCTTTGCATAACCTCTCTTGACATTCTTGTGGGTTTATAGGTAACATCCGTCTCACATTCTTTGGCCAGTGGAGCGAGGTAGAGCAACAGTGTTGCAGCCAGGCACTGGAAGATTTATACTGTGCTCCAGGTAAGGGAGAGGTAATCTTTCTCCTTGTTCTCTGCAGCTGCGGTGGGGGGGAGGCAGGTATCTCCCACCCCCCACTTGACATGCAGGCTGAGACTCCTCTTTTTTGTTGTGAATGCAGCCTGTTGGTATTATTATTATTCATATTATTATTATTCATTGCGTCTGTATACCGCCAATAGCTGAAGCTCCCTGGGTGGTTTACATAGGATAAAAAAACTTTAAAACAATATACAAAAATTTAAAACCACAAAAACATACAACTTAAAAACGCAAGCAGATGCAGGGGAGGGTTTTCAGCCTCATTGTTTCTCAACGTCTTTCTGCTTTGTAATTCATGTTCTTTTCACTGCAGAGGTGGGTGGAATTTCTCCGCTGACAGAAGCCTGTGACTGGTGGAGCTTTGGTGCACTGCTCTATGAGTTACTGAGTGGAACGGTGAGTAGCCTGACATTCTCATACATCTAGAGGAGTCGTCTAATATTGGGAATTCAGGAAAAGGTCTGGGGCAGTGGTGCTAAGTAAAAGATGTCTCAAGGTGTGGAGCATAACATCAGTGAGTATGACTAGGTGCATGATGGCCTGCATTTTAGCCTCAGTGTCTTCTACTTCCTTGTTAAGAATTTATTTGGTTAACATCTGTTGGCCAAGTCAGGAGTGATAGGTGGTTTTCAGGACATGACCCCCTCTGCACTGGCAGCCTTTGCTGCAGAATGTCATTTCTAACTTGCTCTTATTTCTCTCGCACAGTCCCTAGCTCAGAATCACCCCTCAGGGATCCATCCTCACACCCAGCTCCACCTTCCAGAAAAGCTCAGCCAGTCTGCTTCTTCCATGCTGTCAGAGGTAAGGCTGCTTTTAACTAATTCAAGGAATGGGAGAGGGGCTAAAATAGCCTTCCCCAAGTTGGCGCATTCCAGACATGTTGGACTGCAATCCCCATCCCTCCTAGCCTGGGCTAGTAGAAACAGGCTTCTTTCTAGATATTGGAAGCCTGAACTTCCTCCTTCTCATTCTTTTCAGTTGCTGCAGTATGATCCCGAGCACCGTTTGGGCTCTGGAGAAGATGGAGTGAGCAGGATCAAGTCACACCCTTTCTTCAGCACTATCCAGTGGACCAAGCTGGTTGCATACTAAGAACTGAAGAAATGGGTGGCGGGGAGGGAGAAGAGCCACGCTGCCAAAATGTAACACCTGGCAGTTTTATCTGCTGGCGTGTGTCTTTGCCAGAGGATGACCCCTAACCCTTCCAAAAGCACCTGTTCCCCTTGTAGAATGTCCTGGGCCAGATGAACCTGGTTGGTGCTAACATTGCTGTTGCTCAGGGGGAAAACTACAGAGCTGGCTCTGGGTCCTGATTTTTCAGCCTTGAATTGCTCTTACTCTACTTTCAGGCTCTCTTTCACTAGCAGTTGAGGGCGGTCAGGTTAGGCATCAGAGGAGCATTTATGATCCTGGCGCTATTGTCAAAGAATCCTGTGAAAAGGCATGTTTAAGACCAAATATTAGGGGGCCCTATTCGTTGCTCCTTGAGAAATGTAAGTAGGGCCTCATCATAGGCTTCCCCAAATCAGACATGGCCCAAAGGGGTAGCTTTCCTCCCCCTCTAGCTTCTGTTGCTTGCCCCCCACTCCCTTGACCTGCGTCCTCTCTTTTCGTGCTCTGCAGTTATATCTGCCCCATCAGTCTTCCCTAATTTTACCCTTGAAGCATTTTGCTTCTACACAAGCTTAACTCATCCCAGCTTACTGGTGCACTTCTGCTAAAGTGCCACTAGATGGATGTCTTGGGTACTAATTTATGTATTTCACAGCTTGCATGTGCACCTTCTACACTTTGCTTCTTCTGCAGATTGAAGACAAGCTATTACTGAGAGGGAAAGTAAGCAAAAGGCTCTCCTTGTGACCCCTTCTCAATGGATCTTCCATTTTCTTGTCTGTGAATGTTTTAAAATCCAATAAAAGGATCATAGCACAACTAAGCACGTGTGAATCTTCAGAGGTGTTACCAGCTGTCTCATCGGCAGTTCCTAGGCAAGGGCCTAGTTTGGGTTCCACAGCAGGGCCAGCCCAACATTATGGACATTGCAAATAGCCTTATTGCAAGGCGTCCCTAGAATATTGGAAATAGCAGGCCAGTCAGGGAGCCTAGTGTTTCAGAGATGGGCTTTGGCACAAAATGTCTACCCTGCAACAAAAAATCTTAGGTGGGCCCTATCTATCTTTGGAAATCCAATTTGGAGGTATGTCTGGTTAGGTTTTCAACCATCCTGAAAACTATTCACCTTTCAATGAAGCAACGCCAACCTTTACCCTTATTTCAAATATGTAACAGTGATGCAGTAATATACAGTACATTTTCCTTCTTATAAGTGTTCTTACCTATAACTCTGTATTCTTCGCTCACATCACTTGAGCCTACATGGAACTGGTTTATGTCCTAGTCTACTCTAGCTAAATAATCTCACTAAAGATTCAATAATGATATGGGTCCCTTTTCTCTTTGTATGACTTGAGTGGATTTTGAAGCTGTTGCAGTAGGTATTGTTTGATAGTAGTCTAGCTCCTTCAATACAGGAAGGGGCAATCCATTTTTATGTTTAAAAAGAAAAGCCATTAAAAGCCAGCTGCTGTAGTTGTTTCATATTCGTTATATAGCAAAGCTTCTATGTTCAGTGGGGATTTCTTTACAGTGCCTTTTGACCTAGTTTATAATGCTGCTGAACATGCAAACTAGATCAAAAGGAACTAAAGAAATCCTTACAGAACATAGAGAGCTTTGCTATATAACAAATACAAAACAACTACAGTAGCTGACATTTAACTTGAAACCCTTTCCATTACCCACCAACATCACAACTATATGTCAGGGACGAAGAACCTGTAGCCTTCAAGATGTTGGACGATTCATTGGCTAGACTGGCTGGAGCTGATAGTTGCAATCCAACCCCTGGAGGGCTGTAGGTTTCTCAGCCCCGCTATACTGTATCATTTCAGGCTGTGTTGCCCACTGTCTTCCTCACTAGGTGATAGCAAAGTTCCAATTGAAGCTTTTTGTTTGTTCATTAAGACATTTCAGATGCCCAAGTGCTCTCATGGTGCTTTTCAGAGTGTTGGTGCCACTAATGTAGGCATGGGGAGTCTCTGTAGCTCTCCAGACTGCTGGACTCCAACTCCCGGCTAGCATAGTTAATGAAAATTGCAGTCCATCAGCTGGAAGGCCAAAAGTTTCCCCAACCCCAGGGGTCCATAACTAGAGTATGTTTCCTTTCTCCTCCCAGGATAGGCTTCCAAGTGAGGGTGTATTTTCTAACCATCCCACTGAGCCTTTTGAGAATGACAGAGCAGATGGCAGGACAGCACACATTCCAAACACTAGTCACCTCTTTTCTACACTACCGCCATAGAGCAAACTATTACATCTACCCATTGCTTTGGTTAGAAGCACAACTACTGCAGTATACAAACACCTGTGAAAGGCAATGGGTCCAAGCTAATGGGTCCACAATTCAAGAAGGACGCAGACAAGCTGAGCGTGTTCAGAGGAGGGCAACCAGGAAGATCAGGGGTCTGGAAACAAAGCCCTATGAAGAGAGACTGAAAGAACTGGGCATGTTTAGCCTGGAGAAGAGAAGATTGAGGGGAGACATGATAGCACTCTTCAAATACTTCAAAGGTTGTCACACAGAGGAGGGCCAGGATCTCTTCTCGATCCTCCCAGAGTGCAGGACACGGAATAACGGGCTCAAGTTAAAGGAAGCCAGATTCCAGCTGGACATCAGGAAAAACTTCCTGACTGTTAGAGCAGTACGACAATGGAATCAGTTGCCTGGTGAGGTTGTGGCCTCTCCCACACTAGAGGCCTTCAAGAGGCAGCTGGATAACCATCTGTCAGGGATGCTTTAGGGTGGATTCCTGCATTGAGCAGGGGTTGGACTCGATGGCCTCGTAGGCCCCTTCCAACTCTGCTATTCTATGATTCTATAATCCATTTGAGTGTTCCCCTTTAGCGCCTTGCCCTGCTGAACATACTTCTTAACAGCAACTACCCACCCCCCACAAAGCCTCCAAACGTGGGGGAGAGAAGCTGAGAAGGGCCCATGAATGCAAAAAAGCACCACAGACGGTGCTTTAACTCCTAACCAATGTTAAGAGAACACACAAATGTATTAACTTCAAGAATTGTCATCATAACAGCTTCCTCCAAACTCTTTGGAAATTGTAAGGATACTGAGAGTTCCATCAGCTTCCTGTTAGCAGTCGCACATTGACTTGATCTCTGCTTCACCGCATTTTCATTTTTACCATGGAAAAAAATTAGGGAGGGCCTATATTTTAAACAGATGTTTTAATTGTCCCACATTTATGCCAGAATGGCTTTCAAGGCTGCTTACGCATTGTATTACAACACTGTTTTAATGGAGTAATAAAAACAGTGCAGCCACAATAAAAAAACCCGCACCCCTCATATATTCTCAATTAAATCCATCCTGCAATGCTCAGGGAAACAGGATAGGCTCTGCCCAGTGTCTGATAGGTAACATTTGCTATAGCCATCCCTGCTATGACAGTCCCTTCAGAGAACCCAAGCTCTTTTGTTTATCTAGTTAACAGATCCCTTAAAGGGACAGCTATAAAATTTTCAGTGTGTTTACAAAGAATGTAAGCATATCCTAACCCTTTCCAGAGGAGAAAACCCTGTGATGCAGAGACTGAAATCATGGTTTGCTTTCACATTTGAACCAGGTAAACTAAGGTTTACATGCAAACTATGATAGCAAATTAATCTGAATTGGGTTTAAGATATTTCTTGGTTTCAATGCTAAGAGTATCTAAGGACATGGCTTCTTCACACAGCACCAATAATTTGGCTGTATACATGAACTGAACTAGAATGAGGCAGCTCATGTAGACACATTGGCCATTCTACTACCCAGAAGCAAGGTATCAAGAGTTTATTTCCTGTATTAAGACCTAGGATAAATTCAGTTCATGTTCCTTTCCTTTGTGTTTATAAGCAGTTGAGACACCTTTAGAGTTTAACCCCATTACATCCCTACTTTAAAACCTATCCCCACACCCGCATTTCACCCAACGCACGCACATCATTTCCTTGCTTTATTTTGTTTAAAATCTGTTGCGTTAAATACTTTAATTACAAGTTCTGTGCGACAGACACGAGTAATAAACCCTGCAGGCACTAGCAACCCTCTCACTCAACAATACATGTGCACGCTATTGTACTAAGGATATGTCCCCATGAACCAGCAGTCTTGGGTCAGGATACATGCCTCACACGACAATCTAGTCCCAACCCACGTTACTGGACAATCAGGCCAAACCATTGCAGACAAAAACTTGATGAAGCCATCCACTGAGCATTGGAGGGGATGCAGGACAGCTGCAAGAGGGTTGTTACCTCCCTCTATTCCCAGGACCAGTCAACCCAAGCTGGACTTGATGGTCAGAAGGGACACCGATTCTGCCGTACTGGAGGTCAGAATGCGAGAAACCGCTCTTACCCTTCCCCCACTTGGAGTAGTTACTACCACCTTCTTGCTCTTAAAAGGACAGGATGCAGGAGAATCCCAAAAACAATCCTTAAAACTGCCTCTCAGCTAGTCATACAGGGTGTAGAAAATGGCTGGGGAGGCAAGTAGCCCCTGGAAGTGCCTCAACCCTGGTAAGGTTAAAAAAAAGAAAAGAAAAAACCACAAGGTGGCTGGAATAAAGATTTACTCTCCATTGCTGGAGGCGTATAAGATCAGGCACTGCAACAGAGTCAGCTTAGAGGACCCTAGGCTAGCTTCTCTGTGCAAGGCAGCTAGAGCCTTCAAGATGAGCAGAGACCCAGCATCAACCTTTCCTTTTTCTGGCAGCCTCCTCAGGTGATAAGTGAATTAAAGCTGAAATCCTGTGCAAGACCAGTTTGGGAGGGAAGCTTTCGCTAAGCAGCAGGTAGCTTCTGTTCCCTTGAGATGTTGGAAAGAGAGGCAAGACTAGATCGATTTGAGTGAGAAGGAGGGGTGGGGGGAAGTGGTAGGCTATGTCTGAACAGGCCATGACATCTGCTTGTCTGTCCAGGGAAGTAAGTGAACCATCTTTGGAAGAGGCAGAAAAGGTGGGCAGCCCACGACCCTCAGGGTTCCTTTCAAAGCACCTCCTGTCACTAGAGAGGAGGAGGAGGAGGAGACTGGAATGAAGCCCTGCTGGTTTCTGAATGCCCTCTGTTCTGTCTGCTGGTGCAGCATCCTTGCTCTACTGGATGGGGAGGAAAAGTGCTGTTGCCCTTTACAGGTCAAGCAGCAGCACACGAGGATCTTCTACGACGGCCTTGATCTTGCGCAGGAAAGTCACTGCCTCTCTACCATCAATCAACCGGTGATCGTATGTCAGGGCCACAAACATCATTGGTCGCACCTCAGCCTAGAAGAAGGGAAATGCCATCATTAAAACCGAGCACTTCCTTTGGCAGTCACTTGAATCCTCTGCCTCAAGGCCTAGGCAAGGAACATTTTAAACCCACGTTAACATACTCCAGTTGCCCTGGCACACCCAAGAAAGCACCCCTCAAAAATATGTCAATATCCCTGAACTAGAGGGTTCTTCCATTAAAGAATTTGGGGTTTTGTTGCAAACAAACCCTTCTAACCCCCCCCCCCCTTGCACATACACATCCTGTTTAAAACTCAGAATCCTTTCCCAAATAGACCCCTATCTTCTCTGAGGAACTTCCCAGGAGTCAAGGTTTCTAATCGGTGGAACTTGGCAGGACTCCTGATTAAGGCACACTTTCTCCTCATCCACTCAACTAGACTAAAGGGTCCTTTAAAAGTTACTATAGCCATGTTGGAGATCCCTGAACTACTTTGCCATGAGCAGCTCCAGCGTGCATATGGCAGAGTCTTTTAGAAGTTCTCCCAGCCGCGCAGGAGCCAGTTACAAAAATGTGGCTCCCCAGCAGCAGGGTTGGGGAGCCTCCGGACCATGGGCTCGATCTGGTTCCCAGACAACCATCCAGCTCATGGATCCCCCAAGCCCACCTTGAATGAGGCCGTGTGGGTAGGGGAGGGATTGAGCTGTGGCTGGCCAGAGGGCTCCTTGAGGCTGTGGCTCAGTCAGCTTTGCTCCTTCCTTGACTGGGGAATAGGAGTCAAGCTGGCATGCCACGCTTTGAGGAGCGGCTCCTCGAGGCCCCAGCTGAGTCCGCTTCGGCCGCCGCTCGCCAGACCCCAGCTGCTAGGATGATCTTTAAATGGCCCTTAAGCCAGGACCTTCCATACAGTACATACTTTGCCTGCAACAGCAACAGGCCTATCAAAGATGCCATGCATGCCCAAGATAGCAGACTGAGGGGGGTTGATGATAGGCGTTCCAAAAAGGGACCCAAATACGCCGCCGTTACTGATGGTGAATGTACCGCCGTCCATATCCTCAATGGCCAGCTCATTCTTGCGGGCCTGAAACGAGACAGAACAGGAACTTTAAAAATGACTTAAGCTGGTATACATGAAGAGGGGTGGGTGAGCAGGAGAGAGAAAAAGGCATACTGGTTCCCAGCTATCAACACTGCTAATATGTGGGCACCTTGGATAGCTCTCCAATCCACAATGGCCAGCAAAAATACTGTGAAAGGCGCAGACCCCTAAAGTTCAGTTTCAACGCTGAAGGAGCTATCAAGTTCAGCACAGTCAAAACACAACAAGATAGAAGTGAGGGAACAGAAACCGTGTGTTCAGGCAGTTTAAGGCTTACCAGAATGGGCCTATTTTCAATGCAGGGCATATAGACCAGGATTCTAAGGAAGGGGAGGGTTACCTCCTATTTCACAACTACCTAACGTATCATTTATGAGCATGTAGAAAAGGAACAAAAGCAAACTTGGTTGCAGTACTTGAGAGGGGATCTTCATTCTCACTCCCAAACATTTAAACTGCGTTGCTGCATTGCGTCCAGGAGAAGACAAGCAGGATGAATTTGTGGGTCTCTCCTAGCACCTAGACACGCTTCCTTAAGAAGACGCCCCCTCATATTGATGAGGAGTTGAAAATCTAACTTGTTTTCATACCATCAGCAGGTTTCTATAACCATCAAGATGTTTTTTTGTCTAGCAACCTTAAGCAAAAATTACATGGATTCTCCAGGTTAAGCAGGGAAGATACAGGGTAAATAAATTTGTAGAGGAATGGAAGCCATTTCCTTTATTGTTTGACGATTTATTTATGTCTAGATGAGTTTACTGTTTGATAGGTCTCAATTTTTTAAAGTTTTAATAGCCTTTAGGGTTCACAATGTCAATGTCAAAAAACAAGTAATGTCTTAAGCAGATCACAGTGAAGTGTTTGTAAAGTAATGTTTTCAAAAATAATACATTTATTAATATTTTTAAAAGAGTTTTTTGTCCAATGCAACCACTTGTAGTGATGGCCACAAGCTTAGACAGGTGGCTTTTTTAAAACAGTGCATCTATCCTCCATCAACTTGTCTATCAACAGCCATTATCCATGTCGTCTCCATGGACGTGCCCACGCTTCGAGGCACTATATGTAAGAAGGCCAGGTGGTGGGTCTGCCAGACATCTGGGTCCAGCAGGGCCAGATTAACTTTGGGGCATGACAGAGGATGGCTGTTGGCTGCATGTCCTGCTTGTAGGCTCCCTGGAGGAATCTGTCTGACTCCTGTTTGAAACAGTATCTTGGCCTAGATCGATCGCTGTTATGATCTAGTAGGGGACCTATCTTCGAACTTTAAGGCTTCTGAAAGCGGAGGCTCCACAGATGCATTGCTTTAGGCCAGCCTTCCCCAAACTGGGGCCCTCCAAGTGTGTTGGGCTCCACCTCCCATCATTTCCCATGCTGGCTGGGAATGATGGAACCTGCAGTCCAACACATCTAGAAGGCACCAAGTTGTGGAAGTTTGCTTTTTCTTTTGCTGCCTTTTCTTTTTCTCAAATGGCTGAACCAGATCCTTTATCCTGCTATCTCCTTCTTTCCCCACCAGAAAGCTCTGTGTGTGTGTGTGTGTGTGTGTATCCATCTTGTTTTCACCCTTGGGATTCCATCACACTCATCACCCGTTACCTTCTCTCCCAGCTCATTGATCGCTCGCTCAATGTCAGCAAAGTTCATTGTTTCTACATTTCTGATGACAGGGACCACGAGACCCTATAAGCAAGAAAGATCTTTGAGTCAAACACAATATCCATATTGTCATAAAACATTACAACAAGAGCTGATTAAAATGTAAGCTGTCAGGTGTGATTTTGTCACTCCCACAGCCCAAAAAATTGGCTTTGCTAGTAGGATATTCTATTAATGTTAGTCAGTGCATGAAAGAGGTAATTAGAACCAGCAATGGTTCAAGTGCAGCAGGACTGTGTGACTTCTGAAAGACGAGCCCCCGGGCCTCCAGTTTCACCTTGAGAAAAATGGAGCTGGACTCAGTTCCCTTACTCTAAGGAAAGAGACAATGCATAGGCCAAAACTACCCTGGCTTCATCACTCAGTATCAGGGATCTCTATTACTACAAGCAGAATTTTGCCTTCACACGATGGGATACCAGATGCCTTAGGAACTCTTCTTCAAAGGGATGTTATCTGACTGGGGCCTCTGCCTTTCTGGAAATGAGTGTCCCTGCATGTTTGGGGGCTTGCCCTTGGAAGTGTGATGTTGTGTTGCGCAAGCAGTACGGGCAGCTTGCGGGACAGACCTGGTGGGGCCTCCCATGCGCAGACTGGAGCCAGCTGGGCTGGCCAGGCACTAAAGGCCCCAGATGGATACTGCCTTGTGTTCAAGTAGCATCCTCTGCTGAAACGTAGGTTTGTGAAACTCCTGTGTCTAAGCAATGATGGTGAACTAATGCCACAAATCAGGCAGATTGTTCTTGTGTTTTATTATGAACATGAGCCACAGCCACAGATTTTCCCAGCACCTCTTGGCATATCATGTCGTGGAAGTCAGGAAGAGGAGCCTCTCTAGCTCATGCCCAGATCACCCATTTTGACCTGGAGTTTTGGACAGCAGCAAGTGCCCTCCCTTGCTGTAGGGCTAGAGAAGCCCAAGAGGCATTTCATATGATTGAGGACCCAATGCTAGTCAAATCCCCTCCCCGCAGTCAGCCTGAGCTACAGGCTGGGCCAGGCCACAGACGTTCCCACAGTACATACCCTAGGAGTTGCCACCGCAACACTGATATCCACATATTCCCTGTATACAATCTCTTTGGTTGTATCATCAATCACTAGATTGAGAAAGAAAAGCAGGCTGTTACATAAAGCAACACCAAGAGTCAAGGCTTTACTCAGGTGGCCCCACAGCAGCAAGAATCAACCCTTGTTTTACATCTCTTCCTTCAGTTCACTGAGGATCAGCACTGGAGGAGAATAAGCCTGAATTACCAAGTATAGAAGAAGCATCAGGCTTCCACTACTCACCAGGCTACAACGGGCAAGTGCCCCGACCCTCCAACCAAACAGATTGAGAAAAGCTTCCAAAATACGCTCTCTGTGTTGTGCTTGAGGAGAGGGAGATTCAGGAATTTCTCCTTTTGCTTCTTCTCTGCCCTCAAAAAAGTGAGGGAAGACTCCATTTTTTCTTTCTTTCAAACCCTCTGAGTTTGTCAGGAAGCTTGGAGGGCCAGGCAGACTCTTGTCTCCTTTACACAGTGGCCTGGACAAGATAAGAAGCAGTAGGCGTCCACCCTGCTGTTTCTTATCTTATCCAAATCTCCACCCAAGTGAGAGGAAATTCTGTCCATCTTCCAAGCCTCCTATGCGAGCTACAGGGCTTGGGAGACCAGTGGAGTTCCTTCTTACTTCTGCAGCAGTTTGGATAAGGAAAGAAACAACAGGATTTTTTTTTTTTGGGCAAAGTATTTATGTTATGTATATCTTGACTTTACATGGAATTCCCAGCAATCTCTCATTCAATTATTGACCAGGTCCATAACCCATTTAACTTCAGCGGTGCTACAGTGCGTGCTGTTCACAAGACAATTCACTGGACCACTGCAGGAGAAAACCCTGCCGTTCCATCACTTCTCCACACCGCAGCAGAAATGGAAGAAATCCCTCTGTCTTGACATATGCTAAGAGATGGAGGGGGGGTTTCAGGTTGGGGGGGGGGAGAAGCTGTCAAAAAGAACGAATAAAGACTGGCTAGTAAGCCAAACAGAGAGTTGTGGATCACTGGAGGAAATATATATTTTCAGGCTGCAATTAAGTCTCTAGGTCTCTTTGCAGAGGCACACATCTTAATCTCTGGAGGCCAACTATCTCCCCAGTAAGACCAACAGAATGATGAATATGGTGATGCGTGCCTTAACTACAAATGAGCAGATTTAGATTGGGTGCAAATATCCAAAATCTCTCTCCTCCATCACCACCTGAATAACTTTTTGCTGACAGAGGGTTTATAACAACTGCAGTTAATCCAACCACAATACAGCCAGTGGTAGAGTAAAGACTCTCAGCTGGAAATGACTTCATCACAAGGCCTGACAATCCCAACTCCCATAGAGGCTTGTTCATGCACACTCCTGGGCACTCTTCATCTCAGAGACTCGGGCCTATTCTTCTCACCTGCGTTCACAACGGGCTGCTCTTGCAGGGCAAAGGCTGCAGCTTTCACAAAGGCAGACATAAATCCAAGTTTCATATTGTGCTTCTTTAGGAAGGTCTCCCTGTGCCGGGCTCTCATTTCCTGGATGTTACTGCAAACGCCATAAGAACATTTACTACCAGAGACTAGAAGTATTCAAAGTGAGAGGAAAGTTCTTGCTTTCTGTATCAACACTGGCACAGTATCTGCAGTGCATCCTGCCTGATTTATAGCTAATTTGTGGGACCAACCCACATATCAAACATGGCTTGCAATTCTTTTAATGCTAATGCCAGCTTCACGCACTATAAGACTAGATGAAACCATTCACCAACCCTGCAGATTCGAAATCCAGACTGATTGACACACTTTCCACTTTAAGATGTTCCAAGAGATGTCAACATTTCCAACACCCCTTCCCAACTTCTTTTAAAAAAGAGATTAATACTGATGTTAAAGTCCGACAGAACACTACAATACAGCTTTTTTCAAGAATACAACACAAAACTTTTATAACATTTTGAAACTGAAAGAATGCTCAAGAGATACAGCTGAAAACAAGACCTTTCCTTGCTACACCCTTCCCTAACCTGGTGCCCTCTAGATGTTCTGGACTACAACTCCCACAATCCCCAGACAACATGGCCAATTGACATTCAGGATGGAGATTGCGGGAGTTGTAGGACAACAAATCCAGAGGGCACTAGATTGTGGAAGACCACCGTAGGAGCTTTGTCAAAACAGGCTGTTGTATACTATCCTGAAATGTACACAATTGCTCCAGGCCTTCTCCCATGTGAAACAGCGACGTGGGTTTACTGGAAAATTTTGAATCGGAATTTTCCCCATGTAAATTAGATTGTTTGTATAGGGTCATTTGCATATATACATTTTTAGTTTGCATGTGAATTTTTTCCAATTCAAATTAAGTTCACCTGACTGGAAAAAATTCAGTTTGCATCAGAAAATGTTTTGATGCTCTAGACTTGAGAGATCTAATTTAACACAGGTTTTTTTTTAAAAAAACTCATATTTTATAAACAATGAAGTTTTAAAAAAGTACCCCAAGTTAATTTTTTTGTCCTAATTCACCTCAAGTATTATTTGGTCTGAAATATTTGAGCGCGTGTGTGGAATTAAAGCACGCTTAGTGTGCTACAAATGTTTTATTATGTAGAATTTTTTTTCAGTGGAATGCTTGTACAAATTTAAAGACAAAAGCATTTACTTCCCTTACGTTGTTTAAATTTGAGGGGGGGAAAGATACTGAAAACTGTTTACACTAAATAATTTTAGCAGCCCAAAGAAATGTGCACAATATGCTGACAACCACTCATCTATTTCAACAGAGTTCAACTCTCTTCTGCTAAGGTGGATGTGACAGTGAAACCGGAAGTGCCACTGATTCCACTTCACTCTGAGACATAAATATATATTTCAGTGAAATATATGTATTCTTCCCATACTTGCTAAGGATCATCACCTGAAAAACACTGACCACAACTTTGAAACTGCTAAACTTGCCTAATATTGTATTTGCAATTGACATTCATTTTTACTAATGGACTTATGAAACAGAACGTTTTCCGGCCCACACCACAGATGTGAAGGTGAATTGCCAGGCAGGCGCACACTTTAAATTCCTATAGCTATCCTAATCATGGTGATTTTATCACCATACACTTGGATGAAAGGTGGAATAGGCCATTGCTCAGTGAGGGGAGCACCTCTTTCTGCTAAAGGTCCCAGGCTTCTATTATGGAACCAGAAAAACGTCTCTGATGGGAGCGTTAGGAGAGATCTCTGTCCCGAGGCCAAGTCAGAGGAGATAGCGCAGGGGCCAGAAAGACAAACGGTCTGACACAACAGAATAAAGCTTTAGAGTAAAGTTTACTGTGAAGTGGCAAGGAGCTTTGCGTTTCCAATAAAGCTCTGCCTACCTACGCTGGAGGAATTCAACTGTCATTTTATGAAATGAGGATCTAAAAGAAAACTCTGTACTCAATTTCTTTGGCCAAAATTAAAAACAAAACAAATATGTAACATGAGTTTGGGGGTATGGCCTTTGGAGGCTCCCAACACAATGACTCTTTGGTCGTGTTCGGATGCCACGATATGTCAACGGTGGGTTAATAATCAACTTACAGTTGATTATTTCGTGGGTACTCCCCATACAGAGAAATAACCAACCGTGAGTTGGTTGTAAGCAACTGTGAGTAGCTTATTAATCCATGGTGCGTTGACTAACTCATCCCACACCCTCCCTCCTTCTCTCAGTCCTCCTGCTTATATCCCATCATCACTTGCTGCCAAAAACAGAGTTCTGCTGGCTTGGGTAGAGCAGCAGTCGCCATTTTGACTGCTCCTGCCTAGCAACTCTGTAGCCAACGAAAATAACCAATGGTGCTCTCTACACGACACTATAACCAATGATTGTTTAAATAACCTTCTCTGCAAATCGCTGGTTATTTGTGTGGGTTATTTCGGCAAAATAACCCACCATGGGTTGAAAAAATCCCGCCACATGGCACAGTAATCCACCGTGGATTATTTAACCCATCATGGGTTATTGTGTCATCCAAACCCAGTCGTAGAAACATCTTTAAAGTGAGAACAGAAAATAGAAATTGCCATCATTCTCTTACTGGAACAAAAGCCAGCCGCACAAATTGAACTAAACAACTTTGTCTTAGCAATTCTAGGCAGATACTGAAGTTGAAACCTTCATCTTCCATCTCCCAGACAGTATGGCTTTACAGAGGCAGTTTTTAGCAAGTAGAAGTGCTCCTTTGGGTTTAGACTGTTTGTTTTCCTTTGCCTAATCTTGTTTAGAGCTAGGATTACTGTCCAAAGACATTACTGCCTCCCAAGATACAAGGGCTGCTGGAATGAAGTAGTGGCTTGAGAGGAGGAAGCCATCATGAGCAGGCTTCACAGCAGACATGGACCCCCAGTGGGGAGGCAAAAGGCCTTGGCCTAGGCCCTTGCAAGTCGAGTCCATGGCATACGGGCTGGGGGCAATCAATCCAAAACAAATTATTGGCTGCAACAAGAGCCCAAGGCCAGAGTAAAGCGACACCTCCATTAGCCTCTAAAAGGAGATATGTTGCAGCACTTCCTCTCCAATCATGACTATTTTGCCAACCTTATTATTTCAAGCACAAAATATTTACATGTTTTGTCTTAAGAAGCAAGATAGGATTTCATGGGGCAATTTGATTTGGGCACCATTTCCCTTAATGCACTGAAACATAAGCTTCCCCCTCCCGAAAGCCATTAGTGCTCAGGCCGCACAAGCACTTGGCTTGAATGCAGTTGGTTTTCCCCACCCCCAAGTAGAAAGGACAGGGTGGGTGAGAGCTCCGGGAATGCCTTTCGGTTAAGCTGCACTAAAAGAGTCCTTGCTCAGAAAAAGTCTCAGTTCTATACATTAGCTACCTAGATCGGAATATACAATACAGCCTTCCACACAGGAACATTGTGGGTTAACTGGAGGTAGTAGCCAGATTTTATGCCTCTGCTAGTTGGAGATGCCTCTTTCCTAACACGTGCTATCCAGCTTCTCTCTCTACCATAAAAAATACTCCCAAGGAGCTGGCCAAAACCCACCAGCCTGGCACTTTAATTCAACTTTAAAGAGGAAGTTCAATGAGAACTGGAATGTGGCATGCCAATGAGCCAACATTCCCATTACTGAAACAGAGAATGATTCAGACTTGCTCACACTAAATGAAAGCATGGTCCTTACCTCATATCAATTTCATTGAAGGTGGTCAACATGGCACATGTGTCTTGAGCTTCTTTCAGGCGCTGAGCAATGCGCTGGCGCATCCTGTTCATTTTCACCTGAAGCGGAACAGAAAGCGAGAGCAGAAAAGTTTTCTTCTTCCTGCAACAATGCCAAAACAAGCCACCGAGACCTTGTGCCTCCCTTCCGAATTAACACACTGGAACAGGTTGCCCTAGTGAGCCTAACACTTTTTTTTTGAGGAATGAACCCAGAAGTCAGCTAGAGACTGGAAGATTGCCCAGCTGAGTAACAGCAAAACCAAGTGATGCCAGAGGCTTCAGGGCTCAAACTGATACATGTCAAAAGCTGTGCTCAAGGGAGGTTCATGGGTTGGAGTAGTGAGAAAGCCAGTAGGAGGGACTGTAAAACAAACCAGAGTTCACACATTCACAAGAGCAGTACTGCAGCCAGCTTGGTAACACAGCCAAAGATTTACACTGTTGACCCTCACTACCACAGAGAACACTGAGTAGGAAAGGCAGGGCTCATGAACCAAGAACTTCATGCATTTAGCCACTGCCCACTAAATCATACAGCACAACTTGAGAACCGTATCTCATGAGGCTCCGAGTGGAGGCTTTTCATTATTTTTTTCAGGGTGGGTGGGGGGAAATGTCTCTGCCTCAACCAACCAGCCACAGCCAGTGGAGGGGGGTCCGTGCTTGAGAGCTCCAGCTGACGTAGGATAACCCATTCTCCTCCAAGATGAGAGCCTCGATCAGCTCCATACTACCCTGCCTTATCTAGATGGTGGCCATCCACTCCCGCCCCGCATCCGATTGAGAAACCTCCAATTACCCGTTGTTCCAATCTGGCACCTTTGCTGGCCCCAGGTTCGACGGCAGGAGCTGCTGTTGGCTTTACTGCAGACACTGAAAGTAAGTGGGGAAAAAAAGGTGTCAAGGGACTGAGAGAGCAGGGTCCACGTCCCAGCAAGCAATGGATCAACTCCATCTGAGGCAGAGACGAAGCACTCGTTTGGGAGATGATGCCTGAAGCACGTTGTTGAATCAGGATCTTCAGATAGTTCCAGTCTTCAGCTCTGACTGATCCTCTGCTATGTCAGGAAGAGGGGCCTCATTAAGGAGGACAAGAGAGGATTTGGGTCTCACCTGGTTTAGCATCAACAGGAAGTGCTGACACCGGGGGCACTGGAGGCATCATGGTGGGAATTGGTGCTGCAGGGGGAGGTGTTGCCGGAGCAGGTTCTGCGGGAGTCGCAGGCTCTGGGGTAGGGGCTGCTGCTGGTTTGGCCTTGGCGGGTGCAGCTGAATGACAAGAGAACAGAAGAAAATGCAAACAGAACTTAACAGAGGGATACCTTTTCCACGGACCTTCTGAGCAGGTTCTCTCCGTATCTTGAAGAAAAGCATTCTTTGGGGTGCAGAGCCTATATCAACATGATCTTGAGGTGGCTACCTTGTCTCATTAATGGCTAGCACCACAGAATTAACCCTTAAAATGGCATAGCTTTACAGAGCCTACACGTTCACGAGGCAGAAAGGTCCAGGGGCCAAATTATTTTATCAATTAGTTTCTGGGTTCCATTTAAAGTGCAGGTGATGACCTTTAAAGCTCTAAAACAGCCTGGGACCAGGTCATCTCCAGGACCACCTATGCCCACATGACACTACCCAAACCTTGAGATTGGCATCTGAAGCCATGTTCTCAGGCCTGTCATTAATTAAGAGCTGATTGGAAGACCCTAGAGACAGGGGCTTAGATTCAGAATCAGCCTTATGTTGACAGAAAGTGCTCCATCACACACTTTTGGGGACCTCTGCCCTTCCCATGCACCAAAGCTCAGCCCATTCAACGGGGCAGCATTTTCACGGGGCTAGACAAACTGCCATGGGGAAAACAGGGGTGGGGATGCCTGCTTCCATGAGCCCAGATGTACATGCCTAAATCTGGGTCCAACCTGGAACCTTCTCACTGGTGGATCCACAATTGTGGAACTCAATTCTCCAGGGAGATTTGCCAAGCTTCCTCCATCACAGTTTTTCATTGCGTTGTGAAGACCTTCCTATTTTGGAAGGCCTTTTAACTTTCTCGCAGTATTGGACCCCTATTTTAAATGGCTGTTTTTTATTATATTGTTTGTTATATTTAATTTTATGGTTTTGATTTGTATTTATACCAGTTTAATATTATAAGTCACTTTGTGAAGGCTTTTTGCTTTGAAAAGCAGGATATAAGCACATAAACAAAAGCCTAATTAGCAACTCCCATAAGCCCCAGCCAGTATGGCCAATGGTCAGGGATTATGGGAGCAGTAGTCCAAAGGATCTGGAGGGCAGTAGGTTGCATGCCCCTATTTTAGGGTATGCTCCACTCTAACAAGTATTGCTGCTATTAATTTTTCATATTATTTTTTTCCTTATCTCCATCTTCAACCTGGGGCACCCCAGCCTACAGCTTTTCAGGGAAGGCCTCAGATTTGGCGGTCCTCATTTTTGGCCCATTCTGGAAGTACTTGTGGTCACGAAACAGCAGTCACCAACCAGATGGTGAGAAGTAAGTTCCACTGACTGCTGCTTTAAAATCCAAACCTCTGGAAATCTGCAGTAGCTCCCATGAGCACAAAAGCAGGAACTACTTGTGAATCGCATATTCCCGTATTCCAACCTCCTCCAAAAATCTGTTTCAACAAGTCACAGAATCTAATGCGTTCCCACACTGCCAGTAAAGAATTGCAAAACTTTAGTATGAAGTTCTGCTGCCAGAACTTAGGAAGTCAATTAAATATGTACAATCAAATATGTACAATGTTCAGAGGAGGGCAACCAGGATGATCAGGGGTCTGGAAACAAAGCCCTATGAAGAGAGACTGAAAGAACTGGGCATGTTTAGCCTGGAGAAGAGAAGATTGAGGGGAGACATGATAGCACTCTTCAAATACTTGAAAGGTTGTCACTCAGAGGAGGGCCAGGATCTCTTCTCGATCCTCCCAGAGTGCAGGACACGGAATAATGGACTCAAGTTAAAAGAAGCCAGATTCCAGCTGGACATCAGGAAAGACTTCCTGACTGTTAGAGCAGTGCGACAATGGAATCAGTTACCAAGGGAGGTTGTGGGCTCTCCCACACTAGAGGCCTTCAAGAGGCAGCTGGACAAGCATCTGTCAGGGATGCTTTAGGGTGGATTCCTGCATTGAGCAGGGGGTTGGACTCGATGGCCTTGTAGGCCCCTTCCAACTCTGCTATTCTATGATTCTATGAATTCAGTCCAGCTACAGAATCTACACAGGCATCCAAATATTTTGGGGGTGGATGGAGAGATGGATGGACTACAAAACCCCATCATTTTCTATTTTAAACTGATTGGTAGCTGTGACAGTGTAGAAAAGGAAAATGATCAAGTTAGTTATACAACCTTGACTTACCTCCAGTTTTCCTGAGTTTAAACAAAGGTGTACCTCCTTCCACTTTCTCCCCATCAGGGACCAGAAGTGCTTCAATTACTCCAGCTGCCGGAGCTGGAACCTGCACAGATGTCTGCAAATAGAGGATAAATGGGTTGAGCACTAATCATATGTAAGTAAATGGGACCAGCTCCTGAAGAGGAAAAATCCGAAAATGCAATTGGCTATTTAGCAAAAGTCATGAAATAAACACAGCATCGTGCATCTTGAAGAATATATATCACACCGGAAATCAACCATTGGTATTTCATCACATGTAGAAAGTGGAGAGTGAATCATTTAAAAGGGCTTTTCAAAGGTCCAGAGTCCCTGAAGGAAGACGTATAGTGTCAGCCCACCCACCCCTGCCCAGTAAAGAGAATTGATTTACTCTCAACCTGAAAATGAAGGCAGAATACACCAGCTGCTAGCAAGTATAGAATCATAGAGTTGGAAGGGGCCTATAAGGTCATTGAGTCCAACCCCCTGCTCAATGCAGGAATCCACCTTAAAGCATCCCTGACAGTTGGCTGTTCGGCTGCCTCTTGAACGCCTCTAGTGTGAGAGAGCCCACAACCTCCCTAGGTCATTGCTTCCATTATCATACTGTTCGAACAGTCAGGACGTTTTTCCTGATGTCCAGCCGGAATCTGGATTCCTGTAGCTTGAGCCCATTGTTCCGTGTCCTGCACTCTGGGAGGATTGATAAGAGATCCTGGCCCTCCTCTGTGTGACAACCTTATGAAAAGTGCTATCATGTCTCCCCTCAATCTTCTCTTTTCCAGGCTAAACATGCCCAGTTCTTACAGTCTCTCATGATAGGGCTTTGTTTCCAAACCCCTGATCATCCTCGTTGCCCTCCTCTGAACATGCTACAGCTTGTCTGCATTCTTCTTGAAGTGTGGTGCCCAGAACTGGAGGCAATAATTGAAATCAAGACCATTTTTTTAGTCAAAAGCTCAAGTTTTGGATAATTTATAAGTGATTGTGCCTGCTTAGGTTTTGTGACTATCCATTATATTTAGTTTACCCATTCTGAAAGTAATAGAGGTGGATCCTCACACTGTGTGTTATAATGATAATAAAAGAAAAACAGGACATTTACCTTGTCTGTTTCAATCTCACATACTACTTCATCTTCTGCTACTGTATCTCCCACAGCTAAACAAAGAAAAGAACAAAATTAAGGAGCTGTGCTCTGCCATTTTCTTCAAGCCTACACTAATGCTTCACAGCAAGCCTTAATCCTTACATGTACCTTCATGATAGACTTGCAAGGTCATAATAATGGGCTAGACAGGCATAGCTCATTTGACTGACCTTGTAATCTAGGATAAGTTTGATCAGCCTTTACTTAAAGAATAAGAATACCCAGAGCTCCTTTACCCAATTATAACTCCACCCTTTCCCCAAAACAGACCAAGTAATGTGTATGTGTGTGTAAGAACGTATGCGGGCGGGTGCATATACATATATATACACACACACACAATTAATGACTGAGGAGAGGAGCAGCCTCTTACCTTTCTCCCACCTGACATCTCCCTCTGTGACTGATTCTGCAAATGCTGGCGTGTTCACTGTAACAAGTTCCTCTCCTGCAGAAGACACGTATACATGCACATGTAGTAAAACACTTCACATTTAGTCATTTCACTCATATCCCATAGAGGTGCCATTTCTAGAAAGGGATGTCATGGGAATAATCACAAAGTGAAAGCAAGTTCTCCCTTAAATGACTCTGCACACTCTTCCTTGCAACTTTTTATACAGGAAACAGGAACTCCCAGGTTGCAAGCCTCATTTGCCCTGCAGAGGTTCTGAATTCTCCAGTGGGAAAAGGCCCACACACAGGTTCCTGGTGGACATGCTGGGAGGATCATCCTCCCAATGTACCTCCTGAGAACATAAAGCTGAGCCTGCATTACATCCTCTCCCCAATGGGAGAAGGCGCAGGGCAGGCCAAGTGGCTTCGCTGTGTGTGGGTTTTCTGTGAGGGGAGAAGATCCACACACAGCAAAGCTGATTTCAGGTGGACAAGCTCTCACAACACCCGCTGGGGACCAAATGATGTCATTTGGTCTGTGTAGGGCTTGCTGGGTGGTCATCTAGCCAACAGCCCACTTTTGGTTGCCCTCTCCTGTTCTTATATCTAGAACTCCCTCCATGAACTTCAAGTATCAGAGGCAGTAAGTCTATATACACAAGCCAATTGCTGGGGAACATGGATTGGAGGGTGCTGCTGGACCATGTCCTGCTCGTGGCTTCCTGGCAGACAGCTGGATGGCCACTGTGTGTACAGAATGCTGGACTAGATGAACCCTTGTCTGATCCAGCAGGGCTCTTCTTATATTCTTAGGTGGTGCCAGCTCTCTCTCCAAACCATAGCCTAAAACACACCTCTTGTTTGGATATTTTTCACCCTCTCTCATAATTCTAAAACTTGGGAAAGCCCTCAGTGAAACTGATGAAATAAGGTACTACATCATTACACAACAGAAAATGCTTAACCACAGCTTGCTGTGTCACTCAGACGTGGAGCTGTGGCTAATCTTAAATATGCTTAGTTTAAACACGCCAGCTTTAGTAACTATGGTTTCAAATTGGTTTACTTGAAACTAACCACAGTTAACGTTAACCACAGTTTGTCAGTCCTGATGACACAACAGAAACGGAAGGGAAAGCTTCCAAGTTCTTTCTCTTCCTGATGGGGGCCATAAGCGACCTTAAGATTCATTCCCCCTTGTTCATGTCACAAATGATAGCTTGATGTGCAAATATGGCCATGTTCTCCCACACTGTGGAAACATAAATTTTAAGCTGCTTAGGACAGTGGACTGCCTTTTAGGTTCATATTTTTCTGCACAGCACCATTTACGTTGATGTCACAAGATAAACAATAATGCTTGAAATGAGATGCAAGGAAAAGGTCAGAAAGCAACGTAACATCCCGGAGTCCAACTTCCAAAAAGACATTAACAATCAGCAGTATAAGTAGCACAAATACAATCTCCTATGTGTTTGCACTCCTGCACACTAGTTTAGGCAAGGCTATGTGTACTACAGCAGACATCCGCACACCGCATCAGCTGCAGGCATCTCAGTTACTTACGGCACACTGTAGTGGTTCTGAAATAACGAACAGTGAAGACGCGGGAGCCATTTACCCTGGAGAGCAAGAAAGAAGAAAAAGATCATTGATGATCAGTAGGAAGCTTACAAGAGTTCAGATTTTGCGTTTGGGTGGCTGGACGCCAAACAGCTGCCAGCCAATATTTTTAACTTGCTCGTTGGGGCACATGAGTTCAGGCCCAGAACTTAGACAAAGGGAGAGCCTATTTCTGGGGTGATCCTGAGCCAGTACCACAGTGGCTGAAAGGCATGTGTTAGGAGATTTAAAATTTAATAGAATCATAGAATAGTAGAGTTGGAAGGGGCCTACAAGGCTATCAAGTCCAACCCCCTGCTCATTGCAGGAATCTACCTTAAAGCACACACCTGATAGATGGCTGTCCATCTGTCATAGAGGAATTGTAAAGGCCCAACCCACACTGCCCCAAGTTGCTTTAGTGATTATTCTCACATTTAATACCACTGTCTGAACAGGTTAGCACAGCTTCACAAAAAGTCTCATTCGAGCATCTCTCATGTACTTCCTTCATATGCAGAATACAATTCCTCAACCTGGTGCCCTCCAGATGTTTTGGACAACGACTCCCAGAATTCCTGACTATTAGCCTAGCTGAAGTCAAATCATCTGTAGGGCATAGGTTGGGGAACGCTGCAGTAGGTAGCTCAAGTGTGACTGACATAGCACCATCATTCCAAACAATGAACTGTGTATGTGATAACAAAGGCGGATCGAGTAGGACTTGCAGAGATCAAGGTTTCAGTATCTTTCCTAGAGTGTTGCCTCCTCTTTGATTAGCAAAATAAAGTAGCAATCCTACGTCCCACAAGACAGTGTCTGGGGATACATACACAGGATTACTTGGTTTCTGGGTTCCAAGATCAGGCCTCATAGCCCAGAAACCATGGTCCCTGCCTCCTCCTCCTTGAAGCCAGCATGGTTTTGACTACATCTCTGTGCTGAGAACGGAGCATGGAGACAGCAAATGGGGGTGTTCCCAGAGGTGAGGTGGGGAGGAGACTGGAGCATCAACCATACAGCATTTCCTATGGCTGCCCGAGCCTCCTTCCCTCCCCCACTGAAGCACCATTATTAGACAGTTAAAATTTCTAGCAGAAATGCACGACAGATGGAGAGCAGAGGGGAAGATCATCTCCATGCTCTAGCCACCCTGCATTGGATACTCAGCAGCCTCTGAGTTCAACAATCTTCATAGGAATGTGCCCTTAGTAATGCAAAATAATCAAATACACATAGCTACTTAATTTAGATTATTTATGTAATTCAGTACTGCTACTCTTGGATCAGAATGTGAGTTACTCTGGTGCAGGATTTTGGGGGGCACAGAGTACATCTACCTCCCTCTGTAACTACAATACAGAGTGGGCAACTTGTGGCCCTCCAGAGATTTTGGCCTACAACATGTCTCACTATTGGCTATGTTGGCTATGGTAGGCCAAAACATCTGGAAGGCCGCAAATTGCTCAAACCTACGTAAATAATGTAACTAAGAACCATTGTTAACCTTAAAATATTGTGGCAATTTACATGCACTGACTTTGTAAGCTGTATACTTACAAATGCTTCCTGCTGTTGGCATAAGCCAGCCCCTGGCATCGCGACACACCTGTGAAATAGAAAACATTTCAACTAGAAATCTGGTTATCTTAGGTCACTTACCACGGTTATTTATTTATTGCATTTCTATACCACCCAATAGCTGAAGCTTATGGACCAAGGCAAGAAGGTTTAAAGGTTATAAAACATAGGAAGGTCAGTTGCTGGTTAGCACTGGGTACAGATAACCTCCATAAATTTCTAAACTAGTATCCGAATCCTCAACAATCTTCATACAGTTTTGTATGGGATTAAACCAGCCCCAGTGTCAGAAAGCTAAGTGTTGATCAAAGAGAATGATAACATTAATGTCTATCAGGAAATAAAGAATGCACTGGCATAAGACTGGCTCTGTCTTGAAAGGTTTATGAGTATTTTAGGGAACTCCACCACATTTTCACTAGAATCACTCTATTCGCCTGCATTTTGGGAAAATGGCTAGTTAACTTTTCACATTCCATGACCTTCCCCACTTCAATAAATAATAAAGTTTACTACACACAAATCTTGTTCTATTGGAAATGCCATATGGACAAAATCAGTTAAGACTACATTACTGCAATCACTGACGAAAACACAGGAAACCTCAGATTTCAACTGGAGAAACCAAGCAGAACTTACTGATTGTCAAAACAGAACTGGAAAGAGAAGTACTGATAGTACAATTACAATGATAGGGAAAGAATAAAAATCCTACAAAGCACTAATTCCAACTAATTTTCCACTCAGGTGGCAATGATCCTGTGAGTACTTATGCACAGAAGAATTATGCCAGAATGAATCACCCAACATGTTTTCCCCCAAAACAATCCCCATGAGCAAGACTCTAGATACCTGCTGGATCCACCTGAGGAATTATCGAAGGAAAGCAATAGAGGCTAATGCACTCTGATACAAATTTTCAGCATGTATGTCCTTTTTGGATGAACTCAGAAAGTAATTGTTCAAGCAGAAGCATTACATCAGCATTACCTCTAAGATCTCTTGCATTTGGGTTTTTAATCCAGATGTAAACATTTTGTGCAAAAATAAAGAATCTCTCCTGTCCAAACCTCACTGAAGTGAATTAATGGGAAATGCATGAGACTAGTTTTCATTTTTCATAATCTCTCCCTTATGTCATTGGGTCAGAAAAACTATGCTCGCCCACCTACGCATCCTAACATTTGTGCAAGAAACGTGAATAATTTTATTCTTGGAAGCAGAAATGACCAGGGAAGGTAAAAACTGGTTAATGCTTCCTCTGGGTCATGATCACTTTCAATTACTCTAGCCTAGAAACAGATCTTATTAGGTGGGGCTGTAGCTACGTGCTGGAGCACATGCTTAGCATGCTGAAGGTTGCAAGTTCAATTCCGGCATCTCCAGGTAGAGCTGGAAACTGCTCTGGAGAGCCACTGCCAGTCAGTGTCAACAATACAGGGCTAGAGGGACCAGTGAGTGGTCTGACTCACTATAAAGCACCTTCTTATGCTCCTATCTGTTGGTTGAGTAAGTTGGCTATTTACTCTACACGACTGTCAGATTTCCCTATAGAAATATGCAGTTGGTTTCATCCTTAATGTAACAACTTCTTAAATAGTTAGTTTAAGGGGGGGAATTAAAATGGAGGGCATTTTTAATTAGAACATAAGAAGAGGCATGCTGGATCAGACTAAGGGTTCATCTAATCCAGCACTCTGTTCACACAGTGGCCAACCAGCTGTTGACCAGGGACCCACAAGCAGGACGTGAGTGCAACACCACCCTCCCACCCATGTTCCCCAGCAACTGGTAGCAGCACATAGCCATCAGGACTAGTAGCCTTCTCCTCCAGGAATTTATCCAACCCCCTTTTAAAGCCATCCAAACTGGTGGCCATCACTACATGTTGTGGTTGTGAACTATGCACTGTGTGAAGAAGTACTTCCTTTTACAGGAATTATGAAAAGCATGAGTTATTAACCCCAAATATAAGACTCACCAGGGAGTGAACGTTTCCCCTGCGGACAGTTCCCCTGCCAAAGAGAAAAATGATACAATCACAAATGCAAAAAATAGTCAGAAGTAACTCAAAGTGGAGTTAAATTCACACATTCTAAACTAGGTAAATAAAACTAGGTAATAAAACTCAAATTCACACATTCTAAACTAGGTAATAAAACACTCAGACTCAGTAGTCCATATAATGATTCCTCACAACACTAGGATGCACCTACCCTGCCCATGCCTGCCAAAGAAAGCAGCCACAAGTTAACATCTCACCCTTTTACACAATCATATACAAGAGATTACATTTCTTTGTCTATGTGCTGCTCTCTCTTACGTTCACAAAATGGATGACCTTCAGAGCAATCCTATGCATTTCTACTCAGAATGTGAACCGCCCAGAGAGCTCCGGCTATTGGGCGGTATAGAAATGTAATAAATAAATAAATAAATAAATAAATAGAATTAAGTTCCACTGAATTCAATGGGAAATACTCCACATGTGTTTTTAAGGCTGTAGCCTTAAAGAAGAATGGAAATGGTTTGGTGAAACCACGTGTGTTGTTATTTGATATGGTAGCTAAGTATTGAGATATGACTGTTACATACTACACCAACTGGATTTTAGGTTCAACCCTCAAGAATGTCACTGGTATTAGGTGAAGTCTTTCCTTTGAGTTATCATGAAGCCTAAGACTTTAACTCTGGAGTATTTAAAGTGAAAACAGCTTTCAAAACATAGATCATGCCAAAGAAGTATTTTTGGCACGTTTGAGCCAATCAAGAAGGTTGTGACATTGTGACAATTATGTATCACCCTTGTACAACAATAGGAGTCTGGTACAGTGAAAGGCAGCAGTGCAAGGAGTGGGGTCAAATCCTTGGGGTCAAATCTATACCGTAGGTAGTTTTGAACAAAAATCAATCATTAAGCCTCAGTCCTGTAAAATCTTAACCTGTAAAATGTTAATCATCATAGTTGAGAGGAAACACACTAGTTTATAAAGTTCTTTGAATGGGATAGCATAATGATATTTATAATCCGGAAGGAATTCCTATTATGATCTGCTACATCAGTTTCTGGAGCATCAAATGGAAGCTATCATCCTATCACCCCCCACTCCACAAACTTCTCAACAAACTACAGATAAACCACTGATACCAGACTATGGCTACCCACTGCAACATGTAATCATACACATACCCTAGACTATATATTCCACAGTTATTTGTGTACACAAGTTAATTCATGTTATTCTTCTTTACTTCCATTATTGGAATGTCATGCATTCAAGAGAACACACATTTTGGAGCCCTAAATGGAGCAAAGCCAAGTACTAGTTAATTCCCATAGTAGAGTAGTAAGGAGAACAGGTAAAAATGGTACATATAAAGTAATATTTAGAACACAGGTCTCAGCTCTAGCCATAGTTCAAGAAGTTAATTAGTGGTTAAGTTCTAACATGCTTACAGCTATTCCTTCTACCTGCAGACAACTTATTGATATACTTTAGCTTCCCTTCTCCTCAGATGGTTCAAGAGTGACGTCAGTAGCAATACAAACAGCTCTTCTCCCAAGAAGAATAGTCTCTCACACCAATATCATTTCCTTTACATTCCTTCTTTGTTTCATTGATAGCGAAATCTAAGTTTCTCACCTAATCAATCAAGTCCACAAGTCTGAATTCATCTTGTGTTCTTGCCTTTCATTTTTGCAGCAACAATCCTACGTTGTCCATGCCCTGGTTCTGATCTCTTAACATACAAAACAGCATGTTTGGCCTTGCAAACGTCTTCACTCTTCTTTATTTAACTTAGTGCAACCAACATTTCCTTCCCTGAAACTCCTCTCCTTTTTTTGTTCAAGTTCTTCCAGTGGCATTTTAGTTGTTGTTTTTATAAAAGTCAAATACCTTCTGCTACACCTTCCCCTATTTTGTTGTATTTTATAAATTCTGAAAATATAAAAAACATAGCAATTCCTCTATTTTAAATGGAATAATAAATAAGGGAAAAAATACCAGTGAAGAGAGATTAGCAGCAGTTAATGAGGATGCTGCCAACGGGCAATATCAGCTGGGCTGAAAGGAGCTTGAATGAGCCAGCTGTAAATGAGCCAATGGAAATTTGTCTTGAAGACATATTGCTACACAAATACAAAACCGGATTGTCACTGTAATAATTTGCAACAGTGCAACGTTGGTGACGATCATTAACGAAGATCCCGTTACTCATACTTTATATAGAATAGAGAAAACAGATGAGCAGTTTACTTCTATATTAAGGCGGGTTACACCTGCTTTGCATTTAGGAGGGGGAAGGGCTTCGTTTGCCGACATCTATGGTGCAAGGGCAAATAGGGTCACGCCGTCACAACTGATCTTTACTAAATCTGGGTGCAATGGAAGACCACTTCTGCATGCAGGGACACACACGGACGCGCGCACGCGCTTCCACACGAGCACATATTCACGATGTCACTGGAGGCTCCAACCTTCAGAGCCACCTTCACGCCAGGCAGTTTCCCCGCCCCGATCCAGCCTTGCAGCAGCCCCAACACACCCGAGAGCCCCCCAGACACAAACGTCGCCTCCTGCCCGGCTTGTCTCGCCCTGAGCAAAGGGTGCGCTGAGCAAGGCGTGGATCTACGAAGAGACACTCCGGTTAGAAGAGGAAGCCGGAGCCGCCGCCCGTCCTCAACACCCAGCTCGGGGCTTCAGGCAGTCACGGGCCGGAAAGAGAAACGGAGGGCAGCCCCCACCTGCGAGTGCGGCCTCTCCCCTCCGCGCTCCTTGCCCCGCGTCCCCCCGTTGCCCTTGGCGCCCGCCTGCCCGTCCACCCGCCGATGCCCCCCGGGCCTCGGTAGCCGCCCTCCTCCCCGTCTTCCCCGGGAGGTACCTGCCGAACGGCGCAGAAGGAGCGGCCGAGCACCCGGTTGAGGCAACGAGCCCGGGCCAAAGAGAGGAACAGCATCGCAGCGGCGGCGGCAGTAGGATGAGCCCCAGGGCGCACACCGGAAGCAGGCCCGGCGCAGGCCGGATGCGGCCTGGGATCGACCAACCGTGGCTAGCGACAGGGGCAGGGCAAAGTGGGCCGTACCAATTGCGGCTAAGCGGGGCACAAAGGAAGAAACGGGCCAAGGAAGGTGATGATGAGCCGAAGCATCCTGAGGACGGGAGAGGGAGGAACGGGGCCCGTCGGCATAGACTTTACAATAAATAGACACACACACTGGGCATTCAACTTCCGAGTTGACACAACGGCATTTTTGGTCTCCACTGGGACACAATGGAGGAAGCCAGGAGAGTATTTCCCCGGGCCTCAAGCCTGCCCCCCTCCGCCAACAAGGTAGCTGCAAAAAAAGGTGTTTGCGCTTTTTCTAACTCATACATTAATTTATTATATTTCTATTCCGCCACCATAGGCGAAGCTCTCTGGGGGGTTTCACAACAATTTAAAACCATAAAAAAAACATTTTAGAAAGTGCAAAAGCTATAGATAGCACACACAGACGACATATATCTAAATACAAATTTTGAACAATTTTTAAACCATCAAGAATTATTCAGTATACAATATCTCTCTATAAGTGTAATAGATAGAAATAGTTTTCACTTCCGCTTCAGAGGAGAGGGGGAAAAAATATCCCGATGAAGATTCGTCTTCACACCAAGGGCGCGATCCTATGCACGTTCAGGCAGAAGAGAGTCCTACAACTCCCAGCATTCCCCAGCCCATGCTGGGAATCGTAGGACTTTCTTCTGTCTAAACATGCATAGGATTTCACCCTAATTCTGTACAGTTTTTTTGCCATATCTATCGCCTCTAAATGCACAAGCATACCGAGAAGGGCCTTGCTGGATAAGACACAGTATTTAAGTAGGTTACTATTGCCCAGTACCTTAATTCCACAGAAGTTCGAAACAGGAAGTAAATAAGTACATTTACTAAGAAACTAAATTGAGATGTCCTTGCCTGAACAAAATAAACTTTGGACTACCCCATATCATATATCTCCATGACTGGAGGACTGTCCCCTTCAAGATCCAATACAATTCTTGCCAATCAAAACTTGTTTTTGCACAACATTAATATGGCATAATCCCAGATGGCAATTACAAATAATGAATTGGAAGTATGCATTGCACATTAAGCTTTGGCCATCTGAAATGACACACCCATCCCGCCAGAAGAGTGTCCTCTATGAGAAGGTGTTGAATCGTGTCCAACTTGTGAACTGCCCAGAGAGCTCCGGCTATTGGGCGGTATAGAAATGTAATAAATAAATAAATAAATAAATAAATAAACTTGACACTAAGTTTTGGCAGAGGATGAATTTGTAAATAAAGCAATTCTTTTGCCCCAGAAGGCGACAAACACTACAAAAGCTCCCGGAAGAGTCCTGCCATTATTGAAAAAGGGAGCACTAGTTGTGTTAAACATAGGTCACTATTAATATTGGATCTGGATGTAGAAAGGACTGCTTTCCCATTCGATTTCAGCCAGGAGCTCAGTCTTTTTCAGTCCCACTTGTTCCTTCAGCAGTAAGATGAGAGTAATAGTGACCAACATCAAGACAGCTGCGGAAATTAATATATGGAAATATTGCCTGCCCTCAAAGTTTCCAGAGTATAAATCTCACTAATGAGTCATTGGGCATCATATATACTTTCTTGCGTACATGGTGCATGTAGTACGTGTGAAATGAGTTGGGACTCTCGCACTTGCTATCCACTTGGAGACCAAGTGGAAGGTTGCAACCACTGCCTCCCAGGGAGAGCATCATAGCATGGGGGAGACCAGGCTGGGCCCATCCATCATCCAGAGAAGGAGTAGCCGGAGGGAGCTGCTTACTCCTTCCCTGCCAGAAAAAAAATAGTCAGCATCACCTGCCAGTTGTCTTGAGACTGCAGAGCTGAAAAGAAGAATACTCTGGCTCCTTGCAGGGGCCAGGAGGACAAAGGTTTGATGTGTGTTTATTACAATTTATTGTCAGCCACCTTGAGGATCACTTGAAAGATAAATCTTCAGAACAAATAAGTGAATAAATGCAATTCCAACTAAGCAATGCAGCCCGCATAATCTTGTAGTATGGGCCCTCTAACTTGCTCCTCATTCCTTTTCCTTTGTAGTGGATATTGCTGATACCGGCTGGGACTACAGCAACTGCTCTCAGGTTTATCTGAGACAACAGTCATGCATGGCTTTATTTCCCTCCAATGCAATTCAGGTCAGATCTGAGGCAACATTGCCCACACAAAGCCTCATGAATGTTCTCTGCTTTGGTTAGACTAGATCTGAGGGACAGTTAAAGTGATTGGAAAGAGGCATTGTTGCTCAATGTGTAGACGCTCATCCCACATTTGCCTCTAGTAAATAGGTTTTGCATGTTTTTGTTTTGTTTCAAAACCTGCAAAATGTGTTTGACCATGGCATAAAATAAATGTGTGTATATACCATGGATAGTGATGCTTTTCTCAAGCTCCTTCCAAATTCTAACTCTCTTCAGAGCTATTGTGTCTCTAGCCTTCCTATGTATTGGAAAGGCCATGAATATACAAGGGGAGATTTCTTTAACTGGACTGGACCTGTGCATCTCTGTTTTTGCATATTCATGGTCTTCCTCAAGCTGATTGGCTGCTCTTGGCCTCCCTCACACCCCTATCAGTGACTGTGGCACAGCATCTAGAGGGATCTTTCATGACCACACCAATGATTCAGTGTCCCCTTTTTCATTCAACAGCAGTCTCCAGATGCTTTGAAAGCCAAGGTGAGTGTTCTGTCTTTTGGAATGCAAGAGAAGAATCTCCGTGGTTAGTGTGGGATAGTCTCTCCATGGGGAAATGTTGTGATTTCACCCACCCCCCTTAAAGTTTAATTTCACAGACTTTTGCTAGGATGTTTGTAGAAGCACCTTGTTTTAAAATATCGCTTTGATAATATCTCTTCATCATGCATTTCTCTTTTAATGTTGTTCCTTTATAATATCTTTCAAATTGCAGTTTGGATGCAAAAGCATCTTTGTTCATTTTGGTAGTGTCTGGCTGATTGAGATGTTTGGGAAGGATTAAGGGATTCCGTCAATAACCAGCTATTTGGTGTGTGTCTCAGAAAGATCAGGAGTATGCATAAAATTCTGAGGACCAATTTTGGGAGTATCTTTTTTTTTTTTTTTTTTTTTTTTTGAGGAAGGTTGTTTTAGACGGAGCATCAAATTGTTTTCTTGGGGGAATGGCTTACTGTTGGATGACTATGATGAGTGGGAGCTTCCGGAAGTATTTTCTCATTGGATTTTGAGGAACTTTATTTATGTGGCTACTCTACCTTATCCTCTACATGCGGCGTTTTATCGTAACTAAATTTTAATTATTTATAGCTTTTAACAACTTTTAACAACTTCAAAGTATCCAAATCACCTTTTACAATTCTACCGTTGACTAGAGTATATGTTATTTATGGCTTTATATTCTTTTTGTAAAGGTTTTCTATACAAGGCTATGAGGATGCAGATGGCTTTATATCAAAACAACACAGCAGGCAGGCATGGCTCTATTATTATTATTATTATTATTATTATTATTATTATTATTATTTATATAGCACCATCAATGTACATGGTACTGTACATAGTAAAAGAATAAAACAGCAACACCCTGCTACATAGGCTTACATTCTAATAAAACCATAATCATAGAATCATAGAATCATAGAATAGCAGAGTTGGAAGGGGCCTACAAGGCCATCGAGTCCAACCCCCTGCTCAATGCAGGAATCCACCCTAAAGCATCCCTGACAGATGCTTGTCCAGCTGCCTCTTGAATGCCTCTAGTGTGGGAGAGCCCACAACCTCCCTAGGTAACTGATTCCACCGTCGCACTGCTCTAACAGTCAGGAAGTTTTTCCTGATGTCCAGCCAGAATCTGGCTTCCTTTAACTTGAGCCCGTTATTCCGTGTCCTGCACTCTGGGAGGATCGAGAAGAGATCCTGGCCAGTACGAGAAGGAAGAGAACGCACCAAATAGGCACAGGACAATAAAACTTACAGTGTGAAAGTAAGAACAAAGTCAAGGTCTAAAAGCTGTAGAAAAAAAGAAACATTGGCAAATGAACTGTGGACTGGCGCATTTAGGGGGCCAGCATGCAAGGACAGATTAGTAATAGAGAATAAGTGCGGCTTTCATTTAAAACGCTTACAAGTTTATAGTTATTCTGTTTGCAAAGAAAATTTGGAAGTGTGTGTGATGTGCCTACAGGTGTGTCAGGAACCAAAAGGCTCTCATAGGTCAGCAGTTGGGATTCTGGGGCCTTGCACAGGTCTTTGCCTCTCTTCTACAACTAGTATTTCCTCTTCTGCTCTCTTTGCTGTATAATCATCCCTCATGCCTGTCCGTTTCCTTCTTTCCAGACTCAGCACTATTGTCCCTTCTTTCAGCTTCCTTTCCAAACTGCTCCTTGGAAATTGGTTTACAGACGGTGTGTGAAACAGGTGGGCTTTGAACTCTGAGTTGAACCAGTTTGGCTGTGTTAGTGCAGCAGACCCTGGGTGCTTCCAGATGAGGTTTTAATTGTGCAATTGCCCTGCCTCATTCATGGAATTTTACAGGGTAATAATAATAATAATAATAATAATAATAATAATAATAATAATAATAAATTTGTTACCCGCCTTTCCCTCTGGATCGAGGTGAGGTACAACACAAATAAAAACACTATAAAATACATACAACTATGATGATCCAGACTTTGTCATTTTCCATTTCTAACTGTCCTGTGATTTCTTGCTGCTTCTTTCACCATTTTTCTCACCAGAAAGAGATCCATTAAGGAGGAAAAGATAGAATAGTAGCACAGTGCCTTTTTCTTTGGTAGTGCTAGAAGCCCTCTGTCTGGAAGCAGCCACACTATACAATGAAACAACATTTGGAAATTTGATAAGACTCACAGGTCTTCTCTATGCAAGGCTTTTATTTTGCGCTTGCGATTTTGTGTAGCTGGAGTCCTTTACACCTCTGGAGCGCCTCCCATGCTTTCTGGCCATTGTAGCAGCTTTATTCTCAACGGGGAAAATGCAGTAAGAGATTTTAGCAAGCTTTGAAGCGCGATAAATTTCCGATGATTTTCCAGAATCCCACAAGGAATCTGGAAGCAGAAGCCCTGGCAAGGATGCGGGATTTTAGCCTCTTGTAGAGATGTTTTGGAAAGGGGAAAACTTCAGAGGATAACTATGTTAATAATGGTCTAGTAGATAAATCTTTACAATAAAGGACTGAAGGAACAGGGCGATTTTAGTCAGGAGAAAAAACAAATATTAAAGGGGGAAGTATTGATGGGTTTTAAGACATTTTAGTGCCTGAGGTAGGAAATCCAAATGGCAACACCCTTTCCCACTGTGACTAATGAATGTCAGATACAACATACTGGGAAAGTCTCTGCAAGCCATATAATACACATTACCCTGTACTTTAACTAGGCTGAATTACATGTAATTGAAATACACATTCTTCCTCTCACTATCCATGCCTCCAACTATGTATATTTATTGTTTTATACTGTATGCTGTTATCTGTATGCCGCACTGTGATCCTAATGATACAGGGCGTGATATAAATGTTTTAAATAAAAAAATAAATATAGAAGGCTAATAAATTATGTTGTTGTTTCTTAACCAACAGATAAAGTATTTGATCTTTTCTTGCGCCTACAGATTTCTGGCCAATCAAAAGTGTAAAACGAAAACAAACAAAAATGTAAAAAAATCAAACTAACCTACACAACATACGCTTGGTCTCAAGATCACCAGTTGTGCCCGTTTTGCAACCTTATTACCTAAGCAATTCCTGGTGTTTTGTTGGATACCAGCTCTTGGTCTCTAAGGAGAAAAAGATATGAAGGGGAGCACTGTTTCTGACCAATATAATTATGGTCCTACATCTGGACATGCAGATGATCAGAAAAGGGAGCCTTGTGTTGAAAGAGGCCACATCTTCTCTCCTGCTTCTTACTATGCATCTGTAATATCACACCTCCTTAGCCAGCCAGAAGCTAACTGTGAGCTGGATCCAAGTTTTCTTCTCCCTTCGCCACAGAAAACTGAACTGGGGTTCCAAAGTAGTGGGAACGGGGCATCTTCCAGGGAAGCCTCCTCCATGAATCAGTTGCCTGTGTACAGCTTGAGTAACTCTAGTCATAACAAACACCTACAGGCTAAGAGGGCCAGGGTAGAAAATATTATTCGGGGAATGAGCATCATGCCAACCCCTATAGTGCCTGGTACCCTAGGAGAAGGTGACCAATGCCAGGCTGGGAAAGTAAAGGAGGACTATAGAGAGAATAAGAGAAAGCAGAGGCTTCCTCAGCAGCAAAGTCTGCATGAGAATTCTCTGGCAAGACCTGGCAGAAGCAGTGTCCCAACTGAAGAATGCCTCCAGCTGAAAAAACAGCTCCATGTTTTGCAGCTTCAGCTGAAGCAGCTGCAAGAGAGGTTCCTCCCATCTTCCGAGCTCAATGGTTCCAGTCAAAGCCAAGGAAGTATGGAGAAGATGATGGACCTGTTGAAGGAGAAGTTTGGGCAAAGTTTGGACAACAGCAATCAATCTGTCATAAGTGACCGATACAAAGATAATGTTCAGAGACACATTCCCAAGATGAGAGGACCTGAATTGTTGGAAGAAGAAACAGGAATGATGGATTCAGGAATTTCAACTTCAGAAGAAAGACCTCTTTCAGAGATATTAAAACATGAGTTGATCCAAGTGGTGACGCAGGCTGTGGACTCTGTTTTGAAAAAAGCCTTGTCTAAGTCAGCAGGCCTCCAATCTCAGTTACCCAATGGCCCTCGGGTGTCCGTGTCCCCCACTGGGAGAGAATTTGTAGGTGCTGGAGAAAATGCATCCAGTCAATGTCTTCCTAAGATGTCTCCTTATAAAGCCTCCATGTCACTAATCACAGAGAAACCTCCAGCCTTTCCTACTTATCCCATCCAGTCAAAAATGGAGAGAAAACTGTGCCAGGTACCACCTGCGAATTGTCCCTTGATCATGACCTCTTCTGAAGTTCAAGGAAGTGGCATTTTTAGCCAGATGCTACTCTGTGGTCAAAATGGCCAATGGAGCAGTCCCCCTCCAAGAATAGTATCTTCTCCAAAGTCCTTAGATGTGCCATGGCAGCCAATCAAACTGAAGCCATCTGTCATGAGACAACAACGCTGTCCAACATCCTGTAGATCAGCTGAAATGGAAGGTTTGACCTCTCTTCCTGTTTCAAATGCAGAGTTTGCTGAAAGGTGTGCTTTGACGGATGGGGTGCACTTTCCCTCAACACATATATCCTTTAGGAGCCCTCCTATATCCTTGGCCAGAGGTGACAATTTGGTGTTGCATTCTCATCTAGACTGGTTAAATAAAATATACATTTCTGTCTGTTTGGCAGGCTGTTGGGAGCCCAATTCTGCTGGGGAAAAGTCTGGGTGAGGAGGAACGTCCACATGTGCCCTCTTCCCCAGCAAAACTGTTGTGGCGGTAGCAGAGCAGGGGGGAAATTAAGGATGGGGGGGCATCTGGCAGTTTGATTTCTCACAGTGGGCCCACGGTAGGTTGCCCATATGTGGCCTAAATTAAATGTCACTTCAGAGTGAAATGTCACATTCAAATGTGTAGTAAAACTTCAGTGGCTTTTTTGTGACAAAAAGCTGCTTTGAGAGGAGGAAATTTGCCATGGAGAAGTGGGCAGAGAGGGTGCTTCGCTCATTTTCCCTTCTGCTGTTTTCCACCACAACTTTCCCAAAACTGCTTTTCGCCTTTGCAGGATTCCAGATATGAATTTAGCCATGCACTCATCTAGGGAGCCTTGGAGGAGAAAGTGGGGGTGAAGACACTGCAGTGGCAAAAAAGCAGGTGGCAAAGGATTAAGTATCCTTTCCCCACTCCAGATCACTCCTTCCCAAAGCACCTTTTATCTAACTACAGTGGCCACTTGGATTTTTGTTACAGGAATTTTCATGTAACAGTTCCACCTTGAACTAGCATGTTTGAAGAGCAAGGAACATATCTGGATGTTCTGTATCCAAAATCTTACTGATTTCCTTCACTATAGTTCATAGGAAGGGCACATACTGTATGCTCTACCCCTTCATGTTCTACAATATTATGATTGGAAAAGCCACGCCTGGCCAAATTCTTCCTCCTATGCAGTCCTTTTAGGATCTGGATCTGGCAACCTTAATTCAGCCTAAAGCTGCCTGTAGAACAAGAGCAACTTTCAAGAAAACAAATGTCAATGGCACAACTGTGCCACTTGCCTGGATAGGGTTGCCAATTCCTGACCTGCTGTGGAGTTCTGTTCATTGAAAAGATTAATAGGTACAGTACAGGCTGTGCTCAATAACATTGCAGCAGCTTGACTGCTCAGCCTTCTCCAATGGCTGCTGATGTGACAAGTTGAGTCCTACACGCTGCTGTCAATAGGCAAGGAGGCTAGATCACAGCTTCAAAATGACTATCCTTACCTTTGCATCTGGAGTTGGTAACCCTGAAACCTAGAGTATGATCTCCCTGATTTTTTTTCCTTTGCAGACTGTTCTCTGCTGGGAATCAAGCAACAAAATGCAAGATAACTTTGTTTACTGTCTGGAGCACAAAATCAGGTGGAGACCTCCTATTGCTAGGTCTCTTTGCATCAGATCAGGGCATCAGATTAGGCAACAGAGTCTGGATTTAATGGCTTTACAGTAGCCTCCACCCCCAACCTGGCACCCTCCAGATGTGTTGGACTACAATCTCATCATCCCCAGCCAGCACAACCAATAGTCTGGGAGTGATGGGATTTGTACTCCAACATATCTGGCGGGCACCCAGGTGAGGAAAGCTAATGTAAAGGGTCCCCACTCTTTACTGTATATTAGTTCACTTACTTCAGAATGTGGTGAGCCTGCCCTGCCTCAGCTTGGGCCCCCGCAGTGCATTTTGCTGAGTTGTGCCTTGGACATCTGCCCCAGAGTCCTGCCCTAATAGCACCACAAGAAAGGAAGTCCAGCAGGCCAAATTCAACTCATTCAGGTCTTGCTCTAAACCAGCTGACGTTGACTATCACGACTAGGAACAGGAAGCATTTTTTCCCTTGACTCTAGATTACATCCAGGAAGCTTTGACCCCAGGCCATCTAAAAAAGGCTAAGCTGATGTTCTTTTTCTCTCGCTACCCGACCTCATCTTTGCTGAAAGCCTACTTCCTAGATGTCCAGGTAAAGCTATTCAGCTTCATGTACCTCAGAGTAAATGTAAGCCCTGTGCAAATGTTAGCTTCTCCCATAGCTGGCTAGGCACTGTTGTGATAAACCAGAAGATGAAGAAAAGTAGAAGTAGCAACCCTGTTTGGGTTGTGGCTTGTCGGGTATGAATCAAACTAAAAACAAATGTAGCTGTGTGAGCCATAAGATAAATTACAAAATTTATATTAGGGCAATACCTTTATGAAGCCAACCCCAAATGGCATGCAAACTTTAAAGTTCTCCAGAACTCTTCACTAGGCTAGCCTAGCCTTCCTCTCCAGATGTGCTAGACTACAACTCCCATCATTCCCAGCCGCCATAGCCATCTGAAGGACACCAGGTTGGGGAAGCCTAGGCCAAATCAGGAGTGCAGTAGGTAGATGTCTAGTTGTTTTGGATGTTAACTCCAGAATCCCCTGCCAGCATCTCCAGTGGTCAGAAATGCTGAGAGTTAAAGGATGAAACATCTGGAATCTACTTTCTGCCTACTGCTGGGTCAGATGCTAAGCTAAGCAAAAAAGGTTGGAATCAGCTGGTGATACTGAAGCCATGGAGTCAGCATTTAATCAGTCTTAAAATGGGATGTGGGAGGAGGTTGCAGAGATTCAAATCAGGACTAAATAATAAATGTTTGGAAGTGAAAGCTCCTTGACTTCTTGCAGGAGGGAGGTAAGGGGGGGGCACTTAAAAGATGAGTTGTGGAGCACTGGTGACCCCTAGTGGCAGTTTGTAGAGCATCCCCCTTTTCATGTTTTGTGGCACCTAAAAGACTGACAAATTTACTTTGCCGTGAATGTTCATGCATCAGAGCATGAACTCTGATGCATGAACATGATCAGAGGAAGTGTACATGTATACAAGAGATACAGTGTATTTCCAGTGAAAATGGGAGGCTTTAACGCATAATCCAATGTAACATGTTCTTTCCACAGTTCACCCGCTGTATCACCTCCCAGCTCATCAAGTGGTTTAGCAATTTCCGTGAATTTTATTACATCCAGATGGAAAAGTTTGCCAGGCAAGCCCTCTTGGAAGGAGTCACAGATCCCAGTAACCTCATTGTCACCAGGGACTCTGAGCTCTTCCGGATCCTCAATGTGCACTACAACAAAGGGAATGATTTTGAGGTGAGAGCCTACACTTAGCAAGTATTCCTTATTTTAACTGAATGTGCCTTATTCTAAGAACATTACTTTTGTTCTAGAACTGGACAACTCCCATGGATTTATGTGTGTGTGTAGTTATTTCAGAACAGTGGAGGTCAAGAGAACACCATAGGAGAGGCACAATAACATATTCATAAAATCATAGAGTTGGAAGGATCCATTTAGGCCAATGAGTCCAACTCCCCAAATCAGAGGAATACCATAGGGGGGGTATTCAAATCAGGGTACCACAGTATCTATTGTAATATGGAAATACATAAACTAGCCTTCTCAAATCTGGTATCTTCCAGATGTGTTGAACTGCATTCTCAGCCAGCATAGCCTCTTCAGTGGTGGCGCTGATTGTGGAATGCCCTCCTCAGAGAGGCTTACCTGGCACCCACATTATCCTTTTTGCATTAGCTGAAGATCTTTTTATTCTCCCAGGAATTTTAAGATGATTTTAAGATTTAAGGGCTGCAACCTTATGTCCACTTACGTGGGAACAAACCCCTTTCAATATAGTGGAACTTATTTTTGCATAAGCAGGGACAGAAATGTGTTATCCTTTAACTGCTGTTTTAAGTCTTTTCTCTTGCTGGTTTTATTTTTATTTAGTTTTGTATTGTGGTTGGTTGTTATTCTATTTGATTTTTAGAACTCCTGTTGATTGTTTTTATGGTTTTTAACTTGTATTGTTCACTGCCCAGAGGAAATTGTTAATTGGGCAGTATACATGCCAAACAAAGACCAGTCCATCCTACACAGATGCTAAATTGACCAATGGTGTGTTTCATATCCCCAAACTTGTTATTTTCTTTCTCTGCAGGTTCCTGATGGTTTCCTGGATGTTGCCAGTCTGACCCTTAAGGAATTTTTTAGTGCTGTCAGGGCAGGGAAGGACTTGGACCCTTCCTGGAAAAAACCAATTTACAAAATAATTTCCAAACTTGATAGTGAGATCCCAGATGGATTTAAATGCGCCAGTTTCCCCAAGGAGTTGATCCAAGGTTAATGCAGAATTATCAGGGTGACTGGCATGTGACCATGGATGGAGCACTGCCTTGAGGACAACCCTGGTTGGTGTCAAGATGTTTCATAAATACCAACCAGTCAAACAACTGAAACCTGAATTCATGGAGAATGATTGTAACACCATCAATATTGGTAGTCCTTTATGGAGTAAAATATACGAAAGCCCATGTCCTGGAATGGCAGTAGTGACTTCCTGCATTCTGTCTGGTATATCTTTCGATTGCCAGTTTTAGTCACAGTCCAAGTTACTCTCACTTAATTTATATCATTCCCTTGGAGTTGTCAAGATAAGCTACAGTGTGGTCATCCAGTATCATGATCCAGCAAAAGTTAGACATGGCCAAGATGCACTGAAACCAGGGGAACTGAAGTATACCATTAAATGATTAAGGATGCAAAATTTTTTTGTGTGAACTGCCCAGAGAGCTTCGGCTATTGGGCGGTATAAAAATGTAATAAATAAATAAATAAATTCTATCCACGTTTTCTTGAGAAGTCCCATTGACCTCAGGAGGACTTTCTTTTGAGTTCACAATCATAGGATTCCTGTCCCATTTATTTCAGTGGAATTTAGCATGCCTAACATTTGTTGGATTACAGCCAGTGCCCTTAATCCTAAAGTGCACTATATTGAACATTAAACATCTTTGGACATCCATGGAACATTAACGTCTTTTATAAAATAGGGTCAGTAAAAGGCCCCCATCCTGTCACAATTCTGATTAAATATTACTTACAGCACAACATAAACCTTGCAGGGGCTCTACTGTTGGGTTATTGCCAGAACTTTTCTCCTTCTGGAACTCTGTTTGTGCTCAGAAACAAACACACATCACGCAGGTCTTACACAGCAGAGCTGGTTTATTTCCTTCAGGCTTCTGTGCAGTTCAGTTCAGATCAGCACACTGAGGCATACACAGAGAGCAGTGATCATAGAGCAGTGATCAGTAAGCAGTGATCAGTTCCATTTTACACAAGTGAGAAACTATATACAGATCTACACAATTCTTATCTACATTACATACAGCTGTGATGAGGCTAACTTAGAATCTTGGCAAAGTTCCCAGAACAGCCTCTATCTCAAGGTAATTGCCCACAGATAGACTTTCTCTGTTTAACCCTGAGATAGCCATACACACACAATTTTAATGACTAAGCAAGTATTTCTTTTCATATACTTAACAGTCCTCCTCTTGCGCATGTTGTTTAAATTGTGTTACAATCTGAGACCCAGCTTTAAAAGCATCTCTTTGTGTTTTACCATTGATACTGGTTTTGTGAATAAATCAGCCAACATCATTTCAGATGGACAATATTCAAGCTTAATCCAGCCCTTCTGAATTATATCTTTCACATGAGAATAACGAACATCCACATGTTTAGTTCTTGGTTTACACTTTTCAGATGTAGCCATACTAATACATGCCTGATTATCCTCAAATATGGTTACTGGTGTCTCAATTTCCAACCTTAGATCAGCAAATAATTGTTTATACCACTCAATCTCATTACAAGCCAGAGATAAACTGATATATTCTGCTTCTGCACTAGAGGTTGCTACACAATTTTGTTTTCTTGTATACCAATCAATCAAGGATTGATTGTAAAAGAATGCTGCTCCACTGGTAGACTTTCTATCAATTGCGTTAGCCCAGTCAGCATCTGCATAAACATAGAAATTTCCATCTTTGTGTGTAGATATTTCCAATTTGTGATTAATTGTACCTTTTAGATATCTCAATACACGTTTTACAGCTGTCCAATCAGTTACAGAAGGTTTTGTCATTTTTCTGCTTAAAAGATTTACAGCAAATGTAATATCTGGTCTACTTAGGTTTGCTAGATAAAGTAAACTTCCAATCACACTCTGATATTTCTGTATGTCTTCCATTTCAGTACTGTCTGTCTGATTTTGAAAATCAGTGACCATAGGAGTGGCAACAATTTTACAATTCTCCATGCTGTGTTCTTCCAGCAATTTTTTAATTTTGCCACTTTGTTCAATCAGAAATGACCCTGTGTTAGAATCTTTTGAAATTTGCATTCCCAAATAACTTTTCACTGAACCAAGGTCTTTTAACTCAAAATGTCTTTGCAGCTGGTTTACAAATGTGTTTTTCTGTTCTTCTTCATTAAAAACCAGTAACAAATCATCTACATAAATCAGCAGATACACTACATTTGAACCATCCTGTTTTGTGTACAAACAATGATCAGCTTTGCTTTGTTTAAAACCTATTTTGATCAATACATTGTCCAGTTTCTTATTCCAACACCTTGCTGCTTGCCTCAAACCATATATGGATTTTTTCAATTTACAAACTAACCCTGGATTTTTAACAAAACCTTTTGGTTGAGTCATGTAAATTTCCTCTGTTAAATCTCCATATAAGAAAGCTGTTTTGATGTCAAAATGAAATACATTCAATTGTTTTTCTGCTGCAATTTTTAACAAAAGTTTTACACTTGAGTATTTTGTTGTAGGTGCATAAACTTCTTCAAAATCTATTAGATATTTTTGAGCAAATCCTCTTGCTACCAATCTTGCTCTGTAACGTTCCACCTGTCCTTTCTCATTTTGTTTTACTTTGAATACCCATTTACAGGTAATGGCTTTACGACCTTCAGGTAAAGGTACTAGCTCCCACGTTTCATTTTTTTCCATTGCTCTGATTTCCTCTGACATTGCTTCATGCCAGCCCTGAGCTTCTGTAGGTTCCATTTCCTGAATTTCCTCAAATGAAGTAGGTTCATAGGCTATTAGTAAAGCTCTATGAGAAACCTGTTTGCTTTGGTATTCATCTGAGTAACGAATTGGAGCTTTGCGTTCCCTTTCTGATCGTCTTGGCATAGTTACAGGCATAGTTTCCTCCTCTACAGTTTCTTCCCCCTCCCTCTCTTGCTGAGATTGTTCAGGAATTTCTTCTGTTTCTACAGCTTTCTGTTCTACAGGCAAACTTACATACTGTTTTGTTTCCTGCATTTGTTCATGAAAAACTACATCTCTGCTCACAATTACACTTTTGTGATAAGGAGACCACAAACGATAGCCTTTTGTTTGTGTATCATATCCCAACAGTTTACATTCCAAACCTCTTTGAGCTAGCTTTCCTGGTCTGTTTTCTTTCTGAACATGAGCAAAACATTTACTTCCAAAAACCCTTATATGTGACACTCTAGGTTTTCTTTTGTAAAACATTTCATATGGGGTTTTTTCATGTACAGAGTGGTAAAGCCTGTTTAACAAATAATTTGAGGTGGACAAAGCTTCTGCCCAGAACAGATTAGACAATCCTGACTCTTTCAATAGAGCTCTTAACATGTTCTGCAAGGTTCTGTTTTTCCTTTCTGCAACTCCATTTTGAAATGGTGAATATGGAGCAGTAAGGTCATGTTGTATACCTTCATCACTAAGGAATTTTTTTAATTGGTTGCTAAGTTGCACAGTTGGTTGCACAGTTCAGTTTTTTTAATTGGTTCTTAGATTAGCTATAGGTTCTTTAAATCTATTTTTACTCCACTTAACAAAGGCTTTGAACTTTCCAAAAGTTTCACTCTTCTGTTTTAACACATACACAAATCCAAATCTACTGTAATCATCAACAATAGACAAGAAAAATCTGTTTCCTCCTTGACTTGTCTCAAAAGGACCTGCAAGATCTGCATGAATTAATTCAAAAATTCTTTTTGTTGTTCTCTCACTATGTTTTGGAATGTTTGACTTATGACACTTGGTTTCACTGCATACATTACATTCTACATAGTTAGAACATGGTTTGATTTTCACCCCTTCACACAATTCTGGAATCTTAGAAATTATTTTATAGTTAGCATGACCAAACCTTTTATGAGTTAAATGGATGCACTCTTGGTGTGGTTTGCAATTGGCTATTGTTTTTGTTGTGACTTTGCTGGCTACAACTTCATTTTCTGTACAAGTATTAATCACATACAAAGATTCTTTCATTATTCCCTGCACACACACCTTGTTTCCCTGTTTTATAGTACAATTTTCTTCAGTAAAACAAACCTCATACCCCATTTCTGTTAACTGAAACACACTTAGAAGGTTTGTTTCTAATTCTGGTACATATAAAACACTTTGTAGTTCAACTCCCAGACAATCAAAATATACATTACCCACACCACAAATCTGGATTTTTGTTCCATTTGCAAGGGTAACACACTTTTGCTCTGAAGTAGAAATTTCCAAGGTTACAAATGAAAGTTTGTCTTTTGCCATACTTATTGAAGCCCCAGAGTCCAAAAACCAAGGATTCATTTTCTCTTTGACTCTTGCTAGAAGACACTTCTTTGTTGATTCAGCTTCATTCATGTTGTTTTCTTCTCTCCACTTTGCTGTCAACAGCTTTTTCTTCTTGTTGTTGTTGCAATCCCGCCTTAAGTGTTCTGTGGAACCACAGTTAAAGCATTTCCTTGCCTTTAATGCAGCCACCACGTCAGAAGATTTATGACTTTGTTGAAATTCAGCCGCAGGATGTTTAAGGCTCTGTTGTTTTGAAGCTTGTCTTCTTTCATAGGTTTCCAGTAGTTTTCCAGCTACATACTCGAGGGTTAAATTTTTCTCCTCTTGACTTTCCATCATGGTGACAACCGCGTCGTACGATGAATCAAGACTTGACAAAATCACATAGACTTGGTGTATAGTTGTAAACTCCATCCCTCGTGCCCTGAGTTGATTGAAGATTTCTCTCATGCTTTTCAAATGGTTTGACATAGACTCCCCTGGTTTCAGCTTCATTCCATACAGCTTCCGGGTTAGAATTATTTTACTGCCCGCTGTTTCTCTTTGATATACAGCTTGTAGCGCATTCCAGCACTCTTTTGATGTATTCAAAAACTGAATGAAGGAAATTTGAGAGTCTTCCACAGCTAATGCAATAACTGCCATTGCTTTTGCATCGTCCTTAAACCATTTAGCATTCTGTGGATCTGCTCTATCTGGTGGATCCTCTGTGACTACATACCACAGTTCAGCCTGAATCAGATACATTTGCATTTTGTAAGACCATAATGCATAGTTAGAGTCATTCAGCTTTTCCAACAATTGATGTAAACCAGACATATTAGCTCCTGCCATTTCCTCTGCTTTAGGAATTGGTATCTCACCGTCCTCCTGCTCAGAGTCCTCCTCAGAGTCAGCCGACTGAGATTTTTCCTCACTTTGCAGCACTGGCTTTAGCTTGATGTCTTCCTTCATCAACAGTTTTCTGTTTTAGCAGACTCCTGGTTCTGATACTGCACCGTTCCCACCAAGTTCTGGTTCTTCTGCCTGGGTTAGGCTGGCGTAGGCTTCCTGGACTGGACTGGGCCCATAACCTTTGTTGGGTTATTGCCAGAACTTTTCTCCTTCTGGAACTCTGTTTGTGCTCAGAAACAAACACACATCACGCAGGTCTTACACAGCAGAGCTGGTTTATTTCCTTCAGGCTTCTGTGCAGTTCAGTTCAGATCAGCACACTGAGGCATACACAGAGAGCAGTGATCATAGAGCAGTGATCAGTAAGCAGTGATCAGTTCCATTTTACACAAGTGAGAAACTATATACAGATCTACACAATTCTTATCTACATTACATACAGCTGTGATGAGGCTAACTTAGAATCTTGGCAAGGTTCCCAGAACAGCCTCTATCTCAAGGTAATTGCCCACAGATAGACTTTCTCTGTTTAACCCTGAGATAGCCATACACACACAATTTTAATGATTAAGCAAGTATTTCTTTTCATATACTTAACATCTACATGAAAAAAGAAGCTTTCAGCCAGCACAGCTGTATCTCCATACTTTTGCTGTTTGACTAATCCCAATTCCCCCAATTTGTTTAACCTTCAAAAACAAAATGGTGTGCCTGTAAATGAGCTTCTGTAAACCCTTTCAACTCCAGAAGTGAGGTGGATGCAAGAAATGCAGCCTTATCTGAGAACAATCTGCAGCCTTATCTTATGCATGTTTCATTGTATGCAATAAAACTCCATTTGGGGAAGATATACACAGGGCTGCAGCCCTTACATAACTTTGTAATGCTTTTCTTTTAGTTGAATGCAGCTTGTTGTTAAAAGCTATCATGTGTATATTATCAAATGAGTCCTTTGGTGTGTTGGTGATGTGAGATAGAGAATGTTTGAGTACTCAACCTGTGTTTTTCCAGAAGCTGCAGTAAGCACACTCTGAGCCCATTAGGATCTATCCTGGAAGCATCCAATTCTATCCTTTGCAGGAAAAATAGGTTTTACTAACACTGGGATGTATTTGCTTACACTGTGGTGCCAAGATCCAAAATTAGGCAGCACATCTGTTTAGTATTTTTAAATTGCACAGACAATGCACTGGATCTGGGGATCAGGAGATCCGGGTTCTAGTCCCCACTCAGCCATGGAAACCCACTGGGTGACTTTGGGTCAGTCACAGACTCTCAGCCCAGCCTACCTCACAGGGTTGTTGTTGTGAGGATAAAATTGAGTGGAGGAGGAGGATTATGTACACTGCCTTGGCTTCCTTGGAGGAAAAAAGGCGGGATATAAATGCAATAATAAATAGAATTTGCCACCCGTGGATGAAAGGGCTCCACAGGAGGCTTCTCATTCAATGAAGGAATCCCACTCACTGAATGGAGCTGGTGGTCTTTATTGATTCTTCCCTCCCCCATGCCACTCCAAATCTGCTGTGAGGATTGGGGGACCCTCAGGAACAGTGGGGGAGGTGGCACTGCAGGTTGCAAGAGGAAGGAAAGGAGAAATTGATGAAGACCATAGAATCATAGAAGAGTAGAGTTGGAAGGGGCCTATAAGGCCATCGAGTCCAACCCTCTGCTCAGTGCAGGGATCCACCTTAAAGATCCCCTCCCCAATATTTTTTTGTGGGGGGCAGGAGAGTTCTGAGAATTCTCTCCCCACCTTTGGCCACCGGGCTTAGAGAGGGAAACGGGCCGCAACCTTTTCGGAGGGGGGAAGACAGTCCCGTGAACCGGAACAGGCGGGAGGGATTTGCCCCTCGTCTTGGCACGGGCACTTTGGATTGTGCCACCGCCACCCCTCATCGCTCTCAGCGGCGCCCGCGCCTCAGGCTGCGCCCGCAACGGTCGTTCGGAGCTGACAGGCAGGCAAATAAGGCCAGGCCCCGTCCTGCCCGCCCCGCCCATTCTCTCCGGTATAGCCGGCAGCGCGGAGAGTCGAGAAAGAGGAGGAGCTTCACTGGCTTTATGCAGATGAGGCGCCGCCACCGAGCATTCTGGGAGAAGGAGAACCGGGACGCACCTCGCGATCGGACGCGCCGAAGCACCCACGAGCCTCGCCCGGTGGTATCCTGAAGCTGTCCGACTATGTCCAAGCATGGGTGGGGACTAAGCGGTGGGTGGTCGTGTTCGCTGTGCGTTGGAGTGCAGCGGAAGAGGGTGGGTGTGACGATGGGCGCAGCAAAAAGCATACTTACCTGGCAGGGGAGACACCTTGATCATGAAGGAGGTTTTCCCAGGGTGAGGCTCATCCATTGCACTTCGGGTGTGCTGACCCCTGCGATTTCCCCAAATGCGGGAAACTCGACTGCATAATTTGTGGTAGTGGGGGGCTGCGTTCGCGCTTTCCCCTGATCATTTGGTTTAAAAAACAGATTTAAAAACTTTTTATTCTATCGTATTTCTAACGAAGTACTTGGAAAATTCATGTTGAATACTTTAAAAAACCGTATTTTGTTTTCATCAGCTAGTTGCGAGTAGGTGGCCATTTTTTCCTACCAGGAAACTGCTCAATACAGCTATTACAAAATTGATTATTCCTTAATCTGCTTAACACTGAAATCAAATTAAAAGCATCCAGTTATAAGAACAAACGCTTCTTGAATTTATACAACACAAGGAAGACGATCAAAAATTTCCAGTTTCCAAATAAGTTCAAAGATGCTAGACTAGGGTGATCATATGAAAAGGACAGGGCTCCTGTATCTTTAACTGTAATGTAGAAAAGGGAATGTCAGTAGGTGTCAATTGAAGAGGGTGAAATTCTCTCCTCATCAACACAGTTAAAGCTGCAGAAACCCTGCCCTCTTTTGTATCTGGCCACTCCTACTATAGCTAGTGTAGCTGTGATGAAGAGGGAATTTCACCCACTTCAATTGACAACTGCTGCAATCCCCTTTTCTACATAGTTATATAATTAAAAAAGTTTTTAAATCTGTTTTTTAAACCAAATGATCAGGGGAAAGCGCGAACGCAGTCCCCCACTACCACAAATTATGCAGTCGAGTTTCCCGCATTTGGGGAAATCGCAGGGGTCAGCACACCCGAAGTGCAATGGATGAGCCTCACCCTGGGAAAACCTCCTTCATGATCAAGGTGTCTCCCCTGCCAGGTAAGTATGCTTTTTGCTGCGCCCATCGTCACACCCACCCTCTTCCGCTGCACTCCAACGCACAGCGAACACGACCACCCACCGCTTAGTCCCCACCCATGCTTGGACATAGTCGGACAGCTTCAGGATACCACCGGGCGAGGCTCGTGGGTGCTTCGGCGCGTCCGATCGCGAGGTGCGTCCCGGTTCTCCTTCTCCCAGAATGCTCGGTGGCGGCGCCTCATCTGCATGAAGCCAGTGAAGCTCCTCCTCTTTCTCGACTCTCCGCGCTGCCGGCTATACCGGAGAGAATGGGCGGGGCGGGCAGGACGGGGCCTGGCCTTATTTGCCTGCCTGTCAGCTCCGAACGACCGTTGCGGGCGCAGCCTGAGGCGCGGGCGCCGCTGAGAGCGATGAGGGGTGGCGGTGGCACAATCCAAAGTGCCCGTGCCAAGACGAGGGGCAAATCCTTCCCGCCTGTTCCGGTTCACGGGGCTGTCTTCCCCCCCTCCGAAAAGGTTGCGGCCCGTTTCCCTCTCTAAGCCCGGTGGCCAAAGGTGGGGAGAGAACTGTTGCATGCTCAGGCGACGAACATCATTCCGAAGTCGCTTTCTTGTTCCTCTTCTGAGGGGAGAAGATGGTAGCGCAGAGGGTCTCGCCAGACACTTGGGACGTCAATTTTGGCTTCAACTCAAATGCATCGTTACCAATAATTGGTTCCAATATCTTTTCCCGTTGCGGAAGCACGAACGGACTACTTTGTCAAAGATCGCCAAGCTCTTGCGCAAGTTACCTTGCCCGCAGTCCAGAACTTGGTTTCGGCTAGCCTAGCGCAACATTATTTGCATTCAACTCTTTGCCCTGAACTTTACACGCTGCCATATGGCTTCAATAGGGTGTGGTTTAGGCCTCATCAACCCCTACATTTCAAGCCAGCATTAAATTCCTTCTCTCATTTTAATGAAGAACTATTTTGAATTAACCTTAAACCCAATTTTATTGAATGGTAAATGCTTTGGCCTGTTTGTGGTGGGGAAAAACACTTCTAGGACTGCTATTAGAAAATAGATGTATATAAGCCCCATTACATCATCATCACCTCTATCTTAGGAAAGAATGCTGTAGGCTCGTTCATGTTGAGTCTTTTCCCTGAAGGGTTGCTAAAATACATTTTTTAAACAAATATAAAGATATACTTTGCATTGTAGTGGTATTTGTTGGTGAATAGTGCATCTACACTGCCATTATTGTTGTTGTAGTTGTATTTGTGAACCACCCATTAGCCAAAGCTATCTGGATGGTTTACAAATGATCAAAACTTTAAAAATACAATATAAAATATAAAAATCATTTACATGCAAAGAAATTAAAAACAGTCAATCGTACACATTGTATTTTTAAAGGTTTCATGAGATGTGTAGCTGCTGTTATTTTGCCCAAAAGACAGGTCTGAAATCTGCAAACGTGCACACACATCTCAGCTAGTTTCTGGCCATTCTATTATAGCAGGTATATAGTAATGTTTTCTCAGTAATGCAACAACTGTAAATACAGTGCATGATTGATTTAACTAGAGAGTGAAACTAGAGTGGAAGGTTTGTGTAAAACATTTGGAAGTGAAGGGCCAATAATTAAAAAAGTATCTCATGACAAAACAGATGAAGAGGAAAACATTGATTGAGATGGCAGTCATTCATAATATTTTGTCTGTTGAGAGGGAATAAAATAGATATTTTGGCCTGCAGGCCCAGGCGACAAATTCCATCCCAGGGAACATATTACATGGGCTTGCATACATATGAGGAATGGCAGAACGTTTTGTTCTTTGCTTGGCCAGAGAAATGCATTCGAGAATTCCTCTGGATAATTTGTTGGAGAACACAGACTACAGCAAAGCTTCATACAGTAAAGCTGGCCAGATCAAGTCAAGTATTAAATTCAGAGGCACAAGTCTATCTCCCAAGTGATATGTTTCCTTTCTTTTGTAATATTTTATTTCAATAAAGATGCATGTACAGGGCAAACCAGCTGATGTAATTTTCTTGTGCAATGTTAGTAAAGCTGAGAAATACGAACATTGTTAAACAAATTTGCATTATTATTATTATTATTATTATTATTATTATTTATTTATATAGCACCATCAATGTACATGGTGCTGTACAGAGTAAAACAGTAAATAGCAAGACCCTGCCGCATAGGCTTACAATCTAATAAAATCATAGTAAAACAATAAGGAGGGGAAGAGAATGCATTATATCTTTATTCAGTGTAGCCAATGGAATGTCAATCAGTATCAACTCCAATTTTTTTTGTGCTGGATTATGTCTGGGTTCTGTTAAGTAATGGTAACCTAAAGAGACATCTCTGGAAGGAAGCAAATGTAGGGAAATAATGGGCTTGATCTTCTGCTTGAGCTGGTTGGTTATGTATTCTGGGCTTTCTCCCACATATCATTCAGATGTGTAAGTCACTTGGAGGTCAGAGCTGTTAACATGTTGTTGTCCCATTTACTCTGGCAAATGTGTTCCATTTTTCACATGCATATATAATTTCCTCAGAGCCATTTGATTTCCCAGATCCCAATCCAACAACACTAGAACTAAAGCACACTGGTCACAAACCAACATAGATTTTAAAAGTACGCAACTCTTTGCTGCAGTCTCTCTTAGGTGTATCTGGCATAGGAGGGCTTCTGCCCTGAAACTTGGCCTAGGAATATTTTAAATAATTAAATAAATAGTAAGTGGTGGAACTTGCATGCGCCTCAGTATAGTAACCTGGTTTGAAGATCTAATTTCTCACAGATGTCTGGTTAACAATGCTCCTGCTTCCATGAAGAAGCAGTGGTTTCTAGTCCACAAAAGACAGTGGTCTGATCAATAGGGGTCCAGCTCTAAGATGTGCAATGTCTAGCAAATGCTCTATTTGCATATCTGCTGATACAATGAAACAGGTATAATTTAACCTCTAATGATATTAACAGGGGGCCACAGATGTGAACATGGAAGAGAGGGTCTGAAGAACGTAGCCTCTGAGAAACTAGAACAAGCCGTTATTTGGCAATTTGAGTACTTTGGGTCTTGCTTGTTTCCATTTAACTCTCATCGGTGTTTTCGTATTTAGCAGGCACTCAGGTACTGGGCCTTTTCAGATAACATGCTAAGCCATGGGTAGGCCACTAACCCTTTTGCTGTAAATGGTTAGGGAGTGTGTCTAAACAGTGGTTATGTAGCCTCCATGGTTAGGAATGCTTCATATAACATGCTGACTCATGGTTCACATGACACACTAAGCCATGTTTAGCTCAAAATGCTTAACCACCATGGTTTAGTGTGCCATGTGAACAGGGTCAAGAAGTCTAAGGAAACCTTCCCCAACCTGCTGACTTCCAGATGGTTTGGACTTTAACTCCCATCAGCTCCCACCAGCATGGCTAATAGTAAGGAATTCTTGGAGTCCAAAAAATCTGGAGGACACCAGGTATGAGAAGATTGGTATAAGCTGTGGGGAGTCACATATCTTAAAATGAGCCTTAATAGGCCTGTGTGTGCCCAAAACAATAATTGGTTTTCAGTTAGGAAAAGTGGACTCCCAGTTATGGCTCTGAGTAGCAGTCCAGAATTGGTTAAAACTCCTGCTTTACCGCATTCTCTTCCATTTTTTCCACCTAGCAACCATGCTGAGCAATTGTATTTGACCTCCTGCCCTCTATCACCAATCTGCTTGCTTGTAAAGAAAGTCCTGGTCTTTGACATCACATTGTAGTTCTTCCTTGCTGCTCACGTATGTTTCAAATGGATAACAGAAGACCTAGGAGTGCACAAGGGCAGTGTGCTCTGTAGTGCATTCTGCATAGTTGGCCAGCTAGTAAGAAAACCACGTGGGCCAGGCAAATGAGGTGGTTACTTCTTGGCAAGGCTGCCATGCGATCTAATGATGTCACCTACTCATATGGATCCTTTTACAGACAATGAGGGGTGTGCTGCGATTCCCACCTTTATGGGAAATTATTAATACGGCCTTAGCCATAAAAGCTTGGGCAATTAATAGTTGGATATTGCAACTCATTCAAGAAAAGGGATCTTAGGAAGCTGCCTTTCCTTTCCGGGAGAAGCCCATACATACACCCTGGGTTATACAGAAGAACAACACACATATACCTTAAAAAAAATTCTTTATTATTTTTCACACAAAGCGTACTTATCAGCAAATGTTCTCATAATATATACTAATATATACTAAGCTTAATAACGTACAGGGGAACACAGTAGTGAATATCACTAAGCTCGAAGAAAAATAAATGTTTATTTGCAATTCTACTGAGTAGCTTTTAGCAAACATGCATTTTCACTTTCATTAAAAAAAAATCTTAAGGGTTGATGTGTGTACACATAGAACATTACAGAATCAGGCCAACAGTAGTATTTAAGGACCATTCTGCCAGCATTCTCCATTTAACTTTTGATTCTTTCCTTCTTTCTTGATTTGTCAAGTTTCACACCAGGACAGAAACATTTTGAAGTTACAGCAGTAAAGAATGCAACTTGTATAAGGCAACTTCCATTTTGACCCAGTTATTTTCCACGTTAGTATCATAGAATTTCAAGGCATCAGCATATTGTTTTATAAGCTTTTTTAAAATAAATGATGTCAGATATCATCAGCTGCTCTGTAGAACAACCACCATCATGTAATTCTGAAGGCCAGGTAGTGGAAAGAAAAGTGTAGCTCTTAAAAGTCCACTGAAATTATTTTGTAAACTAATTTTTTTTAAAAAACTGACCAAGATGGATACAGTGTGGCAATCTCATAGAATTAAAAGCAAAATTAACAAGATAGGTAAAACATTTCTCATTTCAAAAACCAATTAAAAATGTTCCTGACTTTCCAAGAGGTTCTTTCTCAGCCATGAGTTCAAGGACATTAAATTAATATTAAATGAAAAAATCAACACACAAATTTTGCTTTAATGTTTAATGCAGGTTCCAGAATCAATCAGCCCCCTATGCAAATCAAGGTATTCGCATAGGCTTGCTTAGATACATGAATTGGACCACAGCCCAGTCAGGTGGGGAAGGCCAGAGGTTGGAGTATTTTTTGGTTCAGACCTTTGAGGCAAACACTTCTTAAAAGCCCAGTTTAGACTGTTGGTTCATCAGGATGCTTAGACTAAGTGAGGACTGAAGCGGACATTTCATTGGGTCATGACAGAAATATATTCACAACCTAATACACTTTTTGCATCCACTGCTAAAATTGAGGCCAGGAACACAAATCATAGAGTCAGACTACTAGTTCATCTATCTCAAGTGTTATATACAATGACTAGCTGTGGCTCTCCAGGGATATTTGCAGTCTTTCCCAGGAGATAGAACCTGGGACCTTCTCCATGCAAAACATTTGCTCTACCACTGAGCTGTGGTCCTTCCCCAGATCTAAATCTTGCCAGCAGCAGTACACTCATTACTGGACTGGCAAAGGCTGCTGATTGGTCTCAACAGCATGCTTTATTTCAGGAATTGAATTATTTTATTTATTTATTGCATTTTTATACCACCCAATAGCTGAAGCTCCCTGGGCGGTTCACATTTATTTTGGTGCATAGATGCTACATAAGTGGATGTTTCAATACTTACCTGCATGCTAGCATTTAAGAACCACCTTTTTACAGACCTACATACCACACGAGACTTGGCTTGCACAGACATACTTACTGGCAGCACTTTCTGCAGTTAACAAGCAAAGAAACATGGTGTTTCCAGGTCACAAAATGGAGCTAAAGGCTTATTCACACAATCACATCACCTTATGGGCCTCTGTAAATGCTACTGTGTACCTACTGTGAATCATGAACTCTACCCAAGACACCAGGCAAGGTGATTTGGATGCTGCTAAGATGAAATGTACCAGGCATTTTTTTTTTACAAATCACCATCTTGGCAATACTGGAAGAGCATTACATATGAAGCCTAAAATCTTGATGTTTTCTCAAATGTTGGCAGATTAATGAGATTCTTGGCTACAATTTGCTGTATATCTTCAAGAGAAGTGGCTCTGTGAGAAACTACTTGAAATGCAGTTAGTTCTATCATTCTATAGATTATTCCATCCCAGATTCAGGTAATACATATGTATATATTCAAATATACAATTAAAATCCAGTTTAAAATAGCTACCCCCCCACCTTTCACACAGCCAGGCCATGAAATTATGTTTCAAGAAGATATGTGTGTGTGTGTGTGTGTGTGTATATATATATTATTCTGTTACCACTTAGGAGAGAGAAAGAGGTATGGGAAGTGGATGCCTCTTGAGCTTCTTGGCCAAAGCCATTTAGAACAGAAGAGATCAAAACTAGCATTTCAAATTGTGTCCAGGAGCATACAGGAAGCCAGTGCATGTTCCTAGTGACCCACATCTCTCAAGTGGTCCTGACTATTACATTTTTGCACTCCGTGCAGAGCATATTACAATAGTTGCAGTTGGAAATTACAGAAGGCAAGGAAGAAACTTGCTAGATCTGGATCCACTGAAGTTTCTTCAGTCTTCTCACTAACTGGAACGTAATACTACAAGCAAAACATTTAAAGGCACAAAAAGGAACTGAGGGACTTGAGTAAATTAAACCTTGGGAGAGAAAAGGGACTTTTATGTACTAATGTAGCAGACACTGTGGAAAATGGCTTCCAAGCTGTGGCAGTGTAGTTAAATTTGTGACAAATCACCCTCTGAACATGCATGGAAGTCATTGTCCTATTGAGAGAGTGGGGTGTAGCAGATAAAGAATTGCATTTGGACCAGGGTTTTAATCTTGGTTCAAAGTTCACTGGATGGCCTCCAGCCAGTCTCACATTTTCACTCACACATGCCCACGCAGCTAGCTTAATCTAGGGTAGTTGTAAGGATAAAGTGGGATAATCCTTGAACTTCTTTGGAAGAGGACATAAAAGTGGAACACACACACACACACACACACACACACACACACACACACACACACACACACACACACACACACCAGGGCCTGTCTGTCTGTACACTTTGAAAGCCCTATGGTGGCTGTGTGGTGGCATTGTGTCTGTACAGCAGCCAGCTCGCAGCCATCGCAGAGGTTCCTTGTGAAGCTGCAAATTTAAAAAGTCAGGGACCTTCCCTGACGGTTTCACTGGAGTGGGGTGAGGATGGCGCATCTGCCTTCTAACCTCGCTCCAGCATTGCAGAAGTGTTCCTGGGCAGATGGCAACCTAATTGGTTGCCACCAGCCTGGTCAGAGGATGGGCCGGGCGATCAAAATGGCCGCTGGAAAGCCCATGCCCTCCCACTGCGTTGGATTAGCCACTGCCACCGCTCCGCCGAGAAAGCATGGGGTTCTTGTGACCTAGTTTTCTTAAGTATGCCATGAGCTAAACGGAACTGCTACCACGGAAAGCTACCTTATACCAAATCAAACTGTTCCTCTAGCCCAGAATTAACTTCTCTGACTGACACCAGCTTCCCAGAGTATCAGGCAGAGGTACTTCACATTATCTGCTATCCAAGATTCTTTTAACTGGAGATGTCAGGGATTAAAATCGAGATCTTCTGCCAGCAGAGCATGTGGTCTGTCACTGAGCTGCAGTCCCTCCCCAAACATGGGGGGCCATCCAGCAGGATGGTTATTTTTTGCCTTTTCTCTGTAAGTCCACTGCATTTAGAACACCCCACAATGCATGTAGCAGCACAACCCACTGGTTATTTACATTGTATTGGTTCTTATTATCAGTACTAATTTTCTTTGCCTTCACACTTACAGCAGGGATTTGAAAACTTACTTTGTGGACCTTTCTGGCTAGCAATGTTCTCCCAGCAAAGATACTGTTGTTCAGTCTGCTACTAGGGCCAGATCTACACCAAGCAGGATATAACACTTTGAAACTGGTTTGAAAACTGTATATGGTGTGTGTCCTGTATCCCAACAGTTGTCACTATTGTTATAAACTGTTTTAAAGCAGTAGTGTAGATCCTACCCAGGATTTGTGGTATAGTTGCAATAGCAATGAAAGATGGGAGTCACATCTGATACATTCAGTAGTAAAAATTATGTTAACTATAAAATTAAGGTAGCCAGACAATTAGCTTGAATTTAGCTTGTATCTCCCAAAAAGCAGGGAGATGCAAGGTAAATTCTTGCCTTCAGTTGCTAGGTATAGTAGTCTGAAATTTTGTGTTGCAAAATGAAGCATGAGAAAAGGGCCAGGTCTCCGCAGATGATCCCAAAAGCCATTTGTCCATTGAAAGAAGTGAATGTTTAGTTAAAATAATGGTTTAAGGATCCCCCACCTCAGCTTTCCCATGTCAAAATACCAATGGCACCTATTTTTATTTTCCTGCATCATCACCATTTTTTATTCCTTTTACTATTACATTTCGGTGTGTAAAGGCAAATGATGGCAAGAAAGGTTCCTTTTCAGTGTCTCTGCTTCTCAGCATTTAAAAGTATTTAAGTGCTTATTGACAGATTATTGCAAGTACAGAGGTGAAGGCTAGATAAATGCCAGGGATCTTCTCAGGCTTCTAAACTCTGGACATAGTTCCAACTATGTTCTCGTGCCTGTAAACAGACTTTTGTAACCTGCATTGCGCTTTTGGGGGGTGGGTGGGAATCTAAATTAAAGGTTAGCTCCTAAATGATTGGTAGTGTCTCCAATGCCTTAAATCCAACATTGGTGGAGCAGCTTTCCCTGTACTCTCTCCCACCACCAAGAGTACATAGTGAAGCCAAAACTGGGGAGGAAATAATTTTCGCCAGTGGTTTCCTACAGCTGATGATAGCACACCATTGGATTCATGGCCACCAATGTGCACTATTTTTTCCATCCTTGTTTCGATACAACAGCATACTAAAGCCATTAACGAACAAGTGTATTCTACACTGGAACGAATTGAGAATTTCCTCTTCAGTTCCACCTTTCACGTTCTACAATCCTCTCCTGTTCCATGAAACTCCCTTTTTTGGATTGGAGATTCACATGATAGTGCTTCAAGGCCCTCGTATATCAATAGAACAAAAAGAATGGTTTTGAGGGGGAAATTACAAATTTTGCTTAAATGTTTCTCTCATGCACAATAACAAACGTAAAAAACCAACATTTCCAAATAGTGTGTGGATTTCTTCCTCATGGCATTGCTGCCTTCCACCCCTCTGTTAGCATTGCTTGTTGACAGATTTTTCAGATGAGTTAATATCATAGATTTAAGATACTTTACTTATCTTAATTCTGTTATTGAAGATAGCAGTTGCATGCGTGAATTCATTTCAGGCCAATTCATATGTTCATATTAACATCCTATGGAGGAGGAGAGAATCCATAGTGAAGCAAAAACCATTTCTTATGCCTTGCTGGCTTAAAGTGGCCGCGGCAGGTTTCCCCCCAGCACAATCTTTTAAAACTTAACCTATACCAGCTCCTGGACTGGTGCAGTTCTTGGCTGTTTTGTGGGGGAAGGGTATGAGGTGGGTTGTTAGGGAAATGAGGGGACTTTGGATTTTGTAGATCCAAGGCTGCCTGTAACATGCCCTCAGACCCTGCCACGGACGGGAACTCTGTGAGCACTGCATCCTCATCCTCATCCATTCAATTTCTACCCCGCCTATATACAGAATACCCTAGGCGGCATACAAAATTAAAAAAATTTCAACAGGATAAAAACAATCAATAAAATATCATAGGTAGCATAATTTAAAAAAAAAAACAATTTAAAAAGATACAAATAATCAATAAAACCATACAGCATAAAAAGAATATATAACAGTCACCAGTAAGATTCTAAAAAGGGAAAGCCTGGTGGAATAAAATAGTCTTTAATGCCTGCTTAATGACATTCAAAGAAGTCAGAAGGCACATTTCAACTGGCAGGTCATTCCACAGCTGTGGGGCGGCAAAGGAAAAGGTCCTCTGGTGTGTGACTGCCAATCTCACATTAGGCAGTTGCAGCAGATATGTCTCTTCTACTGAATTTGATTGGTAAATAACCTCTCAACACATACCAAATACTGGAATGAAGATCAAATCACTGAATAAGTGAAAGAAACTACAGATAAGCTTCTTCCTTATGAACCAAAATATCCCACTGGAGACATATGTAATTCTAGGAGGTTACACTTTATTCAGTCCCATGTAATGCAATGGAAGAAACATTACAAAGGACATAATAAAGAGTAAATTAGTTCATACTTCACTTTGCTCACAATTAAAAGTAAGCTAACAAATCATTTCCAGTTTAGTGTAAACATATTCAATACACAGAAAAAATGTGAATAAGGAGTAGATACCCAACAGAAAGACCTGTGCAGACTCTTCACTCAGCCTTAGGTCTGCTTTACATGTGTAGGTACAATGATAGTAGTTCAATGTGAGAACTGCCTATAATGAGAAGAGTCATTTGAACTGGTGCAATATGGACATTCGGTCCAGCATTTGCTCTGTGCAAGACATCATCTGATGCTGTGATCACAGACTGGAATCTGGGGTATGGGCAGTTAGTTGGTTGGAAGAAAGTTCATACATGCTTATTCAACAATTTGAAGGCAAGAGGATTCTTGAAAAATGAGTTTAAATTGTTATAATGCTCAAATTACAAAAGAAACGAGACAGGGAAATGTAAACATTAGTCTAGTTCCTGTGCCACTTTTATTAATGCTATAATACTCACACTTTGTTCCAGCTTATAAATAAAGAAGTTGTTCATAATTGTGGAAAACTCACTTGCTGAGAAAATGAGTGTGTTACAGGACTATAACTTACCACTCTCCTGTTGAAGATTATGATTAGAAATATCAAACTCCACAGTGGAGTGGTTGTATGAATGGCCAAATGCAGCATTTGTTGAACGTAAGATCCATTAGCCTATTCTCAAGCAAGGAAGCTACATAAAAGAATACACTGTACATTCCTGGAACAGAAATATTTAGATTGCAAACACTGGGAAAACAGTAAAATAAGTACTCTATTTGTAAAATTTCAAGCCCATTAAGTGATTTTGAACTGCATGCTGACTTTGGCCTGTGTTTAATATGATTTAATTCTCAATATTTAATCAACGGACATTCAGTTCAGCCCCGCTTCCATAGACTTCAGTGAAATGAGCTGGGAATAAATAAATACGAGCCAGTCTGAGTGTGTTTGTTAGTCCTAATTTAAACTCACTATGAAAGTTGGGATTCCACAACAACCTTAATGTCGATTATTTCAAATGGAGTTTTGGCTGCTTCGGTCATGCACTTAAAAACCCCCAGACATACATCTCCAATGCATAAATCTCAAGATGGTTAATTATACACATGATACATGCACACTGCATACTTTAGCAGCCGTCTCCATAATAAGTCATTGCATTACCTAAAGATGTGGCTGGTATGGCTGCAAACAAAGATCAGACACTTGTGCTTGTTTTCAATTAACCAGTTTGTTATGTCCAAAATAAATTTGTCTACACCATATTGAGATGTTTATCCCTCTCTCTTTTTGGTTCATCTTGGATGCTTGGAAGCTTACCCGTCTTGCGCTCTTATGTCTAAACTCAGGCAAACTGTGGTTAATTTAACTATGGTTTATAAAAATAAACCAGCCTCAGAAACCATGGTATGAAGTTAGCTTCTTTTCCTAAACTATAGTTAAGATTAACCAGTTTGTCTGGGTTTGGACATAATGCTTAATTAAAAACGGAAATGAGGACCTGACAAGCCTGCCACTCAATCCCATAACACAAAACCAGATCAGCATTGTATCTGAATAAGGCCAAACGTCTCATGTACATTGGCCTCAGACATTATGCTTCTTAAAGCAAGGGTGTCAGAATATAATTTCTGTCATTCTAAAGCACGCATGGGTGTAAGTGGATTGCACTGTATGTAACGGTGATGTGTACGCCATGATTTCACAGGAATGCAGAGAGGTACGAAGTGTGTTAGTGGATACATAATTCAACTAGGAATCACAAGCATTTAAATTATTTTTTATTTTAAAACAAGAGTCCAGTTCTTATGACTGAAACCTCAAAAGCCAGAGAGGTAAATTAGATTTTCAATGGTTAGGACTGTGACTACCCCACTACCCCACACACCAAAATTATGTAAAATAAAATATTGCGCATATTTCATTTATACAGCTTGTAGAATTCAGCTTTCCTTGGTGCAGAATTAAGATTGTCTAGGTGCAGATTTCTTTTAGTGCTATGTACATACAGACCTGTGAAAATAAAAGCACTCACTGTATAATGCTAGCATTGTTATAGTGCTTCTTTTAGTTCAGTTTGAAGTTCTTATTATGTAACTTACCAACATATACCAATATCAAGTTATTGTGAGACTTCAGATTGAATAGAAGTCATGCAAAAACATATATGGATCTCTTATGCGTTCTATACATATGATCTCCACCATCAGAATAGCATCCTGCTGATCCAAGCAAGCCAAGAAGAGGGAAAAACAAGATTCTTCCTTTAAAACAAAGGTGCACAATCTGTGGCCATTGAACATTCCCTGTGCAGCCCCTGAGCCGGCAGGACCTCACCCACTTAGCTGGGCTGTTCTCTGGATTGTGAGATCACTGCTCAGTCTTAGTGGTGATTACTTGGGGATGGTAAGTTCTTACTTTCCCCCCAAGAGATCTTAGGTTTCAGCAAGTAGTGAAAGGGAGATGTATGTGTGTGGGAAGAGTGTGTGTGTGCGCACACACGTGTGCGTGGTCTCCAGTATTTGAGCTGACATTGGATGCAGCCCTTGGGACTGAAATGGTTGTGCAGCTCTGCTTCAAAAGGCATAAAGTAATCATGCAGCTCCACTCATAACTCCATGAGCTTATCTGCACTGTCTTTAGGAGGTACAGTTGCATTCCATCTCCATGGTGCACACTGCACTCACAATTGCCACATGGTAGTTCCACAGCTACTTGCAATGTAGATGATGTAGCTTATCTTATTTAATGAAGGACCATTTCACTATAGCATAGCAACTAGCTGGCAAAGAATTAGAATGTAACTTGGACAACATCTGCAGAGTTGACTACTACACCTATCCAGTGTCCAATAGTAGTCTAAGGCAATTCTAGCAACAGCTCATTCCACTCTGTATGCTTTCTGATCCTTACACACTTTGTTCTTGGTTTTCATCTGCACATTTCCAGAGGAATGCAAGTTGCCTTGGATGTTATTAAATATATTAAATCATGGACTACCCTGGTGTAGTCAATGATCATATTTATTTATGTTTTTAATATAAATGTGTCAAAATATACACAATTATGTCAATGAATGGTGAGGAGCAATCTTTACTCTTGGAAGCCACTCTATGCATGAGAGGAAAGTATTTCTTTAAATAGAAGAATTAGTTGTTGAACCAGATCAAAGGATTATCTACCGCAGCAATTCTGCCTTCAACACCAGGATGCTCTCAAACACAGCTTCAGGGAAATACCATTGCCTGCTGTTGGCACCAGCATCTGGTAATCAGCAATTATTGATTCGTGTTTTTGTGTCATATCTAATTTCAGCATAAGGTTTAACGTCTAGAAGTTTCAGCAGTAAGTCCCCAGAATATTTGACTGTTAATCATGTTGTGCAGAAATGGAATTGGCATTGTTACAACTGCCCTATACTGCAGAAGGCAGCACAACTGAAGTAGACTGCAACCAAAGATATTCAACTAAAGGCACCACATTTCCTTTAGCCAAGGGCGAGAAATTCTGAGGAGGAACCCTGCCTGCCTTCTCCCGAGACTTAAAAGTCCCAGTAAAATCTTTAGAAACAGTCTAGTTGTTTTTTTAAAAAAATGTTGCTTTTTAGTTTTCTAAATTTACTCAGCATGCTCAACAACACCTCATCACATGAACAATAACCCAGAACTTCCCCAATCACAAAATTCCAACCCCCAAATTGACAAAAAATAGCTAGGAGGAAGGAAGATGGAAACAGAAAGAAAAGGAAAACATCTGTGGGAAGAGAAAGAGAACATTGGGAGGAAAAAATGGAAAAGAGTGAGAAGAAAGTATTCCGAGCTTCAGCACTGAAAAGAAATTAACAAAATTCTATAATTTTACTTTTTAAAAAGATGAATGTCAAGAGTCTTCCCCCTTTTAAGAATTTTTATCACGTAATGTGCGGAAACCAAAGCAGCTTGCTGAAACCATGAAAGGTCATATTTAGGAAGTACCTCTATGAACAAAATATAACAAGTATATTTTGTTGATATATTTGACTTCTCAAGACCAAATGAGTGAATATAGCTAATATGGCATAATAAAGTTCAATAACTGCAATCCATATGCACATAGCCTACCTGTGGTAATCCACATCTCTGGCACCTGCCTTCAAGGCAAAGCTACATTTGAAAAAATGAGACCATTGTGATTTGAGCATTTCCCCCCCTGTTTTATCCAGACACGTCCTGAGGTTGAAAAATGTTATCCTCACTCAATTCGAAGCTGACTGCAAAGGTCATAATAGTACTCCTAGGTTAGTGATCCAGTCAAGGCGTACTGGTTCTAGGTGAAATTTCACTTTATCACTGTTAATTTCACTCTTTTACTGCTAGATACGGCAATAGCTAGACATGCTATTTTATTCCAAGACTGTCAACAGTTTTAAAACCCAGGCAATGCCGTAATAATGTCACAGGAGGTAAATGAAATATATCATTAAGATAGATGTTCTCTTCATACCTGACATCAATATTTTACTTTGATAATAATGTAAATAAGATAATAATGTAAATAATAAATTATTCAAACCCTGCTTGAAAAAAACCACAACCCTCCCAAATCTCACTTGATTTTGATAGAGAAGATGGGAGAAAACCTTAAGATACATGTCCATGATTCAAATTTGTGTCACCTTTCATTATAGAAATCAGCCAACAGTCTGCAAAAGAGTACGGGTCTCTCGCTGGTTTAAGAAGCACTGATACGACAGCCTCATACATCCCACTAGGGAGATAGATTTGAGGGTATCCCCTACAACTTGTAGCTGGACTACAGCTCCCATCAGCCCTAGGAAGCACAGCCAATGGTGAGGGATGATACAGGAGTTGTAGGACAAAACATCCAGAGGGCTACAAGTCCATTCTTGCTCTACAGCTTTTAACAAGAAAGGGATTGGAGGTTCTTGATGGTTTTTATGCCACTCCACAGGGAAATCATCTGGATCCATGGCCTTAATATTATTCATGACATCAGATGCCTGTAGCCATAATGCAACTATTTCTTAGCTCTTCTTATAACACAGAATGCTTCACTGGACACAGTAACTCTAAGACTGCACTAGGAGAAGAGACTTCATCACTATATAATGAACAGTGGCTAAGAAATTTCTTAAATAAATAAATGACGAATTAAAGAGTGTTGAGTACTAATGGCCTTTTGAGTGAAATGTACCTTTTCCAGGATGTCAGTTTAAGGCAGAATGATACAAACTCTGTCTGCAAATAAAAAAGCTTAATCAGACATTCAGAGTTGCCAAATGTAGTAGAAACAATTCAACCTTAATAGCAGCAGCCAGTTTTACCATTGCCTTTAAGGGGAGGTTGTCTGCCAGCTTTAGTATCAATTTTCCTACCTTCATTTGTAAGAACAGATTAAGGATTCATCTAGTCCAGCATCTTCTTTTCAACATTAGCCTTTCAGATTCCTCCAGGAAGCCCATAATCAGGGCATCAGCTTCCTCCACACGAACCTGGCAGACTTCATTCATCTTCAGGAATTGTGCTTCAGAGAAATGGTAGTTGGGAACGCAAGACAGGGCCTTTTCAGCTGTGATGTCCCAGATCCTGGACAGCTTTCCCAAGGGAGATCCACCAGGTTCCTTCACTGTTAACTTTTACATCAGCAGTGAAAACTAGTTTATTAATTTTGTAGAGTATCATCATTAGATTTTTTTTTTTTGCTGCCTGGCCTTTTGCTTTTTTTAAAAAAAATTGTCATTGTCATTTCATTCTTTATTTTAATCAGTATGTATGGTTTTATTTGGTTGTAAATTGCCTCAAATATTTGAGAAAAATAAAAAATAATTGCTGAAAATAAAATAAAATGAAGGCAACAGTTCTTCCACATTGCTTGTTCACCAACAACTAAGTCTTCAACTGCCTCTGACCATGGAGGTATTCCTGAAGTGCTGCTCACAGAAAAGAGAAAGAGAACAAGGAAGCTTTGAAAACACGGAACGTCATCCACGGTGATCCAATGGAATATGCATTTCAGAGATCCAACAGGCCAATCTATTGTTTGTATTATTGAAGCATCAACTGCTGCATTCCAATATGTGTAGCAAACTTGCCATCGGTGGTGCTATTAAACTGTAAAACTGGGTGGGCGCGGAATAGGAAGTCTTCCCTAGAATATGCAATTTGTTCCAAATAATGTATTGAACCACAGTATAAGGCTTGAATACACAAAAAGGCACTAAATTGTGGTGACACAACCATGATAAAACAACAATTAGAGTACAATTATCTGCAACCAGATATATTAGGATAGGAAGAACACGGGCCTAATTTAAACATGATGCCAAGTGGCCAAAAAGAATCTCCTCGCCTCTGTGTGTGCAGTGGTACTGTGCCAGGGATCCATAGATCAGGTGAGCACCGCGCTGGTATACTAACAATATACAGTGGCTGTTTAAATGAGGTGCTGAGTGCATGCAATCCTGCACAAGTAAGTTCTTCTTGTTCACCTGGCATTACATTTAAATCTGCCTAACTCGAGGATATGTTGACTCTACAGGTCAGAGTTCTGATGTCAGAAGAGCAGATACTGATCTGGAGAAGAGAAGAATGAGGAGAGACATGATAGCACTCTTCAAATACTTGAAAGTTCGTCACACAGATGAGGGCCAGGATCTCTTCTCGATCCTCCCAGAGTGCAGGACACGGAATAATGGGAACAAGTTACAGGAAGCCAGATTCCAGCTAGTCTGGAAGTTTTTCAGGAAAAACTTCCAGACTATTAGAGCAGTACGACAATGGAACCAGTTACCTAGGGAGGTTGTGGGCTCTCCCACACTAGAGGCCTTCAAAGAGGCAGCTGGATAACCATCTGTCAGGTATGCTTTAAGGTGGATTCCTGCATTGAGCAGGGGGTTGGACCTGATGGCCTTATAAGCCCCTTCCAACTTTACTATTCTATAATTCTATGATCTTTAGTCTTCAGCCATGTATGACAAAAGGGTATTTGAAAAAAGTTTATTCTTATGCACTACTATTGTGAATTCACACAAATTTACAAGATGCTCAAATTTCTTGTAAAGAAGCCAGTGCAAAAGATTAAGAGAAACATCTACCATGCCAGGTACTACTGACAAAGGACAGCTTTCAGTGGGCTTAAACTTGAACACAGCATGCACAGAACATTTTCATAACCAAATCAGTGCTGTGCACTTTGAAAGTTTGCATTTTCTTAAAATGTTGCAGATGACTCTGAGTCTTCCCATTATTGTTTCACTTCACACAAGAGCAGTAAACCATATTATTCTGATTAATACTACATCTGCCTGCTTAACTGACTACAATGTGGAACTAATTCCTTTTTCTTTGATAAAAGGTTAGACATAAGAGGCATGCTTACATAAAAAAATGACACTGCTATTTTTAAAATCACCTATATCAAACAAGAGATTCTCCTAAGCATTTTTATCCAAAAGATCCATTTATTATTCTGGCTTTGAGAACAGTGTAGCATGTCTTTGTCTCCTTATCAAATGAAGGGTTTCATCCTGACCTTTACAAGGTTATAATAGCTTCCAATTTCCTATGTCTTCTTGTAATTATTGTGCAATGTGTGTCCAAAAATAACTTATCAACAATAAAATGTCATAGAACGGCATAATGGGAAACTATATATATGAATAAGCTTTTGTAGCCCTTTTGCATTTTGCATTTCATTCAGTTATTCTATTATTCATTCTGGGAACAGCTCCCAAATTATACCTAATTAAGCAAACTTGAAAATGTCAAGTAAACAAATGCATTACAATAAGAAATGATTCATTAAATACTAAACAGTGGTCCTCCTTCAATATATAAAAAAATGCCCTCATCAGTACTAATGTACTTATGAATAGAAATTGTTTGCAACGGTAATCACTAAACTGATTGACTAAGAAGAGTTGCTGAAGCAGCTTTCAGTCATCCACCCCCCCTTTTCTAAAATAAAATAAGAGACAACAATTTCAAAGATTTCAGTAATGGAAATAGCCTCATTCAGATGATCTGTCTCCTTCTCTAGCCATACAATTCACAACGCAAACTACTGAACTGGAAAACTGAAAAGACAAGAACAATTCATTCCATTTGTTCATTAGCAAGCACGTGAAGCTCTGCATGTCATAAGACAGAGACATTTAAAGTTGCTCAACCATCGTCCTGCAGACAAATCACTCTTTCCAACATGAAATAAAGCCCTCTTCTTGGGGACAGTTGAGGTGTCTTTTAGTCTCTATCCATACACCAATGCCTCTGGCAATTGTGTGCACGTTCAATTCTTTATGTGAAGAGTAAAAATGCTTTGAAGATGTTTATAAGGAAACAGGATCCTTTAATGACCAAAAGCGTTCTGGATTATCATCAAAGGCTCCTTCACTTGCTTTCCCCAATATGAACTTTTGACATTCTGCCAAGAGATGAAGAACCCATGTTTTAAAAGGTAATGCGCGCACACGCATAAAACAGCCCAAATAATATATATGGCAGACTACATCATTCACTAGGTTCATAGTGAAAGTTTATTGTTCCGCTTTCTAGTACAATAAACTACAAAGTTTGTACAGTATAAAATAACAACAGCCACAAAGCAACAATGCAAGGGTAATGCTGACATTCTGTGACAATACAGCAGAGGAAATGTCCTTGGCCTTATCTTTCCATTCTACTGCACACATAAAAGCTAAGACTACCAATTGTAAAACAAAAAACTTCTTTCACATTTAGATGCAAGAGGACTCCATATAACTTGGGGATGCTGGATACCACCAGTTTAAATTTCAAGGAACACAATAAAATAGATGTTTCAAAAGAAAAGAATCCCACAACTCTCGAGATGGGGAATAACATATTCCGTGCCACCCTGTGTTCAGTTCACACCAAAGCAATTGGCCTGCAGAGAAAAGAAAATGGTTACAGAGAACTAGTCAGTATCTGGGCTTGTAAGGAATAACCACAGTTCAGGCTTCCCTTGAAAAATTTCTCATTGCTAAATAGTTGAACTGTGGCATTCCATTGCCTCCTATCACACATAATATAGGAGATTAGATGTCAAATAGATATGCGCAATTGACAGGTCTATCTGTGCCCTAACGTCCAAAACATTATCTAGAGGAGAATTCTATCACTGAACATCCTTGAACTCATTCTCAAAAAACCACAAAGGCACAAAAGGTTTAGCTCTTTACCTGAAACGCAGAAAAAAAATCCATCTGACAGCTGCACTAGATGTACTTGGTGCGATTGAGGGCTCTCTCAGCAAAATGACCACTTTCATCTGTGATTTTCTCCCAATCTGTCTGTCCCACAACAAAACCAATGGCCCTTTTTCTGTCTGCATCCTTTTTTTCTTCAAGGTCTGCCCACCTCACCTACAAAGAACACAAGGTCGGGATGATTCTCATTTCAGGAAAAGGAAGTGAAACTTTTTTTTTTTTTTACTCCAATACGTTTAGCACTTAGTAAAGATTTCAGACAATTTAGAGAAGGGATAAGCAATCCCATCAGTTGAGCATCCGAACATACTGATTGAGAGGTGGACACACCACCTTCAGGCTGAGCCACTTTCAGTTCTGTAATTTCAGACGTCACTGCACAATTCAGATGAAGACTTTGCTCATAAAGAAAGAAGTCTAAGATGATGAGAGAGCATCCTTCTGACTTGCTCTCCTTTTCAGTGCTAGTTACTGTAGACCAGCGGTTCTCAACCTGTGGGTCGGGACCCCTTTGGGGGTCGAACGACACTTTCACAGGGGTCGCCTAAGACCATCGGAAAACACATATTTTCGATGGTCTTAGGAAATTGTATTGACTGAACTATGTCATGTATCATCTTTTGTATTATTAAAGCTATTGTTATGTATTATTTTCATTAGCAAACCATCCCATGACAATGGATCGTGTAGAGAACGAAAATAATTGTATGGTTGGGGCTCACCACAACATGAGGAACTGTATTAAAGGGTCGCAGCATTAGGAAGGTTGAGAACCACTGCTGTAGACTGTAAAACCCAGTTGCATACCGTACAGGAAATTCCCCTGCAGTAAGATGTAAGCGTTCCATACACATTTGGAACTCATGAGTATGACATTCACACACCTTATCCTAGAGAAGTTGTTCAATGTCCTTCCTCATATGTAACTAGGAAGCACCAAAAGTAGAAGTGCATCACTTCAGACCCGCTTTTTGCTTCTTTACTGAAACATGATGATGTCATAGGTAGACCATTCATTCATATTTTTACTACTTCTTACTTCAATTACTGAAACTTTCTCCTGTGGTTCTCCAAAGCTGTTTGTGATTAACTTCTTTTAGATGTATGGTGTTGCAATATACTAAATGAGGACAGGTGTCCATTGAACCTAGTATTATCAACTCTCACAGGCAGTGGAGTCTCAAACTAAGGGTGCAACACAATGGTCTTGTCCAGGCCTGCTATCCAAAACTGGGACAGGGAAAATGGGCACAAGTCAGATGCCTCACTTTGTTCACTGAACTCTATTTTCTATCAACCACATTATTTGCCTGTTAAAATAATATAAAAATAGACAGTAATGAAATTATCAATGAAGCATCGGAGTTGCAAGGAACAAAAAGATGTGCTACTCTGCTGTGCTCTCTCATCTTATTTTCCACTTGTCTTTCAACTCTCAAAGTTCACCAAATTGTAAAGGAATTGGTGCTGAGTCAGAAGATCCCTCCCCACCCCACAATTTAGCCTTTTCTGCATCCCTTGTGAAAGGATGTGAAACTATTCATAAGGGAGGTGCTGGAGGAAAGCGCAAATCCATCCCCGCTGCAGAGGCAGCAGGGCTAATAGTATGTTGCCCTGTTTCAATTGTGTTTAGTTAACGAGTTGAGCAGGATGGGGATGTGAATTTAGATGTACATCTGAATGTGTATCCTACTGAACGTAAGGCAGTATGGATGAATCACATCCAAACGTCATCCATTTGCAATGCATTACTTTCATTACAATGTAGGGCCATGAAATTGCCAGCACACTCTAGCAAGACTGGGATTGTTGCCTGGGCAATGGGGATCAGGGGAACAAGAGCTGTATTTGTAAAATGTGTGTGTGTGTGTGTGTGTGTGTGTGAGAGAGAGAGAGAGAGAGAGAGAATAGATGGTTTCTACTGTCTTTCCAAACAGTAATTTCTGGTGTAAAAATCAAACCTCATGAAAATCTGGCACAGTATTAAAAGGAAACCGATTATCCTTTTGGGAACCTGTAGCAGCTTCAGTGGATAGCTTTAATATGTGCCCTCTACTCATACTGCAAATCTATCAAATATCTGCATGTTTTCCATTTCCCCAATGACTTACTTCCCCCTTCCCTCTTGCTATATAGCCTCTCCTGTCTTTAGTTTTGCACACATACTACTAAACTTTGCTATTTTCTCTTTCTACCACAGACACATGACTAATGTTGATTTTCAGGTTTGTCAATACGAGAAATGGAACCTAATGAAACCATCAAATGAAAGCAATGGACCCAACAATGCCCCCAAACAGAGATGACTGAAAATATACAGTCCTTGCTTTGTGGAAAGGCTTCTGGGTGAGTCCCTCTGAGACATTAAACCCAAAGTGGCATTTATTACCCTCTTCTTTCCAGGTTCAGAAGCACGGGTATCATAATCATCTGGAAGCTGAAGATAATCTTCCATTCTGCTGGCAATTGCCTCCCAGTCACGTTTCCTCTTAGCACCAGTTCGCAATCCATCCAATTTGTCTGAGAACAAACATATAGCCTTAGGGTTAAAGACGAAAACTTTGTACAACGCCCAACACAAACAAGATGCATGGGAATACTCTTAAATGGGGCAAGTTTGTATCTTATAGCAGTGGATTCCACATGTTGCTGGGTGTCTTCATGAGTGGAATAAATTCAGATAAATGGGAAAACCCATTTCTGCCCTTTCAAATCATCAAGCCATGAGTCTGAAATATATTAAGATAAATACACAGGAGGAAGAAACGCTTCTTGTCTTGGATAATCATGCCAGAGCTCATATACTATAGTGATATTTCAACATGTTCTGGAAACTTTGACTCCAGCAGTTTAATTACTAAAAGCAACCTTTCATTTCTTGTATTCCCCAGTCAGTGGCAGATACATCAGGAGTCCACCAGACATTTACACTTCACCAAGAAATCCATGGTACAGAGTATCCACTACGAAGAGATTAAATCCACAAGCAGTTTACTGTTTTCTACCTTTGCTTAAAAGAACATGACTCCCTGATGTGAAGTTCAGAATTATGGTTGTTGTAATTTTTTGGTATTGTCACTTTTTCCTGAACAATATCTTTCAAAACCTGTATTATTAGGAAGCAGTTTCTATTGTCAGCATGCAGGAAGGTGTAAATGGATGAAATTAGTGTTTTAACTCACGAAGACTTTCCATATGCATAATCTATGTTTCTCACAGGTTCACAATATTGTGTAGTAGACTAAACATTTTAAATGTTTTTTACAAATATGTCAATGTTTACATGCACAATAGTATATTTTAAGGTTGTAGTTTGTCTAAATGGCTACCAGAGATTGCTATTAAAAATTAGCAAAAACCCCATCCTCCCTGTTTGTAGGATAGAACATTACAAATCATAAATGCTCATTTCTTAATAGTGCAAACAGAAGGGTGGCAGCTACATGTAATTTAACAAATGCATTTCTATATACCGGAACATAATTTATAAATATGAAATCATATTAATTCAAAACGTGTATACCCACTTCGCCACTTTTGCTGAAACTACTTCAAGCTTAAAAGACGGCATATAGCCAATAAATGGAGTATTACGTTTATCCATAATATTATGATTATTTGGGGCAATTTAATTCTAGTTAAACTCTAATTGTAGTTTAAAAAGCTCCAGTTTAATATGCCAGCTATATTCAAATTAAAACAGATGGCATCATAAAAAGATGCCATCTGCCAGCAGCATGATATGAAAAGCACCTTTAACATTTTGCAATAGTAAAAGCGTTTTGAAATCTATTGACTATTAACCACAAATTAGTTTATACAAACCATTTTCTATTACACAGCTTCAACCATGAATAGCATAAAAGCTACATAAGACAGAAGTATATGTACATATTTAAGATAAATGATCTGTGATATGAAATAGAGCCACACTGAAACTCTCACAAACTGGGGCCAAGTTCCAAACAGCCCCAAGTACAAGCGAAAAGTATTTTTGCTCATGAGATGTGTGGTGTGTGTGTGATATTTTGCTGATTTTCCTTCCCATCTGCAGTCCTTAACAGTTCTGCACCACATTCTGCTCCAGAGCACCCCTTGCCCATGTTTTGGAGCAGAATTTGGGGGAAGACTGCAATGGGAAAGGGCCCCCAGAAAAGCCGTGCTGCACACACAATTCCTTGGATACTGGTTCCTTGCATCAAATTGTTCTGAATCAAACCATTAACAGGCATATCTGATCAACATGGAAGAGTTAATACTTTCATTCAAGTGGCATAGTAATGGTGTATGCAATACTCCCATAGAAGAGGGAGAAACAAGTATTGAGCGCAAAGTCCTTTTTCATTCTGTAAACTACTTCATAAAATGTTGTTCTTATTTCTTGGTTTCATTCCTTCCTTACAGTATGTTTTTAAAATGTGATGTTAAGATTCTATGATTCTATGGAATGTAATGAATACTCACCTAAGCAATTGCAAAAGAACTGAAGAGCAGTTTAAGGTGCAAGGCACATCCAACAGTAATAACCATTTCACACAAGTATATATATGTATATTGTAAAATGAGAGAGTGGAGACAAATTTTAGACCTATAATAGAATTGGTTTCTGTTTCCATGAAGACTGCCTTGATACTGAAACCATGTTGAAATTATTGCATGAAAGGACTTACAACAAAAGTGAGGTTGTCAGATGGACTCATGACTATTTAGCAGCAGTTGTATTTTAGCTGAAATATTATTTCCTTTGCAAGCAAGTATGCAAGGAGATTGCTGGTACACAGTATTCAGAAGAATATATCACCAATACAGCATGATATGTTACAGGTAACATTTGCAGCAAAATATTCAACATCTGAGATATGCCTATGAATCAGGAACCTAACACATAGAGGAATTTTACTGCTATTGTGATCTCAGTGCTAGCTGAGATCACAACATCCAGCAGCACTTTAGCTTCAGAGCTACTTTGGAAAAGGAGCAACACTGCTACACTGCCTACATGATTGTCTCTCTACATTGCCGTTAGATTAACCTCCACCGGGAGGGGAGGAGTGCATCACTGATGTGTCTTCTGGACCCTCAGCAGTTTTTGATACCATTAACCATGGTAAACCTCTGCACTGTTCGTATCGGATGGATATTTGGAAGGCATTGTGCTTCTGTGCTTACATTCCGATGGGTTCCAGCAGGTAGTGTTGGGGGACTCCTATTCTGCCCCATGGCATTCTGCTGCAGGGTTCCACAAAGCTCCATCTTGTCCCCCAAGCTGTTAATATCTACATGAAACTTCTGAGAAGTCACCTGGAGATTTGAGTAAACTGTCATCAGTATGCAGATGACATCTCTTTCCTTTGCATCTTATGTAGTTTTATTTATTTATTTCATTTTTATACCGCCCAATAGCTGAAGCTCTCTGGGTGGTTCACAAAAATGCTCTGAATAGGTGTTTGAAGTCGGTAATGGGCTGGATGTGGGCCAAAAAGCAGAAGTGCATTAAGAATATAAAAGCATAAAGAGTCCTGCTGGATCAGATCAAGGTCCATGTACTCTGGCATGCCATTGCTCACTGTGGCCAACCAGATCCCTCTGGGAAGCCCACAAGGAGAGCATGAAAGCAATAGCCCTCTTCCACTGTTGCGTTCTAGCTATTGGTATTCAGTGGCATACTGCCAGAAAAGTCTGAAGTTCAGTTGACTGACACTGTAGTTGACTGAGAAAGGATTAGATGCTTGGGCATCCTCAATGGCTCCCAGCATTTTTAACCAAATTCAGTTCGCACACCAGCTGTTGCCATTTGTAGAAACATGAAGCCTAAGTGCAGTTACCCATGCCCTGATTACTGCTGTGTGCTTTATGTGAGACTGCCTTTGAAGACTGTTCAGAAACTTCAGTTACTCCAGAATACAACTGCAAGGCTGTTAACATGTAAACTGCCTTGCTTGGCCTCAGAAAGGCAGTATAGAATAGAAATGCAATAAACAAACAAACTGGTACTGATAGTAAAGAACTGAACTCACCGGTATGTAAAGAGCTTCATTGTGTACCAATTTGCATCTACGCACATTTCAAGATGCTGGCTTTGACTTACAAAGTCCTAAAGCATTGGCTTGGGATCAGGGTAGCTGAAGGACAGCATATTCCTATAAAACCCTGCCCAACTATTAAGACCTTCAGAGGCTCTGCTCAGAGTACCCACCCACCCCACCCTCATTCTCCAAGGTAAGGTGGGTTCCAACTAAGGATATGCCCTTCATGCTCACAGTATCATGTTTGTGGAACTCCTTCCTTCTGTCCATTTGCTTAGCAATCTGCTTTGTTGGTGTTTAGATGCCAGTGGAAGCCATAGCTCTTTGCATGGGCTTTAAGTGGGATTTATGACCCCTCGTTTTCACTGCTGTTTTAAATTGCTTATAAAACTGGATAAAATTATTTTTATTTTATTCTTTCCCCTTCAGTCTTGGATTGTTTTTCTTCATTGAAAACAAACCTTGTGTTACAGAAAATGCAGAAGCTAATAATGACCACCTATCCACACACACATCATATGCCGTGTACATCCACTAATTTGGGCACCATTATAAGACAACTACTTTCTAGCATTTGCTCCATGCAGCAGCTGAGAATTACAGGAATCTCTAGACTCTGGGATAGTGAAGGATGTTTCATATATATAACTTTTCCCCAATTAATACCTACAGAATGTGGTAGAGACCAACCTTGCCACTTTCTATATTTATACATATTAGAGTGTATTCTGTCCAGATCCAGATTGTGTTGCAGTCTCCCATCTTTAAACTTCTGGGACTTCTATCAGCAACCTTTACCACCAATTTTCAGTTTAATTTATCCTAATAGACTGAAACCATGTGGAGCCACTAGGATATAAAGACAAATTCCCAGAAAGATAACAGAACTTCCTAGGGGACAAAATTGTGATATATCTTGCAAAGATTCACAGATTATGTATTTGGATATAAAACTTACTGTGGGAACAAAGAAAACTTTAGTAAACATTATGTGAGATGTACAACAGTTCTTTATATGTGGTAAAATGTGTGGATTTTTTTAAAAATTATATAACTATTGACAGTTAAATTCATTGATACTATTTTACACCATGCAAATAAGACAAAATCATGACATTAAGCAATTGGCTTAAGATCACAGTAAGCTCTAAATTCAATGAACGCACACATCATTATTAGTAGTTTTTTTTCCAACTACTTAATTCCCCAACATGGTCATTTTGCTGGGCACACCTTAAGTATTACGAAATTATTATGTTCTTTTGAAACTTCAATAGCTTATCAACAGAACATAGCAGCAGCAAAGGTGCCAGAACGATCAAAAAGCTATTTTATGCAAATAGTTCCAGAATGTAGAAGTGTTTGGACATGTAAAAAAAAGATTAAATAAGGATGTACCAATACCCAGATTCAAACTCTGAAAGGACACAACATACACGTCATTAAGTTGATGTTACACTCTCTCAACCAACTAGTCTGCTAAATAAACACAATCCAAAGTATTGTTTTTAAGTATAGCAATAGATTATTAGGAAGAATACTCAATAAATCCATCTTAATGCTGAATTAAGGTATTCAAGATTGAATTTGCTTGGAATACCTTAAATCTCTGGAAGTCAAAAGTACACAGGAAGGAATGAAGCATTCCTTAGTATCTTCTACAAAGCTTCCAAGAATGATTTTGGGAGGCATGCACCAGTGATTTATTTTGTTATGTGATACAGATACCTAAGTGTAATGGAAGTTCCTTAATGTCCATATATTTACCATTGTTCAGCATTATATATCTTCTTGATTCTTACCAGGGACATTTTGCAGCACAAAGATGCTAATAAGAATTCAGTGTTCAAAGCGGCTTCCTTTTCAGTAAGATCTGTTTCTATGAAAACGGTTCCGATTCTACAAGTGTTTTCAATTAATTATATTATTGCACTGATTTGGTTGGTTATAGCTAGTTTTAAACCAGGAAGCATACACTTGGGCCATTCCTACACCTGACTTTTTTCCAGGGATGGTCCCGGGTTCATCACTGTGCATGCAAATGACACACAGGGGGTCCCGGGAGCAGGCAGGAACGTAGAAAGGACCTTAGGCTGGTCAATGCACTTAAGCTGGCCTTTAAGGAAACAAAAGGCTATTAAGGAAGATGGTTGAAAATAAATGTAAGACAGAAGCACATTGACTGTAGCCTTTATCTCTCTTTTCTCTCAAAAGCACTGAAGTCTCAATGCAATTAACAAGTGATGTCACAACAACTACTTCCCATTAACAATACTATAAAATGCTAGTGGTCACTTGCTTCCTGCAGCCATGCCAAAGCAAAGCATAATGCTGGACAACGTATGCAAACTAGTAAGAATTTAATGTGTATGGACCATAAACAAAAATAGTATAAGGAAGAATACACACTAATTCCTATTGTTCTCAGCATCTATGTAGGAAATCTTAAGACGCTGCAAATATTTACCATTTCTCATAATGTATTTATTTGAATACTAATATAAAAGTAAATGCATTGCACATGCCGCACAAAAAGCTACAAGTGAAAGGATTCGATTATTTGTGTCTCTGCAACTACAGAAGACAAAGTGCTCAGAGATATGTGTATCTTCAGAAATGTCAAATTTAATCCATATCATTCTGCCTTAGGCATATGATCATAGCAGGAAACTACAGTTGTGCAAATATTTCATCTGATTTTAAATAATAATAATAATAATAATAATAATAATAATAATAATAATAATAATAATAGAAATACCCACCTAGTTTTGCTTCAGAAGTATCCATCTCCCATTTGCTTTTCGGAATGTAACCCTAAATCATATACAGAGAGAAGCTCGAAGGATTAGAGAGATATATAGAGAGAGATTATCACACATTTAAACTTGCATCAGCATTATACTGCAAACATTTCTTTAGGACAAACTCAATCTGAACTGTGAGCTGAGAGAAGATATTTGAAAATACAAAATAATGTTAATTTTCATATTCAATTTGCATCTAGTACAAGAAAATAACTCGCAGTGAGCACAGGGCAACAGTGGTACAAATATGTACCACCTCTCTCTCAATGTGGTGTGAACTTTGCAGTCCAGAAGACAGACACCTCAGCACATTTCCAGGATCCATAGAGTCCTATGCTCATGCGTAAGTCCTTCCGCGTGCACACCAGAGCTTTCCAGATTTCCCCCTCCAACTGAAACTCCATAGGCTCCACTGGAATGCCCCGACTTTCTGGAAGGGGGCATGGAGCATAGTAGGAAGGGGTCTTCAGAAGCCCCAGGGTAGGAGTACGAACTTTACCCATTGTTCTTATTTATTTATTGCATTTTTATACCGCCCAATAGCCGAAGCTCTCTTGCATTGTGCCTGGAGGATTTTCTAGAAATATAGGTTCAAATAACTATTCTGAAGTAACTGTCTTCTTCAATTATATGGATTTTTTGAAAGTCATGGTCAGACTTTTCTTATGTATTTGTGTTAAAGAATTACAAAAGAAAATGCACAAAGTTACATGCATTAGTGAGCATAAGAGTTGAGTGTGAATCCAATTTTAAATCCTTTACCAGTCTAGCCCAGTTTAGAGGATAGTGATGATGTTCACATGTTCAAGTTATCAAGGGATAGCTAGATGGCCAATGCCAAGTGTAAAATGCAAACATAGCTGGGCCTGGCTCTCATCCAGCAGAGCACATAGAAAGCAGCCAGAAGTCCATGAGTAATCTGCTTTTAAAAAAAGATGAAATCCCACCAATCAGCTATTTGACAGCAAATGATGGACTGGGTCCAGCTTTTGCTCCTCTTCCTGAACAGCTGATGACACGATTTCAGCTTTGTGAAAAAGCTGATACGCACACCACCTTGACTGTTAGATTGAAAAGCAGTATAGTGAGAGCAGCAATTATTTGTGTATATCATTACCCTCCCAGCTAGGAATACGCATATACAACGCCTAACTGGATCAGGGTGAAAGTTTTTAATAATGAAAGTCCAACCCTATTAAAACTTAATTGTTGTTTCATATACTTTATGTGACTATAACTATTGTCTCAAGTGAATGTAAACAACATTTAACATAATCCAGATAAGAAGGAAGTACTGTTAGTTGGCAGACCGCCTGATCTAGAAGTAGGTGTAAAACCTGTTTGGATGTGGTTTGTACTCCCTCTGAATAATCAGGTTTGCAGTTTACAGTGTTCTCCGTGATCCAGCACTGCTTTTATAGGCTTAGATGGAAGTAGTCACTATGAACACCTTTTAGCAGCTTAGGTTAGTATATCAGCTGAACCCTCTGCTGGAAAATTCTCACCTGTTCAGAACTGGTGCTACTACTAAAAAGGCCCTGCTCCTAATGGACAACTGCAAGACTTCAGTCATTGAGAGTACACAGAGCAGGACCTCAAATGTGGAACGGAGCACTTCAGAGGGTACATAGAAGAGAAGGTGTTCCTTCAGATACCCAGATCTCAGGATATGTGAGACTTTAAAGGTAAAAGCCAGCATCTTCAATTGAACCCAGAAACCAACAGTCAGCCAGTGCAGAGCAATTCTTGAGTAAAATGCTCTGATTGGCCAGTTCTTAGCAGCACTTTAGCAGCAGCATTATGCATCAAAGTTTCTAGACACCTCTCAAGCGCCTACATTAAATGTGTTAAAGTAATTGACTCTGGAAGCTACTGAAGAAAGAATGAATCTATAGAGTACCCTCCCCAGTAAAAACCACCTAGCCCCAATACTGTATGCCTACACAATACTGTATGCTCACTAGTCAAAAACCTAGGTTTTTAGGAAGGCCTGCGGAATCAGTTGGTTCTGTTGCCTCTTGTTTTTCCCATATGGATTATTCCCTAATCAGCTTGCCATTGTTGGTTTTGAGGTGTCCCCCCCCGAAATAATTGTGTATTCTATTAAATCAAATTAATTTGCATTTAATTTGTATTAACTTAACTTGTAGGCCACAGCTAGACCTAAGGTTTATCCTGGGATCATCCAGGGTTCGCCTCTGCCTGAGCACTAGATCCCCTGTGTGTCACCTAGATGAACAGGTTTGACCCCTGGACGATCCAGGGATAAACCTTAGGTCTAGCTATGGCCGTAGTCCATACAAATCAAATTAATGAAGAGTGTTCATTTGAACTTAACTACTAAACTATATGTTGGATTTTTGAAAACAAAACCAAAGCAGACTCGGAAGGCTGTAGTCAGGAGTGGAGAAAAGATGGGAGAGGAAAGCCAGAAGTAATTCATACAGAACTCCATGTAATGTGTAACTTGGATCTCAATTCTGTTATAAAGAATGCTATACAAATTGCTATCTGGGTATGCAAAAAGGCTGTTAGTAACAGAATCTTAATTTAAAAGGAATAAACTCATCTCCTTCCTAACAAGTTTTATGAGCACCTTACATAAACAAGTTTAATATTATGTTAAGTTCTTCCCATTTCTATTCTATTTTTCTTTTGTACATTATTATATTTGATGATATAAATATATCAATAATTAAAAGGTAGTATAGTAAGTCAAGAAAATATAACTGCAGAAAGACATGCTGTTGAATATACTGCATACCCTGCAACATCACCCTTTCTATAAGCCTGACGCTTTTTATAGCAACATTGATGTGTGAGCAAATGCTTCTAGTATGAAGTGGTATCTGTTATATATTTAAGGTGGGAATCTTATATTCACTTACCTGGGAATAAGCCCACTGAATTCAGTGGAAAATCATGCATGGGATTGAACTATATGCATCTTTTTAATAGAACACTGTTCCACATATGTTCAGCCAATACAATACGAACGCAAAAATTTCAGTCCAATCTTACGTATTAGTAACCAGAAGTATATCTCATTGTATGCAATGGGTCTTGCATCCTAATTACTCTGTTTAGAATGCAACTTTCAGTCATCAAGCCCAACAAGTATTTCTAAAGAATGCCAGAAATCCAATACAGCTAGCCTAAAATCAATGGACTAATCTTGATTATTAGAATAAAAGCAAATAATCTCACATTTCTATTTGCCCTGTATAGTTAGAATAGGTTTTAGAGAGAGCGCCTTCTCCCCTATCAACCTGCCTGGTCACTGAGGTCATCCGAGGGCACGCTCCTGGTGGTCCAACATAGTCCTGTCCTCCGAATGGAGTCCACCAGGGGAAGCGCCTTCAGTGTGTTGGCCCCCTTCCTCTGGAATTCCCTGCCTCTGGAGGTCAGGAAGGCACCAACTTTGTATTCCTTTCGGCGCCTCTTGAAAATGTTGTTGTTCCAGGAAGCCTTCCCTTGATGACCAGCCATGGTTCACTATGCATTTTGCTTTTTTAGAAATCTATTTTAATGTGTTTTTGTTCTGTTTTTATTTTATTTTAGCTTGTACACCACTCTAAAATTCTGTATGGGGAGCTGTATATAAATATTGTAAATAAAGTAAATAAATAATATTAGCTGAATTTCTTCAAACTATCCTCAATGGCTTTCATCCAAACTTTCTTAATGTTCAATGGCTTTGATCCTAGCCTGTGAGTTCTGCTTACAAAATGGTGTTCTCCAAGCTCCCCTGTAGCCCTTGGCTAACCATGAAAAGCAGCTTCTAAAGGTTGATAGGCTCTCTGGAACAGCATAGGGGGCTGTTGTGGGAAGGGAGAATGAGTGAAAATTCGTAATCCCTCTCCTTTGTATGAGTAGAATTGTATTTTGCTTGTGCAAAGCCACTTTGGGGTCCAAGCCACTGTCGAAGTTATTTCAGTAGGATTACTTGATAAATAAGTGGTCTGAGGACTACAGCTAGATGTATCTGCCAACCTGTGTTCCCCATTTAAATAAGAGCTTAAAAAACAACAACCAAGAGGTAGGAGAAGAGCAGGGCGGGTGCAGATTTGTTTTCACCTGGTGTTTGTGCTTGTTCTTCTGGTTCTTCCATTGCTTGCACCTCACTGGAGGTGCAAGCTTCTGGCAGAAGTCGAAGAACAAGAGTGCAAAGGTTTTCAGCCATAGCAGCAGACGGCTGCTTTTGCAGGGGTGAGGGATGGGATAAGTAAAATCTGTCAGATTGCCCAGAGCTGATCTCAGAACATTAAGCGCTGCCCAAAGAGCTGGAGGAACACCTGTTCAAGGGAGGGGGTAATTTCCATCCTGGTGTGTACAGGATTCTGCCAGGAACATTGCTATGGGTTGAGTTACTGTTGTTTGTGGGTCTTGGAGCCAACTGAGGCCTGCTATGTGTTCTAGAGGTGAGGAACTTGGGACGAATGTAAGTATAGTGCATGGCAGAAGATCTCATGAAGATGGGAAGCAACGCCATTGGGGGAGGTGGATGAGACATCTCTGTGCTGTTTTGCCTCGCAGCCTCAGTAATGTTGGAGGATTCCTCCAGCCTCTTGTGCCTGCAGGTGCTGCTGCTAAATGTCAGGTTGGTTAATGGAAAAGGATGCATTACAATACTTTGGTCCTAATTCTGGAAGAACATGCCAACCTAGTTGGCGTCATTGAGATCTGGTTGGATTAAGTGATTGCGATAATAGTTTCCCAGATGTGACCACCAAGTTCGCACCAAGCTTGCTCGAGGGGCAGGAAGAAGGGGTAGCTCTAGTCTATAGGGAATCCATCGCCCTCATTGGGTACCCAATCCAGCAGTCAGACAGTTTTGAATGCCTAGTCTTAAGACCTCAAGACAGGATTGGACTGAGTTGACTTGGTGGTCTCAAGTTTAATGCTGAGGACCTCAAGACTGTTTGTTTTGGGGGACTTTAAATTGCCTTGACAGGGGCAGGATTTCATGGCCTCCATGTCAACCATGAGCCTTTCTCAGATATCTGTCCCAAAGCATGTGGCAAGACATACCTTAGATTTGGTTTTCTGAACAGGACTAGGAGACAATGATCTGTGGGTGGAACAGCCAGAAATGGTTCTGTTGGCATCATTATCTGATCAGTTTTGACCTTCGAGCTGCCTGCCTTGGAGTGGACTGAATTTGTGGGGTGTCCCAGAAGGCTGATGAATTCAATGGGTTTGCTGGGGTCTGACCCAGTCTCTCGATTCAATTGCTCTCAAATGTTCTTGACTCAGTTATAGAGCCACATCAGCCCTGTGAATTCTGGGGAGCAGAGGACAACTAGAACACAAATGATGAAAGACTTGTAATGAGTATGACCGAACACAGCTAAGAATCCATCCTTGATCTTTTTCTGTGGCAGTGGCGAAGGGATTGTACTTTTCTACCTTGATTGTGTCTGCTTCAGGTTGTCAGGGGAGCTCTTTTGGTGGTAAAGGGCATTCTTGGAGTAGGCCCTGGGAAACAACCACTTAAGTTCTCAAAAGCCTGCTGTGAAGAATTTGCTGCACATTTTGCAAATAAAGTTGCTTATATCCGTGCAGATTTAGATGCTATTGTTTTAACAGAGTCAGCACAGGATGTGACCACAGTAGCTTCTAGCCAAGTTATCATTAATATCTTCCAGCTTTTACGGCATAGGGATGTGGACAAACTGTTTGGACAATTAAAGCCCACCACTTGGTCTCTTGACCCTTGCCCATCTTGGCTTGTGAAACTGGACAGAACTGGGCTGGGTATTTGGTCCTCAGAGGTGATTAATGCCTCCTTGAAGGCATTAAGGAAGGGGTGGTCCCTGTTAAAGAATGCACTGTTGAAGCCACGATTGAAAACACACACACACCCTAGCTTAGATCAGCTAATTTCTGATAATTACTGTGCAGTGCCAATTTTGTCATTTTTAGGCAAGATACTTGAATGTGTTGTGGCTTCTCAATTCCAGGTAATGTTGGATGATGTTGATTGGATCCATTCCAATCCAGTTTCTGGCCTGGTTTAGAGACAGAAATAGACCATGGTTGCCTTAACAGATGACTTACACCGGAGAATGGAAGGGGGGAGTGCGACCCTGTTGTTCTCCTGGACTCCCAAGAGGCTTCTGATGCCATCAACAGTGGTATCCTTCTGGAACGTTTATCCGGGTTGGGAATAGGAGGTGAGGTGTTATACTGGTCCCAGTCCTTCCTGGATGAACAGAAGGTGGCACTTGGGGACTTCTGCTCCATCCCATGACCACTGGCCTGCAGAGTGCTGCAATGTTCTATCTTGTTCCCATATGCTTTTCAACATCCACATAAAACTGCAGGGAGATGTCATTCAGAGGTTTGGGCTGAAGTGCTATCAATATGTGGGTGACACTCAGCTCTGCCTCTCGTTTCCAGCTAATGATCCTAGGGAGGCAAATTTGCACAAATCCGGGAACTTGAAGAAATCCAATCAATGAGCACACAATGGAATGAAAAGCATCTGACAGCCCACGAAATGCAGATGGAATGGATTTTACCCAATTCGTACATTTCTACTTGACAACTGTTTTAGGAAGGAATTCCTGCACAGATAGGTGATATAATGTCAGCACACTGGAGAAAACATTCCAACTTCTATAATTGTATAATAAAACATTTAGCCACTCTATAGGCAAGAAAACCAGAAAAAGGGGGCATGGAAAGTTGACAAAATAAAAGGGTATCACTGGGAGGCCTTTGCAGTCACAAGGCTGAGCCTGACTGGTCTTCTATCTGCTGAACAGAAAAGAACCTTACAGAAAGTCCAGCTTCCCTTTCTAGTTCAAATGGTAGAAGAACAGCCAACAAATGGATGCACAGCAACAGTACCTACAGTCCAGGGATGGACCATCATACTGGAAATAATCTGCACCCTGCAGTACTTGTAGCATCCTTCTCCAAAGCAATCTGTTGTGGCTTTGGTTCCTACTTCATAATATCTTGCAAACGTGGCTGGGAAAAGTCCATATATATGTACTTCATCTTCAGTGTACTTTAGTAGCTAGGACCAGGCCTCAGCGATTATGGTGCAAAGGGACCATCTTATAAAGCAAAATTCATCTTCTCAGAGAGATGGAACAACACAGTAGAAATTATGTTCCATAACAAAATTTCCATGACATGAGGAAGTGTCTCCAATAATAAATAAGAGGTCGAGCTTTATGAAAGAGAAGGTTATCAATGACTACTAGTCTTGGTGGCCATATGTTACTTCCAGTATCAGAGGCAATATGCCTATGTCCACCACTTGCTGGGAAACATGGGTGGGAACGTGCTGTTGCACTCATGTCCTGTCTGTGGGTTTCCCCTTGCCAGCTGGTTGCCCACTGTGTGAAAAGAATGCTGCACTAGACGGATCCTTGGTCTGATCCAGCATGGCTCTTCTCATATTCTTATGAGATTCGAAAACCATAACATGTGGAGGTAGGTACCAGGAACTGTCTCTCATAATACACCCTCTATGTTTCATAACATAACCAAATCTACCTAAATTAGGAGACAAGTTATGAAATTTCTCTCCAATAAGACTGGTTAATCACTGTCAATGGGCAAGATCCAGAGGTCTGGTGACCCTTCTTTACCACACGTTAAGAATAGGTCTTAAGCTAGCAGGCTTTGTTGTTTATCCATCCATTTACACTTTGAAGATGCTTCAGAAGTCATGAATACATCCAGGCTAATCCTCACCCTGTCCTTTGCTGGGTCAGCAGACAACTCTCAGAAGACTTCACCAGATGCCCTGATGGTTACATATTTGTGAATTGTTCTCAATAAATCTTGATCTTAGCTTAACAGTACACACTGTGGATTTTTAATAGTTGCTCTCCTCCAGCCCATCTCTTGTTTCTGGTTAATATCCATAAGGACATTATTGGAAAACTCTAAGGGATATGTTGCTCTACTGACAGATGCAACATCCCCCTAGATCTGAAAAAGACATGTTCATTCCCCAGTCCATCTGATGACATTGGATCTGCACACTTATAAACAGGAGACTTTGAGCATTTGATGTCGTTGCACCTTCTGAAGAAAACACTGAATGCTTTATGCATGTCAAGTCAAATCAATTCCTTCTCCCTTGGTGTGTAGGTTTGGAGTATATGTCTCCAAACGTCATCATGCTCCCTCTCAGTGGGAGGTTTGTCCAATAGCCCATTTTGGTACAAAATCTTAGTAATGGGGATAAATGGCAATGAATACTAGCATATTAACATATAACGCTGTAAGTATCACAAATAAAAATAGTTTATTATAGGTGCTGAAACCTTTCTAGGTCCTATTATTATTATTATTATTATTATTATTATTATTATTATTATTATTATTATACTACTACTACTATTTATTTGTATCCCCCCTTTTGCCCAATACTGGGCCTCAAGGCAGCCAATACTGGGCCTCAAGGTGGCCAATTCACAATGCCCCCCAACCTCCAATAATAACAGTTCAGAATTCTTGCTTGGGAAATGGTTCAGGAACTTGAAGTCTAGAAAGTGTTTTTCAGGCCCAATTTATTTTGGAAGCTGGAGGGGGAGGATTAGACCCGCGGAACTTCCTTGAGGGCTCCTACGTCCAAGAAATAAGCAATGATATCAAGCACTGTCCGATGGTATTGGTTTGACCTGGTTCGGAGAAAGATGACAAATCTGTCTCATGCCACAGTGGCTTGTTTCACAGCTGTAATTTCTCGAGGATATCGTAGTTGAAGATCACAGACTCCTATACGTAGCAGGAACTGTAGCCACAACCCACCTGTCACTGGCAGGGTCCTTGCATACAGCTGTTATCTGCTTTCTTCCTGCTTTTATTGTTGCTTTTGTTCAACAGAAGAGTTTATTAACCTACCAGTTTGCCACTTTCTTGATCAAACAGGTTTGGGTCCTCAAGCCTCCTTGAGTAAGATTTACAGTCTACTCATTTTGAAGAACAGGGAAGAGGAAACGTCTCCACTTCTTAGACTATTTCGTTAGGAATTATGAGGTGGCTGGACTTGGATCTGAACTTTATATTCCAATATGTTAGCCATGTTTTTCCAGATTATCACACTAGTTAATATGGAGCAGGAAAAAAACTGTAGCCAGCTCTGCCTAGGGAAGGTTATTCAGCTTCTTCCACAGGTACTTGTGACCAATTCCAGTGTGACTTTTTCTCCTTTCTCCAAGCTTTTCATTCCCGTCTTTGAGCGCTATCATCTTAGATGATAGGGGTAACATCTAAACATTAACAACTTGGGACCAGGATACCTGAGAGAGCGCCTTCTCCCTTACCAACCTGCCCGGTCACTGAGGTCATCCGAGGGCCTGCTCCTGGTGGTTCCACCTAGATCCATCCTCCGATTGGAATCCACCAGGGGAAGAGCCTTCAGCGTGGTGGCACCCCTCCTGTGGAATTCCCTGCCTCTGGAGGTCAGGCAGGCTCCGACCTTGTACTCCTTTCGGCGCCTCCTGAAAACATCTTTATTCCAAGAAGCCTTTCTTTAACATGCAGCCTTAGATTTCTGATTTTTGCTTCTTTTTAAATTTTGTTTAAACTGTTTTATTCTGTTTTTATTTTCATTTTACCTTGTACACCACTCCGAAATTTTTCAATGGGGAGCGGTATATAAATATTCTAAATAAAATAAATAAATAAATAAATAAATAAATGGAAGCCCAACAGCAACATCCACATTTTCACAGTTAGGCAGAATTTACAGGTTTTTAAACTAGATTGCAGGGGACCCTAGCCCTATCTGGGTCCTTGGCTTCTGCCCTTTTGAAGAATTTGAAAGAAGAACCATGCATTTGGAATGGAAGACACAAGGAACACCTCTGAGATATTTTTTGGGAATGCTCTTATTATCTGGATTCCAGCTGATCTATAACTGGAGACCATTGGTCACCGTGCCTTGATATGCCTGTGGAGTAGTATGTCTCTTCCCACAAAGTAGAAAAGATCTGTTTTTTGCCTAGAATGGCTCCCATTCTCAAAGCAGTCTTCATGCCAGACAAAGCACCAGTGAGAGTAAAAGAGAGCATGTCTGTGGACCTGCCCTGCCATTCCCCATCAAGGTGCGACCGGAGTATGAGGTTGCAAAGAACAGTATAGACATGCAAGAATGGGTGGGTTGTGTTGGCACATCCAAACCTATCTACCTGTTTCAGCAGTTCAGGAGGAAAAGCTGTGAAAGATGAAGATCACTATCCCTTACTAGGATATCTGTGATTACAGTAATGTTGGCTTTGGTTCTGTGCTGGAGCTCCAAAGGAGTCCAGCCCTCCAGTCAGAAACTAGGACTGAAACAAGGGGACTCTTTCCTTGTAAGAGTGTCATATTTGTGAGTTCTGTTTTATGAGCCAGAGAACATATTAGCTCTTTGCTGACTGCTGTCTTATCAGCTGAATGGGAATGAAGGCTTCCACCCAGTCTTCTGAGACTGCAATCCTGTGCACATTCCTGGGAGAAGGCTGTATTGAACATAGTAGGGCTTACTTCTGAGTAAACATGCAGAGGATTGCGCTATAAGAGACATTTCTAAGTTAGAAAAAGCGTCGTTAAATATAGTTCCTATAAAAACTGCAAAATAAAATCACTCATTTAACTGTTTCTTTCTACATTCAATATTTCAAAGGAAATTTATCTAACCCACCTGTAAACATTTCAAACTAGCAAGAGCCTTTAGAATCCCCAGGACATGCTGCCAGCTCTGTTCAGATTTTAACTTCTACTGATAGAAAATACAAACCAGGCCTTTAACTAAATTCAAATAAAAACGGCTCTGGTACTGAAAACGTCTTAAAATTGCTGAGAAATTCATAAACAGTAATTTACACATCCAGTGCTCCAGGAAATGACAGTAGTGAAAGAGAAAAGAGTTTGGGGGAAAGCAGCTGGACTTTACAGCAGACAGAAGCTGTGTTAGGCACTGAAATAAAAGAAATTTGTTGCTGGGTTTGGATGACGTGTTTCCTACCAATTCACTCTCTTCTTCCTCTGCATCTTTTTTGTTTTCTTCTTTCTGGTCTTCAATATTTGCATCAAAATCCTCCATCTCCACCTAAGGTAATGCATAATTATTGGATTATTCAAAACTATATGAAATTTTGCATCAGCTAGTCATGAAACTCACTGAAGCATACTATTGTATGAACTTAAACACATAAAACACCTTGGGGGGATTCACTCAACATACTAATATACTATACTTTTAACATTTCTCTTTTCTGATGTTTATATCCATAATGGATCAAGTTTTTCTGCAAAATTCCTTAGAATCCAAAGCCAGTGTCCAAAACTAGAATAGAATGAAGCCTACAGTTACAGAGTGTAATCCAATCCAGTTTTTCTGATGTCAGCAGAACTGGGAGGGGGGGTGATTCCCCCTCCCACCTGCAGCCACCTGCATGCCTTCAACAGTTGCTCTGGAAGGTTGGGGGGGACCCTCTAGAGCAGATTTCTGGGGACACAGGAGGCTGCGGAAGAGAGGACAGCAGGAGAAATCTACTGTGCAAGTGGACTTCTATTTGTGCCATGTTGTTTCTAACTACAGCCATGTCTTTCAAAAAGCTAAGTTCTTTATTCATCTCTAAGAAATCTTACAATGCTTCTTTCACTCTTATCTTAATTAAACTATTCTGTCACGTGAGTCCTCTGACAGAATTCCTCCAAACTTTAAATAATTTTCAGTATGATTTCACTAAAGAATGACTTGATCAATCTGTAGTCAAACCCTGCACTTGTGCCTGGTTCCTCCTTCAATAAGCACATTTCATATATTTTCTTCAGTCATGAATATTATCTATATGCTTAAGTTAACATCTTGCAAACCTCACCTCTTCAATAGCAGCATCTTGTAGCAGAGAGCGAATATCTAAACGTATCATATGACGGGGTGCTGTCTCCCAATGATCAGCCATCTGGAAATGGGAAATGGGAACTGAAGAAGCTTCTACAACATATGAATTATTCAGGGGGAAATATTGTTTTTGATCAGGACTGTGACCTTTCTCGGAGTACAGCTGGATTAGAATTATGGGGTGTGTCTGTGTGTGCAAGAAAGAGAGAGAGAAAGAAAAAAGAGAAAGAAATCTCCACCCCCACCCACAAGTTTTTAAAAGTGTGTCTGTTAAATGTTGGCAATAGCTTCATAGAGTCTTTCAAAATAGATAGATTTGCTTCTGGCAGCCCCGGGAAAAATTAAATCTATGCCTCTGCATCTTTATACAATCACCTTATTGATTTCCTTGAGCTTGCGTCCATGGACATTTCTCTTGCAACAAGTCTGGTTGTCTGCAGTTATTTCAGCTAAGTAGACCTAGAATGCAGAAAGAAAATAGTATGTGCTCAAAAGCCTGCGATCAATGTCCTAAGAAGTACTTTCCAATATAAGTTTGGTAGACAAAGGAAAAATAGTGTATGCAAATTAAGATGGAAAAGAAAAAAGACATGATCAGGATCAGTTGGACCTAAACTGGAAACTTCATGGCCTATGTGCTCATGCCCTTCAGTTATTTCTTGAATGTGTATGCAAGTACTTAAAAAAAACCCAGTCATGATAGCAATAAAATCACGTTATAAAACAAACCATTGTAAACACAACATTAATATCAAAGACAAGAACGACACAACAGTTCTCAAGTAAATCACAGCAGCCACGTCAAATAGTGCTTTTGCTCCAACAAGGCAAAACTTGCAGAACTGAGTTGCTTTTCATCAACTTCCCAAAGGTGGAAAGGGAGGTGAATACTCGGGGGTCTGTTGGCACGGAATTCCACAGTCAAACAACCACTCTGCATTGCAGTGCAATAGTATCTTCGTTAAATTTCAGCCTGGCTTCCCCACTACCCCAAACCTGTTTGTGCTGTCTCCTTTGGCCTGGCTATATATGCTTTCAGCTCAGACTTGGATCTTTGCCTGAGCAACAATTTAGTTTAGGTTTATGATTCATCAACCTTGCACCATGACTCCAACCTCCTCATTGCCTTCCTTGTCTGCTGCCTCCATGTATCCTAGGCTGTTGGACTGATATCTCAATCTCAGTCCAAGCCAGTGATAGGAACATAGTAAGTTCCCCGTGACAGACCACTGGTTCATCTAGCACACTATTGTCTGCACTGACGGACAGCAGGTTGCCAGAGTCTCACACAAGAATCTTTTCCAACCCTACCTAGAAACACCAAGGATTGAACCTGGAACATTTGGCATGCAAAGCATATATTCTATCACTGAACTCTGGCCCATCAGTAATACCTTGAGCCTTGGGGCATCAGCTACTTGGACTCCCTGGTAAAACTGACCTCCTACCCTACAGTACCTAAGCTTGGCCCTGGCCTTGACGGCTTATGGCCTAGCGCTGACGCTCATAGTTCAAAGGCACTGAAACTCTATTTATGAATTGCCTAAATGACTACAGAGATTATCCAGGAATGTTTACCTCAAACCCTTTTGTTTTTGCAGCACTCCAGAACTGCTCAAAGTGGCGTACTCTATCATTTATGGCATCAAGGATGATGAAGGGGAAAAAGCCATCATCCAAAGTCTTTTTGAAGGTTTTGAACAAGCTGGCACGGTAGACCTCTTCCATATCAGCTTCATATTCATACTCCAAAATCTGCTCCAGGAAAAAAAAAGTTAGACAAAAGAAGAAAAACAATTCTTCTTTCAAGAAGAGCTTAAATTTATGAGGGTAGCATAGCAGCAATAGCCCAGTAAATCACATTGTTCACAAGCATTAGACGAAAAGGAGAACCGGGGTGGGGGGTGGGGCGTGTTCCAGCACAGAGTGTCATCTGTATACTGATGGCAACCAACCCTGAGTACCCTCTCTGAGAGGTTTCATGTAGGTATTAAACAGCATGGGGAAATGGGTGGAAGCCTGTGGAAGCCTATGGTGTAAGTGCCAGAAATCCAAGGAGGAGACCTACGTAAATGGCATGAACCTACCCGTACAGTGTACACTGCGCTCAACATCCAAAGTCAGGTGCCTACTCCGAGGGAAGCTTGGAGGACAGCAACAAGAGAGAGGGCCTTTTCTGTGATGGCCCCCCAACTGTGGAACAATTTCCCTGACGAGGCCTACCTGACGCCAACATTATTATCTTTTTGGTGCCAAGTCAAGACTTTCCTCTTCTCCCAGGCATTTAGCAATATGTAATTAGCCTGGGTTTGTTTTTGTAGTTTTAAATTGTATGTTTTTGTGATTTAAATTTTTTTATATTGTTTTTAAGTGTTTTTATCCTATGTCAACCACCCAGAGTGTCTCGGCTATGGGGTGGTATACAAATGTAATAAATAATAATAAAAAATAATACAGCAGTGCAACCTGGAATCTGCCTACCAGATGGGAGTGGAAACACTAGAATGTGATGCGCCCAATTCCCATTGGAGCCAGAAGGTTACTATGGCTGATGGTACTGAAAGCCACTGGCACGACCAGAAGAATCAACAGTAATGAACTCCCGTGTCGCTCTCTTGGCATAGATTAAAGCCATTTCAGTCCAAATATTAGGCTGGAAGGCACACTAAATGAATTAAACAAATCAGTTATTGCCAAGAAATGCCTAAAGCTTGGCCACCATCACCTGCTCAAAAAAGTGAGATTCAACACTGGCCAATAGTTGGTAAGATTATTAGGATCTAAGGAGTATTTCTTCAAGAGGGGCCTCACTATTCTTTCTGTGCAGCCTGGTGGATAACCCACTCCCTTGGGTTATTTACCACCTCCTTGACCTAACCAGCTGCACCCTCTTGGCTAAATACTACCAGCCAAGATTGGCAAAGATACAGGTAGTAGGCTGCACATCTCTAAGCACAAAGTGTACATTCTTGGGCTACAATAACTGCAATTCATCCAAGCAACTGTGATCAAACAAGGTTATAGGGGACCCTACATCAGTACTGTATTCAAGCTGAAGTCCAGGCTACATCAGACACACATGATCTTATCCATAAAATACTTAGGCAAATATATCTCAATGGGCTACTGAGAATTGTCTCTGATCCTCTTGGGGGCCAAAATGGAGAAGGCCCCTTATTACTTGGAAAGGTTCTGCTGTGGATGCAACTGTGTCGTAAAACTAGGCTGCCTTTGCTACCATCAAGACACCAAGTAATCTTTCAAGTAAGCTCTAGACAGTGTTCAGTTGGACTCATTCAGAGATTTTCTCCACCTGAATCCTAATTACTGTTTCAGATCTGTCATTCCCCTGGAAAATATTGGGAGTTTATTTATTACATTTATTTCCCACCTTTTTTCCTCCTTAAGGAACTCAAGAAGGCATACATAATCTTCTCCTCTCTATTTTTATCCTGACAACAACCCTTTGAGGTACGTTGGGCTGAGAGTCTGGGACTGGCCCAAAGTCACGCAATGAGCTTCCATGGCAGAGTGGGGATTAGGACCCGGATCTCCCGACTCCCAGTCCAACACTCTAGCCACTACACACCCTGGCTCTTGTCAGTGTGAGAGGATGCCTATGAGACTCAAAGCTATTTTCGTTTTTTGGAGTGATCAGGCAGCGAACAGAAATACCAGCCATGTCAGCAGGAAAATTCCACAGAGCCACCTGAAACCCATTTCGATCTATCAGGCACTGAGAGTGGACCAAGCGCAGTTGTTGGAAGATGCCAAGAGACTTAACCTTCCTGGGGAAAGATCTGTTCATGAAAAGAACATGGCCGATATCGCTTCTGCTCCCAGATCATCATCCATTCTAGAGCAAGAACCAAACCAAGTGCAAATCCTGCCACATGTTTTGGGCTCAGAATATGGTAGGCCCTAGAGGCTGGGATAATCCCATGGTAGCCTTGGCGACCATGAATCCTACTGCTGTGATCCATGCTTTCTTGACAAGTCAGTTACAATGCCTTAACCAACAACTGGAATGTGCATTAAGAGCACCTTCTTTTTCACTCTTTTCTTTGTATCTGGGTCTCTCTCTTCTTTCTCTATTTCAGTGATAAAATAGTCATCCAGGCTGAGCACTCTGGGTGCAGCTCCTCCACATTCGACTTCTTTATCCTGGGAAGGAAATATGAAGGAAAACAACTTAAGTTTCTGGTGTGAGCACTTCATCTTGGAATATAAAGACCCCCAGCTAAAGTCCCAATTAGTAAGAGAACATTCTATTTTCAACTTTTCATTTCAGTCAATAACATTTCAGTATGTTATTGTACTGGAAAAGGGCACCTGAGGCATTTGAATAAATAATATACAGAACCCAAAAACTACTCCCACCCAGGAGATGTACAAAATACATTTCTTTTTGTGCTCTGAATGGATAAAGAAAGGAAACTGCACATGGACGGCAAGTACCAAGATGCAACTGAGTTCTACTTTTCAGTACAGGCATAAAGGAAGTGGCTGCTTATCCACTCACCCTGATGAGCTTAGCAACATGAGTCTTTCCACTGCCCGGCAAGCCTCGCATGATGATGACAATCTAAAACAAAGATCACATAAATGAAAGACTGGACTGAGTTGAATAATGAGTATTCAGTAGACAAACATCTTTCTGCCTATCCACAGGCAAGCTGCAGCTCAAATAAAATAAATAAAATAAAATAAGTTGTTATAGTGGTTTTAAATGTATGTGCATTTTGCATGTTTTTGTGGGTTTAAATTTTTGTTCAAGTGTTTTTATCTTATGTGAACCATCCAGAGAGCTTCGGCTATGGAGCGGTATACAAATACAATAAATAAATAAATAAATAAATAAATAAAATAACCCCTTGTAGCCTCTTGGGAAGGGACTCACGAAATGAAGCCACCACTGCAGCATTACTATGGTAACAACAGAACCAGATTTGAGTTTTAACTTGGCATAATTCCTCAGACTAACTTAATACTATTTAAGGAAAATTCCTAAGGGAATATAGAGAAGCTTAAATTAGGCCATCTTGCAAGACCACCTTTTAAGCAGGAATTTGGGAAGGTAGGCAGTGCACACACAAATCGAAGGAAGCAGAGATGTAATAAGGCACACACAGGGGGCATCTTTGGCAATAAAGGTGTTAATGGGGTGATAGAACCATTAGCACAAGAGGGAGGAGAACATTTACAAGCTGATCTTCCTTCAAGCCCATCCTTTGCCCTCAGTTCACAGGTTCCAGTTGAATCCTAGTCCTCCCTGAAGAGAACGGATAAAAGATCCAGCTACTTAGTTTTTCACATATAGGCATCTTCTGAAGTATTCTGTGCCAACATTTAATTTTGCAATGACAGAATCAATAAAACACAACCTTAGACACTCTGTGGGGTGGTTAGAGCAGTAGCTGGCCTGGCCATATACGCCCCTTGCTTGCCACTCAGCCATAGCAGTCCCTTTGTGAAGATTGCTTTCACCATCACACCATATTAGTTTAGTGGCAAACAAAGGGAGGGGGATGAAGCAGAGCACAGAGTAGAACTGCACTCATATTTATCAAATAACTTCGTAGGCATCTAATATTCTTCCTGTTTTGAAATTCATAGATTAGCCATGACTTTGAAAGTCATGGAAACCTGTTACACAAACATTAGCAGAAGTGCTTCATTTCTTATACATTTTGTGAGTTGAGATTGGAAAGTCACATTTACAGTACTCACCCTCTCTGGTCTACTCTCCCGTCCAGGTGGTTTCAGTATATCATCCACATTTTTAGATTCTGGTTTCCTCTCTACACGTGGGGCAGGTGGTGGTTGACGTGGTATTGATGGAGCAGAAATAGGCATTCTATCCTCAGGGTAATTTCTCCGGTCACCTTAACATGAGGTTTACACAAAAGAGAAAAACAAAATTAAGTAAGAACATAAGAAGAGCCATGCTGGATCAGACAAAGGATCCATCTAATTCAGTATTCACTTCACACAGTGGCCAACCAGCTGTTGACCAGGAACCCATAACAGGACATGAGTGGAACAGCACCCTCCCACCCATGTTCCCCAGCAATGGCGAAAACACACCTTGCACCACAAAATACGGAATGCTGTGGACTGTATAAATCATGCAAATTAATCAGCATATATTTGCTTAATTTGCACACATTATTCCGTCTCTTTGGCACAAGACATTTCTCCAGGATTCAACCCATGGAAGCCTCCAGCCCCTGGCATCTGAGATTTACTTCTACGCCTGGGTGGAATTGCAGAATATATGTTACACTTTTTGGGGAGAAAATCCTTCTTATAATCATTACTGAGTTTGGTTTCAGTTCAAAGAACTGTCTGCAGGAGGAGAAAATATTTTAATGCTGTTTCATGAAATCTTGCAGAAGCACAATCAGATTTCTTATAGTGTAGCACCACATACTATAATGTGGGTGCTACATTATAGTATGAGAAACAAGGTGAATAAGGAAGAAGCAGGCGGTATCATATAAACACTACAGGTCTTGAAAAGTGCTTGTGCAAACAGAACCACTTCACTGGACTTTGCATCACTTCTCTCACACAGCAAGCTCCGCTAGGTCAGAATGAGCCATTCTTAAGCAGAAGTTTTCCACTACCAGATGAGTCACATGAAGAGAGATCACACGCAAAAATGTGCTGCACAATTGGTCTCACACCCCCCCCCCCGATGTCCACTTGCTAGGCGTAGATGCCAGCAGAAGAACTCACAGACCTCTCTGTCCACAGGCCTTCCAGGTGAGCTGTTATCTCTGTCATGTAGGGTTCCAGCTCCCATAAAGGACTATGCGCAAAGACTTTCTCCTGCAGATGTCGATGCCTAATGCATGGTGATCATGTACAGGGCCAGGAGGCATCAGAATAGCTCTGCGGCCCCTTTCTACATGTATTGCCCTACACACAATTCATCCATGAAGGGGGCTAAATCCAAACCTTAGTATATGGTTGAGAGATGTTATTTGTAGCATTGCACACAGGACTAAGGCTGCAATCCTACATGCATTTACTTGGGATGTCTTATTGAACACAATGGGACTTGCTTCTGACTAAATGTGCCAGGAATGTGCTACGCATAATAACATTTATCCAGTGTATGCAATGGCTTTACGTGCTGAAAATATTGCACAGATTTTAAAACCATTGTCATATTCACTGTATCTAATTATATGACAGAATATTCTAGGGTCGGGAGTTGTATCTTACTGATATTAATGGCCAAAGGGACAGAACTAAGTTCTTGCATTATTTATTTATTTAGAACATCTTTTATACCATCCTTCAGTCAAATTCCCAAGGTGGTTTACATAAAACAAATCTACAAAATAAATATAGTTACTTAAAACTACTCTTCTTTGAATTAGGGAGAGCTAAAAGTTAGAAAAATTAAGAATACCCCCCCCTTCTTGATAAAGAAGGAAAACAAGCTCATGTTCCCATCCTGATTCCAAGCCCTCAATAGTCCAAGGCTGAACAATTGTACCTCCAAACATGGAAGGTCCATGATCATAGGGAGGACGATCAGGCTTTCTCTCATATGATTGCCTTTCAAAACCTCCCCTTCTTGAGTTTGAATGGTCTTTGTCACGGTAAGACTGAGTTCTTGAAGGAGATGGCCTGCCAAATGGAGAAAGCATTTTAATTCATTTATTACATTTCCATACTGCCCAGAAGCCAAAACTCTCTGGGCAGTTCATAGCACTTTGTGACACATACAATTATTACATACATTTTACAACAAATGTACATGAGGCTCTCTGATCACCTAATCCCTGGCCAACCCCATATATTGCTACTGGACGCAATGAATATACTCTAGTTTGCCCACCCCAAATGACATATCTGTAAGGAAACGTTAACAGATCTGAAGGAATACAGAAGCACCTCTTCCTACCCTCATTTCTCCTTTCCTTTCAAATATTCTATAAGATGTGCCACCTAGGGTATTTTGTTGCCACCTAGAGTATTTTGTATATAGGCGGGATATAAATTGAATTATTATTATTATTATTATTATTATTATTATTATTATTATTATCAACAACAACAACAAGAGAAGGTCCTCTGGGTAATAATAATAATGCTCCAATGTGAGCAGCAATTGGCAACTCTATAGAACAAACTATGAAAAACTATGATTTGTTAAGCTAGCTCTTTAATATAAGTTTCTATAGCAGCCCAATATATTTATGTTAACTTACTGGAAGAGTTTTATTTTTTATTCTAAAACATTTATACTTTTGCCTTATCTCTTGTTTTGATTATAACAAAATCAATAATTTAGCAATTGTAAACATCCTTTCACTTTACAATAGGGCTATTTGCATGTAATGACAACCCATCAGTTAAAAAGCAATAGGTTGCTGTACATGAATAGTGCCTCATTAGCTTTACAGCACAAACCATGATCAGCTCCTACGTAGGTTGTGCAGTATGATGTTCAAACCCAGACTACCTGGCAGTTTAGGGGTGAAACAACCCAGCAGTTAACCTAACAACAAACAATGGATTAACTGTTGAGTTGTTTATGCCCTAAACAACCCAGCGGTCCAGGTTCGCTTGTCATGCTGAACAACCTATGAAGGAGCCTATCGTGGCCTGTGCAGTAAAGTGGAAGAGGCGTGGTTTTAAACTGATGGGCTGTCATTACATGCAAACCAGATCAATATAACACTAAACATTAAAACACAAAAGCACCATAAATATAAATATAACCACAAATACCATCCACCAGATTACCATTGGCAGCCAGACATTTAATTCTGGCAGCCAGCAAAGAAAGCAACAGGAGAATTTTTCTTTTAAAGGTGCCAGCAACACAGGCAAGCAGAGTACGCCTCTTTCAAAATGGTGCCATGATGAGTTTCATCCTGTGATGCAGCATTAGTGTCACAAGTTAGAGAGGAGGGGATGCTACAAACACATGAACCTTTATGCCCCCCTCCACACAGGAATCCCTTGTGGAGCTACACTGCTTTTGTGGAGCAGGATGAGAGAAAGCCAAGCCTAGATTGCTACTAGAAACAATAGTTGGCTATCCAGCCAAAAATGTGTGGACCTCAATTTGACAAATCAGTGTGACAAATAACAGGTTATTTTTAACCTGTTCTTTAGGTTAAGCCATTTTATTTTTACACAAGCCTACATTACTATACTTGAACTAAAATTTAAATGTTATCCAAATTAAGGATCACAGCTGTTTTTAACAACGTTGCTCATATATGCAGAATCAATGCAGAAAGGAGTGTGACTATTATTGTCCACAAATAAAACAGACAGTCCTGAGGATTCCACACAAAAACTATTACTTTTGTATTCCAGCTATTCCTACACTACATACCTGTCTTCTCGTGGATAACGTTCTTTGTCAAATCTTTCCCGTTCATGGTCTCCAGAAATTCGGTCCCTGTAAGACTCCCGTTCTCTCCTGAAATCTCTGTGATCTACATTGGTATTATTTTGCCGCTCAAAGTAAGAGTCTCTCTCCTTGATGTATCGATCTCTTTGGCCTGGATGTTCTAAAAAGAAGTCAAAATAATCTTAGAGCTACTCTTTCATTTCTCAAAATGAGGTGGAGCAAAGTGGCAGATTTCTTGGGCTGAACCACTTCAGACTGCAAGTGAAGGATTGCATTATACTTCCTCTTCAAGAAAAAACCTATCATTACCAGGGAAAAGACTATGCTAAACCTCTCTCTCTTCCCTGATGTACTAGTTTTCTACATGCGACCAGCTCTTTATACGGAGGAGTAGTCAAAGTGTTCTATTCCACTCACAGTCTGAAGTGAATCCTACCATCACATTCTACATACTATTTAGAACAGCTGAGTACTTAAAACAATCCAAAATGTAATGAATATATTTAAGTCCCTCTGCTGTAAGATGGAAGAGAAAAATGCATCTCTTTTCTAAAAAGGCAACCTACCAAATATGAAAGTAATGCCTTCTTCAAAGAGATATCTCAAAGACACTCACCTTTTGAAAAGGGCGGCCTCTCATGAGGAAATTCTGGACGTAGTGGTATTCGCTCCCCATAAGGAATCTGTCCACCTTTACTGGTGGATATATCTGTTAAATACAAATTGGCAATAAAAGAATTAAAGAGATTGCCCCAGAGTCCATCTTTCAACACATTTGTCCTTTCCTTAATAAGCAACGGCTCCAGGAGAGGCAACAGCTTTACAGTTTTAAAAAATGAACTGTATCAATCACTTAGGCCAACTTAGCAAAATGTTTTTGTATTTTGCCTTACTAACAAATGTTTAATTAAATTAAAAACAATTGCCTAGCTAAAGCTCTCATGAGAGTTTTTTCTCCATAGGGGAAACGCTGCAACCCATTCACATGAGTATTTGTTTCCAAAAACAAAACAACAGATGCCAATAAGGCTTCCTGAGAAGAATCACAAATCATCAAAAGTAGGGTGACCATATTTTGGAAACCAAAAAGGAGAACAACATGGTCGCCCCCAAGGGGGCGTGTCCAGTACCAAGGGGGCGTGCCCACCCGAACAGAGCCTTGGTCACATGTCTGATTTTACAGCACACATTTAAGACAAATCTGTTCTACATAACATCTTAATGTTAAAATCACTGAAATAAAGAACAAGTGAGAGATTCAATGTATCTGAAATTAACTTCACTCACTCCTACTTTTGTAGGTTTTGCTGTACTTTGAAGCTTTTGCTATTCTCTGTGTGTTACATTCTCCCCTTCCCTCAAATATCTTTTCTGACTATCTTAACAGGGTTTGCTACTGCCCCCAGATCTGTTTCAAATTTGGTATGGCTAAAGCTCTACCTAAAAGCTATCATGGTGCCAACTTTCAGCTCTTTATCTTTAAAAATGACAGTTTTAAAAATAATAATTTTAAAACCTTATTTTTAAAAAAAATCCTAAAAAATCAATGGATAAACAGATCTGTTTCAAATTTGGTGTAGCTAAAGCTCCACCTAAATCATATCATGGTACAAAGTTTCATCTCTTTATCTTTAAAAATGACGATTTAAAAAATAATAATTTTAAAACCTCAATTTTTAAAAAATTCCTAAAAAAATCAATGGATGATCTGTTTCAAATTTGGTGTGGCTAAAGCTCTACCTAAATCCTATCATGGTACAAAGTTTCATCTCTTTAACTTTAAAAATGACGATTTTAAAAACAATAATTTTAAACCTCAATTTTTAAAAAAATCCTAAAAAATCAATGGATGAACGGATCTGTTTCAAATTTGGTATGACTAAAGCCCTTCCTAAGAGCTACCATTGTGCCAAGTTTCATGTCTTTATCTTAAAAAATGACGGAGTTATAAGTATTTTTGTTAATTCCCATTAAAGCTGCTCTTTGAAAGAAAATCCAGATTTCCCCTCCCCCTCCCAGATTTGCCGTCAAAAACCCGGACAAATCCGGCCATATGGTCACCCTAATCAAAAGACTAGCTTTGATCAAAGTCCCTCACACTTACCCAAATCCCACTTGCTATTTGTCAGTAAGGACGAGGCAGGTGAATGGAAAGTAGGCATTATAGAGCAGTGGCAACTTGCCAAAATAGGTATTTCAACACAACAAAATCACCACAGTAATGATTATTAAGAAATAATTCTTACCAAAACTGTAAGAATTGCCTTGTTCAACCATGCCAAGGCCCGGCATTCTGCTTCCACACTATTCATAGCTTTATAAACCTGGTAGGGTAATCTTTTGTCTAAACTAAAAAGCCTCAAACGTTTTAACTTTTCTTTACAGGAAAGTGGCTCCACATTTAGTGCTGTAGTTATTAAGATTAGAGAGTCATTTAAACACATGATCAATTTACAAACTGTTAGGTGACTATCAGTGTTTTGTGGATCTTCTAGTTTATTCATACTGTTGCATGTTAGGCCCCATGTTGGTAGTTCAGTAGACTGCCAGTTGCTATTCTATTATTTATCAGTACAGCAGGGGCACTGAACCTCTTTCATCCTGAAGGCAGAAGTCAATTTCAGAGAAACTCTTGGGAGCCATATTCCAGTGGTGAGCGGGACCAAAGGCAAAAGGGCCAAATACCCAGAACAGCAGGACTATTTTAAAACTCTTACTGTCAGTAACTAAGCCTCAGGAGAGGCATTCCAACCTTTTAGAATGGGGGGAAATAGTGCAAAAGCTGGGAAATCACCAAACGGTTGGTGGTCAGAGAAAGGGGGTGCGAACTAGGGAAAGGGGTGTGGCCATCTGGAGAACATGGAGGGCAAGACTGGGATCCAAGGTGGGCTATACTTGGCCCACGGGCCTGAGGTTCAATACCTCTGAAAAGTAAGCCATATTCTCTACAGAAAGGAATAAAAGCAAAATCCTTTTCTCACAAAAGTCCATAACCTCAATAGAAGACTAAAATATTAAAGGGATCGGATTTCCCTATTAAATATCACCATTAAATGTTCCTTCAAGGTTTTCAATGCACAGAATATAATCCAGTACACTCCAATGAAGACAACAGTATTGGCTAAGTTTCTTTTATGCTTCCGTCAATTGATGTGTTAAGTAGCATATCAATAAACAGTATTCACCTTGCCCATGGCTGTGTCCGTGTCCATAGTCAACAGTCTGATGAATAATTGGTGGCTTGGAAAGCTGTGCCATACCTGGCGCAAAGGAAGTTGGTGAAGGCAATGAGGGATCTGACGAGAGTAAGTCGTATTCTGATTTTAACCCTTTATCTTCACTGCTATCCCAAAGTCCTTGGAAAGAATCCTCATCCCAACGCTCTTGGTTTATGCCAGGTGATGGCTTTACCAAAGGAGTTGAGACTTGAGTAGCAGCTGAAATGGGAATTGGACCACTTTGCTGTGATGGCGGACCCTGCAGCTTTGCTGCTGAGTGAGGGGCCTTTGAAGCTGGAACAGGCGGCCTCATCACCGAAGCAGAAGGCTTTGCTACCATACCAGCTGGCTTGTTTGTTGGGGTAGGCTTCCGAAACAAGATGGGTGGCTTTATAATTACAGCTGGAGTAGGCTTAATAGGTTGTTCATCTATCGACATCTCAGCCTGCATTTCAGAAGAGGCCTAGATAAAAGGAAGTTTATAAATCAATTATAAAGTAAGAGTTTAAACCATGTTGTCGGGGCACGTGTCCTGCTAAAACACGGTTTAGCATGCACAAGCAGTTATGAGCTGTAGCGAGCCATGAGGTGGTGTCCTCTTCCCACACAGCAAGGAGGAGGTATTAGGAAGTGTCTATTTCTGGTCTTTGGGACTGCTCTATATAGAGAAATGTACAAATATCTGAACCACCCCTCAGTTAAGTATCATTCACCAAATGAGTTGCCACAAAAGAAAGGTATAAATTACCAACAATGGGCAAGTTCACATGTCACACTAAGCCACCCTCAAGATAAGCCACAGTGAATTGGCTTTTCGCTCGATAACCCACATTACTACTGACTGACGACTGGAAGTATTGCAGCTTGCTGTGGGTTGTTTCCTCTTGGTCTTCCCACTCACTCCCGGCACATACCCCAGGCACCTTTGCAGCAGAAATCCTCGTTTCCTCGTTCCCTACATCAGCAACTTTTCTGCAAGTGATCCACTGGGGTTGCTGGCTCATGAGGAAATCTGCTCCACTCCGCATCACATCACCAAATGCATATTATTTTCTGAGCGCTTGTAAATATGGTAATGCATTTGCAAACTTTAAAACATTTTTTAAAATTCGGGTTTGCGCAAGAAGACAACACCGCCTGTCTGCTATTTAGTCCAGAAAACCTATATTCTCTTCTTGTCAACGGTCCTTGCTTTACAATTAAATATTGCAGTTGTATTACTAATGAATTCTGGTTCTGACTGTTATGAGATGGGATGGGGACTTCCCAGCTTCTCCTCCTCCTCTCTGGAGCTCCTTGAAAACCCTTTCTGAGGGTTGGGGGATCTACTAGAACAGCATTTGATACAACAGTGTAAGCATATGGGCTACAGCAGTGATGGTGGGGAACTGACAGTAATCAGAGATAACGTGCTTGTGTCATCCGAAGTGCCTTAAATTCACGAGAGTGACGTTTCTGTCTTTATTTAAAACTTTGAAGCTGGAACTGAATTCTTAAGACAAAAGACTGATAGAACATGAAACAGAGCCTTCTTAACAGTGGTAGAGGTCCCCAAGAACTAAACCTTATAATCAATTAGAAAAATAATTAAAAATGTTTATTAAACCAGGAATTTACGGTTAAATCTTTTTTGTGATATTGTGCGACTTTATTTTTTGTTTTTATTTGATACTAGGTGTCATTATGCTTACATTGTACTATGTTAACTTCACGAACTGCTTTGGATTTCCTTCTGGCAGAAAACCAGTTTTTACATCTTTTTAAAACATACCATAAAACATCTTCATCACATCCAAGTTACATTTGCACAGTATTCCTGTAGCAATATTGGATTTACCTGAAAGTTATCCTTCCTAGCAATTGTACTTTGGGATCTCGGCATTTCATGTGGTGGCCGTTCAGCCATTTGGGGCTCAGGACCAAATTCATTCATCTTCTGCATATGTTCTTTCTGTTCTCTGCAGAGTAAAAAAGTGTTTTTGTGTTAAATATCTCTTTAAAAACCAACAGTGACATCAAAGCATACACATTTTCAGTTGTGGTGCAAACATCATGGAATACCCTAATGGCCTCTCCAGACAGCAGGCTAAAAACTGATTATTTTGGAAACTTTCAGACTCATTTGTATCGGTTCTGCTACTGGTTTCTTTTGGCCTGGGTTTTTTTTTTGGTGACTGTTAATTTCTGCTGTTTATATCACTCTTCTTCTAGTTCTTTTTGCTGCATTTACTTTGTTTTGACTTGTTGCTATCGTGTTTTAACACTGGGGCTGTTTGAACATAATGGCGGCGAATTGTGGGTTAATTAATTAACCAATGATTTGCCCCAGTGCATGCTAGCATGTGACATAAGAACATAAAAAAGCCATGCTGGATCAGACCAAGGGTCCATCTAATCCAGGACTCTATTCATACTCTATTCATATAACTCACAAGCAACTGGTGTACATAGGTTTACTGCCTCTGATATTGGAGGTAGTACATAGCCATTGATAGCCTTCTCCTCCAGGAATTTATCTATTCCCCCTTTAAAGACATTCAAATTGGCGGCCATCACTAGATCTTGTTGTAGCAAATTCCATAGTTTAACTGTGCACTGTGTGAAGAAGTACTTCCTTTTATTTGCCCTGAATCTCCCACCAATCAGCTTCATGGGATGACCCTGGGTTTTACTATTTTGAGGGAGTGACAAAATGTCTCCCTATCCATTCTCCACACTATTCATAATTCTGTACACTTCTATAATGTCTCCCTTTACCCTCCTTTTCCCAAGCTAAACAATTCCAGCTGTTTTAATATTCCCGCATAGGGGAGGTGTTCCAGTCCCTTGATCATTTCAGTTGCCTGTTTCTCGGCCACCGCCACTTTTTATACGCAACCTCCAGTTGGCGGTTATTTTGAGTTAACAGTAGGTTAAACAATCCAAAGTTAACTACACAGTGTCTGGGTTCAGATGTCACAGAGCAACCTCCAATACGGCCAATTGGAAGCCGCATATTTAAAGAAACAGCAGAATGTGTGCAGCATGTGCTGTGGCAAATCATGGGTTAATCAATTAACCCATGATTTGTCACAGCACATGCTGTACACATCCTTGTTACATACAAACCAGGTCAATGTGTGTTGTTAGCCACCTTGGCTTGCCCTTTAACAAGACAGGCAGGATTATACATTTTTAAAATGAATTTTAAATAAATGGTTAGTTGAGGACTTTGCAGAGAACATTTAGCAACCAAGATATATTTCTTTGTAACCTCAAATCTCTTTATGGCTTCTGAGGCTATCATCCTGGTGCTAAGAGAAAAAAAAATGCAAGTCCTCCTGGCTAGAAAACTTTCAGGTCAAAATTCTAATGAACACCAAAATGGTGGCCACATTCCTAGCTCAGTAAAGGGCAGTTCTGGGGTCCGTTAAAAAACAAACAAACTTAGCGTTGTTAAATGTTGTTAAATACCTGGGAAAAGAGAAAAGTCTTGACCTGGTGCCGAAAAGATAACAATGTTGGCGCCAGGCAAGCCTCATCGGGGAGATCATTCCATAATATGATTCTATGATTCTAGTTTTAAGTATTTTGATGGGATCAGGAGAACAAGTGGTTAACTGCCTCCTTTAGGCAACATTAGCATGAGTGGATTCTGTAGCCCTTGGGTACGAACTGATTTGAGTCCTGGAGGCCAATGAGGAATCACTTCTGTTTCACAGACCTTTTGTTTTTGACTTCTTCTGGATTCTTTACAAAAAAACCCACTGCAGGTCTGCAAGAGCAGGATTGTTGCACTTCATCATCTAGGTTCATTACCCACTTCATTACCCAGGTTCAAGGATAAAGGATCATCACCAACTACGAATTTCTTCTATCACAGGTATGCTGTGCTCATAATTTGTCTTGATTGTATGGAAGGATTTCTGACTTTTTCTTTTTTAAAAGAAAATGTCTTATATTCGTTTGTTTAAAAAAGCATTGTTTAAAGCAGGAGTAAGCAACTTAGTGCCCTCCAGACATCATGGATTAGACCTCCCCAAATCCCTGATCATTCACTATGCTGATAGGAGTTGTAGTCCAAAACATCTCGGGGGGAACCAGGCTGACTACCCCTGGTTTAAAGCGTAGCGTTATCTCAGTGATCCTTGACACAAGAGTATCAAACCTGCGGTGGCCCAAATATTTATTACAACCTGCCACCTTGATGTATGATTTTTTGCAGCGTTATGTAAGGGGCAGTGCAAAGGAGCTGGGGTTCAACTGAAAAAGCAACATAAAAAATAATAAAAAAAATAATAAACAAAAACAGCAGCCAACTCACCGTAGCATTTTTAGCTCTTGAGCAGCCTTCAAGATAATTTCATGCTGCCTTTGACTAAGGACCATTACTCCCCCTACAGACTGCTCAGAGGCTAAGTGTGGCTCTTCTCCCAGCAATTCAGATGAACGTGGTGGAATAGGTGGTGGATCCATATGATCCTCCAAAGGCAGAAATCTGTCCATTTCATCTGGATACCACCTATCTGAAAACCTTTCCCTCTCCCAATCACCCCTCTCAGGTGGGAAATCAGACTGCTCCCTCCATGTATTACATCTTTCTGGATACTCTCGAATTCTGAGTTCTCCTCTATCTCTACAATCTCTGTCATAGAAATCTCTTTCTCTCTCCTCCAGCCATCGATCGTCACGATACCTGTCCAAAGGAGGAAGGGGAGGAAGAGGAGGCAAAGGTGGGAGAGGAGGTATGTCCAGATCACAATTGAGCGTATCTCTATCCCCCAATGGTCTTATGTATTCTCTGTCCCAGTCTCTTTCAAATTCATGATCATACACATCCAAAGGTCTTCTGATCCTGTCCAGGTCTCTGTCCATCTCCCTCTCTCTCCCGACTGGCCTTTCCCAGTCATCCCAAAATGGCTCTCGTCTGTCAAGATCAGCCGACAGTGGAGGTAAAGGAGGTAGAGGGGGCAAAGGTGAAAGGGGAGGCAATGGATGACGGTGCGGTAACAAGTCTTCTCTCTCATATGGATCAAAAGGCTCATCATGATATCGCTGTTCACGCTCAAACCAGTATCTGTCTCTTTCCCAATCATCCAATCGTCTGCGCTCTAGGGGAGGAGCATCCCTGTATTCAAATGGGTGCCCCTCTTCTAGGCCTACCTCTCCGTAAGCCCATGGTGGCCTGAGTGATTCTTCACGAAATGGAGGTAAATTTTCAATACTGCCTCCAGGACCTGATTCACGCCTGTATAGGTCTCTCTCCTGACTACTAGGCCTCCTGCCTGGGTCCCTCTCCTGGCTACTAGCCCGCCGATCTGGGCCCCTCTCTCGGCTACTAGCTTGCCGACCTGAGCCCCTCTCCCGATTACTAGCGTGTCGGTCCAGTCCCCTCTCCTGGCTGTTGGGGTGCCTGACTGTGCCTCTTTCCCGGCTACCTGCACGGCCTCTCTCTCTGCTGCCGATCTGAGGACCTGGTAACCCTCTCTCCTGGCTGCCTGAGTGTCTACCCAATGCTCTTTCCTGGCTGCCCGATTGACCACCCATGCCAGATTCCCAGTTGCCCGAGTGGCCCTCTGACAATTTGTCATGGGCTCCTGGCCCACCGCTCACATCTCTACCAGTTACATCTCTGGTCTGACCTCTACCTCTATTTGGAATTCCCCTGCCTCTGCCATCTTCCAGTCGGCCTCGGCCCCTACCTCTACTATCTTCCATTCTACCCTGGCCCCTGCCTCTGCTAACTGGCCCCTTTGCCTGATTATCTCCTGGCTTAATTTGCCCCCTCTCCCTGCTTTCCAGTTTAGATGGTTCGTTGCTCTGGTTATTTTCTGGCAAAGCCAATTTATTTTCTGTAGAGTTCAAATCTTTATTTCCTATTATTGGTGGTGGTAGCAATGTTTTCTTCCCTCCTGGTTTTGGAGGAAGAGTAGAAACTGGTGGCTGGTGAAGACCGGTTGTAGTACGAGTAGATTTCGATGCTTCTGTTTGCAACCCAGACTCAATGGAACTCTGTTTCTTTGCTTCTGATATTACTTCTCTGCCTTCTTTTTGGGATATATTTTGCTGTGCTTTAGAAAGGCCCTTATCCGACTGAACTGGGCCAGAATGTTTTGTATCTGTTGTAAATTTAGATTTATTCACCACTGTCTGATCGCTGGCCATATCAGTAAAAGATTCTTTACTTTCTGATTGATGGTTCTGTTGTCCCAAAGGAGGTCTAGGCCCCCGCCACCGTGGTCCACTTGCTTGGGAAGTCTGCATTTGTGGTGCACCTGAGGGAGTATAAAATGCTGCTGCTGGCCCCCGAGGAATTGTCCCCTGTTTGCCTGAAGATCCATCCATGTGCTGATTTTGAAGCCTTGGCCTCGAACCTTCTAAACGTTGACCCTGAAAGTGAGGACCTCTCGGTCTTGGAGGTTCAAACCTTTCAAAGCCTCTTCCTCGTGGTCCATCGAACCTGTGTGATACACAAACACATTTTATTCAAGTAATAGATTTGATGAGCCTTACCTACAAAACAAATCCATAACCCTCCTTTGTCAGGGAAATAGCTATCAAATTCAAACTTCGTGAAGTAATAATGATTCTCAAAATTAACCAGAAAAACAGGTGGTGTTTTTCATGCACTCCAAGGGTGATTCCCCTGGCCCTTACAAAACAGGGGCAACTGAGGCTCTGGCAAACTAGGTGAAAGTTAGACTCGGCCTCAAAGAAGAGGCCCTGGTCAGACGTTACTCTCTGAATACAGCATAACAGAGAGTAAGTCTAGTGGGCATAATATTCAATTTAAAAATGTAACAAATAAATAAATAAATATTTAAATATTTATTTATTTATTTATTTATTACATTTTTATACCGCCCAATAGCCGAAGCTCTCTGGGCGGTTCACAAAAATGTATAATTATATTAAATTAATAAGTTTTCCATATGTAAAATAAGTGTTTACTTAAAAAGAAGTAACTATAGAGGAGATTATTTCTGATGCTGAATGATATGCACTATAGGCAAAACAAGTGGGGACGTGCAATAAAATGTTGATTGGATTAAGAAAAGGGACGGTTGCCCTTTAAGCTCCAGAGGATAGCTTTTCCTCTGGGTGTTCACCTCCTTTCTGCTGCAGCAGCATCAGGTTCCGGTAGTCCTCTCCATCTTCCATTAAGAAGATGAGAAGGGCTCCAGCTATCAACAATCTGCATAGCTTCAGAGGTGCCCTTCTTGTTTAGAATGTGGGAAGCTATGGAGCAGCTGAGGTAACAGAGTGGCTGTGGCTCATGCAAATGCCTTCGTCTTGTTTGTAGGTGAAGCCTTTTTGGCTACAAAGCTGTCAACACTGCATCACTTGAGTTTGCTATTAGAAGGAGCAAACCTACTGACACCTGCCCCACAGCTGTGATTCAAACATTACCCTTCATCAAGAAAGACAAATCTGGATGGACTGAACATTCCTGAATGTGGCAATGACCACAGGATGAGCATATTCACATGAAATGCTACCTCTCTACAGGCCAGGTGCACAGTATAGCAAAGTTACATTTAAAGTAGGGATGGGAGAACCAGGCATGTTTGAGCTCACTGAACTTCTCCGAACTTCACTTCGAAGCTTAGTTCTGCTTGCTCCCATTCTTGTTTGCAACCTGTTTTTCAGTTTGTTCGAATGGGAAAACTACACATCTTTCAAAAGTGTGCACTTTCCCCCCATTGACTAACACGTGAAAATTTTAAGTGTGCATCTTAATGTGTGCATTTTTAAAACTGGATTTTTAAAGGGTAAAGTCTACAACTGCAAGTTTAGGAAAGTGCGAACATTTTTGGAGAACATGCCCTCTCACTCAGAGTTATGAATGGGGCAGTTCTGAGGGATTTGCAAAATGAAACAAAATTCTCATACATCTCTAATTTAAAGGTCTCTCTACAATAGTCACATGCAAAAATGAGAGAGAAAACCTACCTTGCCCCCCTTGGGCCCTCATAGTATGGTCCTCTGGGGGTGTCAGGAAACCCAGTTGGCCTAACTGGTCTGTTCTGATAGGTAGTAGTAGTGGTGGTAGTGGTGGAGGATGCAGATGACGAGGACACTGTAGAATGGGGTTTCATTTCAGCAGAAGTTAATTCAGAAGAGACAGAACCAAACGGCATGGACTGTTTGCCCAAAGGAACATAAGAACTGCCTTGATCTGAAGAGCCAGCAGATGATGTCACATTTGAGTGGTAAGGCAATGTGGCAGATGTATCCGTATTTTTATAAGAAAAAGAAGCAGGGGAAGGGGTAGGAAGAAGAGCTGGTCTGGTTGTCTCCATGGTCTGGGAGGTAGCAGCTGAATCAGGAACTTTAAATGAAAAGGAAGAAACAGAAGAGGGAGTAGGAAGCAGAGCTGGTCTTGTCTCAGTGGCCTGGGAGCTGACAGATGAATCAGTACTTTTATAAGAAAAATGAGTAGGGGTAGGAAGCAGAGCCGGCCTAGTCGTCTCCATGGTCTGGGAAGTGGCAGGAGACTCAGTTGCTTTAAACGTGAAAGATGTAGAGGTAGGGGTAGGCAGCAGACCTGGCCTGGCCATCTCTGTGGTCTGGGAAGTGGGAAGTGGCTCAGTGACATTGAACATAAAAGAACCAGAAGTAGGAAACATAGATGGCCTGGTTGTCTCCACGGTCTGGGAAGTGGCAGGAGACTCAGTTGCTTTGTATGTAAAAGAAGCCGAAGAAGGGGTAGGAAGTAGACCTGGCCTGGCCATCTCTGTGGTCTGGGAAGTGGGAAGTGACTCAGTAACTTTAAATTTAAAAGAACCAGGAGGAGGAAACATAGATGGCCTTGTTTCAGTAGCCTGGGTGCTCTGTGGACCTGATTCTTTTGGAACAGGTATTTCAGATGTTTGAGGGCCAGAAGAGAATCCAGTGGATGCTGGGGGAGGTATAGCTGAGGGCAAAGTTGAGGGCACAATGGGCATGCCACCTTGCGTTGTTTGAGAATATGAAGAAAATGGAGGTGGCAAAGTGACATTCCCAGTATATTGACTGTTCATGTTCCGAAGCGACTTCACTTTCTCCTGAAGGTGGGTATGAGTAGCTTTCATCTGTCCCTGCCACATCTTCCACTGTTTCTCACACTCATGAAGCTGGTCTTTGTGAGGGTACGCCTGAATTTGATCCTGCCATTGCTGAAATTCACGTTCCCACTCTTTGTAAAGGGGCTGGAATTGTTTATTCTGAGTCTCATAATGCTGTAGCTGCATCTCCACTGACATTGTCTGCCAGAAAGAAAAAAGTAATAATGAACAGATTGTAAGTTAATTCCTTGTAGAGCAACAACTTAAACTCACAATGCGTCATTGTAGCAAAACACGGATCTATAAAACAGTTCACACTTTCCACAGCTATAGTGGAACTGCTAATGTACTTTAAAGGTGAAATCATACACTAGAGCTTTGGAACTTGTTATTCCTTTAAAAAACCCCAAAAAACATTCTCAACATCAAGCACCTGCCCTCCACCAATATAAAATGAATCCACGCTTTGATCCCAAACATATTGCATGACTAAGTCTACTGAACATAAAGAGAATTCTTTCCACAGAATCTATTTCAAATTAGGATATTAGTAAACAAATATTTTTAGTTTCTTCTCATATGGAAGCTGATTCCACATTAACAGTTTGATCTGTGAGACTGTAACTTCTGAAGAAGAGAACAAGGAGCTAATATTTACCCGGTGGGCAAAGGTCTACGCAGATAAATGAGGACACTGTTTAGATCTATTTGAGTATGATCATTAGAGCACAGTGACCATTTCAGTTCAAACAGCAGAAAGTACAAATCAAATCCTATTCTTTTTTTGACTCACTGGCAAATGTGGTGGCTGCTGTATGATCTGTTGATAGCGCTGCAGCATTTGTTGCAATTGTGAGTGCTTTTGCATTATTCTCTGATACTGGAAACCCACTCGCTGCTGTGGATGCTGCTGCCATTGCGTTGCAGCAGCCTGCAACTGCTGTAATCTCAAACTTTCTTCAGGATCCTCCGGCGGTTTGATGGTCAGCTAAAGGCACAATAATCAAACAAAAGAAAGCTTGTTCAGTAACATTAAGATACAGCGATTCACAGCTCTGATCATTAATAATACTGGTAAGTGTGTGTGATTTCTTTTTTACACATACATGTCCCTCAATAGTTTATAGATTAAATCATTCAGGCACAGCATAATGAAACAATATGCTCCGGGTATGAAATGTCTCTGGTGGAACAGAACTATCCAAGTTCCTTGATTTTCAAATATAGACTGCTTCTTTAATGAGAATCGCCAACAAATTTATTTATTTATTACATTTTTATACCGCCCAATAGCTGAAGCTCTCTGGGCGGTTCACAAAGAAATCACTTATATAAAAAAGAGACAGGTGATTGGCTCCAAGAGATGTGCTAGCTCAGAAGAAATTCAAGTAGCTGCACTGTTCCATAAAATGTTATGCAAGAGCTAATGGGAAGACATTGTGTAATGTTGTAGAAGTCTTTGTATGAGAGATTGTGCAATGCCTTGCCCAAATGTAAGTGTACCTCAGGATTTCAGTTCTCTTTTCTCACTCAAAATTCTTATGCTAAGTCAGAAAAGGCCCTCCGAATACAGAAGCAGCCCTCCACTTGCAGAATAGCACCTCTGGATCCAATCCAGGGAACATAGCCAAAATAGCCAAAAGTTCAGATGTGAACCATACTGAGGTCCAGGCATTTATATTTGAAGGTTTTGTTCAGCCCTGAGCCATGAATTTCATGTTTTTATCTAGATACAAACTTCTGTAAAACCTAGGACAAAATAAAACTTTGTTTCACGACTTAGTATATTCTCCAATGGCAACTCTAAATTTCATTCTTGGGTCTAGTTCAAGATGTAACAGTTTCAGCTTAATAAACTATAGTTTACTACACTGAGAATGAGTATTACGCCACAGATTTGCTCCTCTGCTGCACACTAGGTCTGGCACTTTAGTTGAAACCACAGCTTCCCAGTTCAGATGTAGTGGAAAACTGGTTTAAACTAACTATTCTAGAAGTTCAACGTGAGGATAGGAAGGACCTGAAGCTTGTTCTAGCTTTGGTAAACCATAGCTTATGAAACAGAAATTGCTACATCTGAATAAGCCCTTGGGGACTGTAAACCAATCTCTAATTAAAATCAATTGTGATAAATGAACCCAGTTTAAGGGCTTCTTAGAGGGTGCTAAGTTTGAACCCCAATAAAAAAGGAGGCAAACGGACTGTAAATCAACACACTTTAGTAACAAACTGCAATGGTTGAAATGATAGAATAAAATAAATTACTGCAGCACAATGCTGATTACAATACAAATAAGAAAATTATAACAATAAAAAATACCTAAAAGAAACACTTAGGATAACTGCATGCAATAATTCTGTACTTTCTATATTAACAAAATTTAATCTGTAATCTGTTTTTGTGCTTTTTATGGTTTTAAATTTTGTATATTTGTTTTTAATATTCAGTGATTTAAACTTTGTAATCCTCCCAGAGAGCATCAGCTATGGGGTGGTATATAAATGCTCCTGTTCAGGGTTCCAAACAGCCAGCCATACCCTCTTCCAGGATACTCCGTACCATTCCCCACCCCCATTTTTTTTAAAAAATCCAGATGCTCAGCATTTTATGACAACTGAGCATGCCCAGTCTTCACTGGGTTGATGGGGGAGGGATGTTACCCCTTGGGATTTTTTTCATAAAGCTTTTTAAAAATGTATTTCTGCAATCTTTGGGTTTCCTGACACAACAAGCCAGGCACTGTGCAAAAATAGTGCATGCTGGTGCTCGACATGACAGAACAGCCCCTGCAAGTAAGTTAACCCATGGTAGGCTGTTAAGAACCTAAAAAGTGCCCGGCTGGATCAGACCAAGGGTCCATCTAGTCCAGCACTCTGTTCACACAGTGGCCAACCAGCCATTGGCCAGGGATGAACAAGCAGGACATGGTGCAACAGCACCCTCCCACCCATGTTCCCCAGCAACTGGTGCACACAGGCTTATTGCTTCGAATACTGGAGATAGCACACAACCATCAGGGCTAGTAGCCGTTGATAGCCTTTGCCTCCAGGAATTTATCCAACCTCCTTTTCAAGCCATGCAGATTGGTGGCCACCACTACATCTTGTGGTAGTGAGTTCCATAATTTAACTATGTGCTGTGTGAAGAAGTACTTCTTTTTATTTGTCCTGGATCTCCCACCAATCAGTTTCATGGGATGACCCTGGGTTCTAGTATTTTGAGAGAGGGAGAAAAATGTCTGCCTATCCACATTCTTCATACCATGCATTATTTTGTACACCTCTATCATGTCTCCCCTTAGCCTCGTTTCCAAGCTAAACAATCCCAGTTGATGTAACCTTCCCTCGTAGGGGAGATGCTCCAGCCCCTTAATCATTTTAGTTGCCCTTTTCTGCCCTTTTTCCAGCTCTATAATATCCTTTTTAGGTGTGGTGACCAGAACTGTACACAGTATTCTAAGTGTGGTCGCTCCATCGATTTGTATAAGGACAGTATGATACTGGCCGTTTTATTCTCAATTCGTTTTCTTATAATGCCTAACATGGAGCTAGCCTTCTTTACAGCGGCCGCACACTGGGTAGACATTTTCATCGAGCTGTCCACCACAATCCCAAAATCTCTTTCTTGTTCAGTCACCGCCAGCTCAGATCCCATTAGGTTATACTTGAAGTTGTGTTTTTTTTGTCCCAACATGCATCACCTTACACTTGCTTACATTGAACCGCATCTGCCATTTGGATGCCCACTCTCCCAGCTTGGAGAGAGACCTTTGGAGCTCTTCACAATCCCTTTGTGTTTTAACAACCTTAAATAATTTGGTGTTGTCAGCAAACTTGGCCACTTCACTGTTCACTCCTAATTCTAAATCATTTATGAATAAGTTGAAAAGAATTGGTCCCAGTATACTGTTGTCTCATGCGAACCAGGTCAGTATATTTCTGGGAAGGAGATGCTTGTCAGGTGGTGGTGGATGGGGAGGAGATAAGATAGGCTGCCTATTTGCATCCTTACCTGCTTGAGAAAACAGGCTAGTCACTGCCAGAAACAAAATTCTAAACTTATTCCAATCAGAGTGGATTTGATTTAAATCAATATAAACAGTGATTTAAATCAATATTCAGAAAGACTTGATTTAATCTTGTGACTTCACCCCCTTAAAAAAGTGCACTCTTCCTCACTATATTTTACACAACACAGAGCAAACAGATGAAGGTTTCATTTTTAGAATAGCAACTTTCCAGATTAGTTTTACAGTTACATCAAAAAAATACTGATTTGGTTATACTATTAGAAACACATCATAGATAGATAATTATGAAATTATTGCAAGGTGAACTATCTCCAATTTAATGGGTTAATCATTCATATTTGGACAACTTTTCTGCTGTACTTTATTGGAAGAAGAAAAATCACAGAAACCTCTGGAAGAGCATGACATTGTGAATGGATTAATGGAATTCATTTACCAAAAAATTTAAACAGCCTCATGCTACATAACTAAAAACTAATCCTTATTTCATGATGAATAACCTTTGGACTATAATGTATTTTAAACAGAAAACTATCTTTAGATAGATTTTTCCTCAAAAAGCATTTTATTAAAAAAAATCCAATTTAAATAAAAAAAATCTGATTTAAATAAAAATATCCGATTTTTTATATATATTTTTAAAAAATCATTGATTTTTATCCACCCTGATTCCAATGAATTAATATGGTCTGATCCAGCAAGGCACCTTAAAGTGTTAATGCTTGATCCCAATATGGAGTCACTTTTTCTTTACAGTGTTGGAAAAATCATGTAATGTGACTTGGTCCTGATCCCATAGTCAAGGTAGAAGCGCAAAATAATTATACTGTGTAAAATGGTGTTACCTTTGGGTTTTGCTAGTCTCAAGTAACGAAGATACCTAGAATAAGTTTTGATTGGCAATACCAACTTTTAAAAGTTTCTATCCAAAATACAGACATCCCTCAATGTAAGCAGCATCACCAAACAGTGACCTCAGTTCCCCTACTTGTGCACTAGAAACCCTAATCATGAAACTGAAATGGCCAGTCAGCTCACAGAGAGGAAGAGCTGTGGCTCATGTAAATTCATCTCCTCACCCTCTACTGAATGAATCTATTTTAGCATGTGAAGCACTGTAAACCTCAACTGATCTGGAAATGGTTGTCATTAATCATCCTTGTGTTTTAAGGCTTCTATGCCACTGGCAGAAGTTTTTCTACCAGTCCTTCCTACTTATAACGGATAATCAGAAATAAGCAAAAGAGGGAAACAACTCCCTATGAATTAACACAATACACAGTGACATCTCTGTGCACAGCGTACCTTAGGCTCAACAGATGACAAAGGACGGTCATCATCTTTGGGCTGTGGTAATATGGGTTCATACTGCAAGGTGGGCTGAGAAAACTCATCAGAAACAGGCATTTCTCTTTCTTCTTGCCTTGGCTCAGGAGCATCATTTACAACTCCTAGGACTGATGGCATTTGCTGTCCCATTGCATGTGCTTTTGCCCTTTGTTGAAGAGTAAGCAGATGCTGTTGATACCAATACTGCTGCTGTTCCTATAACAAACAAACAAAAAGATGAGAATAGTAATATCTACACTTAATTGATAAGATCATATCCTAGAACTTGAAGCAAGCTACATTAACCAATGAAAATGGAGACCTACTTCAGAAAAGAAATCCAGCTGCTATAATGATTTCTATTACAGTAAACTTCAAAAGGCCCAATGAAACTTTAGGTAACAGATATTACCAGAATTTTAATTATGGAAATGATTTTTAATTGCTGGCCTTTGACCTGGCAATATTCATATGTTTTATTATTCTTGCTTGCTGCCTTATTTATTTATTTATTACATTTCTATACAGTCCAATAGCCGGAGCTCTCTGGGCGGTTCACAAAAATTAAAAACATTCAAAGTATAAAACAACAGTATAATTTCTGTGTTTAATTTCTGCTACTTCTCATCCTGTAGATCTGCAGGATACGAAGTAGCAGAAATTAAACACAGAATTATGAAGTGACTTTGAAGCACTAACTGATTAATGTACCTCTTGTATATGGTGTGCATGCAATTAACATTACACCTTTACCTCTTTTTTTTTTACTGCCTGCTGTTTTACTATGTCTAATTTCTGTATGTATGTTTTTCTTCTTATTTTTGGCCATTTTGGTTTCTTTTTGAAGATAGTAGGATATAAATTTGCAGGGGAAGATCAGCAGCAAAAAAAGTGAAGGTCTTAACATCTCCTGCATCTGCAGGTTATCCGTTACATGTGCTGCCTGTTCATTTCCCCCCTGCAGCCAGGCTTCCTTGAGCCTTGAGGCTTTTTAAAGGCTGTGTGAGATGTTTAAAAGAGAGAAGTATTCCTTTCCAACTACTGATTCTCTCCTGCAAATCCCCACCTCCATCCACATTAGCAGTATGAGAGATACACAGAGTTATCCTATGAGTTGCAACCAATGCTAGTGCAAGCAAGAAAAAACCTTGTACAAGGGAATTCCCTTTCGTCTCCTCACTATTGCAGTCCTTTGTACCCCCCACCCAAAGCCTCTCATCCCACGCACCACCATATAATTTTGCCACGGCAATCCTGACCCTCAAGTGAGGCTTTGGGTGGGGGTGGGGGGCTAAGAGGATATAGTAGGAAGGTTGCTTGCTTGCTCTAGCATTAGATATATTTTTGTAAACCGCCCAGAGAGCTTCGGCTATGGGGCAGTATATAAATGTAATAAACAACAACAACAACAACAACATTTCCTATATAATATTCAGAAGCCAGAGATCAATTATATGAACTTGTGTACACCAATCAATCAATTTATTGATACCAATCAATTTACTGAAGGCAACCAAATACAGGTTTTAGCCAGACAAGAACACATAAATTATACATAGAATATAAAAGCGTGTCATATACAAAAAATATAACAAATATTGTAAAATACTAAAACATACATGCACATACAACTAAAATCTTAAATCTCAGGGCAGGCCACATTAATTTGTCTAAGCTGAGCAGCCGTCACAGCAAATTTGGCTATGTTAAACATTACAACCTGTCTGTACTGGACCACAGATATTTGATCTTATCCATATCACTGACTGCAAGGAGATGTTTCATACAGGTTACAGTGTAACATATAGTGTATGGTGTCCTCTACCCATTGGTCGCTGCAAATGCATAGGCGCTGATCTCTGGGGATTTTCTTGAATCTACCTTCCAAAAAGTTGGATTTCATTGTCTGGCAGCGCAGGGCAGTGAACGCCTTCAAAGAGGTGGATCTAGACCAGACAAGTACTTCTCTACCCTGTGGTGTCCTTTTTTTAAAAAAAGGGTAGGTATCAGAAAATCTGGATAGACAGATAGCGTATATATTCTTTTTTCCAAATAACTCTCAATGCGCTTTAATTTTATGTCTGCTAGAATAAATTACAGCAGCAAAATGGCATCTGGATTGAGCCCATATTTCTGTAGTAAAGATTTATTTTTAACTCTCCAGGTGTTTTGAGATGGTGAATGTGCCTGCTCTGCTATACAGTTTAAAATACAGAATACAGAATATTTCAGTTTTTAAAAATAGTAAAAAATCGCCCTCAAAATAAAATATAAAATGGGCATTACACCTACTTCTGCTCGCAGATAGACTGTAGAACTTGTGTACACAATTATGTTCACATTTTGGGTTGTAGTTCCAGCAAACAAGTTCAAGCAATGAAAATTCCCTATTTTAAAAGACCTCAATATGAATTGTATGCAAAATTCTGGCACTGCATGGCTGAATAAACTGAAATAATCTAACATTTTTCCCTTCTATTCTCAAAAATATTCCTGAAAAATTGTGTATACCAAGGTGGACAATATGTGCCCCCCATGGCTGTTTTGTATGGCCTATGAGTTGTTATGTAATATTTTCTATCCCTTATGGTTGTGTCACTCACAGCCAAAACAAGTTATTGCACAATTTCATTATCCTGTAAAACTGATTAGTATGAGAAAAACATCTTCATTCATTTTTCAGTATTTCATATTACTAGCGCCCAAAAAATTCAGAACAAAAATATTGATGAAATTTCCCCTAAAATAATGTTGAATTTAAACCTTGAAATCAAGAACAATCACATAAACACACATTGCATAAAGCCCCTTCACCACCACTATCACATGCTCGCACATTCTGGGAGACGGCTTCTTGTTTTGAAAACCTTCCTCAAACACACCAAAACAAAGAGAATTTTAGAAAGTACTTCAGATAACAGCAAATAATTAAGTCTTTCAAAATACATAAGCAACACTTGAAATAGTAATCTTAAATTTAAGATTTGAAAATCATAAAGAAAAAGCAGGGAAGACAAGTTTTTCCTAGACATGAGACAACATGTTCCTTGGGAAAATGCCTTCCACATTCATTGTCATCTGTCACTGGTTGCTATTAGAGGCACTGACTGACTCACCAAGTAGTTAATCGGTGGCAGAGGAAGGAGCCTGACTATTTCAAAAGGTTCTAAGATGGCAGAAAAAATCTCACCATTTTCGTCAATACAGACAACCAAGCAAATCTATGGTGGAAACCCTTCCCACTTCCTGAGACAGTCATATGTATTTGGCCACAATTAGAGCACTTTAAGAAAATAAGAACATAAGAAGGGCCCTGCTGGATCAGACCAAGGGTCCATCTAGTCCAGCACTCTGTTCACACAGTGGACAACCAGCCGTCGGCCAGGGACCAACAAAGCAGGACACGGTGCAACAGCACCCTCCCACCCATGTTCTCCAGCAACTGGTGCACACAAGCTTACTGCCTCGAATACTGGAGATAGCACACAACCATCAGGGCTAGTAGCTATGGATAGCCTTTGCCTCCAGGAATTTATCCAACCCCCTTTTAAAACCATCCAAATTGGTGGCCACCACTACTATGCCCTGTGTGAAGAAGTACTTCCTTTTATTTGTCCTGGATCTCCCACCAATCAGCTTCATGGGATGACCCTGGGTTCTAGTATTTTGAGAGAGGGAGAAAAATGTCTCCCTATCCACATTCTCCACACCTTTTGTACACCTTTCTCATGTCTCCCCTTAGCCTCCTTTTTTCCAAGCGAAACAATCCCAGTTGATGTAACCTTCCCTCGTAGGGGAGATGCTCCAGCCCCTTAATTATTTTAGTTGCCCTTTTCTGCCCTTTTTCCAGCTCTATAATATCCTTTTTTAGATGTGGTGACCAGAACTGTACACAGTATTCTAAGTGTGGTTGCACCATAGATTTGTATAAAGGCAGGATAATACTGGCAATTTTATTCTCAAATCCTTTTCTTATCAAGCCTAACATGGAGTTTGCCTTCTTTACAGCAGCTGCACACTGGGTGGAAATTTTCATCGAGCTGTCCACCACAATCTCAAGATCTCTTTCTTGTTCGGTCACTGCCAGCTCAGATCCCATTAGGTTATACCTGAAGTTGGTGTTTTTTTGCCCCAACATGCATCACCTTATACTTGCTTACACTGAACCGTATCTGCCATTTGGATGCCCACTTTCCCACTTTGGATGCCCACTTTGTACATTCTTGCCCTGAAAATGACACCAATATCTGTTTCTCACAATGCAGCTAGTTTACCACTAGGGATTACAAAAAGGTCTTTAAGTAAACAACTCTCTAACTCTAGATGGTCAACATAATCCAACCCCCGAAATTCTGCACCATACAGTAATTGAGCAATAATCTTGCCAACTCAGATTCCAGTTATAGAGCCATGAAGTTTCCTCCCCTGAGCCAAGAGAAATCCAGGATGACCTGAATCTGGAAGTAGTAAATTTTATTGCTGCTATATATATGTCACCTTCAGTATTGCTGCTACTTCCAGGGCAGCTAACAATCAAATATATTAATCATAAAAATAGTATATAAAAACAGTCAGTAAAAAAAATCACAGCAGTGGAACAAAACTTGACAGTCACAATTTTACAAAGCTTGGGAAAATAAAAAGGGTTTTGATTGGCACTGAAAAAATAAGAAGGTGAATGCCAAGCAAGCCTTCCTGGGTAAGCCAATCTGAAAGTAGAGAGCTGCAACCCTCTTTATTTATTTATTTACTGCAGTTCTATACCACCCAATAACCAAAGCTCTCTGCCACTCATCACCACCCCTCACCTCAGAGATCAAGGGCAGTTAGAGAAAAAACTCTGAAACTTATGTCAGTGTGTGGGCAAATTCACGTAGGAGAAGGTGCTACTTCTGGTACCTAGGGCCCAAGCCATACAGGGCTTTAAAGGTTTGTGCCATTTCCACGTCAAATAGTTATTTATATAGATTTCTACATATTTAAAACTACTGACCTGTTCAATATGAAATCCATCCATAGTCCATTTATTATTCCTGACCCTCTTTAAAGCTAAACATTTATTACTACAAGATGACATGTTTGTAAACATTATCTATGTCATGAATATTTTGATCTCACTTTTCAGCTAAAAATTGGATCTCAAAATGGTTTTCAGAAATAAAAATGATAATGTAACACAAAATGGCCTGGTTCAGACATAACAACAACCCACAGTATGACCTGGTTTGTACATAACAACAATCCAGAGTATTGGTTGAGTATGGGCTGTCATTGATCATGGGTTGTCATTACATACAAACCCTGCACTATGGTTTAACTAAGCATTGTTGATCCACAAGTAACGCAGGAAGTGAACCCATAGTTTGTTGTTGGGTTGTGAACTCTGGGTTGCTCATGGTTAATAACCCATAGCTAAACCATAGTGCAGGGCTCACATGCAATGAAAACCCATGATTCAATAACAAACTATACTCAACCTGTATTCTGGGTAAATCAGGTCAATGTCTGAATATATATACTTATACAAACTTGTACACATTGCATGGAAGAAGGAAGCAGAAGCTGAGCACGCACAAATCTGAATCCCTGCTCGAAAAAACACCAGACAGCAAGATTTCACATTGGACCTGTTCAGACAACACACTAAGCCATGGTTAGGCTGCTAACTCTTTTGCAACAAATTGTTAGCGAGCATATTTAAACCATGATTATGTAGCTACCATGGTTAGGAATAGTTCACATGCCACACTAAGTCATGGTTCAGACAACACGCTAAGCTATAATTTTAGCCCAAAATGCTTAACCACTATAACTTAGTGTCATCTGAACAGTCATTCAGTTCTTGCACAGCATAAGGTGAAAATACACCTAGCACGAAAGCAAAGACTAGTGTAAATGCAGCATACATTCTTCATTTTTGCCAGCTTAAAACTGATTTTCTACACTGTTAAAATTATGACTCCGCTCTCATGATATCCAAATCTATATATAAACACACACACAAAAAAACACTTCCATGTTCCAAGAAAGGCATTCCCGAAAAATCTCTTACCTATTTCTGACACACTGCACAACTATTTTTGACAGAAATAGTAAAATTAATGGTGCACCTGCTGCTGGAAACAACAAAGTGCCGCAATAATTTTTACTAGCAGCTATAACTGCATGGAAGTTATACCACAATGCTCAAAGACTAGTACCAAACACACAATCAAATACCACAGGTGTTATTTTTCAGTTCATACTATTCTCTTTTAAGGTAAATTGCCACCCAGCATGGTATACAACTAACAGTAACCTTCTACTGTGCATCAAGTTAAGTTATGACTTCTCCAGAAGTAAAAGAAGAACATAAAATCACTAGTATTATTTCCTTATTATTTATGGCATATGATCCACCAGAGATTGAAATGTGCATGGGGCCCCAAAGAATGAATTTATCAGACTACACCACTATTCAGGGTCTATCTATTTATTTATTTATTTATTTATTTATTTATTTATGTATTACATTTCTATGCCACCCAATAGCTGAAGCTCTCAGGTTGGTTCAAAACAGTAAGATCCATAAAATGCAACAACTCTGTCCCCTCCCCTCTAGAGATGCAAGGCCTCAATGTCCTATATTGAGATTAAATCCAGATAAGACAGAGGTGTTGCTGTTCAGCAGAAAACCAGACTTCAACCTGTTCTGAATGGGATCACGCTCTCCCTGAAAGATCAGGTTCATATCTTTGTGGTGCTCCTGGATTCTATGTTATCCTTCAGGTGGCTGCAGCAGTGAGGAGTGTGCTTGCACAACTATCTGTAGTGTGCCATTTGTGTGTGCTTTGAAGAGTACCTGGAAGCTTCAATCATAATCACATCACTCCAACACTGAAAGACGTGCACCGGTGTTGCCAATTGTTTTCCAGGCTCAATTCAAGGCACTGGGCTTTAATGTTTAACACTCTAAATGACTTAGGTGGTCCCTCAAATAGCCAGGCCCTATCTCAGTATGAACATACTCAATTATTAAGACCTTTTGAAGGCCCATTTGTAAAGGCCCACTCGTTGGGCATGCGGGAAAGGGCTTTCTACTGCTTTGTTCCCAAACTCTGTAATGTGCTCCCTTTGGAATTGCAACTGTTTCCCGCGCTCTCTGCAGTCAGGACAGGGTGTGTGTCAAGAAACACCTTTTTAACTTGGCTTTTTAAATAGTTATTTTGATGTTTAAGATGGGGGAATAATGTAAATTTCCCCCATAAATTATTTGTCAAAGCTGTCAAGAGAAGACTAAAATATAAACATTTGTTATAAAGTTTCACCAGTGCAGACTAACTCCCTACAATTGATGCACAAGTAAACCAATTATTAAGATATAGTCAAATGTGTGGAGTACAGAATCCCAACACAAACATTTCCAGACATTTAGTCAAGAAAGAAATTTATCAGTTACTGCTGAACAAATACCTGTTAGTTTCTTATCAGGGGAAATATTAACTCTTCTCGGGCAAAATAGTCCACACTTCCGTATCCCTGATAATGAATGGCCAATTTGAAAGCAGTCCTCAATTAGTATAACATCGGTCTCCTAGTATGGGAAGAAACTGTAGGGCACACAACTATCTATTTGTGGTTTTATTGATCTTCACTGGCCACCTACTGGATGCTCAAGTATAGAGACTAGTAGCTGTCATGAACTCCCTATGTCAGTATCAGAGATGCCTTGCAGAGAATCCAGCAGGCACTTATACTCTTGCAGATTCTCTTGTGTCCCACAGATTCTACTGTACAAGCGGTGGGCCCTGTTGATGCAGAACAGAGATTTAAAACTTCCCAGAAGAATCCCGAAAATGAGTGGTAACATTAGTTTCTGATTGGGATAGGTCAGCAGAGCTCCCTGCTCCAGTGCCACAAACAAGCATTTTCACTTGTTTCTGGTGGCCCCCAGAAGCGCTACATCTCCATTCCACAAGCAGTTGGCGCCGCTTGTGGATGGGAATTGAAGGGGCACAAGAGAACTGGCAGGGGTAGAAACACCCCATAGGATTCTGCCCCTTATGGAATTATCTTCCGGACAAGGCTCACCTGGTGCCAACATTGCTATCTTTTGGGCACCAGGCATTCGGCAGCATATGATGAGTTTTTAATCAGGTCCTGAATTTGTCTTCTAGTTGACTGTTTAAAATTGGTTTTAGATATATATTGTTTATATATTTATGTGGAAATGGTTTTAGACTTTGTACAATGTATTTTAAATAATTTTTAATCTTTGTAAACTGTCTAGAGATCTTCAGCTATGGGCAGTATGAAATAATAATAATAATAATAATAATAATAATAATAATAATAATAATGGAGTGCACTATGACTTTGCTTTTTAAAGATACCCAGAGGTTAATTTTAAAGCCTGCAATTCCAAACAGATTTACCTAGCAGTTCCATTGACATCAATGGAATTTGCTTCCAAGTTAACATGCTTCAGACCAAAGAGAAAAAGAATGACAAAGTACTAATCTTTCCAAAAGCCCTATTCCTTAATCTCAAACATGCTGAATTGTCTGTGGTTCTCAGTGGCGAGGGAGGAAAAGTATTCTGCTTAAGCTCCAATATTATTTCACATGTTTGGGCTGAACCCAGCATTTAAAATACGAGTTAGGACCCCTTAGCTCTCAGCCTTCCCCGTTAGCCATGCTTGCTGAGGATGGAGGGAGTTATAAGGCCAACACATCAAGACAGCAAGTTGGGGAAGTTGTCATATTAAGCCCTAAAAATATATCTATATGCTTGGGAATTGTGAAACCAGAAAATTTAACTGCCTTAAAGTTTATTCATGTGTTTCATTTTTTCTAAAATGAAGAACTTCCTTCAAGGAAGAGATGTGAACACTATGTTAGTCAAATGCACATTCATAAATGTACACATACACATACAGACTAGCACTCACATGACGATCTTCTAGGAATCTTAACATGTGGATTTCCCATTATTTCCTAGGCTTTAAAAAGCATAATACATGATGACACCTTTATGTCAGGGGCCAGCAACTTGTGGCTCTCCAGCTATTGGATTGCAACTCTCATCAGCTCTCACCCTTGGCTAGGGCTGATGGGAGTTGAAGCCCAACAACATCTAGATAAACACAAGTTGCCTATCTCTGCCTTATATGAAAGCAGAAAACAAGACTCAGGCCGGATCTGCACTACTGCTTTAAAGCGCTTTATAACAGTTATAAAGCGCTTTTACTGCTTTAAAGCGCTATAAAACTGTTATAAAGCGCTTTAAAGCAGTAGTGTAGATCCGGCCTCATTCTGCAGTTCAACAAATAGAGAATCATGGTGATGTGCACTTTTGCATTCCATGGCTTAATTTTAACCCAGATGTCTCACATATAAATAAGAATCTACTATTTCATATCATCAGTTTTAACCCTTTTCAATTACCACTTATATACATCTCAAAATTGGATTGCTTAGATAGCTATTCCAGATAGCTTTCACAATCTGGAGACAAATTAGATGGCATACTTCATTCTTACCTGGGGGGTCATTGCAGAGGGATCTGCATGTGAGGTGTTCTGCTGTCGCTCACACATATCTATGCCTGGGCCACTACCTTGTCTTAAGTCTTGAGGTTCAGGAGTGGGCTGTGACATCTGGGATGAGGTGAAGCGAGATTCAGACTGTGAGACTGATGGAGTAATGGGCTGGACCGACTGGGATGAGGACTGGGAAGTTGGTTGGTAAGGCTGGGCCTGGGTCAGATAAGGCTGAGAAACAGCAGAAGGGAGCGGGTCCGCAAAGGTCTGTGGAATTGCCTGAGACAACTGTGAATGGGCCTGGTAAGATTGTGATGGTGGGTTCTGACTCTGCGACGGCAGAGGCTGAGGCGGGGGGATGTAGGAGTCACTCTCAAGTGGAGGCATGTAAGCCTGGGAAGGAGACTGTGGCGGAGAGGACAGGTCCATGTCCATATCCATGTGAGGATGGGGACTGGTCGACGGGACGAGGGGCTCCCAATCTTCAGGAGAATGGGACGGCTCCGCTACCTCCTCTGCCAGAGACAGAGGCGGCATCGGGGGGTTGCGGAACTGCGTTTCCCGGGGCAGAGGCGGCGCTGGAGGGTCCCGGTGCTTAAACTGCTTCTGATAGCTGCGCGCGGGCGGCGGTCCGGCGGGCACCGGCGGCTGCCAGGAAGCAGGGGGGACAGAGGTGCTGGGCAGGGGGGGCGGCATGCTCGGGGGAGGCGCGCCGGGGGGAGGAGGCCCCCCTAGCAGCACCGACTGCAACTGCTTCTGGTGCATTTGCTGGAGCTGCTGCAGCTGGACCAAGTGCTGTTCCTGCAAACTCAGAAAGCCCGCCGTGCCAGCAGCGGCGGGGGTCGCCGAGGTGGCCGCGTAGCCTCCCAGGGCAGGCGGCGGCACTACCGGGACCTGTGGCGGCATGGCGGTAGGCAGCACGGCCGGCAGAGTTGGTGGCGGCATCATGGTGGGCGGCGGCGGGTAGGACCCGGGTGCCGCGCCATACAGACCCCAAGACGGGTACATGGAGCCGGGGAGCGGGTCTCACACGACGTCGGCTGGACTTCCACAGGCCGCAACGGCGGCGGGCGGCAACGGGGGTGCGTGCAGTCCACTGCGCCTGCGTACCGAGGTTCGTAGGCCGCCAGAGCCATAGAATGCGACTTCCTTAAAATGTAGAGCGTTTCCGGCTCGCCACTATGGAACGGGCTGGGCGGAACACAAAACGGGTGACACCCACAGGATGTCGCCTGCCTTGGACATCGGTCTGCACAGTCGTCAGGAGCAAAGTACTACTGGGTTAAGTTCGTTCTCAGTAAATGTGTCTTCCCTACGTTAAGCACTTATTTCTATGCTGCATTCCTGTCATCTCAGACCTCCCCAAACAAAACTAGTGGACTTTTGCTACCAGTGCTTAGGATTTGTTTTAACAGTGCAATCATATGCATGTCTACTTAAATATTGTATTCAATGTGGCTTACTCCCAGGAAACTGCTTGTGCAGACTAAATCTGGCAAAAAGTTAACAAGTGAATTTTAATTATGATAGAAAATGCTGAAGAGAAGAACTGCACATTTATCTTAAAAACTTTTTTTTAAGAGAGAGGAGAAAGGTGGGTAATTGGGCAATTCCAGCAGGCTGTACTAAGTAAGGGAAGAGGGGGATTGGAAGACAGTGGCAGCCATTCCACCAACCTTGCTGAAATTTTTCCCCCTCACCTCTTTCCTGGTTCCTTTTTCCTTGTGTGTCTTTTTAGATGGGTTTTCTTGTTTTACTGATGATATGTAAGCTGCTCAAGGCAAAAGGCCTGAAAGAAAATACAGGCCAGGATTTTAACAGTCAGTGTTTAAAGTTACGACCCAATTCTCATAGTCTACACAATTACCTTTGCTTTTTTGTGAAACATAATTTATATTTGTGAAAAGCCAACCTGAAATGTAAAGAAAACATCAATACATATTAGATGGCAGTATTTCCCATTTTTAAGGTCTACTGCCAAACTACTAGTATGCCACTGTGGACACTCTGGGCTTTTTTCATGTCTGACTTCTGCAAGGGAAGAAGCAGACTTGTAGCCTAATCTGTTTACCGATTCCTGCTTACCCAGTAAGTCCTATTGATTCCAGTGGAACATAATTCTGTGTTCCTAGGATAGGGATGTGGGAGTGCAAAACCCAAGCGCACAATGGATACAATCCAGTTCCTCTTAAAGTTCTATGGACTTCCATTGAAGTGAATTTCATATATTAAAAACATATATGTTAAAACACTAAAAACTATTGTTAGGTGAACTCAGCTCAAAAATTCAGAGCTTTCTTGGGAAGCATGTGGAAAAAATAAAGTTTACCAAAAGTACTCTCCAACTTTATGATGTTGACTCATATATGCACTGATGGTTCCATACTGAACACCACCTAGAAACTAATTCTAGCATGAGCCATACACAAAACAAGTGAGAGTTTTAGATGTGGAAGTAGGTTAGAAATCACAACATGTGTGCATGAAACAAAGTGTTTGCAGGGAAAGACCATTAGTCTGATTAGAGAAAGTGCTTGCAAAACAAAAGGTTGCTTGTTCACAGCACTCAACAAGTGTTTTGAGAACAAGAAACCAATGGTCATGGGAGATAGGAGCTGGAGTCCAGCAATGACTGGTGACCACAGGCTCACCACCCCTGTGATAACTTGTCCCGTTGTGTGCCTAACTTAGTGTAGATCCAACCCATAAACTAATTTTAACCATTTTCTCTATTTCCATTGTTCTTCAGAGCTCATTATACCTTAAAAAGTACAAATTGGAAACATTAGTGTTGTTAACCTAGCTCTTTTAAACTGCTAATTGAAATTGAGCTTTGAATGGAATGTATCTTTGACTGATCCTGCCTATGAAATGTTTCTTTCTGCAGCTCTCAGATATTCAGAACATTCTACCTTTCATTTTCAAGCAAATGGCCAAATATGCATTACACCTAAAGCTGCGCAACATTTCACAAAAGAGTGTCATGAGAAACTTTAATTGAAATGATTGCAACATAAGAAAAGATTCAAATACCAAAAGAGAAATTCTCAAAAGCCCACTTCTAAACAATAAGGAATATTTATTCTGTAACACAGAGCAAAGGAACAGATGGTACGTTTTTTCTAGAAGAGACCAGCCTAAAAAACCAGTTCAGCTCCAAGCTCCACAGGAAGTAAATTAAAAACAGAGGAACCTTATAACAGGCTCAGTGTTCTGGAATTTGACAAATTGACATAGCAGTCTTGTATTCTTTCCAACAGGTGGTTAAAATCGGGGAGCTCCATAGTCATCAGGCATCCGCTCAATGTTATATCTAGAATGAGAAAAGAAATCTTTTGATAAGTCATCCATCATACTTCCACTGTGGTGAAGTATAGCTAGTTAGCTGGAATTTAGGCACACAGACAGGAGAGAACAGGCAATAACAAGGGCTATGTACACTGAAGAAAGAAGTTATATATGATTTATTAGTAGTACTAGTTATTTTTTGTATTACTTATATAACACCATCATTCTACATAGCGCTTTAAATAGTAACGTAAGCAAAAATGCAGGTCCTTGGCCAAAAGGAACTTACAGATCACAATTTCAACAGTGATGGCAGTTAGTATAGGTTAGGGAAGGAAGCCAATAACTCAAAATAACGAATTATGGATATGAGCAAACCCACATGCAATCCTATAATCACATAACCAGGAGTATGCCCCACTGAATTCAATAGGGATTACTTCTGAGTAGACATATATAGGATTGCACTGTAAGTTTATTCAAGCAACAACAAACAATTGTATATTAATCTAGATCAGGTTGGGTGTTGATGGCTTACTCCAGCATCAAAAGGAACCAATGCAAGCATGATGTGGCTTTTATTACAATTAAGCCATTCATTTACACAGATCAATTATCTAGAAACATACGTATATGCTGGCAAAGATTCAAACTATATTTCAAGATAAACTGCAATTTCATTTTGTCATTAGACATTATTATTATTTAAGGTGCAATTTATTAGAAGGAGGCCTCTACACTTGGAGGCTTCTAAGTGTCCAGCGCCCTGCTAGGCTGCTGACAGCAGGGCAGGAGGAGCTACAGAGGTGATTTTCCCTTCTCTGTCCTTCTTCCTTCCCCACCCCCCCTTAGACAGGCCTCTGAGCCTTTCAAGAGGAGGTGCACTGCTAGGGGCTGGAGGGATCATAGGATTTTTCATATCTTGGCCTCTCCCCTCCCTACGCTCTGGAACATCCTCTTTTTGACTTCTATCAGTTCCTCCAAGGACGCTTATGTGACCTTGGAAAGCAGACACCACGGTTCTTTCTGTGGTGGCTGCAAGGGGGTGGGATAGCTGAAACTCCAAGAGTGACATATAACAAGAATAATAAAACCAATCATAAAGGACATTAAAATAAATAAAAAGCTATAACAATAATTTAAAATAGTTTTAAAGAAGAGAGACAAAGGGTAAAACCCAACAGACCCATTGAAGTTCCATTCATTTCAATGAATCTACTCTAAGTAAGGCTTATCCTGGATTTTATCCAGTGCTTTCCAACTTGGGAGCTCGCCTACCTGTGGTTGGAGATATACATTATCGGAACTCCTGGGATCTTCCGTATTCTCCTTTTCAAATCTCTGTCTACAGTAGCCACTATGTAACACTTGTGCTATAAGAAAAATGGAAAATCTCATACTAAGGAAAAAATAAATGCTTCCATTCCTTTGGTCATGGAGTGCTAGAGGACAATCACTTCAAAAAAATGAGGTATTTGGACAAACAAAGTCTCACTCCCTTAAAACCCAGGATATCCAAGGTGATGTACAGGAAGCAGGATCTCCCTGTGTACGATCAACTGTGCAATATTGATACTATTATTATTATTATTATTTATATAGCACCATCAGTGTACATGGTGCTGTACAGAGTAAAACAATAAAATAAAATACCTTCTTCCCAAGTAGGCAATATCAGCCTCAATTGAATGTCAGCTTCTTCCAAGTCAGTAACACTGACAGAAATTAAGCATCTCTAAATACATTTGATATCAACAGCTCAGTAGAAAAAATATTGAACAGGAGGTACCTGAGTGACTCTCTGCACCAAACAGTCATCTGCGTAGGTTCCTTTGTGAGCGCATGGCAAGCGCTCAAATCGTGGGTCTTTTGCAATCCTGTAGAATCATAAAACTGAAAATCAGGACAGCATTTAGACAATTAACAAAATAAAATTTCTAGTAGAAACTAGCCTTTCTGACTTTTCTTCATTAGGGAGATACCAAATTTATTGTATTTAAATCCAGGAGTTACATAGTTCAGTCCCAATTTTTAGAGAGAGAATTGTGCTATTATTTATTATGATTTAATTGAATTATGATCAGAAAGCAATCGGCAACCAGTGCAAGTTTTTTTCAGAACAGGTTAATATGGTCCAATGCCATGCACCAGTTAGTAGCCTAGCTACCATATTTAACACTCTTCAGGGGAAGCAAAGGGAGGAGATGGCGACAATCTATCTGAATGTAATGAGGTGCAGCCAGGAACCAGATCTTGAATCCAGGATGAGCTTCTGTCTCAACATTCATACTTTAGACAATATAGATAAAAGAACGTATTTATTATGTCCCTACCTTAGGGCCACACGATACTTCTGTCCCAGTTTCTCAATTTCAGCCATGACACAATCTGTGATACAGGGAATACCTGCAGGAACATAATTATGTATAATATAACAAACAAGCATTGCAACAAACCCCTACAGGTGGCCAATACTGAAAAATATTAAGTTTCAGATCTATACATATTTATTCATCTGGTCACTCTATTAATCCCTTTGAAAGACAATCTTAATGAAAGCACCATGGACAATTAAACTACACACTCTTTAGTTGATTGGTTTGTCATCCATCTTTCTATATATACATTTACGTATAGATGAGATGTATAGATGTATCTCTCTATGCACACTCTCTCTCTCTCCATCAGAAGGAAAAATACATCATTCAAAGAGACCTCTTTGACCATAACTGTCAGAGGATCAAATTTGATAATTGACACATTATTTATTTTCAACAATGTAACAATATTTCAACAACATTAGGAACAAGCAAGTAATACCTTTGTAGCTGGCTGCTTTTATTTTAAAGAAATGCTGTGTTTAACTTTAACTAATCACGGTATTTCATAATAACAAGATCTACTTGTGTTGACAAAAATGGATATACTTGCAAAGCTAATGGTAAAGCACTTAGTTCTAGGATAATAATAATAATAATAATAATGATGATGATGATGATGAAAGCCAGAACCTGGTCTCCACTATGACATCACTTTGAAAAATGTGTCTTCATAAATGGAGGTGTTTTTAAATTATCACAATGACACTACTCTGGAAGGAGTTGCAATAGATCTAGATACTTACACTTGGCATAGAGGCAATCCATCATTGACTGAACCAGATCTAGTTTGGCTTTAATGGAAAAATTAATGAAGTTGGTATCAACCAAGATGTAATAGGGAGGCCCCAGCTGCGTGTTATATTGGAAGAACAAGCAGGAAGGATATTTAGGACTGAAAAGAGAGACAAGAAAAATTACTTTAAAACAAGGAAACAAGACATACTGTTTACACCAGAAGCACTTTTTCTTGGCTTATATAACCTCTTCTTAATTTTAACTAGTTAAGGAATATTGTGGCTCTCATACTTTCAGAAAATACCTTGGAAAGTGTGATTATTGTGTATGCCAACTGCTCAGAATGTAAAGACCCACACAACCTACATTTGCTGTTTATGGCAGTCACAAGCATTTGTATTTAAAAGGAGAGGCTATTACATCTCAAAACTCATCTACTGAGGTCCAACGAGCAGGCTTTATTGTCTGTTCCCTCTTTACAGCAGGTACAAACTTTGACAGAAGGAGTAGCGCTTGTCAGAATTGTAATCCAAAACTTCAGGAAGGCACTAGGTTGCCTACCCTTGGATTTAATTGATTCTCCAGAAAGCTTTTTGCTTAAAAAATGAAACTACATCAAATCCTTATTCTGAACAAATATTAGCTGGGTTCATTAAAGAAATCTTTAAATTTAATTCTTTATAGCAGTTTTATTTGGAAGAAATGACCCACTCTTAAGATAAGGAAAGTGTGGCAATCTTATTACTGAACTGCAAACAGACCTGATATTTAGAAGTGCAAGTAGAGTCCTACAACCTGCTTGTTCAGCAAAGTTTGCTGATAACTCACATAACAGAAAACGCCAGCATAACAAAGTTCTCATGATATTAGGACACAATCCTAAACATACTTATTTGAAAGTAACAACTACCCAAATCAGACTTACTTCTTGTTTTGGATCTAGATAATATACAGAGTTGCTAGGTAATACAGAAATAGGACCGAGACTATGGCTCAGTTTAGACAACATGTCAGCCAACGTAGTGTGAAAACTCTACTCAACTGTTGAGTTTTTAGGAGGTACTCCCCACACAACATGTTCTAATTCCACTGTTGTGTGATTGTGGGCTACCATGGAGTCGAGTAAAATCCATTGCGACATTTGATTGACAGTTCCTCTGCCCTCTCTCATTCCCCGGTCCTCCCAATGGTATCCCATCAGTCATTGCTGAAAAAAACAAAGACCCAATCCCGGTGGCTCTCCTAGAGCGGCACTCACTTCTTTTGCCACTCTTGCCAGGGAACTCTGTAGCAGTGGGACTCAACAGAGTCAGTGGGACTCTGTAGCAGTCAACTCAACAAAAAACTCCACGGTGCCCTCCACACAACACAACAGTCATGCAGGAACTCTCTGCACAGCGTGGATATTCAGCGTGGAGTATTTTCCCAAAAAAACTCCACCATGGGGTGGAGTTTTCCTGCCAGACAACACATTTCTCAACGGTGGTCTAAAGACTCCACCGTGGAGTTCTAAAAACCACCGTTAAGAAACGTGTTGTCTGAACTGAGCTTATGTCTTAAGTGCTATCCTGCTGGGTCCAAGAAGAGTTTTGGAAGTCCAGAAATAACAACCAGAGAGAGGATGCTTTGATTGTACACATCTCCATTTCCCTTGGGACTGAGTTCATACTCAGGATTTGAGTTAGAATGCTTTCTCTGAGGCGCAACTTGCAATGATGTTAGAAGTGTATTTTTGTATTTCCCTACAACATGACTTGGATCTTTGCACAAATCAGCTCAAACCACCTGTCCTGTAGGAATCTCCCCCCACCCACCACCCAGTACTCTAGTTCTCTACCTGTAACACATTGTATACATTGATCTGTGGAGGGCTGTATTAATAGTCCATACATTGCAGCAGAGGGTGGGACAAGATGACCTTTTAGTCCTTTTCAAATGCATAATTCTTTATTCTTTATTATTATTTATTGCATTTTATACCACCCAACAGCCAAAGCTCCCTGAAGCAATGAAGTAATGAAGGTAGCACTAGGATTAAGCAGTCCATTGTGAACTCTTAAACCCATTCAGCAGCTTCAAAAGACCATTCCCAACATTGCTCACACAAAGACTGGGGATCAGAATTTGTAATTTCCCATAACTCTCCGGTGAGCACTACACAGAGAACAAGAAATCATTTGGTACTTACACCTCTCTCTCTTTGATTGCACTGGGATCTTCCTTCTTCTTGTCTTTGGCTTTTGCTCGATCTGCCTCTTTGCTAGAAATGATAACAGTTTAAAAACATTTGCATGCACCACCTACTTACTGTCATTTCAGTAACTCTTGTAGATGATAACATTAAAGTTGGGAAGAAATATATCAATACAGGATCAGATGATAAACACAGCAGGAAAATATAGTTCAAATGTATATAATAATAATCCAAACCATAAAGTAGAACATTTCCCCCTCTTCAGAAAACCAGGCCAACCTCTCTGTGTAATTTCAAGTAAAGGACTAGAAAAGTCATCTCTCCAAAGGCTTACAACTTCCCTACTGAGAAATCTCATTATACAAATTCAACGGCAAAGATGCCTGAACTTCATACTTAATAGGACTAAGGAAGAAAATGTAAAGCTACAACATTTTTGCTCTCACCAACATTAAAGTATCCTGAACCCTTGCACTGTAGCACAATGTAGTAAAAACAATAGAATTCCCTAAAGCCAGCCCCAGAAACCATGTATGAAATAAACATCAAAATCATGTTTTAAAAGAATACATTCCCTTCCATTTCCCCTGTGACATTTTAGCTGAAGAATGGCTATCTTTTTCTTCCTCCCCCCCCCATTTTTTTGAAATTTCAATTCTTTTCATAGTACAAAAATGTCACAGTGCAAACTTAAAGTTACTGATGCCAACAAATTTTCAGTTTTTATTGATTTGTTTTTTGGAAATTGAAATGTTCCTAGTCTTATGACTTTACTGTGAAAATAACTGAGGAATTTTTGGCTATCAAAACTTTATTTAATGTTTAACACATCAAATTACAAACGAACAAGAACATAGGAACATACAATTAACTGAGACTCTCCCCCTGTTTTTTCTCCCATCCCTTTATGATACTTCTAGTGCTCTCCCTCATCTCCTAGTATTCATCAAGGAACTCCTTTGAAAAGAACTCACCCTGCAGAAGGCCTTCTCCATACTCATTATAGGGAAGTGAATACAAATACAGTGCTCAGTGCACCCACTCTTTTAATGGAAAGATGCCATGTAAACATTCAACTAATAAATATAGTTGTATATGAATAAGAACAATAGTTCTGAAGAAACCATATCACAGAAGGCATCATCTTGCAGGAGTTAGTTCTTCCTGTGAAAGATTGGAGCAGTATGGCTCTTTAAAATAGCACCTGTCATTTTTGTAAGTACTTGCATTTTTTAAAAAAAAAAGGGTGGGGTGGAAGGTCTACCAAATGAAACAAGGCACATTTTTAATCAAAAGGTTTTACATCAATTAATCTAACTGATATAAAACAACTGATCAAGTATGGCTGCAGTACTATACACACTTATCTAGGAGTAAGTTCCATTGACTTAACAGGACTTACTTCTGAGTAGACATGCATTGGATAGCACTGTAAAGGCTTAGTCCTATATAATCATTCAAATTATGGGCTCCGAAGTTAGAAACATGGCTTCAATCTTGAAGCCCAGAAACTGCACTCACCCCACATAGCTGGCGTGGTTCTCTCTATGCTGGGTATGTCTCTGCACTTAGAAATCAAGCATGGAGGTGGAAAAGGGTGTTCTTGGGGACAGGGGGGGGGGGGGGAGACTGGGACATCAGCTATACGAGGAACCATACTGCTGCCCCAGGCTCCTTTGTTCCCAGTACTTGAAGCCTCAGCTAGACAGTCAAAATCACCCACCTAGCTTAACTGTAAAGTGATGGGCACAGTGCGCCTGCCACTGTGCATAGGATACTCATAAGCCTCTGAGTTCAGAGGCTTATGAATACCCACAGCAAAGCATATAGCATTGTACCCTTAATTACGAAAAGCTCTTGGAGTTCAATCAAAAAACTTCAGCAGAACCCACTACTTCTAAATAATACCAAAACACTCACAGTCGTTGGTCACGAAGGCTGATCATGCGTTTCATGGTAGCATATTTCTTTGTTTTCTTCTGTTTCCCCTAAAAAGAGATAATTAATAATATATCATGGTTCTGAATAAATACCATGAAACTCTCTCCATTCCTTTCCATACAATTATCACAATCAGAACTTTTCTAAGAAAAATGGTGCCAAGGCTCAGCTTTTGACCCAGAAGACTTCTCCCCTAACTCTAGATGTGTGTGGTTGGCTGTGGTAACTTGTTGGTGAGAGAAAATCACTCTGGTTATGCTGTTCTTTATTTTTAGAAGTCCCCAATAACCAAAACAGAGCACCTGGCTGAAAGTAATTATTCCAGGCTCTAGCTGATCATGACTACAGGAGGAGCACCATTTATGTATATGATTGCTGATTCATTAAATTTATTTAAAATCAGTTTTGGGCCACCTTTAAGCGTGGAATTCACTCAGCTTATTGCTGACCCTGCAAAACCTATCCCTGCCAAGACATTTCTATACCTTGCTAGGATATCCCCTCCCAATATACCTTTGTGACAGTCCACGAAGTGAATCGAGGGGAAGGAGTAACACAAGAATGATATATTTCCAGACTAACACGCACAGGATTGAGCTGTAAAAGTCAGGCCCTCATAAACCCCAACTCTATCGATACAACATCGAAAGCAATGCCGGTACTTACCATCTTGCAGGTCTCCCGGTAGTCCCTGCCGCAAGTTCTTTCTCGGCACCCACTTCCGGCGCGCGGCACGTTCGTTAGGCCATAGTTATATGCGTCACTTCCGGGCACTTGGCAGCTGAGAGAGTAGGCAAAGTCCGCTCCGGCAGGGTTGCCAGAGAGCCGGCTGCTAGTATCTGTCGCGAGGCTGCTCCGCTGACTCTCCCCCGTGGCTTCCCCTCGGCGCCGCTTATTCCTTTTCCTTCAGGCAGAAGGCAAGCAAAGGGAGGGTTTCGGGTGGGGTCCGGGCGGAGCGGGAAGCCCTTGCAGCTGGGAAGGGGGCGGCGCCCTTGGGAAGCCCTGTCCTCCTTTCCTCTCTTCCTCCCGCCACCCTGAAGAAAAGGGCAGCGTTCGAGCTCTTTGGAAAAGAGGTGCTTAGGGTCGAGCGTGGATTTAAAGCGGGTGCGGTGGTCTGAGCCCCAGAAGGGAATCGGTTCTCCTCGTGAAGGGAAATAAGTTGGTGGCAAGCATATTGTTCGCGGAGTTGCCTCTGGCCAAATTTGCAAGCTGCAGGAATTTTGGAATTTGGGAAATTTGAGTGTGCCTCGCGTCCACGGGAAGGCAGAAGCGGGGCTGCTGTGGCCCCTTGCATTTCCCTCTTACACCACGTTTCGGGAGAGGCTAATTACCCAGAGGCTAGGGGGTGCCCGCAAGTTCTGTATGGACACTTTCTTCCCCCTCTCACCATTTCCCCTTTTAACATTTGCCCTGACACTGACAGGGAAGTTATTTCTTACTTGATTTGAGAGATTCAATGAGTGATACGGAAAATGTATAGTTGTTCGCTGTTTTATAAGGGATTTTATAAGGGAAACTTCTTCGCTTCCCTGTTGTGTTCTGCATTGTTTGTGTTCTGCGTGTTGTGTTCTGCATGTTCTGGTTTTTCATTGTTCTGGAAAACATTGTTCAATCCTTATTAAGCTGCTCTTCTAGAAGAATTCAAATTGGAAAATATTTCTCTCCCTCCCCCCAGATTTTGGTGGTTTTTGTTTTTGATGGTACGCTTTCTGTTTTGGTTGCAGCGTTGTCAGATTTGTCCTGTATGTTATGCCAGTAGTGAATTATTTCTTAGATTTAAGTTTGTGTATGCATGGGATCTGTAGTTTTGTTTCAGGTTCCCCCTTTATAAAGTTTAAATGAAATTCTAAAGACTTGAAATTCACAGTTGTATGAAATATTATTTAATGAGCCAGGCTGTGAAATCAACCCTACATTGAGTTTATTTTTTGTGAATAAGTATTTCCTGGATATATTTCCATTGAGAATACTGGGAGTCAAATAACAGATTGGAGCATTCCAATTAATTGATTATTGATTTGTAATAATTCTGATTCTGTCGTTTTCTTCTTATGTAGAGTAATAACTTGGTGCTCAAAGCAAGTCATTCCTTTAGGGAAAGTAACTTTACAAGTATGCTGTTCTGTGAGATAGAGGCACATGGTAAACTACTCTTCTTATCTGCAGCATTGCTCATTGTAGTACAGTTCTGTAAAGAAGCACTCAGTCAGTCATTTATGATGGCTAAGTTTTACAAAATGTTATACTTGTTCCCTTTTAAGACACAAACATCTAGTGCAGGCATGGGGGGGATTAAGTAAAAATATTGTGGGCTAGTGCCATATTTTTAAAGCATTTCCTAAACATCTAACATTGCTGCTGTAAATCCTGATTAACGACAACATTTTGTTTCATAATGAGCAATCTTGCTGGAACTCATAGCTGATGGTCCTGGTCTTTTTGTAAATTCATCAGAGCCCTGCTTATGTCTTACCTAGTTGCTCACATAAGAACTGTTATCTATAATTTTGTGTGACTGTCTAGGCCCCTGGGCCTAATGCGTTGAGCATTCAGTTCACCATGTTATGAGCCAATAATTAGTAAATGTATTTTAAAAGGCCAAGTTTCCATAAGTACCCAGGAAAATGCATTTTCCAAATAGTCCTATTTATAGAAATCAATATAATGGTGTAGTTTGAAATTTTTCTTTTGTAACAAATCAATATGTAATTGTAGCATAGTTCCCTGTTGTATTAGAAGAGGGGAAATTGGTGATATTGTTATTATTTTTTCTGTTTAAATACTGTGCTTGGTGTTGTCTTGGAACTCCTTGTGCTAGACTAATACAATCTAATTTTATCATAGCTCTGTTTCACACAAGATGCATTTCCTATAAGGAAGTCATTTCTTTATAGGGAAACTGCATGAATCCGGCATTGTAATAATTAAGTTTGATTAAAGGGGGGGGATGACTAAAGGGGGGGATGACATCATCAGACTAAGATGGCGTTTTGAGCTGGAGTTCTGACCTATTGCAATAATCATCTTAAACACATGCAAAACAGCTACTAAATTAAAACAGATCGACAGCAGGAGATTTGGCATGACACAGAGCAATCAGCAAAACAAAGAAGGTCACCTTACTGCCTGTTTAAAAGCCAAAACCAAAGCTATAAAGTGAGGACTTGGGGAAGACAACAATGAGCTGTTTTTTAAAAACTTTATTAATATATAAAGGTGTTACAAATTTATCTAAATCTATAAAACAGAGAATATATAAAACAGAAGATACAGCTAGTTTAACTAATACATAACACGTAGTCAAATGACATTGCTAGACATTCTGAGAGAGACACAAAATCTCAAGACAAGGGAAGCATATGGAGATAAAAAGTCTTAATATTCAGATCTTATAGAGCTGAGTAGACCTGTCCATATATCATTATGAATCACCAGGGCAGACTGAAATCCATCACCTTCTCAATCAATCAAGTTAATGATGATCATGTATGTTCAAATGTGTCGATATCTGATTGGTCTCTTAAATGCCTAAAGCTGAGTCAATTTCTCCAATAATGCCAAGTTCCACACTCCCCCATACAAATCACGCAAATAAGGTAGCCTGTCATACTTCCATATTTTGGCAAAAATCTGTTAGCAACCTGCAAAAGGAATGAAATGAAATCCTTTTGAAAATAGTTAATATTGAATTTGTAATATAAATTAAGAAGCGTAAGACCTGCATCAAGACTAATTGAAAATGAAATGAACAAAATTACTAATCAATCACTAATCAATCAATCAATCTCAACCAAAAAAGAGTTGATGCAGATATGTACCTATGTATCAATGATGCAGATATGTACCTATGGATCCACACACCCTTCAGCACCCTTCGGAGATTTACTTTAGGTTAGAATTCTTAGAGAATTGGCGTCAGAGGCCAAACCCTCACATTAGAGGGCTTAGGGAGAATTTGGAGGGTTGAATTCTTAACTAAATAGTTTATGCAATTGTTGCATGAACTGGAACTTGTTACTGTAGAAATTGATCAGGCACACAGGGCCCAATATGCAAAGCCCCCACCTGGAGCAAGGACACAGGACATAATAGCATGTCTTGGGGGAGACTCACAAAAAATGGCCATCTTGGAGGCATCAGGCAAAACTGGAATATAAAGGGGCTCAAATACAAATCTTCAGGACCTAGAAAGTTTACAGGAAAAAAATGTGTTCCATCCCTATTCAGAGCAACTCTGCAAAGTTGGGATTGGAGGGGAACATCCAGTCAAGTTAATCATGTACAAGGCAAATAGAACACCTGCAGAGATTCCACCAGGAGAGCATGATGACATGGCTGATGCGGCAACAGGATATGAAATGGCAAACATCAAGCAAAAAAAGAGAAAAGCGCAGACAGCCAAATGTGCCAGCACAGCAAGATTAAAATACCAAATGACAAAGAATGGACTAACAGTGGCATGAGAGGAACAAAATGCCAGTGTAGCTACAGTTGGCACACACATGAAATCTGTTGGATAATACTGTATTTTCTATATAAGTTTATTCAATATAATATATGCACAGCAGAGTGATGATCCCATTGAAATTGTGCTCCTGAGCCCTCAACATTGATCACCCACTATGTTAGTTTTGGTTGAGATATTGTTTTTGTTATGGTTTCTTCAAATTTTAATATGTGTGTAATACGTACTGAGGCTATTCAGGAATAAGAAAAGTAATGCCAATACCTATTCCAAGCAAAAAGGTTATGTCTGTACACTTTATATGTGTATGTTTGTGAGTGTATATGAAGGTATAAATGTGTATGAATATTTTGGCAAGCAATTTAATATGTATGGGTTCACAACAAAAATGCCAGTGGGTCCAGAATATTCTTAAAAAAGAGAGCTATGTCTTGATAACGATACAGGAAGCCCACCCAGAACATAAATCAATATGCTCAATCGAAAAGTGACATTGGGAGCTGTATATAGCCCCAATGTTGGTCAATTACAATTCCTAAAACACACACTGTGTACTCTAGACAAGTTCAAGGAAGGGGGAGTAATCCTTTGTGATTTGAACATAGTAATTGATGAGAGTCTGGATAGAAGCAGGAAGGGCAATATACATTTACAAAACCAAGAGAGCCAGATAACACAAATTTTACAAGAATTTAACCTCTCAGACTTGACATACTGAACATCCATAAGAGAAAGGCTACACCTTCTATTCAAATAAACAATCCACATACTCCAGAATTGATTACATTTTAATTTCACATAGTTGTTACCAAAGATAGCTAAGGCTAATATTGGTAACATTACAGTCTCAGACCATGAACCTCTCTCTGTTATGGTGATATTAAGCATTCTTCACTCCAAAATGTATGCAAGGAAGCTGAATCCAATTCTGCTGCATTGAAAGGAATCAAAAATAAAATTATCACCGGAATTAAGTAACTGCTTCAAAGAAAATAACAAAACAGATATAACCACCCTTTTGGATGTAGTATATAATTATTTGGGGCCATTGTATTATAGAAATGAATTCTGAAAATAAATCAACTGTTACAGGATATTAAGTTACTAGAATTACAACAGTAAACCAAGGATGATGATTCTCAGTCCAAAGTCTAACCAGAAGAAGAAATTATTTTGGCAAAGTAGCTATGAATTAACTATATATTAATCAAAGATATTATGAATTTTGAAAATAAAAACCCAAAACCTTTCACAAAATAAAATCAGTAATTAAAAATGAATAGGGGAAAATAATATATAGTAAAATATCGGGGGGGTTTCATAGGCGGTTTTTCAAAGACTAAAATATATTTAGACCACGTTCTCCTCAAACCTAAACCAAATGAAACAGTATTAGCAGTCCAATATATTCAAGAAATTTACTAAAGAACACAAAATTCTTTTAAACCAGAAAGTAATTTCTCAGTAACTCCATGAAACTATTAAAATAATTAAGAGTAACAAAGCATGGATGATTTCAAGGGAATTATTTATAAAGTATTTGAAGAACTGCTATCCCCGTGCCTGATTAAATTGTTTAATCATATTTTGGAAAGTAGTTCTACTCCATATTTTGGTAAACATCAAGAAGAATTCTCATACTAAAACCAGGTAAAAATCCAAATGATCCATATTCCTATAGGCCAACCATTCTATTGAGTCAGGATTATAAAAAAATTGCAAGCCTCTTAGCAAGCAGATTTGACCCCAAATTACATACGTAAAGACCAATTTGGTTTTTTAAACTATATGCAAATAGCTGATCCTATAGGATGACTCCTCAGTATCATTTTTTCATAATAGCAGACTTAAAACCAAACTATAATTGCTTCCATGTATGCTTCTAAAGCATTTGACAAATTGGAATGGTCATTTTTACTTAAAATGTGCAAAGGTCTAGGTATGGATACAAATTTTATTAATGTACTTCACCAACTCCCAATCAGGCAATAATTTGGACTAACAACTATTATTCACCACCAATCAGTATACAGAGAGGGACATAACACACCTGTCCTCTTTCCTCCTCACATTTTGCTTTTTTAATCTCCCTAGCAAATGCTATTAGAAAGGAACCATCAATAGGGCTTCCAAATCAATGGACAACAGCACATTATTAATTTATATGTAGATGATATAGCCTTCTCCAAGGTCAATTTTCTCTCCCAAGGTCAATTTTCTGACCTTAGAGAGGCAGCCGGCTGCAGTTCTCTGCACCAGCTGTGAAGTGGTGGGCAGATGGCGAATCTCCGACTCCCTCTCTTGAGGTCAGAGTGCTGTCTCTGACCTTAAGAGGTTTCTGACGCATCCTAGGGTCCCTGGGAGGCTCACCTAGGGACTGTAGGATTGGATTGTTCTATAAATTAATTTAAATTAATGTGATTTAAAAACAACACTGAGGTGCACACTCCAGGGTCCCCTTAGTGTGCAAGCCCAGTTTTAGGTGTCTAGGTTTCACGGCCCTTGTGCTATGGCACAGACAGGCCCACATGTTCTTTTATCATTATTATGGATTAGCTGCCCCTCCCAGTTTGATGTCATCTACACATTTGATGAACTTCCTCTATATACCTTCATCCAAGTCGGCTCTAAAGATGTTGACCAGCAATGGGCTCAGGACAAAACCCTACATTATTCCATTTTTATTGCCAGGTTGATGAGAAGCCATTGCTGAGCATTCTTGGGTACAGTCCATCAACCAGCTACAAGTCCACATTTCACCAGCTTGTTGACAAGAAACTAATGACGGATATTGTTGAAAAATTAGCTGAAATCAAGATATAATCAATAGCGCTCCCCTGATCTATGAAGCTAGTAACTCTATTTAAAAAGAAATAAGGGAATACAAACATATGGAGAATATAAAGTTATTATAGTCTGATGAAGCAGGGATATGGGTACCACTATCAGATGCTAAAAGCTGTTTACTATGCATAATATATACAGAGTTTGTGTTAAATATTTGTTTCAGTTATTTATATTGGGATACAGATCCTTCTAAGATGTCTTAATATCAACAATCATAATAAAATCACAACCATGTTTTAAGTGACGTGATCAGAATCTTTCTTACAGGGCAGATGATGATACCGTATTTCATCGATTCTAAGACGCCATCGATTGTAAGACGCACACTAATTTCAGTACCACCAACAGAAAAAAAGCTTTGATTCTAAGAAATAACAAAGGACCCGTGATTCTAAGACGCACCCTGTTTATAGAGATGTTTATATGGGAAAAAAGGTGCGTCTTAGAATTGAAGAAATACAGTAGATGGTCTTGTGGCAGAGAAAAGCTGTCTGTCTGGAGAAGGTTGTGTGAGGTGGTTTTTGCCTGCCTAGCATTCTTTTCTTGAAATATGTTACAAGATGGTGCACCAGAAGCTGTGGTAGCCATATTAGAAAGATCAGCTTCATCTGTAATTGAATTTCAATGTCTATATTTAATTTTGAGAACTGTTGCTGATGCACAATGTCAGTGACACTTTGCTGAAATTATGACATATTTGCCTGAATGTGGATGTTTTCATGTAGCTCTAAAAGCAAGAATATATTAATGTACAGTTACTAGAGAGGACCAGCAAGGCGAGCCTTAGCACTTCCGTAAATGAGTGATTTATAGCACGCTCATGACTGGCCACTCAAGGAAATTTGCGGCTTGATTACATGATGTCAACAGCCAGAATGTCTCCTGCACTATCCTCCCTTACCCTACAGTCAGAAAACACAGAGATAATCAGCTTTTTAAAAATCCACAAAATCGACCCTGTGTAAAGGTTTAGTTTTGCTATAATTCCACCACTAGATAGCACTGTTTTATTTAGTTGAATGGAAGACGCAGAGATAGGAAGTATTCAATCCAAACCACATGGCTGCCCATGTAATTGAGGCGATTGCAATCCCAGAACAGAAGCAGAAAGCAGCAGGTGTTGTTGGGGTTTTTTAAATGTAGAGAAACTTTTATATCAGCATTGCATGGAAAGGAAATGTTAACAGGTCTAAATGCAGTATGACTTCATAACTGTCCCTGCTAATGGAATGCTGGCCTGGCCCAATACTACTTGACCATTCTGATCAAAAGCTTTCACATGCAGATGATTTTCATACATTATAATTCTTTGATTTACAAAGGACTTTAACATCCATGTGTTTCGGGATCAGATTCTCTGCACAGCAGGTTGCACATTTTAAGGAAGGAATATCTAAACAAGTACCTTTTGAATGATTTATTAGTTTCCCTGTTCATTACCTAGTTCTTCTGAGTAGTTTGATCCAAATTAGTTCTCTAGTTTGATAATTAAAGTCACTGTATCCTGGGAGCTAGTTAAACATTGAAAGCAGCCTGTTCCATTGTTTGTTGGTTGGTCTTAGTTTGTGGTGCAATAAGCAGGCTTTGCATGTGTCAGCTCTCTTCTGTCTGCCCAGTAGGCATTTTGCCTGTCATTTCATATAGAGCACATGAATCAGAGTTAAATTTACTAATAGAGTGAGACTGGATTTCAGGCAAGGAGAATTCTGAAACAGTGCACCTAAGAACAGTAACAGAGTTGCTGAGTCAACTCTAGCCTCCAAAGAGTAGCAAAGATATTGCCAAGTTTCAGGTCAAAAATTTAGGGTCTCGCTATTTACTGTTTTACTCTGTACAGCACCATGTACATTGATGGTGCTATATAAATAAATAATAATAATAATATAATATACAGGAAATCTGCCATTTGATCAGGCACAGGGGATGCTAATGGAAGGGCAGCTCAGAGTGCCAGTTTTATCTCCTGCTGCCATAATGACATTTCTCAGTCTGATAGACAAGGGAATTCTGAATCTGTATTGCCTTACACTTGAAATGAACACAAGATTTGTATTGAAAGAAATTCCCTTTCTTTAAAAAAAAATGATGAAAAAAAAGCTGAGACTGTTCAGTAAGTAACAGGGTGCTTTGACTGGGGTTGCCCACACCAGCCCACATTGTTTTGTAGTTGATCCCTGCAACACCAAGCACAATTTTGAGGCAGCCCTAGATATGGCTGTAAGGATGACAGCAAGCTGTTTGCATCCCTCCCCAGTCAATTCTAGGGCCTAGGAGAAACACTGTCTCCAGCCTAGGGCTGTTTCTATTGTAGGTGGCCCGATTAGACCACCCATAGTTATGGTTCTGAGGATCATTTTGTGGTTTTTTTATTATTGCATTTATTATTGCATTTATATCCCACCTTTTTTCCTGCAAGGAACCCAAGGCAGCGTACATAATCCTCCTCCTCTCCACTTTATCCTCACAACAACAACCCTGTGAGATAGGTTAGGCTGAGAGTCTGTGACTGGCCCAAAGTCACCCAGTGGGTTTCCATGGCCGAGTGGGGACTAGAACCCGGATCTCCCAACTCCCAGTCCAACACTCTAGCCACCTATGGGGAGGACAAAAAGTCAGTTTTTGGGGTATAGCTAAGCTCACCCTTGTCTGATCTGCCTGGGGTGGGGGTTTAAAGGGCCCCTCTGGAGCCCAGTGGCAAAGCAGTTTGGTCCAGGTCAATCAATCAAGGCAGGGAGAGGGAATTACAGGGGCTGTGCCCTGACCCTGCAGAATGGTTGTTGATTCACATTTTTTAGTTTCCAAGGGGCTGTGAGTGAATAAATAGGGGCTAGGGGAATGTTTTTAAGTCTCTGCTGCATGTTGTGTAAAAATGTGTTTGGCCTTGGTGTGTCTGTGGTGGGGGTGGATTTGCAAATTGATAAATTCTTGCGTGTGTGTGTTTGTATATAGAGTTTGGTGTGGGTGGATTCTATCCTTAATATAAATCCTTTTTCAATTTATGGTGCTGCAACTTAAGATGACACAAGATATTTGCTGGGCCACACTTAAAAAAAAAACCCTGGTGTTATATAATTCACTTACAGTTATTGACAATTAGTTGGCTGCTACCTCAGTTTGCCAGTGTGTGAAATGGGCTTCCAGGTCTCCCATCTCGCTTTAATTTAAATCTTGGAGAATTGCGCTTGTCTACAAATACCTTTCTCTGTGTTGTGACATACCCTGGATAAATTGGGATATATATATTTTTAAAGCCACTTAAGAAAGGAAAACAAGTTTGGCCTCTGTTGGTTCTGTGATTATGTTACCCAAATTCACACTCTCTTGCAGTCATTGACTTTAATCTGACTATGTATGAAATAGGTTTCTTCCTCTCCTCCCCCCTTCCTTTCAATAAGTGGACTCTGCCACAAATTGCTCCTTGTTGTTATTTTGCAGAAATGTCTGGAAGGGTAGGGTGATCCCTGATCCCAGACACCCAACGCTAGCATGAGCCCCTACCCAGCAGACCCAGGCATGAGCTCCTCCCCAAATCATTGTCCCCAGCCTGGAGTCCCCACCCTAGGCATGAGCCCTCTCCTCCAGGCACCCACCCCCAGCATGTACTATGCCTTGGAGGCGGAATCTATTGTGATTACCGTATTCTTTAGAGTGAAGCTATTGAGTGTGGACTGGTGTGCCCCCATGCTCTAAATGTGGGACATCTTCTCTTACAACTCCAGTGTTGATAAAGAGCATAGTCTCCACATCCATCCTAACAAAACCTGAGTTGTTAGTGGCAAAACCTACAGTGCTTTGTGTGTTGTGGTTGAACTGACCATGCAAAAGCTGAGAAATAATTTTTCCAACCATAACACCAGCCCCCATTCAAACTACAACACGCCTTGGGCAAGGGGATAAGCACATGTGTACCAAGTGATGGAAGGTAGGACCCTGTTGGGATGCATACGTGACTGTTGAACCATAGGGCTCTGGGACCTCAGTCAACAGCCTGAGTGCTCGGACCTGTGAGATATTATGTATGCCAAGTTTGAGTTTTTGTGAAGCGCAAGTAAAGCTCTTTTGAAAAACTTTCCTGTCTCTTGCCATTTCTCACAAGAATAGTGAGTGGAAGCATACCAAAGCGTCAGACCTTCCAGAGGAGAGAAGAATAACAGGTGCATTCCTATGGAAGGTTATGGGACTTGCTTGATAGTAGGTGATAGGCTCGGGCAGACATAGATGATGGTGTACTTTCCCCCATCATATTCTATTCCCCTCCCCTTCCATTAAATAATTACCTCTCTTGGGAATAATTAGATACAGGCCAGAGTTTTGGCAGAGACTAGCATTTTTGAAAACTGAGGGTATTTCTGAAAACATAGCAGTCTTTTTATTCTCCTGTATTGTAACAACTTTTTAGAATGTATTGTTTTGGTCTGAGTTAGATTGCCATGTAATACCTTTAGGCAAGTAAACAATACCTTTTGTTTTAATCTATAAACATATCCCAGTAGGTGGATAGCTTGGTCATAGAATTGAGAAAAGTTAACTTTCGATTTTTAAATACACATGGTGAGGTATTCTATCAGTGAAACTCCACACAGGCATCAATATTGTTCCTTTATTGTGCTAAATAAATGCTCAATTGTTCATTTGTTGCACAGAATCTAGAGCTGTCTCCACTTGAGATAATGCTTCTGCTGCAAAGGTATCTCACTGTCTGTTGCTCAAACCAGTAAATGTGATTTCCACCCTTACCCCAGCATGTATACATGCTGTGAGTGCTGTCAGATAGTACCAGTGGCATCCCTGATGCATGCCACAGGCCCTTCCCTCCCTGTCCCGTTATGTGCATGTGTGTTCTGTGCATAACAACACAGCTATCCTCCTCGTCACTTTCCAATCCATTATATGTGGACTGGCCATTGTGCTGTTTTTCCTGAATCTGGATTTTTGAGATTAGTATACACACGCTAAAATGTGGTTGAAGCATGCATTCACTGATCATCTGGATCAACCCAATGTACAGTGTCATTTTTGCCTGGGCCTTGTTCATTATTTAATTGGGGCTTTAATAAAGGATGCTTATAATGTTGCCAGTTCTCAAGGTTTGATCAGAAGTTTCAGGGTTTTAGCTGCCTTCTCAAAGGCCAGATCTACACCAAGCAGGATATAACACTTTCAAAGTGGTTTGAAAACGGTATATGGAGTGTGTCATGGGCCCCAACAGTTGTCAATACCAATATAAACCATTTTAAAATAATAGTGTAGATCCTGCCAAAGTCTCTGCGAGAAGGTGTTAAATCTGAGATGAAGAGCAACAACCAAATGGTAGATTACCTTTTGTTTGCCTTGAGAATTTTTAATATTAGTTTAGCCTTCTTGATAAAAGCAATGATTGTGAGTTCTTGTTTTTCATTTCAGGAAATCTCCCAGCAAATCTCGGGAGGGCTGCATGGTGTGACAATGCAGAGTATCACTTCTTGTTATTGTCAACTTCTTGTGCTTGATTCTCTGGTTGTGAACCTGAATTGTGAGTTCCAGGATTCTCTGTCCCAATGATGATCTAGCAGTCATCCCCTCCTGCTGACAGTTTCCAGATTTCTGCATGCTGAACAAAGGTGCTGAGGAATGGGCACTCCAGAATTGTCTTCTAGGACATGGGAGCTTGCATAAAGGTATGTGTCTTTTTAAAAATAATGTAATTATCTACAGTATATGTAGATAATGTAATTATCTACAGTAATATTACAATAATGTAATTATCTACAGTATAATCCCCCAGCACCAGAAGGTGGTGCTGGGGGATTATTGCTCTGTGCCGTGGCTCCTAAGCCATGGGGTTCCGCAGGGCTCTATTTTATCCCCTATGCTGTTTAACATATACATGAAGCCGCTGGGGGAGGTTATCCGGAGATGTGGACTGAGGTGTCATCAATATGCGGATGACACCCAGCTCTACCTTTCCTTTTCATCAAACCCAGGTGAGGCAGTGACTGTTCTGAACCAGTGCCTGGGCACGGTAATGGACTGGATGAGGGCTAACAAACTGAGACTCAATCCAGACAAGACGGAGGTACTGTTAGCGGGTGGTTCATTTGTCCGGCGAGGTGATGTTTGCCCTGTCCTGGACGGGGTTGCACTCTCCCTAAAGGATCGGGTCCGTAGTTTGGGGGTGCTCTTGGATCCAGAACTGTCACTTGAGGCACAGGTGAACTCAGTGGCAAAGAGCACCTTTTATCAGCTTAGGCTGATATACCAACTGCGCCCTTATCTGGACAGTGATAGCCTAGCTAAAGTTATCCATGCTCTGATAACCTCTCGTTTGGATTACTGCAATGCGTTATACGTGGGGCTGCCTTTGAAAACGGTCCGGAAGCTTCAGCTGGTACAAAACAGGGCAGCCCGTTTACTAACAGGGACTGGCTGGCGAGATCACATTACGCCAGTCCTTTTACAACTTCATTGGCTGCCAGTCCAGGTCCGGGCCCGATTCAAAGTGCTGGTATTGACATTTAAAGCCCTAAACGGTTTGGGGCCAGGTTATTTGAAGGAACGCCTCCTCCCATATGTACCTACCCGGACCTTAAGATCATCTACAGGGGCCCTTCTCCGTGAGCCCCTGCCAAAGGAAGTGAGGCAGGTGGCTACTAGGAGGAGGGCTTTCTCCGCTGTGGCACCCCGGTTGTGGAATGAGCTCCCCAGAGAGGTCCGCCTGGCGCCTACACTGTACTCCTTTCGTCGCCAGCTGAAGACCTTTTTATTCACTCAGTATTTTAACACTTAATTTTAACTTAAATTTAAATTATACTGTTTTAACTCTGTATTTTAACCTTATATCAATTTTGCTGCGTGGTTTTATCCTGGTTGTGCTTTTTATATTGTATTTTGTATTTGTATTTTTAACTTGTTGGTTGTTTTATGATGATTTTAATTTTTGTGAACCGCCCAGAGAGCTTCGGCTATTGAGCGGTATAAAAATGTAATAAATAAATAAATAAATAAATAAATATATCATACTTACATATAAAAATGATATTTTACACATACGTAAAGGACAAGAAACACTCTATAGCAAAGAGAAGAAAATATATAGTATAATATTATCCTGATATTTTCTATTTTAGAACATTGCAATAAATTTATTTAATAAATTTGTCTTTTGTCCAGTCCTTGATCGTCTCTAATAACCTAATTTTAATTAGATTGCAATGTTTCATTTTCTGCCATACCATTCAGATATTATTGAAGCAACAGCTTTCTTCCAGTTTGCTGCTATATATTGTACATTTAAGCTGCCCTGAATACATTTACAACAACCATGCAGGACTCAGCTTTCCCTGTGTTTAAAAGTTTCTTCATGGTGCTATAGCGAAAGAGGGAGGAGGGCGGCACACTTTTCTATGAAATAGATGGGGTGCTGAGTTGGGGAGGTGTGGACGACAAAGAGAGCCCCCTTGCCCTGGGTCAGTTCCATCCTTTAGATCATGCACATTGGCTTGTGAAGTCAGTAATGTGAAGCTGGACAACCATCTGACTGGGATACTTTAAGGTGGATCACTGCATTGAGTAGATGTTTGGGCTCGATGGCCTTATAGGCCCTTTCCAACTCTATGATTCTATGATTCAATGTGTTTTTCACTTTTTTAAAAAAAAAATTTTCACTGTGCTCTAGCTGGTGGAGCAACTGCAGGGGACATCATGTCCCTGTTCTATTCCCCCCCCCCAAAGATGATGGTTTCACTACTTTCCCTATTTTGTCAATGTGTTGGTCAGTTTCATCCCCTCTCTCCTTGGCTGCTTCCCCCCTTTTTTAATTTCTTCATGGTGCTATACCAGAGTAGCGGTATATTTACTCTTGCGAAAAACCAGAAGGGAAAAAAAAAGGGGGGGGGAGCAGTGACCGAAAAGAGATAGTGATCAGGGTGAGGAGGGGGTTGGAATGGGCAGACAAGACGGGTTCTACCATGCAGGACCCTGCTTTCCCCCTGTTTAAAAATGTCTTCATGGCACTACAGCAGTAGCACTATTCTACTATAGCAGAAGGCCAACAAAATAAAAAATAAAAGTTCCTGGCACTTACATTCGTCTTTGGTGGGAATGTCAACAGGTCAAAATTTGGTCAAGGGTTTTCCAAACCATTACAAACATTATTCATGTTGAAGTAGGAACTGATCCAGCACCGGCTCTACTTTCTATTTTTAGGAATGCCAATAGAAACATTATTCCCAAAGCCTTGGTCACCCATTTGCTGGTTGTAGCCAGGTGGGAAATTGCCCAATTCTGGAAAAGCAACAGACCTTTTGATCATCAACAGACCTTTTGATAAGATTTGGAAACTAGCTTTAAATGATAAGTTGACACAACATAGCAGGTGTTAGAAGCTGTGAAGTATCTGATGATGAGGAGTCTGGGGATGAAGAGCCGCAGGCTGGACCCAGTACCAGCATGGCTGGGCAGCAGCCAGCAGAGGCTCCCTCCAGCTCAGCCTTAGAGGAAGAGCAAACAAACATCTTAGCGGTGCCATCGTTCAAACAACAAAGGGCAGAGAAGGAGGCGCTACGCAGATCCAAGCGTATTGCTACTAAACGCCAGATAAACAAGGAACAGCTGTGATTCTGGGCTTGGGTATTTAAGTAACAGTGCGCAGGCTAGGATCTTGTCAGACTTAATCTGGTTTGCCTGGGAAAGCTCTGGACCTTGAAACCTTGGCCTTGTTGTGTTTCTGCTATACCGGTTGGACTACGGACTTCTTGGACTCTGTGACTCTCTCCTGCCCTTTGGAACTCGGACTGGCTTTGTGGACTTTCGTGACCCTCTCTTCCGGACCCTTTATGACAACTGGATGGATTTATGGACTGGCTTTGACTTCGGCGTAAGCACAGGAAGACTGTTCTGTTTCTTTATGTTTTGAATTGTGTGAGAAATACAATTTAAGTGTTATCTCTTCATTTGGTGTGTTTGCTTCCCAGTCTGGGTACACAGCCCATGTAGATAAGTTAAAAAGTGGCTGGTTGCAAAGCCGCTTCCTCAGGACAGAAGGTTAGTAAGAGGAGAAATAACATCAGACACATTTGTGGAAAACTGGTTGGACTTTTTCACATTTATTAATATGAATCCTGGCGAACCTAGACCCCCAATGACTCGGGAATCCTTTCGGTCAGAGGTTCTAACTTAACCTGCATCTTTTTCTGTACTAAGTGCTTATTGAAGGAATGAACACCCATGCTTTTTTATAGTGGTGCTGTGGGAACATTTATATTGTTGTTGAGTGTTTTCTTTTACTCTGTGTGTTTATTGTATTTGTCCTTACTTGAAAATCAATAAAAATAGTATTTAAAAAAATGTCTTCATGGCACTACAGCAGTAGCACTATTCCACTATAGCAGAAGGCCAACAAAATCTATATAAATAAAAATGTAAATGTTCGTTTGTTCCTAATCTAAAATCTCTGAAAGTTCTTCACCGATTGCTTTGAAATTTTGACACAACGTTGCATTTGAATATGCGCGTGTTTTTATGTAACTATATTATAGATGGGGACAAAAGTGTGTCTTAGAATCGAAGAAATAGGGTATATAAAAGCCCAGAGGCCTCCTCCAAGCCACTTATGCAAATAGGAGAGAAGTCATTGTGACATCACCAACCAATAGGCCAATCCACTGCCTCTGCCTTCTCTCCTATTTCCATGTTCTCTCCTATTTGGCGCCATCTAGCAATGTTTCTCGGAACTGCGGCCTTCTATGGAAGTTCTAAGTTCTGAAGAAAGGTAACTGCCAGGAGATTCCGGCCTAGCAGAGGGGCCAAAACCCACTAACCTACTCACCACACCTGTGACAGGTAAAAACATTCTTTTTAATCTAAAATCTCCGAAAGTTCTTCACCTATTACTTTGAATTTTTGACACAACGTAGCATTCGCGCGTGTTTTTATATACCTATATTATATAGATGTCACACCTGTGACAGGTAAAAACATGCTTTTTTTGAAAAGCAGCGCCATCTGTTGGACGTAAAAGGAACACTAGAAGCCAACATGGATTTGTCAGGAACAAATCCTGTCAGACTAATTTGATCTCATTTTTTGATCGGGTAACCTCCCTTGTGGACTGTGGGAATGCTGTGGATGTCATGTATCTTGACTTCAGCAAAGCTTTTGACAAAGTACCACATGATATTCTGATTAACAAACTAGCTAAAAGTGGGCTAGATGGAACAACTATTAGATGGATTCACAGTTGGCTACAGAATCGGACTCAAAGAGTACTTTTCAATGGAACCTTCTCAAACTGGGGAGAGGCGACGAGTGGGGTGCCGCAGGGGTCAGTCCTGGGCCCAGTGCTCTTCAACATTTTTATTAATGATTTGGACGAGGAGGTGCAGGGAACGCTGATCAAATTTGCAGATGACACAAAATTGGGTGGGATACCTAATACCCTGGAAGACAGAAACAAACTTCAAAGTGATATTAATAGGCTGGAGTGCTGGGATGAAAACAACAGAATGAAATTTAATAGGGATAAATGCCAAGTTCTACATTTCGGGAATAGAAACCAAATGCACAGTTACAAGATGGGGGACACTTGGCTCAGCAATACTACAAACGAGAAAGATCTTGGAATTGTTGTAGATCACAAGCTGAATATGAGCCAACAGTGTGATATGGCTGCAAGAAAGGCAAATGCTATTTTGGGCTGCATTAATAGAAGTATAGCTTCCAAATCACGTGAGGTACTGGTTCTTCTCTTTTCGGCCCTGGTTAGGCCTCATCTAGAGTATTGTGTCCAGTTCTGGGCTCCACAATTCAAGAAGGATGCAGACAAGCTGGAGCGTGTTCAGAGGAGGGCAACCAGGATGATCAGGGGTCTGGAAACAAAGCCCTGTGAAGAGAGACTGAAAAAACTGGGCATGTTTAGCCTGGAGAAGAGAAGATTGAGGGGAGACATGATAGCACTCTTCAAATACTTAAAAGGTTGTCACACAGAGGAGGGCCAGGATCTCTTCTCGATCCTCCCAGAGTGCAGGACACGGAATAACGGGCTCAAGTGAAAGGAAGCCAGATTCCAGCAGGACATCAGGAAAAACTTCCTGACTGTTAGAGCAGTGCGACGGCGGAATCAGTTACCTAGGGAGGTTGTGGGCTCTCCCACACTAGAGGCATTCAAGAGGCAGCTGGACAAGCATCTGTCAGGGATGCTTTAGGGTGGATTCCTGCATTGAGCAGGGGGTTGGACTCGATGGCCTTGTAGGCCCCTTCCAACTCTGCTATTCTATGATTCTATGAACACATGCTGGTCAGGCTGGAAGATACATAAACAGCAATGAAGCTGTATGGCGAATTCTTTCATTTCCCATACATGAACGAAGTCCAGCTGTTGTTCACTTAGCAGTACATCTAGAAAATGGACAATGCGTTTATTTCACAGCTGCAAATGTGCAACAAATAGCCCTGAATCCACTGGCTACAACGTTAACTGCTTTCTTCACATTATGTCAAAAAGACGCGTGCTTTGTTCCATGTAGAATTGCGTCGTGAACAAAATTACAACACGGGTGATCTTTTGTCGTATGTGCAATCAAATATTCCTAAGCTAACGCTTGAGCAAAATGGCATTTATGATCAAATAATGCAAACTGTCAATAACAGGGTTGGAGAAATCTTCTTCTTAGATGCGCCAGGTGGAACTGGTAAAACGTTCCTAATTACATTGATTCTGGCAGCAATTCGATCCCAAAATGACATAGCCTTAGCTCTTGTGTCGTCTGGAATAGCTGCGACATTGCTACCAGTTGGAAGAACTGCTCATTCTGCTTTGAAATTGCCATTGAACATGCAATTCATTGAAACTCCCACGTGCAACATTTTCAAAGCATCCGGCATGGGAAAAGTATTGCAAAAATGCAAACTTATTGTTTGGGATGAATGCACAATGGCGCACAAAAAATCGCTCGAGGCTCTTGATCGATCATTGCAAGATTTGCGTGGAAACATCAGACCATTTTGGAACACATTAATATTGCTTGCAGGAGATTTCAGGCAAACATTACCTGTAATTCCTCGATCGACACCAGCGGACGAAATAAATGCTTCCCTGAAATACTCTACTTTGTGGTGACACGTAAAGACGTTAAAATTAACTACAAATATGCGTGTCCAGCTGCAAAACGATCGATCAGCTGAGATATTCTCACGTCAATTGCTGGAAATTGGGAACGGAAAGGTGCCGGTTGATCTGACCTCAAGACGAATTTCATTGCCTCATAACTTCTGCAATTTAGTGACGTCAAAAGAAGAATTGGTTCAAAAAGTATTTCCCAATATTCAAACCTATTATAAGAATCACGATTGGCTGAGTGAACGAGCTGTTCTTGCGGCCAAGAACAAAGACATCTAAGAACTTAACAATATTATTCAGTCTAACATTCAAAGCGAGGCAGTCACATACAAGTCCGTCGACACTGTTGTGGAAGCAGATGAAGCGGTTAATTATCCAACAGAATTTTTGAATTCACTCGATCTGCCAGGGATGCCACTGCACGTACTGCAATTGAAAATCGGCGTGCCAATTATCATGTTGCGAAATATCAACCAGCCAAAGCTTTGCAATGGCACGCGGCTTGAAGTAAAAAAATTACTAAGCAACGTCGTAGAAGCAACAATCTTGACAGGACCTTTCAAAGGTGAAGATGTCCTCATTCCTTGCATTCCTATGATTCCAACGGATATGCCATTTCAATTTAAGAGATTGCAATTCCCAATTCGATTGGCGTTTGCAATCACCATCAACAAAGCTCAGGGACAATCTTTAGAATTGTGCGGTTTAGATCTAGACACGGATTGGTTCTCACATGGACAATTATATGTTGCGTGTTCTAGAGTCGGCAAACCAGACAATCTCTATATCTGCACAGACAATGGAACAACAAAAAATTTTGTATACCCACAAGCATTGTGAAATTAAACATATTAGAAACGTGCGCTTTCTCTTTTCTGTCTTTTCCATTTAACCAGACTGAGCCACAGCAACGCGTGGCCAGGTACAGCTAGTAAAAAATAAAAGTCCATATGCACAAATTGGCTGTGATTGTGAAGAGCGGCAGAAGATTTTACTGCTCTTGACATGTGAGTTGCTCACCATTTCCCTCAACCCATGATGAATTGGATGTCCCTGGTTGGGATGACACACCAGCCCATCTTGGGTAAAACAGCCCATAGAACAAGCCTTTGGTTGTTGCTATAATTTGTTTCAAAAAGTTAACCCACCCCATTGCAAGCTATCCAGATTTGGATGACACAGTAATCTATGGTGGGTTGTTCCAGATAGTAACCCACAGTAGGTTTGCGTGCCATGCAAACCCAGTCAAAGACTATGTTCTGAAAACTGCAGCGGGGGAAGAAGCCATCATGGCTTCTCCTCCCGCCCCTGTGCATGCCACTTGTGCCACCACCATTTGCTTTATTCCCCATGCTGCAGCGCAGATTGGCATGTTCGAATGCAGTGCATGAGAGGTGGCTTCATATCCACTCTACAACCCATGACTGCAGTAGAAATTGTAGGTTGGATATGAAGCGATCCCTGGTGTGCTGGGTTTGGACGACACACCAACCCACTCTGCAGCACAGGAAATGGTGGTCATGCAGGCCAATGGGAAAAAGCCATGATGGCTTCTCCCCACCCACCCCCAGATGGTCTGAATATAGCCAAAGAGTTCTTCCAGGCACCTTCTTAATTTTTAGGGGCTATGTCAGGACCTTCTTATTTGTCTGAATTTCTAGTGGTTGTTTTTATCAGCCAAGAACCTATGTATTGATTATTTTGTTTGCTGCTTTATCTGGGATTTTATTCATGTTGTTGATGCTGCTTTTATATATTGGCTGGGTTCACACAACATGCCTACACACCCAGTGTGGGTTGTTGTTGAACCATGGGTTATCGTGGTGTCTGAACACAGTATGTTTTCCGCAGGGTGGATCAACATCTGAATGCAGCACTTCTTCCACAGGTTGGGTTATGGTGTTGTCTGAACACAGTGAGTTTTCTACAGGCTGGCTTGTTAACCATGTGGTGCAGCTTGTTAACTACCCTGAATAACCCAGCAATAAGCCATGGGTTCTCAACATGGCTTGTTCAAGAAAAATAAACTATACTGCACGGTTAACAGCCCACCCTGCAGAAAATGTGCTGCATCCATACAACAGGTTAACTCACCCTGCAGAAAATGTACTCTGTTCAGACAACATGTTGACCCACCCTGTGGTAAATGTGCTTTGTTCAGGCCACACAATAACCCATGGTGCATTAGTGGGTTATGTGAACTCAGCCACTGAAGGTCTACTTTTATCTTTTATTTTATTGTGTTGTTGTTCATAGAATCATAGACTAGTAGAGTTGGAAGGGGCCTATAAGGCCATTGAATCCAACCCCGTGCTGAATGCAGGAATCCACTTCAAAGCATACCTGTCAGAGGGCTGTGCAGCTGCCTCTTGAATGCCTCCAGTGTGGGAGAGCCCATGTCCTCCCTAGGGAATTGGTTCAATTGTCATACTGCTCTAACAGTCAAGAAGAGATCCTGGCTCTCTTCTTTGTGACAACCTTTCGAGTACTTGAAGAGTGCTATCATGTCTCCCATCAATCTTCTCTTCTCCAGGCTAAACATGCCCAGTTCTTTCAGTCTCTCTTCATAGGGCTTTCTTTCCAGGCCCCTGATCATCCTCGTTGCCCTCCTCTGAACCCCCTCCAACTTGGCTGCATCCTTCTTGAAGTGTGGTGCCCAAAACTGGACGCAATACTCAAGATGAGGCCTAACCAGTGCCAAATAGTGGGGAACCAGTACCTTGTGTGATTTGGAAGCTATACTTCTATTAATGCAGCCCAAAATAGCATTTGCTTTTTTTTGCAGCCACATCACACACTGTTGGCTCATATTTAGCTTGTGATCTACAACAATTCCAAGATCCTTCTCACTTGTAGTATTGCTGAACCAAGTATCCCCCATCTTGTAACTGTGCATTTGGTTTCTTTTTCCTAGGTGTAGAATGTGGCATTTATCTCTATTAAATGTCATTCTGTTGTTTTCAGCCCAGAACTCCAGCCTATCAAGATCACTTTGAAGTTTGTTTCTGTATCTCACCCAATTACAAAATTGGGTGAGTCATCTGTAGTTTTGATAAGCATCCCCTGCACCTCCTCATCCAAATCATTAATAAAAATGTTGAAGAGCACTGGGTTGAGGACTGAGCCCTGCAGTACCCCACTCGTTACCTCCCCCAGTTTGAGAAGGTACCATTGATTAACACTCTTTGAGTCCGATTCTGTAGCCAACTGTGGATCTACCTAATAGTTGTTCCATCTAGCCCACTTTTAACTAGTTTGCTGATCAGAATGTCACGGGGCACTTTGTCAGAAGCTTTGCTGAATTATGTCCAAAAGCTTTGCTATTATGTCCATAGCGTTCCCACAGTCCACAAGGGAGGATACCTGATCAAAAAATGAGATCAGATTAGTCTGGCAGGATTTGTTCTTTACAAATCTATCCTGGCTTCTTATAATCACTGCATTGTTTTCAAGGTGCTTACAGATTGACTTCTTTATAATCTGCTCCAAAAAATTTCCCAAGGATTGATGTCAGACTAACTGGACTGTAGTTCCCAGGTTCCTCCTTTTTGCCTCTTTTGAAGATAGGGACAACATTAGCCCTCCTCCAGTTGTCTGGCACTTCACACGTCTACCATGATTTTGCAAAGATAATAGACAGTAGTTCTAAGAGTTCTTTTGCCAGCTCCTTTACTACTCTAGGGTGCAGTTCATCGGGCCCTGGAGATTTGAACTCATTCAAAGAAATTAGGTGTTCCTTGACCATTTGTTTATCAATCTCAAGATGCAATCCTTCCTCTTCAGCTTGAACTTCATTTTTCCCAGCGGGTTCATAGACCTGAGCCAAAGTAGGAAATTGAGCACTTCAGCCTTTTCTTTGTCATCTGTTATCAATTTGCCAACCTCATTGAGTAGTTGAACCACCATTTCTTTCCTCTATCTTTTACTATGCACGTACCTGAAATTCTGTTAATATTTGTCAGATGCTTTGGAAATTTGTTCAAAAATGTAAAGAGGCATGTAAACTCTGTAAATAAACATGCAAAAGTGTCAACATTTGTTGGGGATTATTAGTGATCTTTAGTTTCTGAAACTCAAAGGAACATACAAAATATCTTGGTTCTTATACTGGACTTCATAATTTCTGTATACAGTTTCATGCCCTAGAACTATCATACCTTAGTGGTGGGGATGGTTCTTTAAGTGGTGGGTAGATTTAGGGAAAAATAGAAAGATTGGAGAATGTTTGATGTGTTTCTTAGGGATCAGACTCTATCTTAAGAGACTTACAATGGGGAGGGATGTTGAACGAAATGTGTTTTTCCATTCCAGATGCAGCTGTGATCCTCGGCTGTGTGTCTCATTGAAGGGACCTAATGTTTTACGTTATTGGTAAGCAAAGAAAATCTGCTTATGAGATCAGAAGGAACCTTCAAGGTCTATTTCTTTTAACTGAATCATGTAAACTTCGTAACATGTTCTGCTAATACAGAGCTTATTAATTTGCATGTCATATTCTCCTGGCATAATTGCCCTCATACCTATTTCACTCCCTTTCTTTAGCAGTTGCTGGCAACAGAACAAGAGCTAAAAACATTTTAGCGCTCAAGGCAAAAAATCTAAATGGTGCTCCTGGGCCACGACAATAAAATATGATAAATAGCTGATAATTTGTTGCTCTTTAATAGTACTCAAAACCTGCTTTGTCATGGTAGTTCTTAGCCGTGTGTAGAGAAATAGTTCCCTCTGAGAATTCTACTTCAATGTTAAATGCTGCGAATTCTCATGCTCTGAGCAGTCTTCAGGACCAAAAATCCGCTGCTGGATTTCCAGCACTTTGCTGGATCTTATATGCTATCTATTTTCTCCTTGTGACAGGTGGAATCACAGTATCTGTGGTAGCTTTCTTTTTCACCATTAAGTTCCTCTTTGAGCTTGCCGCACGTGTAGTCAGCTTCCTCCAGCATGAGGACCGGGAGCGCCGAGGAGAGCGGACCATTTATGACTACGTGCGAGGCAATTACCTGGATCCCCGCTCTTGCAAAGTCTTCTGGGATTGGAAGGACCCCTATGAAGTGGGCCACAGCATGGCCTTCCGAGTGCAAGTAAGGGAATGTTTCTGTTTCCATTATTATTTGGGGATTTAGTCTAACTTTTATTTTATTTATTTATTTATTTTATTACATTTTTATACTGCCCAATAGCCAAAGCTCTCTGGGTGGTACACAAGAACAAAATTTGCAGGACATTAGTATTTGGGGATTCGGTCTAACTTCGATTTGCAGGGGATTTGGGGATTATTCCTTGTGGCTTCTTGTGTCAGTTGCATGTGACGGGCTGAACCTTTCTCATGCTGATGGATATCATTATCACAGAGCTTGGCATATCTAGGGGGTATCTCCTATGCATTTGCTTTAGCAGTGGGCTTCTAGCTGTAGGATTCAGACGGGTCACAGTTACTGATCTCCCTCTAAGGGATGAAGTTTTGTATTCTTTCCTTTTGGGATTAGTTTTGTTGAGCTTGCCTTGTATACTGACTTCAGGTGTGAAGATTATCTATCTTGAAGCATATTTGGAGGTAGTAACTTTTTTTTTAATAGTGTAAACATTTCTACCATGTGTGTTTAGGCTCAGAGCTACAAAACTACATTTCTATATTTCATCCTTATTTAGGGCACTCATCATTTTATGGAACATTAGAATGTTTTGCACTTTCTAAATCCTTTCTATCACTGATACGATAACTTACTTAATGACTCTGCAGCTCACTACTCACCTGGGGTTCTTTAATTTCCCATGCAGTTATTCTATAAGAATGGCCAGCCCTTCCCTGCACATCGTCCTGTGGGGCTGCGAGTTCACATCAGCCACATGGAGCTAGCAATGGATATTCCTGTGACCCAGGAAGTGCTTCAGGAGCCCAGTTCCAATGTGGTGAAGGTGGCGTTCACTGTGCGTAAGGCTGGGCGCTATGAGATCAGCATAAAACTTGGAGGCTTGAATGTGGCATATAGTCCTTACTACAAAGTCTTTCAGCCAGGTAAGGCCTGGTTAAGTCAATAATAAGCCAAATCATAGATGGGAAAACATGTATTTTATGTGAGCACTATTTCTATTGCTGCCCCTTAAAATTATTGAGCACCATTATCATCCTTGGTGTTACATTGTTACCCAGAACAATGCAGTGCTTGCTTACACTCTATCCCAACTTTGGGAATGAGCTTGAATTTATTATTATTATATTATTATTATTTATTTATATAGCACCATCAATGTACATGGTGCTGTACAGAGTAAAACAGTAAATAGCAAGACCCTGCCGCATAGGCTTACAATCTAATAAAATCATAGTAAAACAATAAGGAGGGAAAGAGAATGCAAACAGGTACAGGGTAGGGTAAGCAGGCACAGGGTAGGGTAAAACTAACAGTAGAAAGTAACAGTAGAAGTCTGCACAACATCAAGTTTTAAAAGCCAAATTTAAGATCAGTATTTCAATAACGGTCAGACCAGAATGAAGAACACTCATTTAAATAATGGCTATTTGAGATGAGAATGGAACCACTGGAGCACAGTGTCCCCAATCTCAGAAAGCCGCTTCAGAGGGATTCCATGGTGAGAGTCACTCCCTCCATTCTCCTGGCATAGTTCATCCATCAAGGTGACCACAGCTGTTTCAGTGCTAAACCCTGGTGTGAAGCCAGTTTGAAGTTGATCTAGATAATTGGTATCATCCAATAATGTTTAGAATTGTACAGAAGTCACACAATCAAACACCTTGCCCCAAAGGGTAGGTTTACAACCAGGAAATAATCTTTGGATTCCAGAGAGGTATTTTGTAAGAGTGGCCTCACAACCACTTCCTTTAAGGTGGTTAAGACCACTTCCTCTTGCAATAGGACATTAGTCACATTCTGGACTCACCACCTCAACCTCCTGATAGATTTATAAGCCAAGATTGCCAAAGGGTCAGCAAAGAGGCTACACTTCTCCAAGTATCTTGTCCACATCCTTAAACCACAACAACTAAAATTCACCCAATAAAATCTGAACAGACTCTTCTCTGGACATATCCACTGACTGTTCTGTAAATAAATCTAGATCCAAGTGACTACAAATGGAAGCCGTTTTATCCCCAAAATGCTTAGCAAATAATACACTGTGAGGCTCTTAAGGTTTATTAATATTCCTTTTCTGGCCAAGTTTGGAAAGCTCCATTGGATGGCACTGAGAGCATGAAATGGAAGCATGAAAGGCTTCCTTGCCACCATCACTACCATGTGGTATGCTTTAAAATGAGCTTTAACACATGTTTGGTTGGATTCATTTTGAGTGGTCCACTATAAATTCCTGGAGGAGAGGGCTATCAAGAGCTAGGAATGTCAGACAAATCCAGCTTGGGGGTAGAGCTTGGCAAGTTTTCACTAGCTCAGCCCCCCGGACACCAGCTCACAGATCCCTGAGCTGGCTTAGCTTGGCACATGCTAGGTTGGGCAAGGTTGTGGTTTCTCACCATTTTTGTGTGCAATTCAGGAGTTGCACAAATGCAGATTTGACAATTTATGCCTGCAATTTTGCACAAATTGCACTATTTATGGCTGCAATCTTGAGCAAATCCTGATTTTCATAAATATTCCCAGCCATGATTTTACACAAATCGTGGCTCGTGCACACAAAAAAGTGAGTTCTCACAGGGCACCCACAGACTGGGCACCCGCAGACCATCTGGCAGCTCATCCTGCACCCATGCCAGGTTTGGGCAACAGACAGATCTGGCAAGTAAAGCACGAACACAACACGGGGAGTTTGCCAATCCCTATCAGTGGCTACTAGTCCTTATAGCTATACACTACCTCCAATAGCGGAGGCAGTAAGCCTAGTTATACCAGTTGCTGGGGAAGATGGATGCATTCCATATTTTATTTATTCTCTGCAAATGCCTCCTTGTAATATTACATGTGTTTCTGAACTGTTCTTTCTTCCTTATTTCAGGGATGGTGGTTCCCTCCAAAACCAAAATTGTTTGCCATTTCTCCACTCTGGTGCTGACATGTGGACAGCCACATACTTTGCAGATAATTCCCAGAGATGAATATGATAATCCTACCAGTAACTCAGTATCACTGATAGATGAGCACAATTACAGCCTCTCAATCCATGAGGTGAGCAATGTCTGTCCCTCTCTGTTTCATCTTCTATAAGACTAGAGCACACTGATACAGCCTAATGTTTGTTCATTTTCTCTAGCTTGGTCCCCAAGAAGAAGAGCCTTCTGATGTTTTGTTTGAAAAGTCTGTGGTGTCCAATCGACAGACTTGTCAAGTACTCCTGAAACTCACCCTACTCTGTAGGGGATGTTTCCGTGCCTGCATCTCCTACCAAAACCAGCCTATTAGCAATGGAGAGTTTGATATAATTGTTCTAAGTGGTAAGTTAAAAAATGCATTACTTCATTACCATTTCAACCCCTCCACGCAATCCTGTTGTCAGCTGGAGACATTTAAAGTTGGTTTATTTATTGTATTGTATCTAAACTGTCCTTGCTGAAGCTCAGTCTGTCATTTTAGCCTCGTAGCAAACTTGTGAGACAAGTTAGGCTGAGAGGGAATAGCTTACCCACGTTCATTAAATGAGCTGTGAACTTCATAGTGGGGTTTTGAATCTGGGTTTCCCACATCGAAATCTTACATTCAAGCCATTGCAGAACACTAGCCTGCATTCTCTCTCATAAAAATGTGGCCTTTCCAGCATCTTCACTAAGGAATAGCCTATCACGATCTCCTTGTTGATTTCAGTAGTAAAGGAAGGCAGATAGAGATCTTGCTAAAACATTACTGTCCACTATTCATTTTGATCTTTGCATTTCTCAGGTAAGAAAGGATTTATTTGTGTGAAATAACATGTGATTGGTAGTTCACATTCCTCCTCTACAGGTACAATCCAGAAAAACTTTGGCCAACTACTCATTCCATACAGATTTCCAATGCTGGCGGTTAAGAAATGTTCCAGGATGTGGGAATTTGGAATGGTGAAGCAGTGGGTGGGGGGAAGTTTAAACACCACTCCCAGCTGCTGTTTCTCTGCTCCAAATTGATCCTCCCACAGTTGTTTTCTTTGATTTAGAAAAATAAGTTGAGTTTTAGTTGCACACGTTTGCATGTCATGTAGTTAGCAGCCGAGTCCTTTAAGAACTAAAATACATTTAAGTTGCATTGATATCAATCTGGGAAATGCATAGCTGAGTATTTGTCTCATCGAAATCAATATGAGAATTTAAGTGTGATCTTTCTCACTTTCATACTTATGAAGTAAATTGTAACCTTTAAGTTATCAGATGGCAAAGCAATAAGAAGAAATGTCACTATAATAATTTCCCTAAATTTGTCATGAGCCCCCCAGACTCAATTCATCACCAAAGAAGAATGCATTTATTTTATTTTGAAGGGAAGTTGAGTAGTGTAATGTTGAAATTCTTTGATCAGACCTTTGTCTCTGAGGACAGAGAGAGAGAGAGAGAGGTCCAAGCTTGGAGGGTGAGATCTGACTTAGGAACCCTGACTTTTAACTGGGAGCCTGGAAGCTTTGGCCACGTTAATCTTTACACCTCTCTGTCTTGTTTCTTCTAGAGAATGAAAAGAATACTGTAGAGCGAAATGTTTCTACCTCAGGGGTCAGTAGCTACTTTGAAGCCTACCTTTACAATGCTAGTAGCTATGCCAACACCCAGTGGCATCTTCCACTCCTGAATTTGGGTTCCTCTCAGCGCCGACCTTCTACTGCTACTGAAGATGAAGATGAAGACTCTCCTTCTGACAGCCAGACCCCTGAGAAAGTGAAGAAACCCAAAAAAGTATATTGTTATGTTTCACCCAAGGTAAGAACAGTGTGCTGATTTTTAAAAATTATTATTTGCTATCAACATCACATTATTCCCATTAGCACTATTACGTATGTCTGCTGTTATCAATAAGCTTCAAGAATCACTTCAGTCTAATTTTTGTGTATGGTCACTGTTGCAAGGAGACCTGTATTATGCTGTGAAACAACTGAGGAACTTCTGCAAGATGATATTGGAGATCAAACTGCCCAGGCCTTCCTTGGCTCATCGCTGTATTAACTAAGAGTATGAACAGTGGCTACATTTTATTTTATTTTATTACTACTTTTATTTATTATTTATATTATCATACCAATTAATATGCTAAAATGTCTAAGTGGTTCGCACTACATAATAAATTACAGTATAAAACCAATATAAAATAGAGTAAGAACAATAAAACCAATAAATTCTATAGTTTAGATTACCTTTTGCCACGTTGATCCAGAAGAACGGACTCTCTCCATTGTTCAGGTTTTTTCAGAGTAGTGTATTTGAGAAAACGTGACTCTTCTTGGTTTCTGTTTTCTTTGGCTTCAAAGCAATTCTCGGTAAAGGAGTTCTACTTGAAGATCATTCCTTGGCGCCTCTTTACCTTCAGAGTGTGTCCTGGCACCAAGGTGAGTTGATAAAACTTCCAACTGAGTGGTGAGTTTTGTTTTGTTTTGGGGTTAGTGTATTGAGGAAGCTTAGGGAGACAGGTTCCCTTGATCAATCTAAATCATAGAAGTTTCAAATAATATTACACAGTCAGCCTTTTAGATCATGCTTGGGAGACTGCTGTCATCACCCCCTACATTGCATTCTGCTTCTGGCTGTTTCACTTCTTCCTTCTTACGACTTCCTTTACTGAGGCTCATTCTGTGGGAAGTAGAATTTATAAAAACATCCCCTCAGCTGCTATTTGACAGCACCTTTCTTGCTAATTGGTTCTGAACAGGTGGAGGGGCAAGGGAACGTGCACAGAAGATAATCTCACTGCGTTCGGATGTCAGTTAAGCCATGATGTGTTAATACGTTACACCCAGTAGCTTATTTTGAAATAAGCTACTTATTTTGTCATCTGAGTCCTCCCTACACCTTCTGTCCTGCTGCAGTCCTCCCACCCCAGCAGTGGCGCTGTTTCACCCATCAATGACATTACAGCAGCCTGTTTTAACCTTCCATTATATCCCAATGAGAGGGGAGAGATTAATTCAGTGCTTCCAGCATCACCCCGGCAAGGAGATGGTGGCTCTAAAACACTGAAAGCAGGCAGGATTGGGACCAAACATCATACACCGCCTCCCTTAGCAGGGATGCATACAAGGACCATTGAAAGCCCTACACGCTGACAAAGCCACATGAGCAAAAGCACCTTTTCACCAAAATGGGGTGGCAGATATAACTACATGGAAATTTGCAGGAGTGGGACAAAACTTCATACACAGTATTCCCTGGCAAGGATGTACCACAAGGCAAAAGGACAACCACACACAACTGCTGCCACCCGACCGAGATGGTGTTCGGGGAGGTTGCAGAGCACAATGCCGGGGGAAGGGTTAGGGTGGGGTTCGGCTGCGAGCACAACCAGTTGCTAGGTGGATTGTGGAATCAGAGTTCTGATTAGAGGAGAGTGGCTGCAGCCAAGCGATTCTGTAGGCGAACAAAATAACCCACAGTTACTGCCACACAAATGATAACCCATGATGGGTTAAATAACCCACTTTGTAGACCGTGGGTTAACAGAGTGAGTTATTTGGGCCAAATAAGCCATTGTGGGTTAAAAAAAACTCCCAACAAATGACACGATAACCCGTGATGGGTTAAATAAACCATCATGGCTTATTTAACTTATCGTGGGTTATCATGATGTCTGAACCCAGTCTATGCCTTCTTCATGTACTGTGCTTTCTGGGGAATGATGGTTTCCCCTCTTTTCTGCATCTTTTTGCTGCTAGTTTTCTTACCTTGGGCCTGACCCTGTACACAAGCTGCTGACACTGGTGGTGGATGACGGGATCCAGCCTCCCGTCGAGCTCAGCTGCAAGGAGAGGAACATCTTGGCGGCCACTTTCATTCGCTCTCTGCATAAAAATATAGGTAAAAAAACAGTTAGGGCATAAGATTCTGTTACTTACTGTCTACCACATGCCAGCTGACATAAAATAATACATAGGGCTGCTGATCATTTTTCTATGATGTAGACTGCAAGCATTGCCATCAGGGATTGCATCACTTCAGTACACCACCTAGCTCAATGTTTATTTATAAATGTGGAGAGTGATTTAGCTTGACGTAACGGTTCTGTAATTAATTGTAGAGCAGCTATGCATATTTTCCTGTTTCTGATCTGGTCTCTACCTGAAATTCTTTAGAAGAGTTTGCACAGTTAGAATGTGTGTGTGTTTTGAGGAAGGTATTCTTTCTCGCCTATCAGTTATTGTTTTTTTAAAAACACCTTCCTCTTTTGTCGTATGAAGGCAGGGAAGGTAAATAATACTTTTGCACACACAAGTTGCATGTGTGACAGAGAGAGAGAGAGAAAGTGCACGCACAGGAACCAGTGTGTGTGCAAGAATACAGATGTGGAGAAACGGAGAAAATAGGGATAAGGAAAATGTTAGTGGGTGGAATTTTTTATTAGCACTCTTATCTATGCAGTGGTGGTCACATGTTTTTTTATTATTATTTATTTAATTTGCACAATTTTATGTACCATTCTACATCAATAAAATATCTGAGTGGTGAACAATAAAAGAGGAATAACAATAACAGTTGAAATACAGAATTAAAATATTTCATATCAGATTGTACCAGTAAAGCCATAGTTGGTTAGTCAAAGAGCACCTTTTTAAATAAAAATGTTTTCAGCTATTATGGTTCGCCCTTCTTTGTTTCCTCAAGTCCTTTATGCTTAGATTGTCAATCTTTTGGGTATGATGATAGATCTTTCATTTTTGATGAAATTACTGGGCCTGTTCAGACAACATGCTAACCATTGTTAGGCTGTTAACCCTTTTGCAGCAAAGTGTTAGTGACCATGTTTAAACCGTGATTATATAGCCACAATGGATAGGAATGGGTTACACGGTATGCAAAGTCATGGTTCACACAACACACTAAGCCATAATGTTTAGTTCAAAGCGCTTAACCACCATGGCTTAGCATATCATCTAAACAGAGTCAGAATGTTCTATCTGTAGAGATAATAGGGCTATCTGTAAGCATGCATCTGAGACAATGCACAGGTCCCATTTTTAGGGCTCTGTGCAGACTGACACTGTTAATTTCTGCAAACGAAGGACTGAGGATACAGTTGATGCTTGAGGCATTTGAGAGTACAGAGATGACCATGGATTTGTTGGTTTCAGGAGGCTCAGAGACTTTTCAAGACAAAGTAAACTTCTTCCAGAGGGAGCTGCGTCAGGTGCACATGAAGAAACCCCATTCCAAAGTTACTCTGAAAGTCAGCCGCCACAGCCTTCTGGAATCAGTGAGTGTGTCAGATGCAGAAATCTTGGGGCATAGTGTGTTTCTCTCTTAGAGAAGACTACGCAGAGTAAACCATTCCTTTTCCATTCCACGTTCTTTCACTTTGAGCTGCAGAGTAGACTCGAGTAGGAAGGGATGGGGATAAAACTTCCCATTCACATATAATACAAGTTTGTACCTTTTTTTCCTTTGCAACCTATGGCAATGGAGATGGACAAAAAAATCTGCCTTAAGCAGACCATTAGTATGGCAAAGCCTAGGTGGGAAATCTATGTGGTAGGAAGGGTCCTGGTTGCTCTTGGAAGTCTCCAAAACAAACAGTGTTCTTGACTTTACTAAAAGAAGAAACAAGAGAATCAAAAAAGTTGGCGAAAATGTATCTGTATGCACAAAGGAAACTTTCAGTATAAATGACCACATTTATATTGGCATATTAATATAGTTAAATTGTCTGAGGCTATGGATGACACTAAGACAGGATCACAGATCATATCATTTAGAACAGTTAAATATTGACATTCCCCTTGAAGCACTTTTGCCGATCCCCCCAAAAGAAAGAGGATAGTTAGTAGAAAGGAAGCTGATATCACCACAGTTGCTTAAAACATGGGATAAGCATAAAGGAAAACTAAGTTCAGATGTGTCCCCATTACTTTCAGTCGCTGGGGCCAAAAACCTTTATCAAAAGAAAAGTACAAGGCTGGAAAATGGTTAAATATATAGTGTGTAAAAATTTGGAGAACTGCTAGTGGATGATCAAAAGCTGACAGGACAAGGAATAGCTCAGACATTGTAGGCCTGGGCACTGGCCTGTCCTCAACATTTTCAAATAAGATGTTTTATTTCAAAGGATACTATCCAACATTAGCATAAAGAAGACTTCCAACTTGGGAGATTTAATCTATATTTAAAGAATCAAAGCGGTTACTGGCAAACAACGATACAATAATTAAACAGCTGGGAATTAAAACAAAAAAATGTAAATAATTGTGGGGGGAAATCTCTCAAAAATATATAAACAACCAAGTATATATACTAAGGGGATGGTTTGTATTAATTCCTTATTTTTGTATCACTTTAAATAAAAATAAAATTTATATATATATCCATACTAAGCCAAGCGATTTATAGTAATTACTAAATGAACAAATAGTATAGCAATGCAATATATTCAAATAAAGAAGTATCAATAACCCAGACACATTTCACCCTCAAAAGGTCTTTCGGAAAGTATATCCTTGGTCATTTATATTAAAAGTTATAGTTTTGTATAGATATTTTTTTCCCTTAACCTTTTGTATTGTCTCGTTTGCTCTTGGACATCCCCTGTAGTTGATGCTCCTGCTGCCATCAAACACTGACCTGTTGATCTCAGAGACTGCAGGAGGCTCTTGCTCTTCAAAACTTTCCCCTTAAAGTACTTCTCTCAGAGTATTGATTCTTATTTAGGAGAGTTGGTGATGCATAGGAAGTTACTGTTCTATAAGATAGGGATGAGCAGAAGATAGATCGGGGATCTTCTGATAGATCTTTGGGTGTTGTAGTAAGCAAATCAGCAAGGATTTCTGACACCAAATTGTTTAACAATTGCCGTAACAAAATGACTTCCTTCCCACCAAACTATACTGCTGAAATTAAGCTAGCCAGGAGCGGGGTTCTGTGTGGAATGGCTGGATTTTGTTCACTTTGGTACTCAAAACAAATTCCTGTGCTCAAAATTCTTTCATTCAAGCTGCATATCTTTTACACCAGTTGGTGGATCTCAGGGTTCTAATACAAAACAAAGTAGATCCTGCAAGCCTGAAGTCTGCCCACTCCTGCTTTAAGGGAGCCTTACAGAAGTCCACTTCTTGTGTGTGTTTGTCTAGATTGGACTTCCGCCAGGACTTGAAGAAAAAGTGGAGGGTGTATTCCTTAGTCTCACCTATAGTTCGGTGGTGTTCATATTGCAGCTTGAGGGTAATTTCGTCCTGTGCAAATTTGCCCTTGAGTAATCACACAGTTCCTGTCATCTTGAATAGCTATTTACTCTGAATACAAGACTGATTTATCTCTGACTTGGTACAATAATGTCGATGTAACCACATCATGCAGCTCAGAATAGATACATTATTTATTACCAGAGGCTCGCTGTGAAAACTATTTTTAATTCCTAAAAGCATTCGCCATCGAATCCCAGACTCCCTGTTATGTGAAGTCTTGCAACATAATGGATTCTTGCTCTAGTGCTGCTGACAGATAAGAATTCAATTTCAAGTGTGGGAAGTAAAAACACTCGATGGAGAAGAGGAAGGTTATTACAGAGAATAGGCTCTCACTAGTGAGCAGCAAAAAAGTTTTAAATTATTTGTGTACTAAGTATGAGTCAAGACTTGCCCTCACGGATTTCTTGCCTTCTGTTTCTGCCATGACTCTCTCTGGAATGGTGATTCTATTCTTAGGTGCTTTTAATCATTTTAAAGTTGATATTCAAAGCAAGTTCAATCTTGTGAGGTCAGTACATTAAAAATGAGAATAAGCATTATGAGCTCAAAACATTTTGTTTGCTTTCCTAAGTCATGAAACAGTTTGTATGCTTTCCTAAATGCTTGCTAAGTAATAAGAAAAGTATTTCTAGAACTATAATTGCATCAAACCAGAGCTTTCACTCTCCATAGAGTATCCTTCTGCCCCTGTGGGACACACCTTAAAGCTAGAATGGTAAGGAGTTACAGCTACCGGCCTGCAAGAGGGTGGAAGCAATCTTTCCCCTCTCTCCAGACTTTTTCTATGTTCATGCATCCCCTACATGACTGGGGGATGGCTGTGTATGCAAGGGACATATAGCTCAAACTGGCTTGTCTCTACTAATAACTTGTATAGAATTGCACTTACTTGGAAGTAAGTTCTATTGAGTTCAGTGGGGCTTATTCCCAGGAAAATTTGTGTAGGATTGCAGTTTAAGATTTGGATGAAAGCACTAAGCCAAGGAAACCTTTATAAAGCCTAATGACTCTAGAGTCTAAGAGATGCAAATGCACCCAGTTTGCATGTTATAGTGACAGTTCCTGGGTTGTTTACTCCAGGAATTGCTGGGGAAGAGCAAAGCGACAAGCCATGTGATAATTGTTTCCACTTTCCACTAACAATGCAGGCACCCTCTGTTTCTCAGTTGTTTTTTCATGTGCACATGTTCCCATGGTTTGTTGTTGGGTGAACACTGGGTTGTTTATGGAGTTTCCAGGTTCACACATCACAAAACAATCCCAGGGTCGCACATTATAAAACAATTAAAAGTGGAAGTGACAAGCCTGTGGCTTGCGTGCTTCGCTCAACCCTGCAATTCCTGGGTTAAATAATCCAGTGATGTGCAACCTGGCTGAAAGCGTGATGTTGTAGAAGCTCTCGTGTGAGAGATTGTGCAATGGCTTGTACAAATGTAAGTGCACCTCTGGATTCAAGGTTCTTGTGCTAAGTTAGAGAAAGCCTCTCTGCATGCAGAAATGGTCTTCCACTTGCAGAAGAGCACCTCTGGATATAATCCAGGAAAAATATCAGTATCAGATATGCTTATGTGCACCAGTAGCTGGGAAACATGGATCGGAGAGTGATGTTGCACTCATGTCCTGCTTGTGGGCTTCCTGTGGGCAGCTGGTTGGCCATTGTGTGACCAGAATACTGGACTAAATGGACCCTTGGTCTGATCCAGCAGATATCTTCTTACGCAAAACAGCAATGAAAAATTCAAATATGAGCCATACTGAAATTCTCAATATTTATATTTGAAAGTTCTGTTCAGCCCAGAACCATGAATTTCACTTTGTTATTTAGATACAAACTTCTGTACAAAATGAAAATTTGATTTATGAATCAGGATATTCTCCAGCAACAATTCTAAGCTTCATTCTTGGATTAGGATCAGATGGAACAATTTCAGTTTAATAAACTATAATTTACTAAGCTGAAAATTAATATTAGGCCACAGATTCCCTCCTCCTTTGCATGCTGGCTCTGGCACGCTAATTTAAACCACAGTTTCCCATTTCAGGTGTAATGGGAAACTGTGGTGCAAATGAGCCATTCTAGAAGTACTAAGCAAGGAGGGGGGAGTGCCTGGGCCTGAAGGCTCACTCATGTGACATGTGTGCCTGCTGAGTCTGCTGTCCAGCTGCAAATTGTTGATGGGCAACATCAAGGTCTCAGCTCTCCCTTCTGGTGGTTCCTGATCTTTAAACCAGACTTGGACTGCACAGCTCATGAAATCGAGAACGCCTTTGAATACAGGACTGTATGGTTAGACAGATGTGCTCCCTGTTTTGCCTACATTCAGACATGCTCACAGAGGCAGTCATAGAACCACTTCAGAGATCACAGCAGCAATTCCTGGGTTGTTAAATCCAGGAATTGCTAGGAATAAGCACTGCACATGAGCCACTTCTGAGTTTAATTAACCCAGGAATTCCCAGTTCCTGGGTTATTTCATGATGTCTGAACTCAGAAACTAAGTTGTTTAGGGGTTAAATAACCCAGTGTTAACTCAGCAGTAATTGTTGGGTTACTCCGGGTTGTTTAGCCATAAACAACCCAGAATTTCTGAGTTGACATCATGAAATAACCCAAAATGGGGTGTTCCTGGGTTATTGATTAAAATTCTAAGTGACTCACACACAGTGCTTGTCCCTGGCAATTCTGGATTATACTATCCAGGAACTGCTACTGTAATTACTGAATTTGGATGACTGAATTTGGTTTTTAAACAGATTTTGTTATAGCATGTGTATGTATACATATATGTATGTATCATGCATGTTTGAATGTAGATACAAAGACATGCACACACAGCTTACATTGCAAACAGAAATTCAATGAAAATTGGGGAATAAACTAGTAAGCAAATATGCTTCTGAGAAGAAACTGAGTACAAAGAAGTAACCTTACAGGAGGAATGTTAATTGTGTTACTTTAAGACAATCCTAGAAGAGAAGCTCTGGAGGGGATCAGTGGGGGATACCACATACCTTCTGCAGGTAAGAGCAGTATCTGCTGATGAGGGAAGGCCAAGGCTGATGTGGTGTAGCAGCTAGAGTGTTGGATTGGGAGTTGGGAGATCCAGGTTCTAGTCCCCTCTCAGCCATGAAGCTCACTGGGTGACTTTGGGCCAGGCCCAAACTCTCAGCCCAACCTACCTCACAGGTTTGTTGTTGTGAGGATAAAATGGAGAGGAGGAGGGTTTCTTGGAGGAAAAAAGCGGGATATAAATGTAATAAATACATAAATAAATAAGCTGTTAATTTCATAAACTTGATTTTATTGGCTGTTTATGGAAATAAGATCTCATGTTAGCTTCATGGTTACAGACATCAATTTATGCTCGACTTTCTTTATATTCCTAGTCTTTGAAAGCAACGCGGAATTTCTCTCTTTCTGACTGGAGCAAAAACTTTGAAGTGATTTTCCAAGATGAAGAAGGTGAGTTCATTGGTCAAGTACAGAGGATCATATTGCATATGAACTCTACACAATAGTATTGCCCCATGTACAAAGATGGATATTTCCCTGATACCTATGTTCTAAAAGGCATAGGGCTACTGCAAAATCTGATTAGTCTTGGATTTGTTCTATATTGTAGCCTTGGATTGGGGAGGTCCTCGCAGAGAGTGGTTTGAATTGATCTGCAAAGTTTTATTTGACACTACCAATCAACTTTTTACCCACTTCAGTGACAACAACCAAGCACTGGTGGGTATCTTTTTCTCATTCTTTGATAGAAACAAAAAAGAGTGTTTCTGTGTTTTCCATTTAGAAGCTTATTTCAGGTATTCACGTTCTTTTCCAAGCTCTTTCTAGTTTGATGATGATGATGATGATGATGATGATGATGATGGTGATGATTTGAAGCTCTCTGGGCAGTTTACAAAGGTTGTTACAAAGGTAGAAAAGTTATTGGTTTGCCTCTCTAGTAGGGATACCAATAGGGAAACATAAGAAGGAAGAGAAATTGGCTTATGCTTATATTGAGAAATGCTAATGATTTTTTTTAAAAAAGAAATGGCTTGTTTAGGTACAGTCTGTTCTTTGACTTGCTGAGATGAAGCCATTTCAGGCATTCGGTATCCATGGCTGCTGAAGGTATGAAGAAGCCAGCAGGAATGTGCCATGTTTCCCCATCTGATGCATGAATGGCATCAGTCTTCCATCCTCCATGTGGATAGAAACCCTGATTGAACAAAACTCTTGTCCACGTGGAGGAAACTCTGCACATAGAAGCAGCCCACTTTAGACAGACTCCAATCATTCATTGGCTGGGGTGTATGGTCAGTGCGCATGGTGACATCAAAGCCGGTAGGGCTAGCCCCATATGTTTCCATTGGCTTCTTCCCATATTTGGTACCCACAGATACGAAATGACTGAAGAAGTCTTTTGATTCCCTACAATATGGGGAGCAAGTAAACCTTTTCATGCTGAATTGTACATGATTTGTCTTTATACATGTTCATGTATGTGCTTATAGATATTGTGCCTCAGTGCCATAGAGTCTAGGGATAAACAGAGCAGTTTCTCAAGTTTGTACAGATGTGAAGGCCTTTGACCAAATGTACAAGAAGAATACATTGGTTTTTTTTCCAGTTTAGGCTAGCTTTCAGTGATTTCTGCTGTCATTGCTATAGTAATTGTGGGCTCCCTTGTTTGTAGGTACACCCCAACCCCAATCGGCCGTCTTATCTGCGATTGAAGGTGTATGAATTTGCAGGGCGTTTGGTTGGAAAGTGCCTGTATGAGTCATCTTTGGGAGGAGCTTATAAGCAGCTGGTGAGAGCTCGTTTCACAAGATCTTTCTTGGCTCAGATCATAGGATTGAGAATGCATTATAAGGTAACATCACTTCTAGCCCTTCGTTCTGCTTTTGCGTATAAAGCACATCCCAAATGTGGTTTTGCAGCACATACTAAATGAACTTTCTCTCTTCCTTGCACTCTCTCCCCCTTTCTGTTTTTCCTCTCAGTATTTTGAGACAGATGACCCTGAGTTCTATAAATCCAAAGTTTGCTTCATCCTGAATAATGATGTGAGTGAGATGGAGTTAGTCTTTGCTGAGGAAAAATACAGCAAATTGGGACAGCTTGAGAAGGTGAGAAGCATTGGTTGAGATGGGGCATTTTGAATCTCTTTTCCACAGTAGGGAAAAGAGCACTGCCTCAGTAAGAGGGGAAAGGTGTAAAGAATTCCTTACTTTGTGGATTTACGAAGCAAATACAAGTTGTCACCACATAACAATTATCTCATGTTTTGTTTCTAGGTGGTTGAACTAGTAACTGGTGGTGCTCAAATGCCAGTAACCAATGAGAATAAAATTTTCTACCTGAATCTGCTTGCACAGTACAGACTAGCCAATCAGGTTAGAGAGGAAGTGGATCACTTCTTGAAAGGTAACATGGCACATGATCTATGCTTTCTTTTTAATTGAGCATTTTTCAAAATGAATACAATTTAGTTAAACAGGAAACGAAAATCAGGAAACTTTATCTCTGCGTTTTGTTGAGACCTGTTCTTGCTTGTTGTGATTCTTCATATATTCTGCTGTTCTCTTCCAGGTCTCAATGAACTGGTTCCTGAAAACCTCCTAGCTATTTTTGATGAAAATGAACTTGAGGTGAGATTGGGTATTGCTGTCCTTGAGATGGCTGCATCTTCTCCGATGAATGTGAGACAGCTAGGGGTGAGAGGTGTTGGGAATTCCCATTCATGATCACTTTGTATCAAGTACATGGCTTATCAATACTGATTTTTATGAGGCTACCCCCACACTCTTTAGTAAAACTGCTTTGCGCACAACAAAAGTAATGTTGACTCAGAAGGTTGGAGCTATGGCTCTGTGGGGCAATACAGAGCTTTTCTACATGAGCAATTTATTGCACACATGATAGGCCACTCACGGATGTTTGCGGGTCCTTTACATGATACCATCAACCTCCAGGATGTTTCCCACGCCTTCCCCTTGAAATCTCACTACCCCCCCACCCTGAGATAATCCTGTATCTAAAATAATCATGAGATTAATTCTGCTAATGGCGCTGTTTCATTGAGCTTTATGGAACATTGCCCAGAGGGGAAGGTTTGAATTACAAATCATGTGGTCGCATCTGAAGGAGGCCATAGTGAATGTGGAAAGACCCGAGAGAAAAAAAGCCTGGTAAGGGTGCAGGTTTTTTCTTTAATCTAGAGATGCTCATTGGGTGCCTCGCCAAACTAATTGAATCCTCTATTCTTCCCTTCCTTTCTCTTCTCTTAATAAGAAAAAAAACATTGCCTGGTTCCATGGCCCCAGCACTGCAAAGGCTCCTTCCCAACCACATTAATTGTGGAGCTGTAGCTTAAAGAGCACTCCATTACTCCAGCTCAGATTAGCCTCTTCTCACTCTTTTACTTCCCCCACGGCCCTTGTCTACTTCTCTATTTATTTGTTTTGGTGCTGTGCAACCTAGAGGCAACTATTCTTTGCAGTGGACCTGTTGGGAACACTTTAACCTATAATGCTTCATGATTATGATCCTTATAAATCAAATTGTAACAGGAAAGCTACAATCCTAACACATATAGAGATAAAGGAGGTGTTTGGATGATCGCAAGGAGAAAAGAAGCCATCGTAGCTTCTCCCACCACGCATGTTGCTCGCCCCCATTGTTTGCTTAATTACATGTGCTACAGCGTGGGTTGACGTGTTGTGTGAACCTGGCATGCAGGTGGCTTGTACCCACTCTACAACCCCTCCTGCACATCATAGGAAACTGTCTGTTTTGTAACTTGAATGAACACCTCTTGACAAGATGTGTAGAGATACAAGTGAGACTTGCAACAAAACACTGTAGTCTATTGTCACGTCCTATTCAGCATTCTAACCATCAATTCCCTCTAAGCAGAGTATTCTACTCTCGCTCCTTCATGCTGGGTTCCATTTGTCTTTAACAGCAGTCCCCCTGCGTTTCATGGGTGTTGAGCATGCTCAGTCCTCTTTGATTGTCTTTTTTAATAAATAAATAAATAAATGTTGTACTTCTGCAAACCTGCCTTTTTCTTTTCTCTCAGTTGGCTACAATCCTGTTGGCAGCCCACCACCTGAGTTTGCTATTAGAAGGAGTGATATCCTTAACATTGAATTCTGAACACTTCAGAGTTCAGAGCTGACTATGTTAACTGAAACTTGTCTGGACTGAAGGAAAACAGTCTAAGGGCTTCTACACATTTAGCGAAAATCCCACAGCCTTACCATGGCTGTCTCTTCCACAGCCTTTTTGTGTTTTACAATAGGTAAAATATATCCTCCCCACTTTTTTTGCCAGTTACCTCCCATATGTTTCATTGATACCGCCAGCATTTGGCTCTGCTTTATTGCAAGTTTACTGTTTGTTATTGCATTTTTGGTAACTTTTAAAATGGCGGATTATCCCTTGAAAACAATGCGAGAGGCATCAGAGATTGACAACATCATGAAAAGGACCCGTGAACTTCTGTGACTGAACAATCATAAGGGCACAATAAGTGCCTTGTGAAGAGACACTCTTAACTCTTCTTGACTGAAATGTTTATTTTCTTCCAGTTACTGATGTGTGGTACTGGAGACATTAGTGTCTGTGATTTCAAAGCACATGCTGTTGTAGTAGGCGGTTCTTGGCACTTCCGAGAGAAGGTAGGTAGAATAAATTACCTCATCCCCCCAAATGGATTGACTCTCCTCTGATCATGACTAAGGCACTGGTTGTGTGTTGGCGAAGAAATAATACTCTTTAAGTTGGGAAAAAGGTGGATTAATGGAAAAGCAAAAAATTAGAAAGCTTTCAAGTTAAATTATATTGGTGAACTTTCTCATATTGTTTTCCTTTGTTCCTTGCCTTAAAATCCTATGAATGTTCTTTGAAAATGTGCCCTAGGAATACTATTTGCACATGTGCCTATTGTCCTTTCTTGATTAATAACTATTCTTTGGATCAGATTTAAGTTATTTAACAGCAAGAAAAAACTGTGATGCTATCATTTTTGTTGCTGCTGCTCTTCTTTTAAAAAGAGAGAGAAAGGGAATCCTGAGAGAACTGTAGGATTGTGTAAAGTCAGAAAGAGACATCAGTGTAATAGTATGGCTTGGAGAGATGTCACAATATGGCTTGAGAGGTGTGAATATGACACCTTTAATTCATTCCCTGGCCTGTTCTCATAATTGGGTGGCTTTGACATCTCTGTGCTGCATGTTCTGTGAGAAATGCTTAGTGGAGTCGTACTCCCTGTGATCTGCCCTTTGTCCTTGCTTCACTCACCTGTGCCTTTCAGGTTATGCGGTGGTTCTGGACGGTGGTTTCCAGTTTCACACAGGAGGAACTGGCCAGGCTGCTGCAGTTCACCACTGGCTCTTCTCAGCTGCCTCCTGGAGGATTTGCTGCACTCTGTCCATCGTTCCAGATCATTGCAGCTCCAACGCACAGTACACTGCCAACAGCCCATACTTGGTGAGTACGTGCTGGGGCCTCCCTGATTGAGTTGATCATGTCTCAGTAAACTGTAGGAAGCCTCTTACTAATAATGAGCCTTCTCTCTCTTGTGGATCTTGCAGTGAATTGTCAATGCTGTATTTGGAGAAATTTTAAAAGCCATTTAGCTGCTCCTAGTTGATGATGATGATGATGATGATGATGATGATGATGATTATCATTAGCATCATCTCCTCTCTTTTCTCACTCATGGCAGTTTTTCTAGACGGACATGGCAGGCTTTGCCAAGTCATGCTGTCTTTTACTGATTCAGGAATTTCCTGACAATTGAGCATGTTTTAAGTATGGCTGCTTTCTGGATGTTGGTGTGGATGCTTTTTTGGTAGGCCCAGTTTCTGAAGGTTTTCTTTATTTATTTTTTTGATGTGACTGATGTAACTAAGGGAGTTGTTGTTATAGTTATATTTCATTCCTTTACAGCTTTGCAAAACACAACATAATAAAAACAGTCTAAAAACTCTTAACAGAGGAAAAATTAAAACAATGTAAAGAGCTAAAAGCCATTTAAGTAAACAATATATAGACCTGTTCAAAAACAACAGACATAGATGCCCCCACCGTATACCATTAAATATTTGTGATGGATCACCATCAAATGAGTTACCAGTGAAGCACATATCCTTTCCCTGTTTCATGCTATATATAGTTTTGTTCTCTTCTTTTACAGTTTTAACCAGCTGTGCCTCCCCACTTATGATTCCTATGAAGAGGTGCACAAGATGCTGCAGCTGGCCATCAGCGAGGGCTGTGAGGGTTTTGGCATGCTCTGACACCAGAGGAGTCTGTCGAGCCTCTCTAACTCATCGGGGCAAAAGGCCCAGCTCCAATCTCCCCACTCCCACCCTAAGGGTAATGGAGACATTGTGCAAACTGGAATGTCGATCTGCGCTGTCACCTGCTGGCCTCTCCGTGGCTGAAGGACATTACTTGGGAGCACATCTTGCCCCTTCCCCTTTCCAGTATGGTACATGAAATGAACTAGGGCACATCTCTTGGGGTGACATGATACTTGCAGTTTACAGGGCATGATAGGTCTGGTTTTCTAAGTGGAGGAAGCTCATAAGCAAAAGTTACAATTTGGTATAGGAGAAGATTTGTAACTTGCAATATTCTGGTGGTTTGGGAATGAGTGGAGAATGGAGCACTGAATCCCCAGATTATGGGGAGCCTTAATACCTTTCCATGCCTTGGCCCAAGTTTCCACATGAGTAATCCCTCTTTAAGTTGGATGTTAAAAGAAGGCATGAAATCGTTCCCCCTCCCTCATTCCTTTGGTACCTGGTCCTGTAGGGCTTTTAATTCTCTTAGCCACCTTGCACTAGATGCTGCTACCACTTGTTCTTAATAGGCAGGGAAGGCAGCATTCAATCACTTGAGCACAAGTGATGGCCCTGACAGTGACATTGTTCTACCTCCACCAGGAGCTGGCAACAGGATGTATTTTTGTAGTGGCAACGGCTTCCACTCGCTTTCCCACTGAACTGGAAGAGGAGTTTCTCCTCTAATTGCTGTTTCTGGCAGTGGTCATGAACCTGGACAGGAACTCTTTACCTTACCACCTCCTTATTCCCCTTCCTCGGAGAGAATGGATATATACGTCTAAGGTCTTATGCATATCCGAGCACTGACCTTCTTGAGTACTCTGAAAGCAGTGGCGATAGGCCAAGAGGCAGCTATTATTCTGTGCATCAAACTTACATTTGTGTATAAATACAATGGGGTGATGCGTATTGGATAGAGCCCCCTAGAGCCCAGTACGTCGATTTCTCTCCCATTCCATAGGGTCTGGTGTTCTGCCTCTACCACTCAGCAGCAAGAACATTATTTCTCTGGCTTGCTTTGGGCAGAGGGAGTTGTTAAATAAGGCGTTGATACCTGTGCCCTTTTCCCTTCCTGTTGTCCTGCATTCTCCGTCCTGAGCATTCCATAACATTTTTAGGGGATTAAATTGGAGCTGCTGATACAGACACTGTAGGAGTGAGCCCACAAGGCAACACATTGCACTACTCACTCTTCAGACTACAAGAGAGCAACAGTGTGAGCTGCCCTGTATAACTGATGAGTAGCTCCACAACTCTTATTTCCTTGGCAATAAAGAAGTGGGAATTCAGAGATTCCTGCTGGCAGTCTAGCCAATCTTAGTCAGCAAAGCCAAATTCTGATTGAATTGAGAATTGAATATTTTGTGGGCAGCTGAAGTGCATTTCTCCTGGTCAGGAGAGACATGTTGGTGGCTGGTTACTTAGTGAGAGGGGCCTACAATATGACTGCCTGTATTGGGGGAGTTTTCTCTGATCTCAATTGGATATCTCATAAAAGCAAACTTTTACAAAATACAATTCACGGTTGTGCCAGCTTTTCCAGTCCAGTCTTTCTGCCCTAGATTGGAGCTATAGATTTCTTGAGATGACAAGTGGGCATGTCTTACTATTATAATTTAAGATAATAAAAAGATAATAGATGTGCACTTTTCCAAAACAAGCAGAATCACATGCAAATTAGAAAAGGTAAGATAATGTGCAAACCTGCTTCAGTAGAACTTAATTTATTTTTTGTTTACCTGAATGCATATCACATTTGTACAGATGTTCAAGCCATTGTTTTGCCAAAAATGTTAGAACTCTGAGTATTGGGACAATTCAGGGATCCCTTCCCTTTGGGACATTTTTTTAGAGACCACCACTGTATTTTCCTTCATGGCAGATATTTTTTTCTCCTTCAAGCAGTTGCTCTTTTCAGCAGCATGGACATGCCATCTGATTGCACTAAGGGTGGCTTCTGTCACCAGTGCGGTTAAGGCTCCTGATTGCCTTTCGAAACTACCCACTGTTCTCCCCAGGGACCAAAAGGAGATATTGCTGCACAGCTCAGCCAGTTGATGGTTGAGGGGCTGCTGCTTGGTGCTGTTCCAGTCCTTTGTCTTGTTCCTTGGCCAACTGAAGGCTTTTCCAGCTATGGCTCAAGGTTGGTTCTGCTACATCTTCCTCAGGAATCCCCTCCTCTCTTCTCTAGAGCTCAGCTGTTTTTATACTGCGGACTGAGTGGCTGGATATTCAGCAGACATTCTCTGCTTGAAACCACTCTCCTAATAAAATGTATTTGGCACTTCTTGCCTCTTTGCAGATGCCAAGGATTTTCTTTTTACACAAGCACAGTCAGCGCATTGGTGGATGCTGCTAGTTCTTAGCTAACAACGCACTTGAATGTGTGCCCCTTCTCACCCCCGTCATTAGCAGGGTCCATTCTTCCCAACGCTTTATAATTTCAGTGCAGAGGATATTATTTTCCTGAATCCTGCTTTTGTTCTTTCCTAACGTTGTATGTTGCCCTGATTCCCATGTGTGGGCCATGGTACAGGCTGTGCTCTAGGCATCTATAGTGTGCATATGTGTATGTTCTGAAGAGGTTTCTTCCTTTTCATTCATCCTTGTTTGTTCCATCCAATGTCATGTGCATCATTTTCCAGGATACAAGGTTAAGCTCACGGTACAATCTCGAGTAGATCTCTATTCTTTGGAGCTGCTCTGGATACCACAGGACTTGGCCTGCATCTGTGAACTATCTTGCATGCTTTAGAAACCAAGACCTATTACTTTAGCTTGGCCTCTTTCCAGCTAGCCAGCTCCAAACAGAATTCAGCAAGAATTGAGTACGCCTGTAATAGATGATTCTGTAAATAGTTTGTACAATAAATAAAATATTTAAAATATAGTGTTTCTGTTATTGTTTCCCATACAGGGCTGTTCTTAGTAGTATGGTTCAGTTGATGTGGGGTTTGCTTCTTAAATGCTTTTAATACTGGCAACTCAACACCAAGTCTGTTAGGACACAAACTCTGGCTTCAAATTCATTTTGAAACGTCACTAGTAAAGTAACTGGCAGTCATGCTTACACATTTGAAGTCCACTCTCAAAAGAACCTTGTACAAGCATCTTGTCTGTGTCCTATCTGCTAGGTTTCAAGTTAAAAGCTGGCTTCGCACAATAAATTGTTGTTATCCCCAACAATTGCCTGTACAGCTTACTATTATGCTATCACTGAGCACACATTTCAGACTTAGAATGATTTTTGTGGTTGATTGAACATAATTGCCACCTGAGTCCCAGACTCATAATCCTGACTCCATAGATAACCTGTTGCTACACTCTCGAACATACGGTTTATTATTGGCCATATAAATACTTTTTTCTTTTAAAAACAAACCTGGAGCTCAAAATGGGTGGACTTTTTATGCTCATTGTCATGTCTAACTTTACTGCCCCTGTTTTGGGAGAAGGTGTTTCAGGTAATCAATCAGTATCGGACCTAGAGGAGGCAGCGCCAGACACTAGCCAGCCTGTACCAGTGGGGGAGGAAGCTCTCATGGGCAGTTCACCAGCTGGGAGTCAGCCCTCTCCAGAGCTTATCTCCTCAAGGCCAAATCCTACACACTCAGAGGGAAGTGAGCTTTCTTCTAGAGAAGAGCGCCCCGACAAGCTAGCTGATGCTAGGGTCCGCCGGAAGCTAAAACGTACAGATTGGAAGGTAGGCATGAGAAAGTCGGTCCGACTAGGATTGCATCAGAACCTGCCTCCGCACCAGGCTCTCTGAAGTTACGGGTGTTTGGGAAGGGGCTTCTGCCACGACACAGGCTCTGAACACCAGACCTCCTGTCTGCCACCACTTCTTATGGGGCGACACAGGCTCTGAACACCAGACCCAGCCGCGGCTACTCCCTGCTCAAGCCAAGCATCACCACTTGATACGCCTGAGGCAAGGGATAAAGCCCACCTTCCTCCAAACTATGTGGAGAAAGGGGTTTAAAATGGAGAATGGATTTTAATATATATAATAATGCGCTGTGAGTTATATCTGCTTAGGTGAATGATTGTCAGAGTGGGTGCTGAATGTGTAAACGTAAGATGATAAATGCCAAACAGACACGTGGGACTGTTGTGGTAGTTTAAAAACAAAACAATCAAAATTTATTTTTAAAAGTACATAAGCTTTGTTTCAAATAACAACATTTAAAAACCTTTTTGAAACCTTACAATCCATACAATCCTGTCACTCTCACATTCGCGCTTTCCTTTTTCTCACACAATCACTCTTGAACTTTCTTTATTATCAGTATTTATTAATATACTTCCACTACGTGCACACCACACCCTAAAGACACCACTCACTACACTGACTCTCAAATTTCCCAGAACTTAAGTACCATAAATACAGAGAGCACTACAGACTCTAAGAGTATCTAACAAATCTCCCTGAAAAGTTTCTCCTGAAAAGAACAAGAACTCTCAATCCCCTCAGTCATTCCCTTATATATATCACTACTCCCGCCTCCCAAGACATTCTAACTCCGCCCACTCAGGCCAACATTCTACAAACCACAGACTTACAAACTGCAGACATACATTTGGAATTGACTTGTGGGGTGTAACGCCACAGCTTCCTGTTCTCCTTGGTCGGCCAATTGTCTCATTTAATTTGCATAGTTTTACCCAGGGGGAAGTTTCCAAGAGATTAGACTCTTCAGGTAGAAGAGATGTTTGCTGCTTAATAAAAACTTTGTGGATTACCTAGCAGGCCTTGTCATTTGTCTTCCATCAAAAGCAGGAGCTTTCTGAGAAACATGACACTCATTTTAGGATATTTGTGTTTAAATAAATGGCCATTTATTATATTTCTTATTAAAATGTGTATATATCAAACTTTTCTATTCAAAATAACCGCGTTGTATAATACAATCAAAGACAGTGCAAAAATAAAATTAACTCAAATATATGTCATAAATCATAAATCATTAGCAACCATAATATAAACAAACAAGCTAACCAACCCAAGGATGCATTTTGGTGGGCAGGGAAGGGAGAAGACTGAAGAGGCCAGGATATGAGCTATCCAGAGCCTCTACCAGCCTCCGTCCCTCCCCCTCTGAAATGCCTTCCCTAGATGGGCAAAAAAGCCTGTCTCACCTACAAAAAAATCTAGGATGGGAGGACTGAGCAGAGAAGATGGCCTCGGCTTCTCCCGCCCTGCATAGGATGCTTGTAAGTCTCCGGGATTGGGAACTTACACTCATCCAGGCTCCAACCCATAGTATTGTGCCCTTAGGGTATTAAAGATAATAACAAACACTTGGGTTATGCCCAGAAACTATCAGAAAGCCAGAGCAGATTAACAAGAATAAGTGTAATGTGCCATGTGTTACTCATAGCATCATAGTACTCTGCAGACTGACGCTAGGAGAAAGTGCCATTTTGTAAAATAGTTATTCATCTTCCCAGAACATTTTCAGAGACAATTTGGGCAAATATCTGTTCTGGGAACTTTTGGGATGACTCCATAAGGCATTTTGTTGCCAGCAATCTTTCCCATTTCTCCAGCTGCACAAGTTGGTCAAAAAGAGGAAAAACAATATCTGATGCCCCAAAGGACTTCTTGCATTTAAAGCACAAAAGCTCATTGGTGCTTCTTGGCCACCAGAGGGAACTCTATACTTAAAATTGATTGCTCTATGAAGCTGTAGTTTGGAGAGAATCTGGTAGTCGAAGTCTCTTATCTCAGGGCTGTACCAGAAAAGGAGATAGGAGGTGCAGGAACAGGTGTTTGAGCCCACTGCTGCCCAGGCTCATCCATGTAATGCTAAATAAATAAATGCATCCACTCGAAGAACTAAAGTTATAGGTAAGCAACCTGCATTTTCATCTGAAAGGCCTATGTGTAGTTGCTTGATCCTAGAGACTTCTGTCATATTAAGAGGAATCCCTGCATCAGCAGTTAATGTGGTAAGTTCCCCTTCATGAAGTATATTTTAAAAACAGACCATCTAGCTATTTTAACAAAAGAACGCTCTAGCACAAAGCTAGGTTGGTTTAAATTTGTCCTGACTGCAGTGTGTGTGAATGTTTTTTTGAGGACAAAAGCTGAATGCCCTTGCAATTCAATATAAACCTGAAGGTAATCTTAGTAAGAAGAATCCAGTTCTGAAGATGATGACAGAGGCAATTAAACATACATATGCCTTGAGCTGCACCATGAAGACTGGATATTGGAAAGGGAATCCATCTGTGACTCAGGAAAGTTTCACTAACCTCTGAGTTCTTGTTCCTCCTGACTAATTTATGTATTACAGATGGTTGGGCCAACTGGAACAAATCTTTTCCACTCTGTCCATAGCTGGGATCCATAAAGCTGCTTGCGCATGGGTAGTGGCGGTGTGCTCTCCCAGTAGATTTCTTTTTACATTTTTCTGCCGTTTGAACAGTTGGCCCTCATTTGAAATCCTCTCCATTTCAAAAGCAACTTGCAGTGCATCGCAGAGAGATGCCGTTCTGCAAGTACCCGAGATCTGTTCAGCAGAAACCTGCTAAATATAAGAATGGGGCCAGAGTTGCCTCTTGTTTACTGAAATCAAGCAAATGTTCAGCAGAATTTATAAATGGATTACTTAACTTCTAAAGCCTTAAATGGGTTGGACACAAGTTACTTGAAGGACGACCTTTTCCCATACCAGCCCGCCCATACTGAGGTCATCAATAACAGCTCTTCTCACTTGCCTACCATCAAGAGTGATTAGGCAGGTAAATATAAGGAAGAGGGCCTTTTTTGTGGTGGTTCCTTTCATCAAGGATTCATCAGGCTCCTTCTTTGTTGTTCTCCAGGAAAGCTTTGATGTGTTGGGCTGCAGGATTTATTGACAATTTTTAAATTTTTATTGGTAATATCTTTTTATGGATTTTTATTGAATCTGTATGTATTGGTGTTTATGTTGTACACCACCTTGAGAGGGCTTCACCCTTGAAGGCAGCTTTAAAATTATTATTATTTTTAAAAATGCCATTTATTTGTCTGCCATTTATGTTCTTGTAAACACCAGCCAAAAAGCTAATGTCAAAGCATCTCTTTGGCTTCAGTTGTAAAAGTGCAGAAATGCCTTTCAGAAGAGGCATGCTTAAATTTTCCAGTCAAAATTTGACTGAAATCATGATCTCCCGCCCCCCAGCCACAAAGGAGTTTTGTTTAGGCTATCCTGAATGGGGCAGAAGCTCAGCCAATTTCTCATGACAATTCTTCCAGTTTCACTCGCTCTTCATTTGCCTCAACATGCCCTCTGAAGTCATTCTCTTTTTCTCCTACAGAGCAGTACACTGTCCCTCTTATTGCAGAACAAACGGCCTTAGACTTTGCTGAATGCTGGAGAGGGCCAACTCTTTGGTATGGCACGGTCTGCTAAAGGAATGCTGACTATCCTAAGCCTGTTTCCCCCTTTCTATTCTCCGAGGACCTGAGCAGTGTGTGTTCATTCCTCCTCATTCTCCCTGGATGGATCTCACCTTTCCAGTCAGTCAGGGTAATTTGCCCTGGCACCGTTTTGGCACAGACTGGACCTCAGCATCGCTAGCAGCCAGGGTCAGCTGTCAGCCTTGGAGCCATAAGCCTAATTCAACATTACAGATGTAGGTATTTTTTCCAAGTTCGCTCTGGGCTGCAGGCTTAAAGTCTCTGTTCTCAGCTGGGGTCCTTGATGCAGTCACTTCCCTCACCATTACACAACACCCCATTAGGAGGAAAGGCACAAACATGCTTGAAAGGGGCCTCTCCCCCAACTCTGCAAAGCCAGCTGCCCTGGGTTTCATAGAATGGAAACAGATTTTAGGAGAGGGACGGAGTTCCTTTTTTGAACGTTTCAGTTCCATCTCTCTTGGGGACGAGCACAGTTCTTCCACTGGGGGGACACAAATAGCTTATGTAGTGAATTATTTTCCTCCTCACTTCTGTAGTGGAGGTGAATAGATCCCAGGCACATCTATAGAAAGAAGCTTCCCATGTTGCAATGTTAGTTTCTAAAACAGAAACGAAACAGAATTTAACTCACTAACCTAGAAAATGGCTCTGGGAATTTGCCCTGCAATCTGTAAACAGGGTACTATCCAAGAGGCCCATTCTGCTCCTGCTGATTGTCCGCCAGTGGGACTCACCGCTTGCACATTGGGAAATCAGCCTTTGTAAAGGGACCCTGGAAACGAGCAGAAACCATTGTTTCCGGATCGGGAGAGGTCAGTGAAGCTCCCTTCTGCAAGCTCCACTGTCTTGCCCATTCCAGAAATGAGCATTTACAATCATTTTGGGTTACATTAACAACTGCTAGTTCTTTTTCGTGGTCTCTGTGCATCACACTTAATGGGGCTCTGCGCCTGCGCGGAGCCTTCGTCGGACTTCTAATTGCTGAGAATCTTTTGGGCGGGAACTCCTCCCCCACCGTATGTGGTATATATATGGTGTTCCCGCCCACTCTCTCAGTTCCTCTTCGACTGCCGATGCTACTGCCTCGTCGCGACTAGAGTTACATACTCACCTTGCTGAGATCATCGTTTTTTCTTCTCCAATTCTTCTCTCCTTCTACTATTCTTCGTTTTTTCTCCTAAAAAAAAAAAGAATTCAGTTTTTTAGTTGGCGTTTTTTCTCCGCCACGCGCCTCCAGGCGCATGGCCTCTAAGGCCCCATTTACAAAATGCATCCAATGCGGCAGTAAGTTGCCTCCTTCCGACGGACACAAACTCTGCCTCTTGTGCCTCGGAGAGGGTCACGTAATTGAGACTTGCAGACACTGCATGTCCTTTTCTAGACAGGCCAGAAAAAACAGAGCAGACAGACTAAAAGCTCTCCTCTGGCAAAAGGCCCTCCTTGCAGTCGATTCCAACCGACCACCTAATATGGCCGCCATAGAAGACCCTTCGGCGTCTACCTCTCTAAATCCGCCCATGAACCCTCCTATATCGGGCGTGTCGACGGCACAAACCGCAGCTAGGAAGCTCACTAAAAGAGCAAAAAACCCGAAACCTTCTTCTGAGAACCAGCCTAAGAAGAGAAGGGATAAGACTAAACACCAGAGTCCAATACGGACTACTCCACCATCGCAGCCAACCTTACTCGACTCTCCAATCCAAATATTGGTGCGGTCACCACTACCCCGCTGGTTATTGAACCTATTTCAACAGCGTCAGAGGGAGAAATTAGGGAGGGGGATGCGAGGGGGATCTGCTCCGTGGTCGGTTTCGAGGTGGAGACGGCGACTGTCGGTGCCGAGGCGCTACCGTGTCAGCAGCCTGATTAGGCGGGATTGGTCGATCGGTAGATGTTTCTCGAGACCGATCTCTTGAATTGGGAGGTTGCCTCTGGGGACCGACGAAGGCTCCGCGCAGGCGCTGAGCCCCATTAAGTGTGAATGCACAGATGACCACTCAAAGAACTACAGTTACAGGTAAGCAACCTGCATCTCTTCGTCTTGTCGGTGGTGGCTCTCGCTGGCACATGGGGAACATAGGCTACCGCTCATAGTGTTGCTATAAAATTGTTATACAAAACCACTAATTATTATTTTACATATTAATTATTTCACACCAGTCTGGTTATTAAAATCTCCTCTGACCCTCCAAAATAGTGAGTGAACAAATTGTTCCTTGTTTAGGTAAATTGGTTCCAGCTAAAAAGGAATTCATGTTTGAAACAACATATTACTGTTCTTGATAAAGTTCCACCAGTGTATATGGTGCTTTGCAGTTTCATGAGTAAACAAACAAACAGGCTCTCAATGGAAAACCAACAGCAGAGAAGACAACGGAAGTGGGGATGGAAAAGCAAGGGCAGCATACCTTACAGAGGTTGTGTCCAGATACCGATACAAAGCCGAATGTCCCTGTGGATAATGTGGAGTTCAGTGGTTCACATTGTGCCCAGTTAACACATGTAACACATTCCTACCGACATCTTTTGTGGTCGGGATGATCCATTATGATGCTTATGTGGAGGAAACAGCTCTTGGGCCACTTCACTCATTATGATTCCCAGAACTGGCAAGCAGTTTGATGTAACAAAGGCTGTAAAGAGCCAGTTTCCTTTTGGAAAATGGAAGTTTCAGACAAAACAAACAGTTTTGGGAGAGTCTGGAGAGGTCATGAACATTACGATGTGCAGTCATCTTGTGCTGGCCTGCAGCATCGACAAGGCATGTATGTTTGTGTTGGCTTTTAACTCTTGAGCTTACAGCGAGCCTAAACGTCCATGTGCTAGAATGTTACTGTAGGATATTAATTTAGCTTCCAAAAAAATAGCTCCACATTGCCTCTGCACAGCCTTTACACAGAGTTCTATAGCAACCTTCTCTTTCACAATGCCTGTTTGCAGAGTAGACAACAGCAGTGCATGACAGGCTCCATATTTTTGTAATGAAGCATCTCCTCACCCTTATCAGTCGCCACCTCTATTTGCATTGAGAAGAAAGAGAGCGGTTGTGGGGAGAGACACTGCCATCCTAACCTACAACAGCAAAAGATCCCCTGGGGGTGGAGGCCTGATGGGTGTTGAAGCGGCGGTGGGGGGGGGGATGTGCTGTAGTTTTAAAAGGGGTGTGGTTAGGGTTAGAAAGGGGTGTGCTGCTGCTGCTCAGTTAAGAAAACTGCAGGTACATCTTTAATTTCCCTTTTCTGTTCTCTAAATGACGACAAAAGCTTAATCCATGATTCTCTAAATGACGCAGCATCACTTAGTCGGCCAAGGCGTAGTCCATTGTTCTCTAACTCACACAGCATCACTCAAAGCTGCAATGCATGCTGGGAGTTGTAGGACTTTTCTCTCTTTACTCTAAGTAGTAGTGTAGATCCCCCCCTAGGGCTGTGCAGAAAATGGCAGATTGCACACAAAATGGCCACCAGTGCTTCGGAATTCCGAATCTGAAAGTTGCACAGCCCCAACACTGAACCTTCCTGCGGCTGGCTTTTCCCACTTCCTACTCAAGGTTTGTTTTCATTTCATTTGCTGTTTGTTTGTTTGTTTTTTGCTTAGGGAGAGGGCAATGATAAGAAATGGTGTGCATTGCTCCCATTCCTTTTTTCAAAGCTTCCCTCCAAATACTTGAAAATAAGCAGCTCCCCTACTCCACAACCTTTCTCCAGGAAAGCTGAAATAAACACAAGATGAAGGACGCTTCCATCGCTAGTTCTGACCAGTTTTTCACCACTGAAGAATATATAGCTAAAGTAGAACTCAAAATATCAATGGCCTTTGCAGAAATTATGGAATAGAACCAAGCAGCAGTGGTGGCTAGTGACTTCAATTTCGGTGGGGCTGTGAATCCATTCTGGCTTTTAATCAGAAACTGCCAGAATGCTAAAGGAGCTATCCAAAGTGTTAAACCCTATTCCCAAATTAATTTCAGCACCTTGAATAGCTCCTTTAGAGTTCTGGATGGTTCTGACTAAAACCCAGACTGGATTCATAGTGCCACTGAAATTGGAGCCACCAGCGACCACTGGCAGGCAGGTATCTTATTTCCTACTGCACCTTTCCTAAAAGTTCATTCCAGTTAGTGCATTTCACAGGTATCCCTCTGGGGAAGAAGAATGCTGCATCAGAAATGGCTATTTTCAAATAAAAGCATTTTTGATATGGGCATGTGGTCCACTGTGGAAAAGGTTTCACCATGATTCAGAGGTTGGGAGTGGAGCTGTTTGCAGTCAACTGGACTGTAGGCCCGATATCATCCAGCAGAGCCGACCAGCTGCTTTTAAGTTGGAATAAAACCACAGTCAGACATAGTAACTGTTCCAAAAATGTCTTGTACCTTCTTCGTTAACAGGTGAGACTGACCCATGAATCACTGGGTCGTATGTAGGATTGTAAACAGTTCTCACTCTAATTTTTCTCTGGACAATGCCTTTGGAAAATGGCAATAGCCTGAGAGGCAGTCGCTATAACTAGCAAGCTGGGAGAAAAACGTTTCTTTTAAGGACTTTAGTAGACAATCATTTATTTAAGAGGGGAGGACAACCTGTGGCCTTTCAGATGTTTTGAGTACATTTCTGATCATCGTTCACCATTGGCTATGCTGGCTAGGACTGATGGAAGTTGTGACCCTCCAGATGTTTTACCCTAGAAATTGCCCACCCCCGCTTTAAGTAATATAGTTCTAATCTAATTTTTTTGGGGGAGGGGGGAATCCAGATATCTTTCTTCCTGGAAAACCTTCTGCTCATAAAATAAGAGCATAAGAGTAGCAAGGGTGCATCTACTCCAGCATTGTGTTTCATGTAGTAGCCAACCAGTTATTCTGGAAGCCCATAAGCAGAATTTGAAGACAACATCCCTCTACTGTTGATTCCTCTCCCCACCCCCACTCCATGGCATCTGGACTAGAGGCCAAGTTTGCTATCACTGCTAATTATAGTTTCAGACATAATCTTGGTGTTCGTTCCAGTAGCTTTACACTCCATGAACATTAGACTGTCCCAGAGTACTAAGAGCTTCAGGAAAGCACTATAAGGACCAGGATCACCATTAACAAAGATATATATACATTTCCCCTCCCTTAACAAAGAGAAGTAATGGTAGTGGTTTTACAAGAAATTTATTGATCTGAATTGGGGGTATTTATAGCTCAAAAATATTTGCAATGTGTATGATTATTGGCAACATAAATCTTACAAGCCCCTCCTGCCAATGCTGTTTTGCAACCCTTAAAAATTATTGGTTGGAGGGCCACTCCCCTGCACACAAGTGCAAGTGCAGTCATATGCATCCTCCAGTCATATCTTTTACACGTCCACACTCCAGCAACAAGCACATGACCCTGCATCTTGTTACTCTTCCATTGCATGTTTAAATTATCTGTAGTAAGCATCTTTACATTAAGGGGGAAAGCAGACTTTCTTCTTCTGGTGTCTTTCTGCATTGATTAGGACTCCTTTAGATGGCGACCACATGATTTGTAATTGAAAACTTCCCCTCTTGGCCATGCTTCATAACGTTTAAATGAAACAGCACCATCTAGTAGCCCATCCCTGTCTTCTTTATTGATACATTGTAAGCCGCTCCGAGAGCCTTTTGGCTGAGGTGCGGGATAAAAATACTCTAAATAAATAAATAATAAATAAATAAATGATAACCTGCAATAATTTTAAATAGTGCATAATCTCTTGATTTTTTTAAAAAGTGAAGTTACCAGAGGGAAGGTATGGCAGATGTTATAGATGATGACGGTATCATATATGGGAGACATCCTGGATGTTGACAGTATCATGTAAAGGACTCACAAACTTCTGTGAGTGGGCAATCATGAGTGTGCAATAAATTGCTCATGTAGAAATCCAAAGAAGGGTTTCTGTAAAAGTATTGTGATTGGGGCATACACGGATTGATCATGTACCCTGAGTCAGACTATACATGTCTTTTCCTTGGGGTTGCATGTAGCACAGCTCAAAACCAGGACTTTGGGCAGTGGGGGATAGGGAGGCTAATCCCTGAATATTATAGTAAGGAAGGCAGAGGAGACCAAAGAAGAATATTATTGTTATTTTAAATTACAGAGGCCTTTCCTTGAACCAAGAAGCTGGATTGGAAAAGGTCACTGGATTTAACAGAGGAAGAAGCTAGACATAAGGGTATTGTTGGTACTTTGCCAATTTAACTGAGAGTGGAATTAGATGTTATGCCTGATGTAGAGCTGCTGCCAAAAATAGCAGCTATGCATGAAGTCCCCTCCCTCCTTGTATTGTTTAGCCACAGTTATTGTTTAGATCTCCCAATATTTCTTTGCTGGCAGCCAATAATCTAAAGGGAGGAGGATGAAGTGCACAATGTGATGATGTCACAAGATGGGTAAATAAATGTGCCTAAACTTGATGGGGAGACAACACAACATGGAGCTACTACTTCCAGCAGCAGCCCTGTGTCAAGTGTAATATCCAGATCAGCTCTCAGGGAATTGAGTCATATCCAATCATTCACCATATCAGTGAAAGAAAGAAAATTGCATAGAACAGATTTCCACTTGAAGCGCAGGGCTTTCCTGCCTTCTCTTCCTTCTTGCTGCAAACCCATGAAAAGGTGCTCTTGAGGGTCAGGAGACGTTTGGGAATAATGTGGGATGTAACATGGGGGCTGCAGCTGGAGGGGAAATCCACAGAAATCAGGGATCCTCCCTGCTGCATGAACAGAAATCTCTTCTGTTTATACAAGCAGAATCCAACCATAGAGCATAGTCCCCTGCCAAATCCTCCCCATTTCTTTACATGCTACTCTCATGTGGAATTATTTCCTGCCAAGCCGTGTTGGCTTCCCTCTTGCATAAGCAGAGGGCTATCTATATGCCCTATATGCCCCATGGCGGCTGTGTAGTGGCGCTGCGTTGTTTATATGATGCAGCTGCAAACTCGCAGCCACCATGGGATTTCCCCCGAAACTGTGATTTTTAAAAGTGCTGACTTACTGAGACTTTTCCCTTTGTGCCGAGGTCACCACCTTCTTTCCTCTGTCTGCCAGTGGTGACCTCATTTCGGGTTGAGGCTGGGGGCATTCCTGGGGGTGGATTGAAGCCAAGGATAGGTCACAGGAAGGCTGGGCAGGGGGCAGGCTCAATGAGCCAAATGGCCGCTGGCGCTGTGGCTTTTTTGGCCAGATAGCTCACGCTCCCTCCTGCCATAGGGATTTATCGTCCCCACCCTAAAGCTGTGATGCTGCGGGATTTTGTAGGAATAAGCATCAAAGCATCATCATAAAGACACCTGCCAGGAGGGGGTGCACATGCCCAGTAACTGGATCATGTCAATGCTTTTGAAATTGGATTGGTTGAAATTTCTTTGCACATACATACATACAGTGCTTTTCTGGCTTCACAAAAATGGACAAACTACACCCATGATATGTTGTTTACTTACAATGCACCGAGTTCCCAAAATATGAACAATCCATAAAAATGATGAAAGGGTGGCAACCACCCTATTTATTTATTATTTTTAAATAAATAAATTTATTACCCTATCCAATATCTTGACTTTTTCTTTTTTAGCAACAGCAGCACCAGGCTCAGGTATTTTCTCCTTTGCTGGGCTCTGCAGTTATGAGTGAAGAGGAAGCAAAGAGACCAGCCTTGATAATTACTTGGATAGTGGGAAGGCCCAAAGTATTCTATTTCTGACTGGTTTGCGTTTCTCTTGCTTGCAATTCATGTATGGATTTCCCCAAGTGTGGAGTATTGCTGAATCTTAACTGGCAGGATGTTAACAAGTGATGGGAAGTGACACACTTCTCACCTCCACTGGTGCATCCCATAAATCAAGCCTGAAATGCCAGAAGCTGTAGTGGAAGAATCGCCAGGGAGACGACATGTCTAAATGGCAGCCACAGTTCAGAGGTAATTGGAACCAGAGAAACTGGGGGAGGCAAAAATGGCAGAAGGGTGATAGGAAAAGAGAAAAATGCAGTTGTTGGAGAACCTAATGTCTCTGCACTGCTGCTGAGAGGATTGGGTGGGGGGAGCACCTTGTGAGCAATCCCTCCTGAAGTCCATGAGGAAGAATGTTCTTATTGGACCAAATAACCAAAACGAGGGAACTACATCAAATGCAAAAGACAACTTTGTTGTCTCCAGATCAAAATGACAGAAATGAATTTAAATGTCAACAATCTGATCACATTGATTCTTGCATCAAGAAAGTATGAACAGCCATTTGGATGACAATTTTATTGCACACCATACCACCCATAGGAGGTGCTTCTAGACAAGACTATTCACGAAAATTTACGAGGGTGTGTGTGTCAGACAATGTCATCTTCCAAATGCAGCCCGCCCAAGTTTTCAGAGACTGTATGCCTATGTACTCCAGTTGCAGGGGGAAATGGGTGGGAAGGTGCTGTTGCACCGTGTCCTGCTTGTGGGTTTCTTGTGAGCAGCTGGTTGGCCACTGTGTGAATAGAATATGACTAGATGGACTCTTGGTTTGATCCAGCATGGCTCCTCTTATATACCCGATGCTTCTTCCACGCTTTTCCTTACTGTAGAAAATCCATTAAGGAGGGAAAGATGGAATAGGTGCACAATGCCTCCTGAGTGGGAGTGGTAGGAGCCCTTCATCTGAAAATACCTCTGCACAATTTCCCTTATCACAGGGCAAGGTGATCAAAGTGACTACGATATCCCCAGATGAGAGAGCTCACTCTCAAGTTCACTGGTCATATGTATGTTGAGGTAGCGCAGGCATTATGTTACTGCTGCATTTGGACCATGGTGCTTTAGGAAAAAGTTTTAAAGATGAAAAGTACTCTGGTCTCCCTCTTTCCTCCCCACATTTTTGTATAATGCCCAATCTGTCAATAGTCAAGACTGGGAGCGTCTCTACATTAAGGGATATTGTGTTGTTTACCCAGGGCTGTTGTGTTTCCTGGTTCTTTGGCACGATTGATATGGGCTGTATTACGCGCGAGAAGAGGGGCGACAAGGGGGAAGATCCTGTTTCCCAGGGCTCCTTTAAATGGCAGACATGTTTCAAGGGAGTGCCTCCTTCCCTGGAATGAGTGCAAAGGAGTGTGTGGGGGGGGAGTCGTGTGCTGTAAGTCTGCAGCTCTCGGCACACTTACTTGGGAGAAAGCCCCATTGAACACAATGGGACTTATTTCTGAGTAGACACATGGGGAATTACTAGCACAAACTAACAGAAAGAAGAAAAAATTAAAAAGAATCACAAGCACAACCCTAATCTAGCATAATGAAGGCTCTGCCTTACCCAGGAGTAAGCCAGATCTGCCTTCCTTTGTTGCAGAGAGGCATTTTACCCTCTTCTCCCTCCAGGGAAAGGCCTTCCTCCGCACGTTTATAGTGCAATGTCAGCTTTACACACTGCTGATTTCACGCCATTAGGGGCTTATTCCAGTTTATCCTTGATTTTTATTTTTTAAAACGGAATGGCGGGGGGTGGGGGGAAGGGCATGAGAAACGTCCTATTTGTTTATAGCATCATGTAATCCTCCCGGAAACTTTCTTGAGTGGTCAGTCACGAGCGTGCTATAAATAGCTCATTTAGAGAAGCTCTGGGTATTCTTTGATCTTTTCTAGCAGTATTGATGTGCAGACATTTTCTTCAGCAGTTCAACTAAAAATTACAAGACATTTAGATAAGGCATTAAAAATGTAAACAAAAGACTGGCTGCAATATATGTAAATAGCTAAATATAAGAGACCAAATAGGAGCAGAGAGCACAAGAGATGTAACATTTCAAAAGCTTACTCTAATGGTTTAAATTCCACAAGGAGAGTGCAATAATTATTTTAAGATGCTTACAGTTCATAGATTCACATCAATAAAATACATCATTGTGTTTAACATTTGGATCAAAATCAGTCTTCACGCAGTCTAAACGTAATTTCAGTGGGAGTTCTGATGCTGAATAACAGCCCAGGAGTTTTAATTTTGTGAGGCTACTCTGGACCAGTTTCCCATCAGGCCCAGCTGTCAATTCCCTCATAGTCTTTGTGGGTTCCTGACAGAGTGGGTTCAAGTATGGGTTTTCCCCAGTCAATGAAGCTACAGTGGCGTTCATCTTTCGGTTGCCACTTGTTGTTAGGGTCAAACTTCTATTTCTGCACATGAAAGGAAACTACAATCATGTATTGTGTAGGTCTCTATTGTACTAAATATGGCCTCCCCTTTCCCAGCAGCCTAGTGTGATAGAACCCCTTTGGAAGTCAGGAGGGGTGTTGCTCCCAGGGCCACCTAGGAAAAAAAAGTGTTCATGAAAAAAGAAATCCATACAAAAGCTCCCAGGAGCCTCACATTCCTCCCCTAACCTCTTCAGGATGGATTGTTTCCAGGGATTTCTCTCGCAGACAGACAGTTTCCTAGTACAATACACTGTCCTGCACCAGGCATCTTTATCCTTACAAGAGGAGACATGTCCCCACGGTTTGCTATATTGTCTCCTAGGGACTAATTACTCCACCCCCTTCTTTGTATTCTTCTCCATGCCTCAGGCACAGAAGGGCCTCCCCTCCCACCCCCTTATCCCAGGAAATAGAACTGGGGCCATTCTGTCTTGCACAACCTTGGAAATGGCTGTTTTCTCTGATTTTAAACAGGGATAGTTCTGTGGATATGCTAGTTTGAAATAAATCAAAGCTTTTGGAGATGGAACAAAATCTCTGATGTCACAACAGTAGCTTCCAAAAATCAGCAAGACTATTCTTTCTTTATAATCTGAGAAGCCAATTACTACTACTACTGTCTAATTATAAGTAATAATATGCTATCTTACTAGTAGTGTTCCTTGAAATTAGCCTTATTTCCTCCCCATGAATGATTTTACCATCCATGTATTGGCAAGCTGATCTTTCCAGACAGCTTAAGCAGGATGCACAGTATGATTTAAACATATCTACATCATCTTCTAATAATGTGGCAGGTTTCTTTCTCATCCCAAAGCATCTGGAAGTGTGCAAAAGCTTAAGTATCTCACCATTGGATTATACAACTGTCCACTGCGTCAAAGATGGACCACCTTGAAGCTCCACATTTATCTCTGTGTTTTAAGCAAATGTCTGTGTAATTTATGTTCTTCTGACCTGCACATTTCAAGCTCTTTCACTGACAATCCAGGAATTGCTCTACATAGTACAGGGCCTATGATCTTAAGTATCAACTAACAAAATGGAGTGTGTGGTGTGTGTTTTGGAGGAAGACCAGTCTTTTGCAATTTTATTTATTATTAATTGCATTTTTATATCACTCAATAGCCGAAGCTCTCTGGGTGGTTCACAAACCCTCTGTAGATTTAATGCAACTTTGTGTGGGATGCACACAAGTTGCCACCTATGGGAGTAGGTGGGATCCCTGTCAGTAGAGGCTGGACCATGTATTAGAAGGGGTAGTGTGTAAGTTTTGCCCACATTGTGATGATGTCCCCAAGTTTAGTTTTTCCAAGGGGGTAAATGGCAGTCCCCAAGCATGGTCCCATCAGTGTACTTTATGTCCACATCATGTTGAGAGAGCTCTCCAGGAAACAGGTTTAGGGAAAGGATGACATGGAACAATCAATTCTTACAAGTCTCAGAGACACCAAATAGGCAGGATATGCAAAAAGATAACAACAACAACAAAAAAGCAAATGCTATTTTGGGCTGCATTAATAGAAGTATAGCTTCCAAATTGTGCGAGGTACTGGTTCCCCTCTATTCGGCCCTGATTAGCCTCATCTTGAGTATTGCATCCAGTTCTGGGCACCGCACTTCAAGAAGGATGCAGAGGAGGGCAATGAGGATGTTCAGGGGTCTGGAAACAAAGCCCTATGAGGAGAGACTGAAAGAACTGGAGATGTTTAGCCTGGAGAAGAGAAGATTGAGGGGAGACATGATAGCACTCTTCAAATATTTAAAAGGTTGTCAAACGGAGGAGGGCCAGGATCTCTTCTCAATCATCCCAGAGTGCAGGACACGGAATAATGGGCTCAAGTTACAGGAAGTCAGATTCCAGCTGGACATCAGGAAAAACGTCCTGACTGTTAGAGCAGTATGACAATGGAACCAGTTACCTAGGGAGGTTGTGGGCTCTCCCACACTAGAGGCCTTCAAAGAGGCAGCTGAATAACCATTTGTCAGGTATGCTTTAAGGTGGATTCCTGCTTTGAGCAGGGGGTTGGACCTGATGGCCTTCTAGGCCCCTTCCAACTCTACTATTCTATGATTCAAAGAAGTAAAATGTAGCATAGTTTATCTAATTTCATCTCTGCAATAGTCTGGCTAAGACCTTGGCAATTCTATTAGACTGGAGCATATCAGGACGTTTAGGAGCCATTAACTAGGCAGCATGGAAAGGGTAGAGAGCTAGGTTCTGTTGAGTGAATACTTTGGTTGGCTACCAAAATAGAGATTTACCCTGTTAAGATGAAAGTAGTAATAGCAAGCTGACCAAACCTTAGCAGTCACAAACAATATAAATTAATGCTCCACTGAAATCCCCTGCTTCCTCACTCATTTCACTCTCCTGTCTGCAGGCAATGTATATGAGTTGGACATTTCAGTGATATTGAGGGTGGGTGAGGTTAAATCCAGCAGTGGTGCTTCTCTTGGAGGCTGTTGGCCACCATGTTCCCTCAGAAGTCCTTTAGAATAACTTGAAGAACTTTTCTACATGAGGCTGTTAATCGACTATCTGCTTTCAGTTTTGTCACAGAATTTAGGTCCAAGCACTAGACAGAGAGTGATTCCTTTCTTGCTTTTCTGCTGCATAACCTCTGGGTGGCAGTATGGCAGAGTGGAATAGCGCAAGCACACAAGAGGAAATTGTTTTCTTTCGCTTTCACAATTAGATGCCATATTGCCCCTGCTCTAAAAAAACTCGCTGAAAGTGCTGGTTAGACACAGAAGTGAAACTGGAACCTCAGAAAATCATCTAAAGAACCCATCAACAATTCCGAATAGGGAATGACGAGCACACAATAAATACTTTGTGTAGAAAAGCCATAAATGATTATGTAACTTCATTCTGTGGGGATTTCTGAGAGGGAAATGGCAGCTGCTAGGAGTGCTGCCACCGCAAAAGAGGTGGCAATGGAGGAAAAACACTGAGCTCAGGAGTGGTTTTGGAGCAGTTTTTAGCCTCCCCCCACCTCTCTCAAACACATATATTTTAAAGTAAAATATTTTTTTTTAATAATGCAACCTTATAGGTTCATCCAAAAGCCAGCTGGTAAAAAAGAATAGGCAATAATGGATTAAACAAAAATGAGAGGTTCCTGCCATTTGTCTGCTATGCTTTGACCTATGTGGCAGTTATGGACTCTAGTAATTAGGTTATAGATTGGCCAGAGACACAGAGTTGCAAATTATCAGGAAGCCAATGCTAAAGCTGATTGTGTTCTTGGGGTTAAGATCCAGACATTTTTCCTTAACATTGACACATTTTACTCTCTGTAAAATTAGAAATTCATCCAAAAAAGCACAAAGAATCTTCAAGAGCAATTCCAGGTAAGTGCTTTGATTCTGAATTACAGATCTGGGAACAGAGAGATAATTCTGGGTTTCCCTTAACTGTGATTTAAACCATATGTGCTGTTTAATTTTAGTAGTAATGGAACTAAGGGCTAGTTAATGGTGCTAAAATACACTCTAATAGGTGCTTTGAGGAAAGTGTCATTATGTAATATTTAAATGTTATAAAATGCATGGAGATCCATTCCTTACAGCGTTCTTGTGGTCTTAAAATGTGCAAACCCCCTAAATGGCTATTACAATCGAATCCCCTCAATATAAACACTCCTTATGCAGGACTTTGTGCACTAAAGTAATAAAACCAGATTGAAAAACCAATTGAAAACTCCAGAATTTTTGTTTCCTCTTAGGAATTCACATGGAGGCTGCAGTCCTAAGGACACTTACAAGGGACTAAGCCTAACTGAACAGTGTGAAACTTTCTTCCAAGTAAACAAGCATAGGATTGTGCTCTTGAAAGAGTTCAGGTACCATTCAGGGGCTGGGAGATAGAAGGTACAGTTGAAATACCCAGAGCTCTTATTCTTATTATTAAATTGCTATTAAGCCATTTTACCTGAGTATTAAGTCTGAAATCCTTTTGCCAATTCTAAAAGCCTACAGTAATGCATCCCAAGATCTGTTTTTGTTTTGTTTTTAATTACCAGCTCCTTCGGACAAGGGGAAATCACATTTCCTTACTGTGGTCTGCTTCTGGGTTCTATTCCACATTTACAACAAGCTGTTATTACACAAGGAAGAGAGCAGTGACCATGTGGCCCATACAGTTATGAGACAGCACCCTCTACTGGGCATCTTATAGCACAACTTTGCCTGTACACAGCATGAAAACCCAACAAATAATTATATATCTCAGAAGAGTTGGGTTTTCTGAAGTCTATTTTTTACCACTAAAACCGGGAATGGAGCGGGAGACACACAGGAGGCTGACGGCCTCATCTAAATGACCCGCGAACATCCGTGTGCGGCCAGTCACAAACATGCTATAAAACGCTTGTTTAAAGAAGTTGTAAAGCAGCTGTGTAGCAACAGCAAACACCTAAGTATAATATTTATTTCCAACTTCACAGCTGTCTCTTTCTTGCATTCTGGGTTCAGCATATCTTTATATCTACCAAGATCGTTTAAATTCCAGGATTCTTCCATTGAGAGCTTGGTTTCATTCCTGCCTTCATTTCTCCATCCCCTATTTCGACCCAGAAGGATGAATACTTTGGCTATCTGGTAATTAACCACCAAGAAGGCCCAGCTGCCTGTCCCAACAGAGACTAGGCACTCACATTATAATTTCTCTTGCTGTATCCAAAGCTTGACGGTACACCTGTGCTGGAATTAAAATTCCTGACTTCCATGTATCTCCTTCTCCTCCATCCTGCTGGAGGAAACCGGTGGCAGAAATTGGCGCTCCGTCCTCCTCACTCAGCATGATGGAGTGCTTTTCATGTCAGCAGACAGACATGTTTTATGGTGCTGTGCAGGGAAAATTATAACCTTTTTCTCCCCTCAGGTCCTCCACAAAATTTAAACTGGACGTAAATACTATTACATACTCCATCAGCCAGTTGCCTTTCTGCCCCCAGTGAACTTTTAATAGGCCATCCGTTGCACAGCATTCACTGCAAGTGCTTAAGAGGACAACAGCATCAGAGGTTGTTCCCTCTGGGGCCTTCTGCTCCTAACTGCAATATAGGATCTCAGCAGATGAGGTAAGAAAGCTGATTCTTCCTTCAGGCCAAAGAGATTCTTCCCTGTCTGAAGACCATTTATGTTGTATCCTGATTATTACCCATAATACTTTGCAGGGCTGCATTGTTGACTCATTCCTGTAGTCTCCTGGGAGTGATCCTTAATGTGACGTTACCATTTTCTTTTGTATTCTTTTATATTGATTTGGTTGGTCTTAATGTTTTTAACAGTTTTGATTATATTGTGAACTGCCTTGGCTTTTTACTTTTAACAGAAAGCTAGATACAAATAAAAATACACACGTACATACATGCAATGGTTAGCATCTCTTTTCTTATCTCCCCATAATAACTTTCACATTGTTTTCTAATTGAATAAAACAGTTAATCCCATTCTAAATCCCACACAACTTTCTTGTGACTCCATTTAGATGACACGTTAAACCAAAATGGTTAATCATTTTGAGCTGAACATTACGGCTTAGTATGTCGTGTGAACCATTCCTAACCATGGTGGCTACATAACCACAGTTTAAACATGCTCACTAACCATTCGCTGCAAAAGGGTTAATGGCTCAATCATGACTTAGCGTGTTGTCTGAAATGAAATAAGTAAACTTCTGACTCCATTCAAGTGATTGATATATTACGTTTGGGTTTTTAGCGCACCACCACCACCACCAATGCTGCCCCTGCCAAATATGTTTTATGTTATTGTTTTTTTAGGGAAAACTTCAATGCATGTTTAGACAGAAAAAAGTTCTACAACTCCCAGCATCCCCCAGCCAGCATAAACTGAGCGGAAAGAAGCAAGGAGTTGCAAGGAGTGGGTTGCAGCAGCAGTAACATGCCCTACTTCCCTTTTCCCCACCTGAGGTCTGGGAGAAAGTGAGAGATAAGCATGCAGTGGCAGGGGAAGCACTGTGGTGAGCTCTACTTTCCTTCCTTCTTTAGGTAGCTTGAGGAAATGGAGGAACAGCATGTTTTCCGTATGTTTTAGCATCTACTCAGATTTTTTCTTTCTTTCATTATTGGGGCCAAAGCTAAGGCAGCCACTTGTGCATTATATATATATATATATAAAAAACCTAAACAGGAAATGCATCATGAAAATGAGGACACAAATTTACATAACGCTCAAATTTAGAGGCAATTGCTATCATTTAAATAGAAGTACAAAACTACTGACTGGAGTGGAAAAGACTGCTCAATCTGTTGCCAGTTACTACCTGTTGAAGGGCAACTTCAAGGCCCCTGCTCTCCCTTCTTAGGGTTTCGTATGGTTATCATTGAACCAGACCTGGGCTGGACATCCCTTCAAAGAGAGGACACATTCAAATAGAGGACTGTCCTCTGTTAAGTAAGATGAATGGGCACCCAAGACAAAGTAATGCGGTGGGGTGGGGGGTAGATGAGTCATGGCTTCAAGAGCAGGAGCAGGGTTCTGAATGTCTGTCTTTGGGGTTTTCAAAGTTTAGCAGATACTGCTTTTTGCATTTCATGCTCTGACACCTGGACTTGGAAGGGACAATTCAAGCTGTTCTGCCCTTTGATTTGGCTCTGGATGGAGCCACTGTTGGCACCACCTCACTGTCCAGACACTGCTCTCTTGGTTTATGTAATGCAAATACCCTAAGACACTGAAAAAATTGATACAAAGAAAAGCACAGGATCAACTGGCCGCTTACCCACCAGCAGATTCCAATCTTATAGTAGTGTGTTTGGCTAGGACAGACAGGTGTCCGTAATAGTGGCTGAGAGTGGAAATTAACCTCTCTGCTTGACACCAGGGATGGGCAACTGGTTGCCTTTCCAGATGTTTTGGCCTGCAGCTCCAATCAGCCCTAGCCAGTATATTCAAGGATGATGTGAGTTGTACGCCAAAACATTTGGAGCACCACAAATTGCCCACCCCTGACCTTCAACCATAGCTAAGTGCTTCAGGAGTCCATTTCAACATTCTTGCACCAGCTAGAATTATAATGGAATCCACAATGGGCAATTATAAATTGAGGCCTAACTTGCATGGGATTCATTTATGGCAGCCTTCCCCAAGCTGTTGCCCTCCAGATGTGTTTGACTACAACTTCCATAATCACCAGCCAACATGTAGATGCCTTGTGGAAAAGGGATGTCAGAATTCAGCAGGCAGACATAGTGGGTATTTTCCTCTATCCACTCTACAAAATTATCTTCAGAACTTTTAAGCTGAAGATCTGATATGTAACACATAACCTTATCTTCCAGGCAAGAAGCTGCAGAATGGGTCCTTTACCAGTGAACTCAGCAACCAAATTGTGCACTGGGACCACACAACATTAAAAACAACAACATACCACCAACTGCAGTGATGAAAAGTAGGCTCTATCATATACAAAGCTATCATTTGTAGTCACAGCAAACCTGTTCTCCTAACTGATGACTTCATGAGATTTTGCATTAGCACTTGGTTGGGGCATACTGTATGAAGGATAAGATGGGGGCACAAAACTCTGAACATGTGACCATGGCCTTCAGATACTGCTTGGCTTCTCACAAAGGAGAGAATCATGTTCTCAGGATCCAAAATAATTGACTGACACATTTCAGCCTGTTTCTTATTCTGAGGCCGCCTTCAGTGGGCTGTAACATTAATAATAAAATACAAATGAGACAATATATATGATAAACTTATTTTTAAAATAGGTTAAACAAACATATTGCCACAGGGGCCTATGTCTATATATTAGAATTAAAAATGTAATTCTGACACAATGCCAACAGGGCTTATGCATATGTATTGATATTAAAAATCTTATAAATCTGGTATATTGCCGAAGTTTAACAAGCAAATTCCTACTTACTAGACAGAAATGTCTGCAGGGTTTCTTCCAGCAAAAAGATTGTTTCGTGTATGTATCTACTGGTGTTTGGAAAGAGTGCTTTTCAGAATCTTTCTTAAACTGTTTGTTTATTTATTTTGGTAATTGGAAATTTTGGCGGTTGCAATATAAACCTCAGTGAGGCCTATAGAATGAATCTGTTGCTTTGAGCAGTTTGGGCTACCTCATAGTACACTCCCCCTTCAATTATGGCCCTTGTTATACTGAGCCATCCATATACCGAACAATCTTTGTTGCTACAGAACTATCATGCTCAGTTATTTAGTTACAGGAAGGACTATCTGAAGATTAACCTAGTGGCAGTTGTATTTAGAGCACAGTGTTTCTGATGGGAATTAATAGGCACTTCTGCATTTGTCATTATAATTTCCTCACCACCCTCTGGGCTGTCATCACTGTCTCCACGGTCAGTTCTTCTGCACAGCCTTTATCTCCGTTGAGTCTGCTGGCAGGGGAAGTGTTGCAGTTCCTCCACTTCAGACTGCAGAGGTCCAGGCTGTTATTGGGGAGCTGGAAAAGGAACATTCTGTATTCCTTGTTGTCGTGCTGTGCTTTTGACTGCTACTTCTCATTCTGGCACCATTCCCTACTGTGCAGGACTCGCCAGTCTCTGGAGAGACCTCAGTCACCTGGGCTCTTAGCATTGCTTCTGTTCAAAAGAATGTCATTTCAGACGTACATATGCAGACCTCCCCAGTTGGGTCTTGATTTAGTTTCCCCTCTCATTCTGAGGTGGGAACCAGGGCTCAAAGGGACTCATTATCCCCAGCCTAATTTTATGCAACGCTCAGCATTCTCTGGGTCTCCGGATGCTACAGGCCCACTCTTGCTGTCCAGAGCCTAGCCCACAGAGCTGGAGAACACGCAGCAGCACAGGATAGGAGTGGCTGGCAGGAACACGGGTTTGTCCCCATCCTATCTCCCAGGTCTGCTGCACCAGGTCCTCTTGCTAGGGGCATCATAGCCCACTGCTGCTTTTATCAGCCTTGGCAAACAGTGTTATTGTCCTAAAATCAAGAATGTAGAAGCAGTTTGAAAGCCTGGGATGGCAGGGGGTGGGACAGGGAACAAAAATGTTAGTTGTGGGCTTCCAGTTTTGAAGTATTGCACGTGGCCATCTAAATAGCGCTCTCACAATGCCATTAAGTCCAGGTCTAAAATGACCTAGATGCACCACTGGTTGCAGTCTAACAATATCTGGACATCTATAAGCCACCAATTCCTGCTAAAAATTTGGAGTGACAAGGACATTCTTAAGAGAAGCCTTTATTCCAGTAATATGATGACTGAGTAGCTTGAGGCAAAGCAATCACTTTATCCCTCTATTATTTATTTTACTTTTTATAATTCATCTGAGAAAAGATGCAGGGATACAACTGATGCATTTTTTCTATTGCTTTTTGTGTCTAATTACCAAAAGTATTTATTTATTTATTTCACTTATATATCGCTCCCATAGCCAGGGCTCTCTGGGCGGTTTACAGAAATTCTAAAATTAAGATAAAAACGAGTATACAAACTTTAAAATTATAAAACACAGAACATACACACATAAAGCATTAAAAACCGTTAAAAAACTAAACATGTGGGTGATTAAGATGTGCCGCCATATGCCTGGGCAATGTAGTGTAGAAATGCACAATTACTATTTTTTCTTCATTTAATTTTTTAGAGTGCTTAATCCAAGATGTTCTGAGCATATAACATTACATTTAAAATCACAAACATTTGCCAAATAATGAAATAGATTTTTTAAAATACAAAGTATTAAAACCCAAGCCCAACTAATAGAACTCTCAAATGTCAAATAAGCTCAAGAAGGTCTCTAAAGGCTGGTCCTCACTTTCCATTTTGTCCTTGGGTAGTTACCCTATACACACTGTTTATTGAATCTGAAGGGTGCATGCATGTAAAAACTGGAACGTTAAAATTATTGGAAAGAACAAACAGGAGATGGTTAAGTTCTTGGTGCCAAATATTTTAAAGGGACACATGCAAAAAAATTTCATGCATGTACCCTTCATATTTCTTTCAACTAGCGAAGTACACGTATATATGTTGTACTTGGATATCGGAATAGAAAATGCAAAGTGAGAAACACTTCAGAAAAATGCTTGCGGGCGCCTATGCTTTGGTGAATCCCTAAGAGGAATTCTGGACAACCACAAAAATGCCTTTGTACATATTTGCAAATTTGTAACTTGGCATATTGATGGTATTGCTAAGAGGGCACATGAACAGTGTGATTATTGAGCAAAGAACAGTTTGAAACCACAGCAAGCTCTCTCCAGCCCTATCGCTTTACAACTTGTGCCGTCTCAGTCTCAAATACCGCTGCAAAAAAGGGTTTCCACTTTTTAAGTGCTCCCCAGGTTTCTCTCTCATTTGTATTCACGTGTTTACATATAGAGTTGTGCGCCAGCTTCCACAATGTGTGGTCCAGGCCATTGTTAATATGAATGTATATGTTTAGAGAACACCACTCCCAAAGCGTCTGGCCCTGAGACACCCACAGGGCTGGCCTTTGCCTCTGTCCCTCCCTGTGCCTCAGAGGTGTCCTGCTTAAGTGAAAGCAGAAGAAATATTAAAGTAAACAAACACCAACTTGTAAACTGGGAGTTGCTGGACAGCTTTCCACACTCCTTGTTTTGACAGCAGACCATCACTGACACACGTCTGGTTTTCTGGCTGAGCAATTTCCAAGGCTGGGTTTGCCTCTGAGGATTTGTGATGGACCTCACAGAGTTGGTGAAGGTGACCTGAGTGCCAGTGTCATTGGAAATGTCCCCTGAATGCTGTCTTGAGGCTCCGGCCTGGGAATATCTTTTGATTTCAGTAGGAGACATTCAAATAACTGCAAAGGCATGCTTCAAGCCATTTCTGATGACAAAGCCTGATGGATGGAAGCATCTCCAAGGGATTTCCTTGCTGCCTTCTTGGCTTTGGCAGCTGCTTCTCCTTTCTTAGAAGATATGCATGGCTTGGGACCACAATACCTGATGGAACGCCTCTCCCGACATGAACCTACCCGTACACTGCGCTCAACATCTAAGGTCCTCCTCCGAGTGCCTACTCCAAGGGAAGCTCGGAGGATGGCAACAAGGGAGAGGGCCTTCTCAGTGGTTGCCCCCCGACTGTGGAATGATCTCCCCGATAAGGCTCGTCTGGCGCCAACGTTGTTATCTTTTCGGCGCCAGGTCAAGACCTTTCTCTTCTCCCAGGCATTTTAACAGCATTTAATAACGTTAAGTTTGTTTTAATGGACCCCAGAATTGTTGTTTTAAATGAATACTGTTGTTGTTTTTATACTGTTTTTATGTTTTTTAAATTTTTTGTGTACTTTTAATGTCTACTATTTTTAATTGTTGTAAACCGCCCAGAGAGCTTTGGCTGGGGGGCGGTATATAAATGTAATAAAATAAATAAATAAATAAATAATAAATAAGATATCCACTTCTAGGGTGTCTCTCCTTGTCTCCCCGCCCCCTAATTTTTCCTTATTTAGTAGTTTGCTCCACTGGCATGTGAAGGATTTCCCAGAGTTTGTGATGAAGTGTAGAGTCTGTTTGTACAGGTCTGGTCACCCCATCTCTAAAAGGATATTTTTGGCCGGAAAAGGTATAGGGGGGGAAAACATTTTTTCCAAGTGATTCTAGCAGTGTTTTTTCTACAAGAAAGGCTGATGTGTTTGAGAGATTTTGGTTAAAAAAAAGATTATAAGGAAAGACATGGGAGAGGTGAATAAGATTATGAGTGTATGGAGCTGATCGATAGACATATTTTCACTTTTTCTCATAATACCAGGATTCACCTAATAAAATTGGTTGGCAGGAGAGTCAGCATAGGGCAAACGAAATGGTGTATTTGTTAACACAATGCATAATTAACTTATAGGATTACCTACTCCAATATGTGGTGATGGTCACTCATCTAGATGGCTTAAAAAGTATTTGACAGATTCACAAAAAACAACTATGCAATCCTATTCATAATTTATCCTGACTGGATGATGATAGGATGCTGACTAAATTCCCTTCTGCAGGCAGATGCCAAAGATATACCAGTATCAGGCCATACCAGTGTAACGTCATGCTAGCATAACTGTGATAGTGGTGTCATTCTACTGGCCAGAGATCCAAAAATGGGTGATAGGAGCGTAGCAGGAGAGGACTTCTGCTTGCTTGGACCTTAGTCACACTGATAAAAGTGGTAGTTAACTTAAAACACTCCCATTCAACTCAATGGAGAGCTCAAAATGACTGTCCTAGGATAGAACTTTGAGAAGAGGCCTGTTTAAAAATAGTAGTGTAGTGGTAAATTCTGAAGGACAGGCACTCATCATGATAGCTCCCCAAGAAGAATCTGAACATTCAGACAGCTGTGTTGATCCATATTATCAAACCAGTGCTAGTGGTTTTCATCTTCAGCTGGAACAGGTCTTTTGTAAAGCAAATGGGTCTTAATTGCCCATTCAAGACCAAGCCAGCCCAAGATACTTTGCATTACAACAGGAATAATATATTGTTGTTGGAAAATTCATATTAGCTAGTGTGTTGGACAATGACTGGGGTAAACCTGTGTCACCACACAGGGGGTAGGGAATCGTGTTTCCTTACCGTTGCTTCTCCGCCCCTGCGTCTGTCCCTCATTACTTCCACTTCTGCCCAGAGGGGAAAGAAGGAGTAAACAAAGACCACATGGCCCCCGTTTTAATTGCACTGCTTTTCCTGCACACATTCCATTTTTTTAAAATAAGTTGGATTAAAAGGGGTCTATTTTGTGACAGAAAAATGAGTGGGAGGCGTGCAGGAGGTGGACATCATCATCTAAATGATGTGTTATCCTTGTGTTATAATAAAAATGAACCTATTGTAGCAAAACAATTAGTAACTTTCTTAATAGCAGCTGCGAGACAAAAATAGTACAACAGTGGAAAAATTTGGATCATCTTGACAAAGAGGCATGGTATAAGAACATATGGTCTACTGCAGTTTGTGAAAAAATAACACATAAGTTACGAGTACTACAAGGCAAAGATGAACCACTAGTATTTAGTGCTATATGGTGGAAATTCATTTCACACAGAATTGACTCTGAGATGTTGACATATATGTCGAACACAGCTAGGGATATATGGACTGTATAAATGGCATGAAATTTCTGATATAGAATAAATCTATAGTAAATTTATAATATCAAGAATTTAAAAAGGTAAAAAGGGCAATAAGCTTCATTCCATTGTTTTCTTAATTCCCCTCCCCATTATTATTACTACTATTAATTTAGGGAAGGGAGGGAGATATATTATATTATACTATATTATATTATAATGTTCGTGATAGGAATACATGAAAATCTTTAATAAAAACATTATTTTAAAAAATCTAAACGATGTGCACATATCCATAAGTGGGCAGTAGCGAGTGTGCGATAAAATGCTCATCTGATGAACCTCTCTGTCGTGAAGCTCACCAGGTGATTTTGGGTCAGTCAGTGACTCTCTACATAACCTACCTCACAGAGTTGTGGTGAGGATAAAATGGAAAAAAAGAGGATCATGTATGACATTTTGGGTTCCTCGGGAGTTAAGGCAGGATATAAATAAACAATAAACTAACAGAGTGTTGCTGTTAAACTCTGAAGGGGTTGGCAAATGATCTCAGCATCCCTGCTAATTAAAAAGTGCTGGTGCTGCATCCCTGGGATCCTTGTCTCCACAATGCCATTGTTCAGAAAAGCCTCCATGACTTCACTGAATGCATGGAGATGGGAATGGGGCCACGCCTGCTGGCTCCATCTCTAATGTCTTTTTTTAAAAAAATATTTTATTAAATACATTGAACTCAAAAATCAAGAATAAAAATAAAACATAAAACTATACACATCAATACTTATTCTATATCCCTCCCCACACTTGGTCAATAAAATTAAACCACAGCACACACAAAAATTCAAAATAGAAGTATCTCATTAATTGTGACAAGTCCAACAGAGTATTGCAAGAAGATTGTTGATTATCTGGTTTTTATGAGTCCCACAAATTTCTATAGGCTTCTGCCAAAGTTGTTGTTTGATTCCTTTTTCATGTAGTCTATATATTTTTGCCAGTCAGTCCTGAAAGTATCTCTTTTCTTTATCCCTCTATGTGTTCTTAACTTCTGTGTCAACTTTTCATTTATTGCTATGTCCCAGATTTTCTTTCTCCACAGTGATACTTTCAGCATCCGAGCTGTCTTCCAATTGCCTGCTATTAATTGCCTCACGGCTGTTAACATAAATCCAAATAATATTTTTTCTTTTATCTCTCTATTTTCTTTAACATACATATTCAATAAAGCTAGCTCTGGCGTTTTACAAACCTCTCGTTCAGTAATTTTTCTTATTTCCTGAAAAACCTCGTCCCAAAACTTCTTGACCTTCCTACATTCCCACCACATATGGATTTGTGTCCCATTGATTCGACATCCCCTCCAGGACAAAGGTGATATATTATTAATTTTTCCCTAATGTCAACATTCCTGCCAACTCCAACCCCTCTCCCTCCCTGCCAAATCATCTGTACCCACTGACATAACTAACCTTTTATCCAGCCAGAATTAATCCCAAGTGTGTCGAATTTACCACTATTACTGTTATTTCTAATTTGGGATGTGGGTGCTGGCTATTATGTGTGCATGCCTGTGTTAGCATAAACGAAGACCGAGCCGAGTTGTCACATGGATTTAACTCAGTAATATAAAATAAAAGATTATAATTTACAAGATGTTGCTTCGGTTTTAAAGATGTTATGTTATTTACATAGATGTTGTTAATTAGCCTAAGTCTGCCTCACTGCCCCCCTAAATCCTCCCTTCCAAACTAAGATGGCACTACTCCAAACCCTCTCTGCCCTCGAAACTATGAAAACAGGAAAACTCTCCTGTGACATCACTCACTTCCCCACTTTCCCCAAGTAGAACTTAAAACAGTCAATCACACGCAAGTGCCATCCTGCCCACGTTAACCCTTTCTTACCTGCATATACATTTCCTGCAAAACTAAATACATATATATATATATATATATATATATATATATATATATATGCGCCAAGAGGCCTCCTCCAAGCCACTTATGCAAATAGGAGAGAAGGCAGAGGCAATGCATTGGCCTACTGGTTGGTGATGTCACAATGTCACTTTTATCAGCTTAGGTTGATATACCAACTACGCCCTTATCTGGACAGAGATAGCCTAGCTACAGTTATCCATGCTCTGATAACCTCTTGCTTGGATTACTGCAATCCGTTATACGTGGGGCTGCCTTTGAAAATGGTCCGGAAGCTTCAGCTGGTACAAAATAGGGCAGCCCGTTTACTAACAGGGACTGGCCGGCGAGATCACATTACGCCAGTCCTTTTCCAGCTTCATTGGCTGCCAGTCCAGGTCTGGGCCCGATTCAAAGTGCTGGTATTGACATTTAAAGCCCTAAACGGTTTGGGGCCAGGTTATTTGAAGGAACGCCTCCTCCCATATGTACCTACCCGGACCTTATGATCATCTACAGGGGCCCTTCTCCGTGAGCCCCTGCCAAAGGAAGTGAGGCAGGTGGCTACTAGGAGGAGGGCTTTCTCCGCTGTGGCACCCGGTTGTGGAACGAGCTCCCCAGAGAGGTCCGCCTGGCGCCTACATTGTACTGCTTTCGTCGCCAGCTGAAGACCTTTTTATTCACTCAGTATTTTAACACTTAATTTTAACTTAAATTTAAATTTTACTCTTTTAACTCTGTATTTTAATCTTATATCAATTTTGCTGTGTGGTTTTATCCTGGTTGCACTTTTTATACTGTATTTCGTAATTGTGTTTTTAACCTGTTGGATGTTTTATTGTGGTTTTAATTTTTGTGAACCGCCCAGAGAGCTTCGGCTATTGGGCGGTATAAAAATGTAATAAATAAATAAATAAATAAATAAATAAAATAAAAAAAAATGACCAGTAGGCCAATTCACTGCCTCTGCCTTCTCTCCTATTTGCATGTTCTCTCCTATTTGCACTTATAGGCTATTTGCATGTTCTCTCCTATTTGCATTTATAGGCCAATCCACTGCCTCTGCATTCTCTCCTGTTTGCATGTTTAAAAATTCTGAGTTCACAGGGCCTTCTATGGAAGTTCCAAGAAAAATAACTGCCATCTAGGGAAGTTCCAAGATAGAAGGCCAGAGGGCTCTCCTCCAAGCCACTTCTAGGTTTTGCCTAGCAGAGGGGCCAAAACCCACTAACCTCCTCACCAGACTGCTCCCCTACACCTGTCGTATGACGGGCTTTTTTTGCTAGTATATATATATTCAATAAACAAAAAACCTATGTTTTACAAAACAACGTTAAAGGCTCTACAGTTTTCAACCAAACTCCAAAAAGCAGGGAAATTGGGAGTTAAGGCTCACATGCCTATAACGCCACATTCTCCCTAAGGAGGCAGAAAGTGCCAGTGAAATTCTCATTCTCCCAAAGCAGTTATAAACCATGAGGACAGGATGGAGAATAGGATATGCAGAGGTGACTGTGGGGTTGTGGAAAACTGATGACTTAAGGCCACCTACTTCTCTTTTTTTGTTTAGAGCAGCCCTTCCCCAACCTGGTGCCCTCCAAAGGTGTTGGACTACAACTCCCATCATTGCAAGTAAGTATGTCCCATGGTCAGGAAAGCTGGGACAGCAGGATAGGGAACGCTGTTCTATATCCTTACCAAATACAGGGGCTGCGCAATATTTTTTTCTCACACACATCTCGCATAGAGCAGCACGATTGATAACAGAACGGGCACTATTTGTTGGAGATGTAGAACCAGAACAAGGGCTGGTACTTTCAGCTTTTGGTAAATACCCTGCCCTTCAAAGAACCAATGTTTTTTCTTAAAATGAGTTCATACAAAATATACTGTTCACTCAGAAAAGGATTAGTTTAGGTGTCTTGAACTCCTTTCAGATGAGATTAGTTTGCAATCCTATACCACTTGGGGGGAAGCCCTAGTAAACTCAGTGACACTGGCTTCTGAGAAGACATGTATAGGATCCAAGTATAAACCATCCTTCTCCAGCCTGGTACTCTCCAGATGTGCTGCGCTGCAACTCCCATGTTATGGTGAGGACAAAAATCATTTTCATCAATAGTTTTTAAAATAATCCTTCCTTATGTAAAGGAGACTGGACCCAGCCAAGCTGGCCTTGCACTGGATTTTGCACAGATCCCCAGAACAAAACGCACAGCTCACAGTTTGGAGGTTTAAGCCCAATTTATTTAGGAAAGAGGCAAGCAAACAGGATTAGCAACTAAAACTATAGATACATGCAGATATATATTGAACCCAGAATCATGCAAACTAAAACTAAGTTACAATATCATACGTCACCCAGCCATGGAGTCAGCCAGCTCAGAACAAAAGCCCCCTTTCAAAGTATACCCTTTATAAATACTTTTTCCCACTCCTTTCCCCCTCCCTTCGGCTCTCCCTGAGATGATCTCTCACACCTCTCCAGAGATGTTAATTTCTCTCAAGGTCGGCTGGCCCGGCCCCAAGCGGTTCCAGGAAGTACCAGAACGCCCCCATACATCTGGCTGGTTATCTACTCCGCTCCTAAAACCATAACAATAGAACACTTTAACACATTTTAAGAACAGCCATTCCATGTATGAACTTACCCCTTCCTTACACCTTACACATGAATCTATTAGGTGGTAGCTCTGCCTTTGATCTCACCGTGCTGACAGAAACTTTTATGAGTTGAATGCCAAAACATCTAGAGATCTACATTTTGCCTGCCCTTGCTCTAGAACAGCATTCCCCAATCAGTTTTCCAGAACCCCACAGTCACCTCTCCACATGTTTGAGAGTACAAGTCACAGCATTCCTGTCCATGGGACGTACTGACTTGCAATGATGGGAGTTGTAGTCCAACACCTTTGGAGGGCAGGTTGGGGAAGGGCTGCTCTAAACCACCCAGAGAGCTCTGGCTATTGGGCGGTATAGAAATGTAATAAATAAATAAATAAACAAAAAAAGATAAGTAGGTGGCCCTAAGTTGTTCGTCATCAGTTATCCACAACCCCACAGTCACCTCTGCATATCCTATTCTCCATCCTGTCCTCATGGTTTATATCTGCTTTGGGAGAATGAGAATTTCACTGGCACCTTCTGCCTCCTTAGGGAGGATGTGGTGTTAAAGGCTTGTGAGCCTTAACTCCCAATTTCCCTGCTTTTTGGAGTTTGGTTGAAAACTGTAGAGCCTTTAACGTTGTTTTGTAAACCATAGGTTTTTTGTTTATTGAATTTCATGGCTTTTTGTAACAGATGACCACACAGGAAAGAAGCCATATAAATGTATGGGATGTGGGGAAAGCTTCAGCTGTAGTGGGACCTTGAGTAGACATCAAAGAACCCACACGGGGGGGGGGGGGAATTATTTAAATATTTTCCCAATTTACACTATTTAAAATAAATAAATTATGACACTATAGTGTAATTATTTTAAAAATTACACTAAAATTTATAATTTTTACTATATTGACATTAAAGAATCCACTTAAACCAAGGATCAGAGTATCTAGCATTTTTCATATAACTGCTTGATAACCCACATATCACATAACTTCCAGATGAAAGGCATCACCAAATGTTGCTTCCTTGCTCGTATTTTCTTGCTATGTCAATAACTGGAGATCATTGTTAACAACACATTTAGGTATTTATTGCAGAGCTTTGGCTATGGGGCGGTATATCAATGTAATAAATAAATACACCCAGGCTATGGGGCGGTATATAAATGTAATTCCTTATGCCCCCCCTTCCCGGCTTTCCCTCAGCCTACACTACCTCACAGGGTCGTTGTGAAGATAAAACGAAGAGGATGAAGAGGACTACATGCCCTGGACTACTGCAACTACTGAGGGGCATTGAATTCTATGATTCTGTGAATCTAAGTCTACAGCAACTGGAGGGTGCCAGGTTGTAGCAAAAACTAGGTCCCTTAACCATTTCTCTGGTGTGAAGTAATGTTTTGGGTATAAGATTCATGGATGTACATTTTAGAAAACATTTTCCTTTCATACAAACATAATGCAGCAGATTTAGCTTATAAGAAGCAGGTACACAGAGAAAGGAAAATATTTTCTATGTACAACCAAAACTATTCACCTTCCTTCACACACACCCCTATAAAAGAAAGCTTAAAATGTAGTTCAGCACCTTTTAAAGAAACACACACTACCTGAAGAAGTTTAAACTTATGGCAGATAGGCCAGGGTTAACCTCCTCTCATTCCTAGTCTCAAAGTATTTCTTTCCATAAAGTTTAAACTATAAGAGGCTTGGGTGAGGAACTACCACCCCAAAGGAAAGTTTGCCATATATTCTTTACTTTGAATTAAGAAGGATGCACCAGCACTTCAAACACACACACACACACTCCCTCTTCACAATCACAGACACACAACAAAGTCAGTCCCTCTATCATCAAACCCCTACCTGAGCCAGCCAGGTTTTCTTTTTCCTTGGAGGCCAGGGAAGGGCCTCCCTCCAAGCAAGGCAGATAGTTTCTCTCTCCCTCCCTGGCCTCCACAGCATTGTGGGAAAGGAGAGGGCCCAGACAGGGCCTTGGCTTATCTGCAGAAGGAAATGGCTCCTAAATGAGCCAGGTGGCCATCTTATTTCAGCCAGGCAGCCATCTTATTTCCAACATTCCAATCTATTTGAGACAGGAGGGAGGGGGGAGAGCAACGCTACTGAGCAAGCTCCATTTAGGAGTTATGAGTCTTATTCACTTTAATGGGGCAAAGAAATATTCATTAAAAATCAATGGAAGCGAATTTTGAAAAAAGAAAAGCCATTCCACCAACTAGAAGGATAGGGGGACAAGATCCCACCACTGGTTTGAAGGGTAAGGGTCCCAATTTGGAGCTTTTAGTGCACAAAAAAATCATCCCCACCTGAAAGTACAAAAGAGCCATTTTGAGCCAGAGAGGTTTTTCCCACTTTGGTACTTTGAACTGCCATACTGCCCTCAATATTTCACCAATCTTCTTGAAATGCGCAGGGTATGTAAAACCAGCATTTCTTTCTGGCAGGTCTCCATTTCAGAAAGATTGGTGAAACATTTTCCATTTTATGAACGTCAGAATGACCCACCCCCAGTTTCGGCCTTAACATGATGGAATGCTCTTTTCACTGATCGCCTATAACACAGAGAAACACTCCTGTGTTTTCCTGTAATAAGCCCAGAGGCCTTCTCCAAGCCACTTATGCAAATAGGAGAGAAGGCAGAGGCAGTGGATTGGCTTACTGGTTGGTGATGTCACAATGAAGAAAGATAACTGCCAGGAGCTTCCAGCCTAGCAGAGGGGCCAAAACCCACTAACCTCCTCACCAGACTGATCCTCTACACCTGTTGTATGACGGGCTTTTTTGCTAGTATATATATAAAAGCCCAGACTGCTCCTCTAAGCCAGTTATAGTTTTTGCCCTCTGGTGCCATCTAGGGACGTTCCTCAGAACTGTGGCCTTCTATGGAAGTTCCAAGTTTGAGAAATAGTTTTTGCCCTCTGGTGTCATCTAGCGACGTTTCTTGGAACTGCATCCTTCTATGGAAGTTACAAGTTCTGAGAAAGATAACTGCCAGGAGCTTCCAGCATAGCAGAGGGGCCAAAACCCACTAACCTCCTCACCAGACTGCTCCTCTACACCTGTCGTATGGCGGGCTTTTTTTTGCTAGTATTAATATAATAAAACAGATTAATCTAACAAGCAGATGATTTGTCACACCTCCTCTGTGCATTCAGTGAATACATGGAGGCATTTTGAACTGAGTTTAACTCTGCAGCAATCACAGCACACCGATAATAATATGTATATAGAACCCAGCCAGGGAACACTCTCAGATAATAGGGTAGGGGGCATCACTGGGCTACCTCACTATGTCCTCATGCCTAGAAACCTTAGTAACATAAGAGAGAACTTGGATGATGGGGATTTTAGTGAAAGGGCACTGTACACAAAAAGGGAATACTTCAACATTTATGTTTATTTTTGCTGATATAACACTATCTGCTTCTGAAAGGTGCAGTTCTTGCATTTACACAAGGGTTTGTTCACTAACCTTGCATATGTCTATGGCTTCCTGCAGAGCCAAGGCAGGCTTTCTGAGCATTCTCATGTGTGCTCCCTTGTCCTTAATACCTATAACCAGTCTGTCTTTAAGCAATTCTTAATTCAAAGTGCTATATGTACATGAATCTGCCATTTTGCGTAATTTAGCAACATACTGATGTATGGTTTCATCAGGTTCTTGCGTGCATTTGTTAGATAGCATTCATATATAACATTTCTAGTAGGCTCAAAGTGCTTTTGAAGCACTTCTAGTAATTTGGAGGGATCTTGTCTTTCTGCTGCTGGGATATCAAGGTGCTACTAGAGAAAATGACATTCTTTCCCAATCACTGATAGCTGTATTGCAGCTCTAATTATCTTTGCTATCCAAACCAGTTGCAATTTTATAATTCTGCCACCACATTTTGAAAAATATCCAGTTATTAAAAATATCACCTGGAACTGGAATCATACTGGCTGCCATCATCAGAATGTCTTCTTCTGCCTCCAGGGTGCTTGTTGCTGTTGAAACCAGTGCTGCTTGAGCCCCGCCCCCTGTATTCAGAATAATAGATTTACTTCTGACACCATGTTTTAGTAGTGTTTTCTTAGCCCACAGAAGACAGAGGCCTACTTGCTGTGAATAAAACTTTATTGAGAATGAAACAGATCTGCTGTGCTTACCCAACCTCCTCCCTCTTGATCTCTGTACTGCAGTTCAGCTTCCAGTCTCTTTGCAGTCCCCTGATAGGATGGAACTGCTATCTATTATATCTATCTATTAAAGTATATGTTCAAAGATGTACACTCCCCCTTTCAGGGCTATATTCCTTCTTGTAAAGCATGGCTAATGCCATGATTGGTGGGAATGCTTGTTGCCATAATCAGCCCCCCCACAATGTGGTACCCACAGGGATCCTCCAAAAGCACCCGTGAAACTCTCCACTCACTGCCCCCTTCAGAGAATTATTTTTAATTAGAAAAACTTGGAAATGCCCCCCATCCACTCTTCTTCCACCCACACAGATCTTTCCCCTTTGATCTCTCTTCCACTTCCACTCCCAGTTTCTAGCCTAGCTATTTCTCTCACCTCCCACCTCTTTACCTTACTGTTTCTCTCCCATCCTAGCCTCCAGCCTTGCTCTTTCTCTCCCTCTCACCCCTTTATCTCACTATTGTTTCAGAGTTGGTGGACTGCACCACATAGAGCTCCACCACACCAGCATTTTATTGCACTGTCGTCCTGCCTTGGTTATTGTTTTGCCCCACAACACTCATATGATGTCCCTGTCCTGCAAATGTCTCACCTCTTCCCCTCCCTTTTCTGTCTTTTTCTAGAGCGGGGAAAGTCTGATTTATTTCCTCCATGCAAAATAAAAGCGCCTTTCCATCCCCATGTATTGCTGTCCTTGCGCTATATTGCTTTGTCGGGGGTGGACCTGCTGGCGAAAGAGGAGGATGGGGCAGTTCTCCTCCAGCTTGCTGAGTCTGTCGGTCGAATGAATGGAGCTGAGCTGGTCAAATGGACTTTTGCTGCTCCAACCCCACCCTCATTGCCCCCAGAAACAGTGCCGATTGAACCCTGAATCGGTAAAACCCTAGACAACAAAAGCAGAGCGACCGGGGGCGGGGGAGGCAACCACATCCATCGTCCAACAAGAACCAATGAACTGGAGGGGGAAAGAGGAGGAGCAGAGTGGGGTGGGCGCAATAGCAGGAGAGCAAACAACAGCAGCAATTGTGAAAGGGACCAGCGCTTCCTGCGCTACTGAAACGGAGGTCAGAATTGTGGGTGCATACCAGGAAAAAAAGTAGATGTGGTGGAGCTCAAAGGTTCAAAAAGTCTCTGCTAACAAACTTCCAAGTTTTATTTAAACAAGGGCTTCTATAACGAGCTGTCATAGGCTGTGGCCACTCTCTCTTCAGGCCAGAAGCAGTGGGTGTTGCCCTTAACTACTTCATAGTTCCTCTCAGGAAAAATAATTCACTCATCTAGTAGTTTTCTTATTGTTACAGACAGCTATGGTGGGAGGCCGAGTGACTGAATCTGGGTCATGGTAGGGAAAACGTTTTCTGACCTTTTGAGGCTGCATAGGATTGCAACCTTAAATGGGGATTTTATTGTGTTTCTGTGAGGTCAAATATGTAGATTGGATTTGGACTTCAGAGTCTTCCTCTGCTTGTACTCAGTTTTTGGGGTGAATTACTTGTCTTTTGATTAGCCAGGCCCCAACAGCAGCCATTATGTGACTAGCCACATCCTTGTGGTAGCTGTTTGTGGTCTCAAATCCCCAAATGTGCCTCTGAGACAAAAAGGTTGGGGACCCTTGCCATAGAAGCTGTGGGAGTGCTTGTCAGTATTCCTGAATTACCCCTTGCTTAAAGTGTTATAATTGTGCTCTTTTCTTTCCTGCTTGAAGTGCATAGGATTCTGACCACATTACACCCACTGGCATAGCAAGACCACAGAATTGCCTTGTCTGTCTATATTTAGAATACCAGAAGTTGTGGACAAAGAATCAGGAAGGACCATTGCTCTCATGCCCTTCTGAACACCTGATAATGCAATTTGACAACTTCTGCAGACAGCAGAGGCATTGCTAGAATCTGTGGGTGAGCACAAATGTAATATAAAAATGAGAGATAGTAGAACCCTTAGCCATAGGGTAAGCCTGGCTTCCAACTGTCTTTGCAACTGAAATGACAGCTGTATATGCCAATGATTTGAATGCTAGCTCTGCTTTCAGTTTGGCTGATCCTGCCATGCTTCAGATGAGCTGTCTCCCTTAAAATAAAGCAAGTGCTGACTGTATGTTTATCTGTTCATTCATCATCTTAATTTAGAAGTAAACCTCATTTAAAGTAGAAAATGGCTTCAGGAATTCTGGAGGTATAGGGCTTGGTAATATCATGTATGCCAGCCAACCAGTAAGCATCAAGAATAGTTAGCTCTTTCCAGAGCCCCACTGCTCTAAAAATGTCAAGTCTGTTTTCATTCCGTGTTGGTGCAGTTCAATTTATCCCAAAACAGAAGAGAAGATATTCTCAGGTGTCTAAAGAAACTTTTTATTATGCCCTATGTATTTTGGAAATGTCTTTCCTTTCTCAGCAGCAACTTCTCTTTCAAATAATCTTCCCAATACTTCCTCTGGTTTAAAATGCTAAAAAAACTCAAATTTTGTCACTGCTGCCAAATTCTTACAATAGATATCTACATATGTAGTCAGAAATATTATGTCTTGGTCTATTCCTTATGGTGAAAAGGTCATACATAGAGAGCTCCTTCAGCCGGGGGGAAATCACGCTTCCTTACTGTCGCTTCTCTGCTGCCGTTTTTGTTGCTCAGTATTTCCTCTTTCTCAGGGAGACGAAAGAAGAAGTAAACAACGTGCACGTGGCCCATTCAGTGGGCCGTTTTTATCGTGCCACTTCTCCTGCACACAGCAGGAGATAGCAGCAAGTTTTGTCTCTAAAAATAAATTGGACTTACCAGGGTCTCTTTTTGTCACGGGAAGAAGGCTAGAAGGGGCGGGAGATGCACAGGAGGCAGATGGCGTTGTAAATAGGACCCGTGAAAATCTATGAGAGCCCAGTAACAAGCGTGCAGTAAAACACTCATTTGATGACGCACATACCGAGGTGAGCTTATTTTCCAACTGGCCTACAGCAGATTGGAGTGGGTGGGATGTTCCTTCCTCAGATGTGTGAAATTGTAGCACAAAGTCACTCAGTCATTTTTTCCCCAATATTACACAATTACATGCATGTTTTTCCCAAGAGGATGACAGACAAGCAAACCGCAGTTATGTTTCATTGGGACAACCAGCTTGTCCTGGCATGTGTGTGAATGCAGCCTGGTGAAGAATTCTGGAGAACCCGAAAGCTTACACACTATTTTGTGATGTTTTGTTTAGTCCTGAAACCATATTGCCCAACTGTGGATTTTGAGGAGAAAAAGAAAATTTGAGTCACATAGAGGAGCAAACGAGTCATCAAAAACCATAGGCACGCAGCCTTTTAACAACGAAAAGCAGAACCTTACCATAATTGAGACAAGAGAGAACCTTCAAGGTAAATGTGCCCTGAGCACATCTCGTAGCCATCATCATTAATGACTGGATGGGATCAAGCACAAGTCTTGATCCATAAGCTTTAAATTCATCAGCAAAACCCTGAATACAAAAAAAGGCTCCATTGCAGCAGCCAGCTTCCAAATCCATGGAATGCATCCCATCTGCAGTGTATTAGGGGATGTGCTCAGAGAGAGGGAGAGAGAGAAGCATATGTGGATTGTGAACCTTTTCTTAAGAAGAAAACTGGCTAATTAGACTAAGGAACATGGTGCCAGAAGCTACATCTGGGAGCCAACTGCCATGTATGCTTGAATCCCGGGGTACTATAATTCTAGTATATTTAATATTATAGAGTTTATGTTGTCCCCCAAAGATGCGGAGGTGATGCTAATGATTTATGACTAATTCTCTTTCAAAAAGGCTTGAACGAGTTCTGCCTACAAAGTTCCCTTCCCTCAACTTAAAAGGAGGGATCAATTCTCCAAGCTTATTGTTGCAGAGTGAATTGGGTAGCAGGAGGTCTTGTTCTCATGACTGAAATGGAGGTGTTGTTAGACCTAGGCCAATGGTGCCCCAGCCCTGAATCTATTTCCCAGAATCCTGAATGTCCATTGAAGCGAATGGAAGATTTTTTTCTTAGTTTACATGCCATACAGGGGGTGATTTTCAAGGTGGATTGCAGCTGGGGAGGGCAAGGTTAACTCTTCCTTCCACATTCTGGAACAATCACTCCAAAAAAATCTTCCACACCTGTGGCAATTAAACTTAGGGAAAAAAGAACATCCATTCATATTAAAGGGAGCTTTTCTTCCAAGCTTAATTGCATGAAATGGAGGCAATTTTCTTCCAAGAGGGAAAAAGAGAGAAAGGTGGGAGGGTGAGAAGGGACATTGAGAGTTTGCAAATTAATTGTAATTGAAGAGGAACTACTGATCTGGGATGAAGAGCAAATTAACTGAAGAATTTATTTTACTTGAGGTCATTTGGATAAGCAATTAATGGTCTGGCTTTGCCTTCTGTGAAATTTAAATAAATCCTAAATTTGTATATATAGATATAAATTAGCATATGCACATTTAATGCAGATTTTTACAGATTCTCTGGGCCTGGCCTCTGAATCTAGAAGAGCCTAGCAATGCCAAAATGCAAACTGACTGTGCTCTTCCTTCTCCTGAATCCACAGGTCGATCTTCAAACTGCCTAAGCAACATGTTTAAGTCAAAACAAGCAAGAGTTTCCAACCACAGTGACAAAAAACAAACCCACAGCCCCCTTGCATCTTTTTTTTCTGTACACCAACCAATATCTTCAAATTTACCTTCTTCTTTTGACTCTTGATTGATAAATTATTATTGGAATTGGGGCTTGGAAGTCATAGTGTTTCAGTACTAGATTTTTCTTTGAAGATTCCTTAAGAGCTGATGATCTTGCCACAGACATCTCCCCTAATGCCAAGTACAGTTGTCCAAATCTCAAGCATGAAATGGCCAGGCTGCATAACACTATCATCACAGATAATTTGTTTCATTTAGTGGTGTTGGCTTCTTTTTATCCATCTCACCATTGTTAATCTCTTTTGGATGAAGTCTTGAATTTATAATATGATTGGCTTTGAAATGTTCAACCTTTGCTCTCTGTGTGAGTTCCAAAAAAATGAGATATTCTGTGTTTATCCACCGACTTCTCACTGAGCAGTTTGTTGAAGTCCAAGTTGTATCATAATCCCCTACAAATGTTTCACTTCCTTATTTTTTGTCAGATTTCCTTTCCAGGACTGATAAATATGGGATGAGATGCTAGAGGAACTTCAGGGTTCTGCGTAGAAGCGTCCTGCTGAAAGTTCGCTTCTCCCAGGGGTACCTTTTAAGGCTTTGGTGCCAGAAGGAAAGACATTTCAGTAAGGTGCAAAAGAGCTCATAGCAAGGTTCAAAGGCCAGCTCTTGGATCTATTCAACATTAAATTGCAAAAACAAACAAACATCCATCCTGAACCCTGTATATTTTAAGATAATTTGTTGTAGTTTCTTCTTCTATCTGTCAATAACCAGAGACATGCGTTCCCGAGGAATAATCTCATATGGTCTGAACACGGGTAGAGATGGTATTTGTAGGGTGGTCATATGTCCTATTTTAGAGAGGACAGTCCTCTATTTGATGGCATCCTGTATTTGAAGGGCTGTCCAGTCCATGTCTGGTTTAAAGATAAAGCACCCTAAGAAGGGAGAGGAGGGGCTTTGAAGTTGCCCATCTGCAGTCAGCATCTGGACAGCAGACTGAGCAAGCACACAGGTCATCTCACTGTCTCCTTTACTATGGTAAGATGCATTGTACTTCTATTTAAATTATAGTGATTATTTCCAAATTTGCATCTATACATACATGCAAATTTTATCCAAATCCATCTCTTTTGTCATTTTTTTGGTGATGCATTTTTTATTTTTGTGTGACGCATTTTTGATTATGTGCAAGTGGCCACCCTACTGTTATCCTTTGGAAGAATAATCTATGGGATACATGAGAAGGAGAACCTTGAGAAACTCCAACAGGACCCACAATTTCCATCCTATTACTAACTAGTAGTACACAGCAGTTCTGGATATCACAGAACAATTATGCAATGAATATATGAACACCACCTTATCCTGGAAACCAACTGATGGCTACACTTAAGAGCCCAAGTGCTGAATTCAGTTTCAAAGAAACTCTTGGGGGTTGCATTCCAGTGGTGGACAGAGCTGAAGGCAAAGTGGGTGTGGACCAAAGGCAAAGGGCACTGAGTCAAAAACACCAGCATAGTGTAGCTTAAAACTCTACACCTTAGAAGAAGCATTCAATATTTCAGAATGGGGTGGGGGGACGAACTGCACAAAAGCTAGGGAATCACAAACAATTGGGGGGGAGGGCCTTGTGGCCAGGGAAAGGCCGCATGAACATCTGGGGAACCCTGAAAGCTGGATTTGGCCCCTGGGCCTGAGATTCCCCATCCTTGCTTCAAAGAGACTCTTTCATCTATTATGGAGAACACGCCACATGACCTATTGCTCTTTGGACAAGGACAAATGTCTACAGCAGGAGTAGGTAACCTTTTGGGGTCTGTAGACACATTTCGTAATTTGAGAAACTATCCTGGGCACTACCACAAAATGGCTGCCACAGGAGGCATGGCTAGCCTCTGTGTGGTGCAAAGGCATTCATGGCAAATGAAGACGGCAGTTGTTGGAGGCCTTCGCTTCTCTTTAAAATTACCTCAGCTGCCAGTAAGAAAAAGCATTAATTTTAAAAAGAAAAGGTGGGAGGGGGAAGACACTTGACAAGTATCTGGGAGCACTTTGTTGCCTACTCCTGAATTACAGGATTTGCATCAAGTGACTTAAAAATGGCAGTACCTGTTGTGCAATACCTCTTTAAGAGGCAAGCCCAGAAAGCCTCAGCCTGAGCAGGCTATGTGAATGAAAAGAGAAGGAACAGTTTTACTTTTGCAGCAGAGGTCTGTATGACTTGTTGAGCATGCATACTCTCCCAGAGACTAACACAATCCTGAGACTTATTTATTTGTTACATTTGTATATTGCCCCATAGTTAAAGCACTCTTGCAGTTCACAAAAGAAAGCTTAAAACCACACATTAGGAAAACATAATACTACGTAATGTATGTGGACTATTAACAATTTTCATTAAGTTTCACTTGGCAATTACTTTTAGGAGAATACACATCAGAGAAAATACAATCATTCTTTTTACAAATATTGATATTACTAGGAAGAAGACTAGAAACATCATCCAAGTTGCTGGACAACAACTGAGTAAAGCAATTGGATCCTTACTTGAAATGCCACACACACAGAAGTACAGACTTCAGACACAGAGAAATAGGAAAAGACCCATGGCGGTCCTCTCATTTATATGCAGCCCCCAGCCACACCAATTCAGGTCACAGAAAATAAGTTTTTACATGGGTGTAACTGCATCTGAAGGGTATTTGTGTGAAAATCTATGAAATGTGACAGAAGTTGGTTGGGGACAAAGCTGTTATTAAACACATACTTGCCAGTTTAGTTATAAAACAGTGGTAGAGCACATGCTTTGCATGTAGAAGGTCCTAAGTTCAATCTGTGGCATCTCTAGGCAGGGCTAGGAAGGAAGCTTGCCTGAAACCTTTGAGAGCTACTAATAGACTGGGTTTGGAATCACGTGGGGAAAAGAAGCCATTATGGCTTCTCCCTGTGCCCCTGCACATGCTGTATGTGTGACCTCTATTTGCATAATTTCCCACGATGCAGCACAGGTTGTTTGATCTTGGCATAGGGAGGGCTTCATACCCACCCCACTGGGTTTGGATGGCATGCCAACTCATGCTGCATTATGGGGAATTATGCAAATAGGGGACAGAATCCACAATAGCATTTTCTACCTATGCGATCATCTGTTCACCCTCTGTGTGTCTACAATGCTGGTCTAGATGGACCAAGGGACTGACTTACTATAGGGCAACTTCCTGTGTCTACTTTTATCATCATGAAGCTTGTTGGGGAAAGAAGAGAGTCAACACTACACCTCTTCTGGCTTACCTCCCCACATTCCACAACTGTAATTTTCCCTTCAGCCTGGCTTGGATAGTGGAAGTAGCTGGCTGGGTAAAAAAAATGTCAGGCAATTGAGCTATATGTGTGTGTTATTTTAAATCTGTTGCCTGATTTAATTGGGGAAGCTATTTTAGTGAGTTAAAGGTTAATCTAACTGATTAGTCAATCAACAAACTGCAGTCAACGTGTGTGTATGTATGTATATGCGTATGCATGCATGCCAACTGAGGATGATACTTCATGCATCTGATGTACTCAGTTCTGGCCTGTGAAGGCTATGCCAGAATATACTTGTTAATCTATAAGGTGCCACAGGATTCTTTGTTGTTGTAATACACTGCGACCTAGTTTGCACATAATGGGCATTGCTTCCCACTTCCATTTTGAATCAGCTTTCTGAAATAACATAGGAACTCCCCATCATAATATGTGAACCTGACACTCTGGGTTGTTTAAGGTTAAACAACCCAGAGTTTTAACCCAATAACAGGCAGTTCTACATGAGGCTTTTATCCCACAGCTTTATCGAGGCTTCTGCTTCTGGATTCTATGTGGAATTAAGATCAGCTCCTTTACATGTTCTTTTTTCCTGGAGGTGTCTTTCTCTGTCTTTCCATAGGTTTCATTATACAGTCACTAGATGGTACTGTAGTATAACAGAATTGTGAGACTCCCATTTCATAATTTCTAAATAATACCAGGTGTTCTTCATTAGGCAAGAAAGCAGGATAATGGTTGCAAGCACAGGAGAAGCCCTTGAGGGGGAGGATGTCTTGGAAAGCACCCACAAACTACCATGAGTGACCAATCACAATCACACAATAAAAGCCTTGTGTGGAAAGGCTCAGCAAACCATGAATTAAAAATCTGGGTTGTTTAACCCTAAGCAATATCGGATCCTCCCCTCTCCCTGTTCCCTTTGGAAAGATCCACACTCCTTGCCTCTCTGATGTTAGAGCTCTGTGTTGGAGAAGGGGAAAAGGAGGATCAAGGGTGTGCTGTGGCTCCATAATATTCCCAGCCCTTAACCATGCCCCTGACCAGGTTGAAAATTTAGAATAGGCCTGGAGCTGGTCTAAATTCATTTGCAATGTGAGGGAAATTGCTTTCAAGCAAGCACCACTCCTCTGTCTCTTCCGACATTGGATGCAATGGACATTCTGACACCATCTATAGGAGTGCCTCACCCATGTTCAAAATATTAGAGAGTTTCAATTATTAGAATGTTTTTATTGGGTTTGGAGGTAATGTTTCATGGTGTGAATATTCAATACTTAGGTTCCTAAGGGAATCTAGAATCTTGGTACTCTACAACTGCCTACAGTTCCTTTTCAACAACTGGAAGACTTAACTTCATAAAGAGTACTGAAGGACAAGACCAGAAAAGGAAGCTTTAAACTGTAAAAGATAAGACTCTGCAACAGAGTATTTCATGGTGAGGGAATACCCCTACTTTGCCATGTAAATTCTGATCTGTAACGTAATTATTATCACTTTCTGTTAAAAAAAACCCCTTAGCCTTAGGAGTAAACACCATTGAACTCAATGGGGCTTACTTCTGAGTAGGTATGCATTGGATTGCACTATTAGCATAATAATTTGTAAATTTTGTTATATAAAGTTGTTGAAATTTACCACTGAAGATTGTTTTTCTTATGTATTCCCATCCCAGTAAATCCATAACTTTCAGTTACACTTGCATGCTGCCAAATAGCATGAGCAGTTCTGCAATGCAAAGATTTTATTCAATCCTCTCCAATAAAAAGATTTATTGATTATGTGCAGTATAAAAACATAAGAAAGAGCCATGCTGGATCAGACCAAGGGTCCATCTCATCCAGCATTTTGTTCTCACAGTGGCCAATCAGCTGTCAGCCAGGAAGCCAAAAGCAAGACAGCACCCTCCCGCCCATGTTCCCCAGCAACTTGTATATGTAGGTTTACTCCCTCTGATACTAGAGGTAGCACATAGCTATCAGGACTAGTAGCCATTGATAGACTTCTCCTCGATGTTGAACTTGTAAAAAGCCAATGAGGAAAGTGCTTTTAAATTTCCTGGGTCCCTATCAATCTGTTGAATAACAGGTGCCATTGGTATATGTGCAATGTTGAAGGGCATTTCATCAATCACTTCCACTGTGGATATTTTACAGTCTTTTCTTATGTTCTGAAGGAAAATTATATCCTTCCTCTTTCTTAGACTCTTACTCAATTATTGCTCCAAGAACTAATTGGCCCTGGCTGTGTGTGGTTATCCAAAGTGGTTTAATTGGCTGTATAAACAGCCAATTTCATATTTGTTCCAAATAAGCGAAACACTACCTCCTGAGAGGAAAATCTTGGTCAGACGTAAACATTGTGTAATACAAAAAAATGCCTGAAATAATTGGGGGGGGGGGGGGATTTCAACAAAGCCTGGACCTCTTTAGTGTTGGGTTTAGATACCAAATATTTTTGTTCCAGAGCTACATAAGAAAGCAATTAAGAGGACTTGAGGAGGACATTTTGCCTTAGAACAAAAAACAAAACCAAAAAAAAAAAAGTGATGAATTTTATCGAGCTACACTCTCTGGATTCAATAGTTATACACACGCTATCCCAAACTGATGTCTAGATAAAAACAGGAACCTTGGGGAGAACGAACAGTTTAGCATGCATATTTACAAGGAGCCTAATGTAGATGCTTGGAATTGCCCAGTAAAATCCTTCACTGACAAATAAGCAACAGGAAATATCAAAAGCAAAGCGCTAATTCAGCCAGACCCTTAAGGGTTTATTTAGCACACTAGTTAGCTGCAGGTGCTTGTTAATTTGAATTTCAAATATTTGTATGCTGCCCTTCAATTTGAGGGCAGCTCACAGTGACAATGTGTATTTTTAACTTTAAAAAAACATATCATATACAATCACATTAAATAAAAGATTACAACAGCAGACAAAGAAAACAAATCAGAACAAGCAATAAAAGATCAAACTCAGAAGTCAGTTCAAATTGCCTGGCACCAGAAAGACATGAAAAGCACAAACCTATATCTGTCTACTCAGATTTAAATCCCATTTAGTTCCCATTAAATCCCATTTACTTACTCCCAGGTATATGTGGATGTGACGTATGTTTTTCATCAGGCAAGCCTCCCTGAGGAAGCACTACACTTTGAAAACGCTCTGTCTATAGTCACCACTTCATGGACCAGCCCATGCGACGGCCGACAGAAAGCTCTGGCGTGGGCTGGTCCATGAAGTCATGAAGAGTCGGAAGCGACTGAACGAATAAACAACAATACTCACCACTACCTGCCTCACAGTCACTTCAGAAGGTTTGAGAGACTGGTAGAGAGCTTCTCCGGGATTGTACCATTTGCGCAGGCTCCGCTGGGGAAAGTGGTCCTTTAGATACTCAACCCAGGCCATTTAGGTGCAATCCTGTGCACGTTTAGACAGAAAAAAACTCCCAGCAAATATACCATCAGCTGTAATGCTAAGGTCCTGTTCATATACAGACAGGGAGCGGGGGAGGGGAACTCTGCTACCCACTCACCTTCCACAGTTAGTTCATTTACTTCCACATGGTTTAGCCACGCATCCTATCACCCTGCATGCCCTGAATGGGCAGGCAGCAGCTGCTCCATTGATGAAAATGAAAATAAAATGGCTGCCTACCATGGAGATAGTCTGCAATGGCAAGAGGATCACCGGAAGTGCTGGTTGCTCTTGCTGGCAGACTCTATGGTCGCCACCATTTTTTTTTTGCCAAACTGAGGGCCCAAACCCATGGAGATCCCCATCACACGATGGAGGAACCACAGTGGAGGTCCGTCAACCATTTTGTACTCTGGCTACCATTGGGAGGGAATTCTCCCGCCAGACAACATGCTAACCCATGTTTTTGAGCGCTCCAAGGTAGGTCAGCATATCGTCTGAACAGCCAGCTGCCCCTCACCCCAATATGTCTAGCCAAAAAGAGAACTTATGTAAGCCAAACTTTCTGGTATCGCTATATTTACTACTTTAAAGTTCACTTTGGGATGTGGGTTCAATAAATTCTCGTGAAAATAAGGTTTTGGATTTCTGGATAAAGATTTCAATGTTACCTTGAAAACCAGGGCTGGCTCCATAGAGTGGCAAGGGTGGGCATATACCAGGGCCCCAAGATCAGATGAGGGCCCATTACCCTAACAGTACGACCACTTTCTCCACATTTTACTATCTAAGAAAATAAGATGCAGTTCATTTTTGTGTGTCTTACCTCATCCAGATTAGAGCCCCTGCTCAGGGTGCCATGGCTGAAGGCCCCCCAAAATCCTGGAGTCAGCATTGTTTGCAACTCCTGTAAGTACTCTTTTATCATGTCTGTGCAGAGGATATAAACTGTGCATGTATGATTTAGAGTTAATTTGCATGAATATACTTTTTAGTATAATTTTTCTGGGTACAAAATTTCTTGGCACAGAACACTATGGTCCTGGATCTGCCATTTACACAACCAATTGCCAGCGGGGTTGGAGCATTTAGTACACCCACAGCTGCATTTGATTAGTTTGTGCTTCATGGCTTTGAATTATTCTTTTTGGAAACAGATATCAGGAAAAATATATAATTGGGGCTATTTCCTAAGTATTGCTATGTCTGTATTTAGTGTAGTTTAAATACAATCCATCCTTGTCACTTAATGATTTTTTAATTTAAATTGTATTCCTTGTTACTACATCTTGTTATATTCTCAAGAAACAATTGGTCCTATGTTAATTTGAGATCTTGTGCATTAAGGATGCAATCCTATACATGTTTAGACAGAAAGAAATCCTCTATCTCCCATCATGCCCCAGCCCGCCTTGCACCCATATTTATATAAGCAATATATAAGCAAGTTCAGTTGGGTGTACATATACCACACATTCTCAGTATAAAATTTGTATATTTTTAATTTTGAGTTTCATTCTGCTTTTTGATATGATTGGTTGCTATTCCCTAATTACTAGATCTTGGGCAGATGTATTGGGTATGGATGAGAAATCTAGGGGCATGTAGGGCTCCCACTGTCACCTATGGAGGGGTCAGCAATTATAGCTTTTGGCCTAATTTGATGTGGCCCTCAGCTTAATTTCAAAAGCCTTCTACATTTGATCAGTTGACTTTGGGTGAGAGAAATCTATCCCTTCCCAGGTAGCCTGCTGCCTCAGAAGGAAGAATAAGAGAGAGAGAGAGAAGAGGTGGCAGAAAGGGAAAAGAGGTGACTGACCACCTACTTTTGGTTCTGTCCTTGCTTACTACAGGGTTTTGTTCCACCCATTGCCAACATGTGGCCCCTGCCAGATTACCCTTGAGAAAATGCGGCTCTTGACAGAAAAAAAAGGTTGCCTGCCCCAACCTATGGAATGGCAACATTTTATGAGTGCAAAGTAAATGTTTCATCTTCCATCGCCCTTGTTAAACTCATGGGTCACTTTCGTTAGTTTATAGTTGTAAAAACCTGTCAGCAACTGGGGTGAAATTTCCAAAGCTTGGATAGTACTTAAATTGCATTTTGACCTGATTAAACCTCTTGGGGATCACATTTCTGTCTATTCCCTCCGCCATGAAAATCCATAGACGGAAGTTTAGATTTAGCCTAGTTAATAGAAAGCTGACTAGGGCATAATATATCAAAGTCTTAGTGAAGTCAATTGCTATTAATTTTGACACCACTTTTTAGATTAAATGAGCAGGAGCGTCACACTACTTGAAGCTTACTTTGAGCTACTCTAATATCTAGATCAGTAACCTCTGTTACTGTTTGTTTATTATGGATTTTATGGGTTTTTAAAAATGTTTTATTGGCATTAACAAGGTCTTAAAACTTTTAAACTGTAAGCAACCCTGAGGGCTCTGTTGAGGGTAAACATTCAAAAGACAAATTTTCTACGTTTTAGTTTACAATATTGGAGACTAGAAGATTAAGGCCCAGTTATCTTCATGTAATGATTAGAGCCAGGAAAGGGAACTACGTGGGTGGAGAACTGTATAAGAAGTTTCTGAATAATTGGTTTTGTACGTGATTTGTTATTATTTAACAAACAAGTACAACTCTCTTTTTGAGTGGCTGCAGTGGTGTGGTTAAAATCTCTCCTACCCCCGCCCCCAAGTTATGTCCATGGGAAGCCGTTCACAAATGGTCCAATTCAGACAACACACTAAGCCATGGTCAGGCCACTAACACTTTTACAGCAAATGGTTAGTGAATGTGTTTAAACCATGGTTATGTAGCCACCATGGTTAGGAATGGTTCACATGACACGCTAAGTCATGGTTCACACTACAGACTAAGCCATAATGTTTAGCTCAAAATGCTTAACCACAGTTGATTAGTATGTTGTCTGAACAGGGTCAGTGACTGCCATTGTGGTTTTCTTTCCCAAGAGTGACTCCACCACATACATAGCACAGTTTTATCAGTCACCTTGAATGTTTTTAATTTAAAAAGTGACTCATAAATATAAGCATGTATTATATTTATGTCCTGCATTTCCTCCAAAGAGCTCATAGCAGCATGCTTGGTTCTTATCCTTCCCCCTTTTTATCCTCACAACAACTCTGTGAGGTGGTTTAGGTTGAGATACATGATTATTATTTATTTCATTTCTATACCACCCAATAGCCAGAGCTCTCTGGGTGGTTTACAACAATTCATAAAAATTCAAAATGCAATGTAATAAAAATAGTCTACAATTTTAACACAGAACAATTAAATCAATGTAAACACTAAAAACAATTTAAATAAACAATGTTTTCCCTGATAGATTTGTTCTAAATCAACAGGTGCCTGAGGTAAGCTTTCTGGCTGAGTTGGGATTTGAACCTGGGTCTCCCCAGTCCAAGCCTGATATTCTTAACATTACATCACACTGGCTAGAGATAAATACATAAATAACATTCACTCATGAATAGGGATATTAGAATGTACTTTTCTCAAGAAGACCAGGCATAAAAAAAACTTGCACCAGAATTATAATAGTAGCTGTAATGGTGGGACCAATGTGAACTGGAAATGTAAACATGTAAGAAGAGGTATTCAAGAAATAAATGTCAAATAATAGACCCTAAGGAGCTTGAGGAAATGAGGTTTCTTGGTGCCCTAGAGTATGAATAGTCAACTTGGTGCCCTCCAGATATCTGTACGCTGCCCTGAGATCTTAATGATATAGGGCGGGATACAAATGTTTTAAATAAATAATAAATACATTTTGGACTACAACTCCCATCATCACGGTTCCCTGGCCATACTGGCTGGGCTGATGGGAGTCTGAAACATTTGTAGATTACCCCTGCCCTAGAGCTTGACCTGGTGCTCTGCCTTTCCCCCAAACAAGGGCAGGTAAATTTCACTTGCACCTATATAGTAATCCTATTGCAGCTGAGCGGTAACCAGGTTGTCATGGGCTGTTTTGAGCCCTGTGCAAGTGTAATGTAAGGGTCAATTACACATGACGTTATGCACATCTTTAAACCCTTGCATGGCTGATTTTTTTGGCCCCAATCCAAATTGGGGCATCCTGGACCTGCTATTTGCAGTGGGTAGAAAACTCCCATTGGCACCAATGGGAATTTACTTCCCGCTGCAAATAGCAGGTATGGGAGATCCCAATTCAGATGGGGATCATTGTAGGGTGAAGGAGTTCAAAGCCCTTCCCCCCATGTCATGGTTCCAATCCAACTCTCCACCCCTGCCCTAATATATACTGGCTCTTTTTTAAAAAAACAAGAACCCCACCAGCCACATAAAGGGCTAGAGATGTGAATAATGTTGCATCTAATTTGGCTCAAGCTTAACCTGTTGGGGATCTGGTAGACGTGCACAGAGTTCATTGACTTGACCACTCAGAGTCTAATTCTCTGTAGTCTAAAACTTCTTAAAAAGCCAATACTAGAATCTGTAGCAAAAGAAGCCCATCTTTTAAAATGATAGTATATAGAATAAGTAGAAATAAAATACATCCAAAGCAGCATTATTGTTATTGGCATCTTCTGAAAACCGTTAATATTTCTAGAGTTGCACCCATGTGACTCAGAGCCACGAACGGACGTCCATATGTACTTGGAGAATAATTGAGAATGCAATTCCCCAGGGATCTCGTTGATGGAAAGTTTCGACAAGTGAGGCATGCCTATTATAAAGAAGCTGCACTGCAGCTTTTACTTACAGTTTTCTGGCAGTTTCAGATGAAAACTAATGAAAAGAATATTTTAAACAAGTCCAGCTAATGATTCCTATGTTCTAAGCTCTGCACTGACAAGGCAAGCTTAATACTTTGCATATATAACATGTTTTGCTTATGGGCTTCCCAGATGTACCTGGACCCTGTCTTCACAGTGCTGCGTTGGTACTGCTCTGCTGCCAAACCCTGTGGTATTACTGCTGTGGCATGGCGTCGAATAATCCCCACTGGGCTTTACAGCTGCCATTCAGCTTGCTGCGCCTGCCCACTGCCCCTTGCCCAGCTTTTGGCAACCAATTGGAGGTTGCCTTCCTCCCGGAAACACCCCTGGCATGCGCCAGAGCAAGGTCAGATGGCGGAAAAGCTGTACTGACCTTGCTCCAGCAGGAAAATGGCTGCAAGGTGGGTGCTGCATCGTATAACCAACACAGCACCACCATGCAGCCACCACAGGGATTTTAAACCATATAGACAACTCCCTGGTTGGCCACTGTGGAAACAGAATGCTGGACTAAATAGATGGTTGTGGTCTGATTCAGCAGGGCTCTTCTTATGTTCTTCTTACCAGGTTTAGTCCCTGTTTTCTCCAGTTAGAGATTCTCTAGGCTAAACTTCAGTTTGTGCTTGCATCTTCCTCCCCCATTTCTTTAGAGCTGTGTTGACAAAGGGGGTGCAGATTGGGACCAAAATTGGGTGGGTGCTCCTACCCCATTACGTCTTTGCTCCCGAGCTACAGAACTTATGACAATCTCCCCTTCCCCAGAAGCTGCAATTTGCACCAAAGTAACAACAGCTTACCTCCCAGGTCAAATAGCTTGGGGGGCATTTTTGTCAAGTCTGTGGCCCAGAGGCAAAGAGCTAACCCCTCTTCTAATCCCTGCTGCAGTCATAATCCAGGTTACTCCCCACTGACACCTTCAAGTCCAAACCATGCATTTAATGTGTTGGGTAGTTTGGCACTCAGCTAGCAACCGCAGGAAAGATTCTTGCTTGATCCCTGAAAACATACAATACGCTGTGGTTTGGAGAGTTCTGTCACCTGTGCCATTCATCCATTCACACCTGCATTTGCTCCACTTTTATTCACTATACAGCCAAAGCTGTGTATAAACTCCAGCAAATGCTGTACATTCAGGAAGCTAACTTACAGATTTGTTCAGTTTGGTGTATGTGAGAGATAGTGGGGAGAGACAGAGAACTTTTTGCATAGGCTGTGGATGGGCCTCTCTGGTTGCTCGTGGGTTAATATTTCTCTCTTGTAATTTGCTTCCCTTTGCCAAAGTGGGTGTTGCTGGAATGTCTCTTGTGGTGGGGGGTGAGCTGTGTCCTCTGGAGAGGGGCGATGTCAGCATCAAAAAGGCACAAAAGGGGGAGGTTTCCAAAAATAAAACCGTCCATCCCTTCCAGAGCCTGCCAGTGCCAGAGGCAAGTGAGAAGGTGCTTGGAGCTGTCTGCAAAGAACATACGAGCTCTGACAGTCAGGAGAGAGGGGACGGGCAGAGGAGAGGAAAGGCTGGGAGTTCTCATTCTTTCTAAGGTAGGAGGAGTGCTGTTGCTGCAGCTTTGGGAAACCTGTACTCTTGGGCTTTCTCTATTTTATTGCCCTGCTGAGCCCTCCTTCTCCTCCAGACAGCACACACTGATTAAGACTCTTGTAGATGTACCTGAAGATGTGAATGGCTCTGAAACGTGCTTGAGAGAATTTAGCCTGGCTGCCGTCTTCTCCCCTCACCCCCTGCCCCCAAACTTCAGTTTCACTCATATGAAACTACCAGTTCTGCAGCGGAGTGCTTTTCCTCTTGACAGAAACCATGAGGGGCTCCCAGAGGAGTCTTCTCCCATTAACCATAGCACTTTTTGTGGGAGTAGTTGATTGCCAGAGAGACTTTGTTGGGCAATTTGACCAGAGTCCTTCCTACAGAACTGAATCTGGGAGCAGAGAGACAAGTCGGCTACGGTTCTGGAACCAGGGTAGCTTGGGACCGGCAAACAAGGTGTTCAGTTTGTTCCAGGTACACAGTCCTTCTACCTTGGACCATGCTCCTGCGACCCCTCAAACAGAAGTTGCCTCCAATGCTGGGATGAGAAACCTGGCAGGGAGGGAAAACCGAAAAACATCCTCCACTCCCACAGACCGCAAACTCCCTGCTCTGACAAATGCAAGATCCCAGACTAGCAACCCTGGAACGAAAGCTGATGCTCCAGGCAGAAGCTTGAGCCGGACTCTGCAGCAGAGGCAAAGGATGGACACCTCACACCACTGGTTACGAAATGGGCCGAGGCCACGGACAGTGCCACAACCCAGAATGCAAAATTCCAGAGCCCGGATGTTCGGGTAAGTGCAGAAATAGTTTCCAGCTGTCAAACAAGGTGTTTGCGAGATTTGACAGCTCCTCGCTCACCACCGGAGCAGAGCTGTGACTGTGACTTCACAGTCAATTTTTCATTTTCAGGGCATGTCAATCAACCCAGAATCTAGCTACAAATATACTGTCTCAGAAAATGCCAACTTTCTCCAAAGAGCAAAAGAGCCAAGTCTTAGATTTCTGAGATTGTAGGAAGCCAATTCTCATATCAGGGTCAAAGTAACTTAATAGTTTTCTGTCCTATGTATAGCTGCAAAATATGATTAATTTGCTGCTTAGGTTGTTCTGTCATCTGCACCTGCAAGAGATCTCACTGCCTAAAGCAGATTATAAACTGGTAACAACAGGTCGTTTCAGTGTGATGTGTATGTTATACACATGTCCAAGGCACAAGTGCTGCCTTTGCATAAACAGTGAGACACAGAGTTACATTTAACAGGGAGGGCGTGATGTTGTGTTGTCTGCTGTCATTGAGGTGAATGTGCTTTTTGTGCAAGAAATTCGCAGAGAGAGAATTCATGTGCCGTTTGTGCCTGGGGAGGAAATATCACTTTGATTTTCAGTCTGTGGGATTTGCTGCACAGGTCAACTTTTGGTGTGCACACAGGCAGGGTCATGTCTATGCATTATGATCCATTTGTGCTATTGTTCTTCTTGGTGCTTCCAGACAACACTTTTATTGTGCCATCGCCCTGGCTCATTCGCAAAAAATTATGGGAGATCCAGGAGGTGGCATCTTCCACTTGAAACTCTCCCCTGTTTTGCCATCACCACCACCACCTCTTCTTCAGTCTTTTTTCTTATTGAAGAAAATCCGTTAAGGAGAAAAGATGGAACAGCTGCACAATGCCTTCTAATGGATAGCACTAGGAGCCCTCCATCTGGATGCACCCCCCGTGTTAATGCTATGGATCTGTTCATTTTTAAAGAAGTGGGTGGCAACCAGACTACCAGGTGTTCGTGTAGCAGATTCCCATCTTTTCTTTTGGCACAGTGGGGCTGTCATACGCTTCGTTTCCAGCTTCATGCTGATAGATATAAAGGGTGCTCCTTATGACTTACCTGTCAGAAATTCTTTTATCTTGAACTGTAGGGGCACACCTTAAATAGTTTTGCCACTGCAATAATAGCAATGGTATTCCTGTTTGGCATCAGCATCGGGTCTTTTGGGGCTAGGGCATTGGTCTAGATCCAGACGCTGCTGCAAATGACTGCTCTGAGTTCTCATGTCTGTTGCATTCAGAATTGATAAGAACATAAGAAGAGCTGTGCTGAATCAGACCATGGGTCCATCTAGTCCAGCCCACAAGCAGGAGACGGATGCAGCGGCACCCTCCCACCCATGTTCCCCACGAACTGGTGTTTATAGGCTTACCGCCTCTGATATTGGAGGTCTAACACTTTATAATATCATGCCTGATGGACATTGCTTACTAGTCTTCTCTGTATGCAGATAGGGAAGTGTTCTTGTGGGGGTGTTCCAGAAATGAGTAAAATGGACATAGACCTAGATAGATCATTCTTAATTAACTTGACAGAATATATTACTTCTTCCTACTTCATAATATATTAAGTATTGCATCTTTTGTGTATTTGTCTAATGCCCCAATAGCATATTACAACACAGCTGCTTGTAACATTAACCTGCCAGTCATGTCCCTCCTGCAATGAATCCTTGGCTGCAGGTGATGTGCAACAGAGAAGCAGTGTGTGTGTGGGGGGGGATGAGGGTGCTTAAGTTCCCCCCCACCTTTATGGTTTTTCACCTCCCCAAACAAACCCCTTTCTCCACAATGGGATTCCATCCAAACTAAAAGTTCAATTTCATTTTTTCCCCAAATTTATGTTCATTCTGTTCTGTTTCCGCATCAGTTTGTAATTTTTTAAAAAAAGTCTGCATGGAAGTTCATATGTATGTTTGCGTGCCCTCGCAAAATGTAAGCATTTTTCAAATCATACATATTTTTACCACCAATTTCCCCCGATAAAGGATTCTTGTGTGCAAGTCTCTAGAATATATGCATTTTGTGTGTGTACTTTTCTTTACTATACTCATTTTTGTACGCTTTTTGGGATGTGCGAATTTTGACCGCAATCTTCAGAGAAGTGTAGATCTTGACATTTGGGCAGTGCAAATTTGGTAAGTTCACATAAAAAAGACAAACTGGGGGGAAAATCTCCTTCATTCCTAATTTTTATGCAGTAAATATGGTTCTGGAATCTTGGCTATGCCAAAAGCAGTGTGTGAGTTGTGGGGCGGTGGGGGGGGATTTGAGGGGGAAAGAGGCAGGTAAGGCTTTTGCAGAGAAAAGTGGCTTTTTGGGCTACCATTACATGGAACGGTGTTTTAACATACCATTTGTCCCTAAGACTTCTGGGTTGGCGAGAGTTTTAGAACAACCCAGGTGCAAATAAAGAATAGCTTCAAGCAAAGTAAGATTTATTTAGGAAATCAGCACATACATTTATGCACACAAAAAACTAACATAAAAGCAGAGTACTGGTTAGTGCTCTATTTTTAGTTTCATGTATTAAATGCTGTAGTCAGAGAATAGTATGCAAACTTAAAATGAAGCCATAGAATTATCTCATCAGAGAGACAATAAGCAAAGCTCGTTTGGGCAGAGGCCCCATACAGCATATATTCATAGAAAGCGTGTGTACTTTCCCGTAATATACACTTTTCAATAGTCATTTCTTAATTGGAGAACTTCACAAAATTTAGAAAAGTGCGAATTCAGAAAGATAATTGCATTTCAGTTTGTGTATTGGTTTGGGAAATGTGGATTAGGTAGGTTCACATTAAAATGTGAAGTAAATAAATTTCTCCCCCATCCCAGACCAACAAAGGAGTTTTATGTGACAGTTGGTGACATATGAAAGCAAATACCACCTGACAATCATAAGAAAGCTGAGCAATCAAGTGTTAGAAGTTATGAGCAACTGCTCCTGGTTTTCTAGCAATATGTAATACCAAGTTTCAAAGACATGTATCAGAGGTCAACTCATTTCAGAACATGTGACGCTATATATTCAGAGAGGCTGTGAGATCATGTTAGGTGACATGTGTAAACTACTTCTCTGGTGAACAGGCCAGCAGCATGGAGGTTGATAAGCTTTTAGCAATTGCAAATTCATGGTAGAAATAGACAAGTGTGCGTGGGCACGCACATGTATATACACGCAAATGTTGGCATAGAGTGAAGAATAAGCAAAATTTAGTAAGGTGAGAACTAAGGATAAAAGGAATACATGACACAGCTTGGAGCACCCAACATATCATATACACAACCAAAATGGAAGACGATGTACTTTTTGTACTCAATTATAATCCTTGTTAAGGCCTGTGAAATGAAACAAAAATGTTAATAATAATAATAATAATAATAATAATAATAATAATAAGTTTCTTACCTGCCTCCCCCTTTGGATCGAGGCGTGGAACAAATTAGTACAGCAAATCAACACATCTTAAAAATTCTTGATTTCACATTC